>NC_066617.1:224885003-225503016 GCF_025201925.1 Gopherus flavomarginatus | reverse complement strand
CTGTCAGACAGAAAGCAGATAGGTAAAAAAGTCAACAGGAGAACCAAGGAAAGGTTAGAGCACAGTTGGAAAGAAGAAACTCACTAAGAATGGCAAGCTCTGACAAATTGAAAGTTTTTCCAATAAAGGACCAGGGAATGTTATTTTTACTATGTTCAGTGCTTAGCACAGTGGGATCACAATCCCTCACTAAGCCTGCTAGGCGCTGCCACAAAACACAAACAAAAAAGTATGTGGACTGATGGAAAAAAAATGTTACAATGGTCTAATGGATTTTTAGAGACTAAGAATTATACAAGGGTTATACGGAGTAGCCAACATGGATTTGTCCAGAAAAAAAAGTCATGCCAAACTAATCTAATTTTCTTCTTTGACAGGGTTACTGACTTAGTAGACATGATACACCTTGATTTTAGTAAAGCTTTTGACATAGTCCCACATGACCATCTCATAAGCAAACTAGGCATATGTGGTCTAGAGGAATTTACTAAAAGGTGGGTGCACATCTGGTTGAAAGATGATCTTCAAAGAGTAGCAATCAATAGATTGCTGACACTTGGTGGATGTATTTAGTGGGGGTACTGCAGGGATCTGTCCTGAATCCAGTACCATTCAATGTTTTCATTAATGGCTTGGATAATGGAGTGGAGAGTATGCTTATAAAATCTGTAGAATGACAAAGTTGACAAGAGTTACAAGCACTTTGGAGGACAGTATATTAAAATTCAAGATGGCCTTGACAATTTGGAGAATTGGTCTAAACACAACAAGATTAAATTCAATCAAGACAAGTTGTCAGCTGTGATGACTACAGCACGTCAGGTCATCGTCACGTCAGCAAAAGTCACACTTCATTCAATCTGGATTACACTTTGACACAGACAACAAGGATTCAAATCAAACCAACACGAAAGTCTATGGACATATTTTAAAAATGTGTCAAGGCCCTTAATCCCTGGGGCTTTCCAAAAGGGTTACAAGTCTCAGAGGCAGTCTGGTGTTAATGCTTCCGGCAAGCTAGCTTGTATTGAGTTGTTTCTCCTTAGCCGTCCAAAGTTCTTCTGTCTCAGCCCCTTTCTCTCTGTTCCTCCTCCATTATAGCTGAGCTTACCCTCATACTACAGCTATGATGTCTCACAATTGCCATTTCTCACAGCTGAACTGGGGCCTGGTTAGTTTGTCTGTCTGCAAGCAGAAAGGGTTCTTAACCTTTTCCTACCTGTCTTTTGTAAACCCCATCACCCACCATTCCTCCTGATTGAAGCCTCAGTGCATCAGGGAAAGTCTACCTATAGAGAGAGTGTTTATTTTTTAATGTGATATTCCTGGGCGGTGTTGTACTTGGAAAGCCTATGGTTGTAGTGACAGGTACACACGTTTTGGGTTTCTTTTATTACAGTCAACCATGATGAAGGTGCATGATCTAAAACCAATGTAAGCACATTTGCAAGGAGGTAATAACTCAGGGTCTCCAAAGCATTTGACTACCAGACACTACCAATTATGGAATACTGTTTTTCTCATGGAGAAACTTCTTCTGCTGAAATATAACATAGGGTGCTCTTTGGCATCTGCCTCCTGGGATGCAACTGCTGCTATGCCCAACTCAGGGGCATCTGTTTGTAATAGAAGTTTTTTGAAAATCTGGGCTATAATAGTGTGACCTGGAGAGCTGGGCCCTCAGTCAGCAGCTGCCACTCTCCAGCCACCCCTCTGAAGGCAGCATGGTATGGTATGGTATGGTATTGCCACCCTTATTCTGCACTGCTGCTGGTAGAGTGCTGCCTGGCCAACAGCCACCACTCTCTGGCCACCCAGTTCTGAAGGCTATCCCCACCCCCTGCAACTCCCTTTTGAGTCAGAACCCCCAATTTGAGAAACTAGTCTCCCTGTGAAATCTGTATAATAAAGGGTAAAAAACAAAGACCAGATTTCACTGGGTGAAAGGCCAGATTTCGTGGTCTGTAACATGTTTTTCATGGCCTTGAATTTGGTAGGGGCCCATCTATAAACATTAAAGGTCCTTGGCCCTCAGGATTTTCATCTGAGTACCTCCCTTGTGCTGCCAGAGGGCTACAAGTCTCAAAGACAGTCTGGCACTAACTTCTGGGTGGCCAGCTGGCCAAGAATTGTTGCTCCTTAGCAGTCCCAAACTCTTCTGCCCCTTCCTTTCCTGTTCCTCCCTCTGTACAGTTGGCCTTGCCATTATTAGTTACTGCAGCTGTGAATGGGTCTCTCCATTACTGGCATTTCTCACAACTGAGCAGGTGCATGGTTAGTTTGACTGTGTGCAGGCAGCCAGGGGTCTTAACTTTTTCCTGCCTATGTTTCAGGTCATATCTGTAGACCAACCACACAAGTGTGAAGCACTGCACTTAAGAAAAAAAATCAAATGCACAAATACAAAATGGGGAACACCCAGATAAGCAGTAAACTGCCTAAGAGGAGTGGGGGGGATTATAGTGGATCGCAAACTGAATGTGAGTCAATGATGCAGTTGCAAAAAGGTAATATTCTGGAGTGTAGTAACTAATGTCATATGCAAGACTCAGGAGGTAGCTGTCCTACTACTTGGCAATGCTGAGGTGCCAGTTGGAATACTGTCTCCAGTTCTGGGTGTCACATCTAGGAAAGTTGGACAAATTGGAGGGAGTCCAGAGAAGAGCAACAAAATTCAGTTTAGAAAAATCTAACCTATGATGAAAGGTTAAAAACCTGGGCATGTTTCTCTTAAAAAAAGCTAGAGATCAGGTCCCCTCTCAAATGTGTTAAGGACGGTTACAAAAAAGGTAATTTTTCCTTTAGGCGCTTATTACCCCCATCCCTCTCCCCCTTTTTTTTTTTTAAGCCAGTTGCCATCTGGTCACCCTGCCCCTTGTTCATATGTAGAATACATTCTTTAATTACATGATCACATTTTTCCACAGCACCCCTGCCTCATTCAGTGCAGGGGATAGACTGTCCTCGCTTAATAAGCAAGCAATTCAATATTTTGTTTTAGCCTTATTCAATGTGTAGTCCCAGATCTTACTTACTGCAGAATATTTAATCGTTTTCTGAACACAATTATTGATTTCCTCATGGGCTTGTCTATGATGCCCCTCACTATAGTGTCTAAGGGGGTCAAATATTACTGTGTTTATTGTTACAGGAGTACTGTGACATAAGTAGTATTTTCTCCATTTTACAGACAATGATATTAAGGTCAAGAGTACTTACTAACTTTTGATGCTTATTTCAAGATGCAGAGGACCTGATTTTTCAGAGTACTTAGCATTATATGCGTTCAAAGCACAGCTCCTACTGAGTTCAGTTGTAGCTATGAGAGCTCAGCACTTCTGCTAACTGGACCCCAGGGTCTCCAGTCAGGACCCCAGAAAGTGAGTACATGATTAGTGACCACCACTGAAACATCTGGTTTACATGACTTCACTACCAACACACAGGAACTTTGTGGCAGAGTATGAGACAGTTGAATAGTACCCAGGACAATTAGGTTCTGTCTCAAATGTGAGACTGTCCTTTCTCTTCTTGCAATCCCCTATTTCATTTATAACATGTTCCAGATTCTGCAATAAATGAAGCAGGAATCCTCCAGACAGCCTCCTGTGCTATACAACCCTGCTTCATCCCAGAGCAGGTCAGATCTGTGCACTGAATCAGGCAGAGGTCCTCTGCAAGATATTAAGGACTGTATCATAATGCAGAAGCACTGAGAGCACAAGAGACAGTGTCCCTGCTCTCAGAACCAGTGCCTCAACCCAGACAGTCCACAACTGCAATTGCAGGTAAAGTTCTGCTCAGCCCCAGGCTTGAGCCTGCCCAGTGCAAATTAAATCTTTGGGGAATTTAGCTGCTAAAATTGAAGCCTCTATTTCCCTCCTTCCCCCTGCCCCCCAACGGCTTATTATTTGGCCAAATTTGTGCAGGTTTCCATGGGATGGTCAGAGGCACATCCCTAACACAAAGGCCACTGGTTGCCATATTTAAAGTCCCTGCTCCAAAGTTGGAGGCACTACAGCTTTTCAAGAAGAGGTTGCCAGAAATTTAATGAGAGCAAAATAGTTTGCATAGCTTTATTTTTTGAAATGGCTAGACTGTTTCAGCTGAACTATTCCCAGAACAATTCGGTCTGAGGCAGACATCCAGCATGGAAATCTTCAGCCCAAAGAGTTATAATTTGACAAGGTGACAAACAACTGAAAATAGGCTCTATTGGAAGTGTCAAGCAGTCTTAATAGGTGGTGTTACCAGCTCTTCCTATAAGATTAACAGTTATGCAGTAAAACTGTACCTCTTTTCTATGCATTCAGATACTATAGTGCTTAGAGATATGTAACAAACAATCAGAAACTGCTGAATGCTTGATACCTCTCATTTAACTCCTCTTCATAAACTTCTAGATCTGGACTTTCAGTGTGGAAGTAATATTTTTATCCTTTGAAAAAGGCTTACTGATACCTGGTTCTTGAATGGGGTTGGGGGGAAGAACTTATGGATATAGCCATCTTTTCATGATGCTGTTCATCAAGCTAAACCAGGGTTCTCAAACTGAGGGTCAGGACCCCTCAGGGGTCACAAGCTTACTACATGTGTGTCACAAGCTGTCAGCCTCCACCCCAATCCCCACTTTGCCTCCAGCATTTATAAGGTGTTAAATATATTTTTTAAAGTGTTTAATTTATAAGGGGCGTTGCACTCAGAGGAACGCTATGTGAAAGGGATCAGTACCAAAGTTTGAGAACCACTGAGCTAGGCCTTTTTAGGTCCCATTTGAGTTTTTTCAGAAACTCTTGCCCTTTAAAAAAATCTGTCCAATTACCAGGACTCTTGGTCTGAGTGTTTCAAAAATGTTTAGAAGTACAGCTAGACTTGAGATCAGATCTTATCTTCAATGCCTCCTTACTGCAATCAGTCTTGTACCTGGCCTGGTAGGCAGCAGACAGTCACACACCATTTTCCTCCCAGAGCTCAGTTGCAAGACTCAGCTAACTGTTCCTGTGACAAACTCTCCCTTTTAAGCTCATTTCCTCCAAGTACAGCAGACTGCAGGTGTGCCTATTTAGTACCAACTGAGCCCTGGGGAGCTCATTACCCTTTTCCTGATCATGATGGGGCACACCCCCATCCCAATCACAAGATCTGGATTTCTCCCAAGTCTGTGGGCTAGATCCTGGCTGCATTTCAACCACATTCAGCGCAGCTTGGGTGAAGAGAAAGAAGAGTGTATTTAAGCCACATCTAGGGCATAACAGTGGTGCAACACAGGATCTGAACCACTGGGCCTGATTCTCTCTCCACTGCCTTCTACAGCCATTCATACCTATGAACAATGAATATAAAGTGAGGTAGAATGTTGCCAATGAATGAGTGGAGAATTTTCATTTGGCAGACTAACAGTCACTTTGTACAAGCGTACATGGCTGCACAAAGTGCAAGAGAATCAGACCCATTAATGTCATTTCAGCTGTCTGAACTTGACAGCATTGAACTGAAGTCCAGACAGAATTAAGCCGACTCAAAAGAAAGAATGTGCCAAGCTACCTGAAAAGATACAAATATAAAGATGTAGTTTCAAATTAAAGACCTAGCAAAGAGCAAAAGTAAATCAACAAATGCAGCACTGTTTTCTCTTACCTCTAAGCACTTCGGTTCTCCCATGCTATAATGTTAGCACTTCCTTAATATTTGAAAGTAGAAATGAAAGCATTTCTTCCCAGCCTTGAGGAGAAAACCTGATTAGTTTATAGTTTAGGACACAGATAGAAGAGGGAAAGGGTCAGAGTGTCTACATGTGCAAAGCTTAAGAGAAAGCTAAATATCAAAGAGATGCTGCTTGACCTTAGTTCAGAGTACACTGAAATTAGTACCGACTCTTTATTCCATGCAGGAATGAGTTCCAGGAATGCAGACTAATAGCTAAAATATGGGAGACTTATTGGCAACATTATCTGTTGCTTCAGAAGAGGAAGAATGCCCTTCAATATTTAACAAATTATGTTCTCAGCATGTGGGATTTCTAACTATCTTCCAATAATGCTTAACATCACATTTTAGATCTTTTTTTATGTATGGTACATGTCTCCAAACCTTGGTAACTGCTTCATTATAGAACTATTAGTTACTACATAATTGTTCCTGCAACTCCCCCTACTACTTTCCATGATTGTTGCAGATCTTCTCTCCTCTCCTTATCAGTTTACAGGATGATGCATTCAGTGATCTGCCTCCAGATTATTCTGTTTCCTTCTCTATCATCCCTGAATTACTCTCATTCCAAACTGCTGAAGTAATTACAGTTCACACCTGCATCCTTTATTTATGCATCAATTTGATTCTAATTGCTGTTATAGTTTCATTATAATGTCAGCCCCCAAATCTTAGGTTTTAACAACAATTAAAATATGGGGCCAAATTCTGCTTTCCATTACTCTGGAGCCAATCAGGAGACTGCCATGGGAGTTACTCCTGATTTGCCTAGTATTGCTGAGAACAACTCGCTGATGGTTAACTTTATGATTCACACTGCATGGACAAGCAAGTTTATAATCTTCCTATTGTTTTACTATTAGTATTTAAATTATAAACTGACACCACTTTATAGAGCAATGTACATTAATATGAATGCTAGGTGATCTGAGTCGTTAAAGAATTCTGTGACAAACATAGCAAAAGAGACCATTAACCACATTTTTAAAAATTGTGGTATTGCTCCACTGTCTGTCACCCTCTCTCAATTTATCCATTTCTACTTTCTAAACATTTTGGGCCAAGTTCAGTGCTATACTCTGGTCAAGCAAAGCAGCCATAAGCCAAGCTTAATGGAGGCATCTGTCCCTCTGTTTTTTTGTATTTTAAAAGCCTCTTTCATTGGGGTAGGGGTGCTGCAAAATACTTAGAAAATATTAAGTCTGATTGAGCCTGGGAGAAACTACAGATAGGAAAAACAGAGGTTAAATTATCCAAGGCTGTATAGCAAGTGATTTGCAGAACTGGGTCAAGAATCTAAGAGAAATACTAACTATAGTACCTCATTTGCTCTATTGAATAGATTGGGCTTGATTCTTCATTGTCTCCATCTTTGTGTTGTGATTTACTGCTGTGCAAAGCAGGTATAAAAATGCTACCAAACAGTACAGGTATGAATGGTTTCATAAAGTGCCAAACAAAGCAGAATCCCCATAATATTTACCCCTTATAAACATGTCTCTGCCTCATTAACTTTGTTTATACACCAACTTCCATGATAAATTTAACACTGCTCTGTTGATAAAAGGGTTGGTTAATAATTTTCTCTTTGCTGCTCGATGACTCTGCAGCAAGTGTGAATGAAATATTGTAGGTCTTGTATCAGCCAGGCCACTTTCTTGAATTTTTCAGCCACAGCAATGGCTATTTCTTTTCATTAGAATTCAGAGGATTTCCATCTGCTATATTGTAACTATTGCAATATAGATTATACCAGTAGGTCAAATTCTGAGTTGCAAGCTTAACAGTTTCCCTCTTAAATACAAATATAAATCACAATAAATGTAATTATCTGAATTTCTGTGTTTAGCTGCATATATTTGATATTTAAATATTCTACACAAACATTTTAAATCCTCTTTATTGCAGATATATTTCAAGAAGGGTAAGGCAAAAAGCTAAGTTTTTTCCTCATTAAGATATGCTGGTTTCCATATTTGCAAGATATTCCCAAAATGGAAAGCCATCTTACATTTTGCTAAAAATTAGAGCAAAAATATTTTGCCATTGGGATGACTTCAAAAATTGTGTCAATTTGTCATGTTATTTGCTGAATTCCAAGCTGGCCAGGGTTGTGGAGGGTGGGGGGGGTCACAAATCACATAGCATTGCCACACATACCGTGACTGGCTGCATGTCTATCACATGGTGTGGAAGATTAGCAAAAGGCATTAAGGTATTGATCTTGCTTCCTTGTGGAATGGCTGAAATTTTACCAACAAAAAAAAAAAAAAAAAAAAGAAGAGGCAAGTGTTAGTAATGTAGTATTCAGGCCTGTATATTTGCTTGAGACAGAATTTGAGCCTTGTTTGCTCATTTGACTTTTGATATTTTTATATTCTTACTAATGTGTGAACAAAGACACTGTTATATCTGCCCACAAGCAGATGAGGTGAAAAGAGATCGAGCTAAAGCAGTGGTACTGGCACATTTTTACTAATGGGGGTTCTGAAAGGCAGCCCTCTTGCCTCTGTCCACACTCCCCACCTCCAGAGCAGAGGCCAGGACTCCATGCATGTGGGGCTGGCAGCTGGGATGCTGGGTGCATTGCAGCCCCCCCCACACCTCTCATTCCCATGCCTATGAGCTAAAATATTGCTGGGTAGAGTGGGAGTTCAATATATGAGCATACACTTTAAAGACAGTCCTGCTTCAACTCCTCTCCCAAGATAAAGAGAAGCAACCAGTCAGGAGGGGTAAGGAGGATGAGGGGGAAGGTATAAGAAACACTAAAAGCCAAAGAAATGCCTGTCCCTGACTGAAGCACAACCTCACTCCTTACCCCTCCCATGGGATACAAAGAGGTGGTACCAAAGCTCCAGACCCAAGATCCTCCAGAACAGAACATGACCATAGAGTTTAAGGTGTGGGACCAAGGGTGTGCACTACAGGTATAATTATGCCTGCTAAGGAAGGGGTAATTGGGACACAGGGAAAAGGCTGTGCTGGCATGCAGAGCCAGGAATATGCTTGCCTGATTAACCCCAACAAACATCTCATTGCCTGCACTTCAGAATTCTGCATGACAAGAACCAGGGAAAAAGGGAAAGCCCCCAACAGCAAGCATTTCCTTGGCATTGGTGAATATCAAAAATTCTGTATTAATGTGTGGAGATGAGGGTGGGTTTAAGATGACTCTTCAATGGATTTTGGATCAGTCCTGTGTAAAGCTGGTTGGAAATATTCCCTAGGAATGATTTTGCAACAGAAAATCCAATTTATGCAAAATTGAAACTTTCCATGGGAAACTTTTGATTTTGCCACAGTAAATATTTTCTGTCAGGAAAACCTAAATAAAATATTTTGCTCTGGATCAGTTTGACCCAAATCAAAATATTCTGGTTGTTGAACTGACTTGAAATATTTTGCTTCATGTTAATTTAACATTAACAGTATATCCCTATGATGATGTATTGCCTCCTTGGAGCAGTAATTCAGATGCTTTATGCCCCCATTGCCTTCTCAGGGGATGGGGGACTACACCACCCCGATGCAATAAAATCTCTCCCCTGACCAAGCAGCATAGTGCATCATATTCAAACAAGATATTTCAATTTGGGATATCAGAAAAGCCAATCAACTCCACTGAAAATGCAAAAGTGAAACATTTCACCATTTCTGAATCAAAATTCTTTAACATTATTCCATTAAAAGTTGGAATTTTAAATTTCTCATTTTCAGAAAAAACAAGATGTTGAAACACTGGAATTTCCTGAAGGACAGAAATTCCAGTTTAACTCAGCTCTAGACATATGTCCTCCAACAGAGCACAAGCTTGACATTCCTGATTTTATGCTTGGAAAAAGCAAAAACAGTCAGGCACTCTAAAGTTGTAAAGCCAGAAACAGGCAAACTTTTTCCCCACTTTGCAAGTCACTTTTAAAAAGTTAAAATATTACCTCTATTTATTGTACACACACACTATTCGTATCTATTTTAATACAAACAGTAATATAAAGTGAATCATTGTTAACAAAAATGGTAATTCTACTACTAACACCACCACTTGGCTCTGATATGATACTGTCCATTCAAAAAAATCTCAAAGCAATTTACAAATATTATGGAACTAAATGTTGTATCTAGCTAGGTACAGATAGCGACACCAATTGGTCTTGATAAGTTTGTTTCTAGGTCACTCTTGTAGCCTTGGGTCCAGGAACTACAAAACAGAGTAGAGAGTGGGCTGGGAGAGGAGATAAAGAGGAGGAATAAGAATGAGCTCTGGGAAGAGCTAGGGAATAACCTTGCTTTTGCAGTTGTGGTTTCCTTGAGTCTTCCTTACAGGGATTCAGAGACAAAATAAAACAAGTAGAATGGGATAACTAAGATCTGGTCTATGCCTAAAACTTAGGTCAACCTACATTGCTCAGGCCTGTGAAGAGTTTTATGCTCTGTGCGCTGTAATTAGGTCAACCTAATCCCCACTGTAGACACAGCTAGGTTGACAGAAGAATTCTTTGATCAACCTAGTGACTGCCTCTCTAGGGGATGGATTTACTATAGGGATGGGAAAACCCCTTTCATTGCTGTGGTAAGTGTCTATACCACAGAGGCATAGTTGTAATAATAATAAAGATACCTATTGCCAGAAGGGACCTTGAAAGGTCATTGAGTCCAGCCCCCCACCTTCTCTAGCAGGACTGAGTACCAATTTTTGCCCCAGAACCCTAAGTGGTCCCCTCAAAGATTGAGCTCACAACCCTGGGTTTAGCAGGCCAATGCACAAACCACTGAGCTATCCCTCCCTCCTGTAATGTAATGCTGTAGGTGCACCACTATAGAGCTTGCAGTGTAGATATAGCCTCACTTTCATAGCACCCTCCAAGGTAAATAATTATTCCATTTAACAGATGTGGAAGCAGAGTCACAGAAAGGCAGTTTCTTACTGAAGGTCCTGCAAGATGACTGACAGAGCAGGCAACAGAACCCATCTCCAAGGTCCCAGTCCTAACCTACATGCTATCTTTTCTCCAAGAGGAGGAGAAAATGCTATGTGGACATCAAATTCAGCCTTTGCCTTCAAAATGTAGGTCACGCGCCTTAGCTCCTCAATAGCTCTCTCAGACTCTTCTTCTACTCCCTCGCCTCTCTGCTTAGTCACCACCACCAACTTTGATACCATGTATTTTCTTCATCCTCACAATGTCTCTGGCCCTCAGGACAGCATCTGGATTCAGGACAGCACTTAAGCACAAATTTAACCTTAAAACATGTGCTTAAGTATTCTTCTGAATAGGAACAATTTAAACAAATGCTCAAGTGTCTTCCTGAATCAATATTGCTGTGCCTCATTCCATGTTGCTGCTTCTGCCTGGAACACCCTCCCCAAACCACTTCCCTGGCCTTATTCACATCCACCATGCTACCTCACTTCTGCTTTCTTGCCCAAAAAGCGCAACTGGGGAGCAAGAGGAAAGACAGCGATTGATAACAGTTAATTGTTTTATCAAAAGGTGTACATGCCTAACTGAGTAACCATGTGATCTTGTCTTTATTTCCTTCTCCCTCCTTTACTCTTTTTATTTGTCCAATGAGCCTCATTCCTTCTCCCATGAGAAGTTCAGACTGAATGGTCTTTGGGGCAGGGACTATGTCTATGCTTTTGCGGGGGGGTGGTACCTAGTATGTTTGGATGAATTAGAAGAAAACATGTGCTCATCATGGAGTTATTATTGCTGGAGGAACCATAAAAATACACTGAAAATACATGTTATTTTCAACATGCAACCTTAAACATTTCACCTACATTGTTTTTCACTCCCAAAATCCAGTATTATTTAAATCAAAGTAATCATGTTGTAACATGGTTCACTCACCATTAGGTTAACTCCTCCAGATCTGACACCCCATTCTGTCTGCTTGCTCTTTCCACTGCCCCACTCGCTCTCTAGGACTCCACACACTTCCTCTTTGTGACTCAGCCTTCTAGCTAGGCCACTATATAGTCCTCCCCTTACAAACTGTCTCAGGCAGTCTTCTTATTCACTGCCCAGACTATGCTATTTCTCCAGGAGCTGGTAAGGGAACCCAGACCCAGCCTCGGGTTCCAGCTTAGGTACCCTCCAATCAGCAGCCAGCCTCTGCACCATCTTAAACCTTGCTGTCACTTTCCTGAACCTTTTCCCACACTCCCCCACAACTGACTGACATCTCACACATATCCAGAGACTGGCAGCGACCCTCCCCTTCTGCTGCCAGCTTCCTGGCTTTATATTAGTCTTGCCTGTTCCTTCTCAGCTGGACTTCTTCATCATTCAGGGATTACTTAGGATACCTAATTCCCCTCAGCTGTGGCCCATCTGGTTAATTTGCCCCTTCTCAGCCTCATTAACCACTTCTTGGCTGGGAGGAAGGGGTGGTGAATACCCCATCACAGGCATATTGACACTATAATCATCTTTGTTCTAGATAATTTCTTATGTTCGTTCTTATAATAAACATATTTCAATTCATATCTACCTAATATAATTAAATATCAACACTCAAAATAATTTCAGTTTGGACACAGGGAATTTATGTGTGCAAATCCCTTTGCCCTGAGATGTGTAGGTACCTCTTTTGACATGACATTATTGTACAAATAATAAAATTTGCCTAAGAACCAGAATTTGCCACAGAGCACATGAATCTTAGGAGAAATGAGACTGACCAAGGAAGGAAAGAGACACAAGGATCAAGACACACTTTGTCTTTCTTTGATGTTAAAACTGGCAGAAAAGAAGTGCAATGAACCCAAGAAGTACAAAATGAGTGATCTTCGAGGCAGTTCCTGTGATACCCTCCTAGGGTACGTCTACATTAGCAACTTACATATATACATATGCATAGTTGTGCCATAACCCCTTACTGTCCACATCTGAGTCCCTAAAGCATGTGCAGAGGGCACGCACTGAAAAAGCTAGCATGCATGAGGGGTGTGGGTTTGCAGTGCTATTATCACGGCTATTAGGGAAGTATGTGGGCATAAGTGCCAATGTCATCTTGCGTTTTTCCCCACAGCAGCATGGGGCAACAAGTCCCTCAGCACAGTCACAGAAGTCACCTCCAGGGTCCCCACTGTTCCAGGATTTCTGAACAGATGGCATCCTGGATTTCCCTTCCCTGCTGGGAACCAGGACCAGTGTGGGAGGGATCCAGTTATCTATACAAGCTTTACACACCTGTTCTATCCTGTGCCTGCTCTGTTCCTTCACAGCACAGCATGCCATGATAATGCAAACCATGTTGGCCACACTAGCCTCCAGCCAGGCATGCAGGCATTGTCAACAAGTTTCAGCCACTCAGACGCGCACCCAACAACGATTCTGCAGCTACACAGTCTACAGTTAAATTCCCTTTTGTCTGGGTCATTGATGTTCGGGTAAGGCTTCATGAATCAAGTTTCGAGTGGGCATGCAGGGTCCCCCAAAATAACCATAGGCAGAGAAACACTGTACAGAACCACATCATTTCTGGGGAATAAAGTCCCTTCTTCCCCATTAAACACAATTCCAATCTCCTGGCATCATGAACTTTTCCTGTGTGTCCAATATTTGTGTTCACGAACACCGTTGCCCATGAAGCCCTGGAGAACAAGTAAATAGAATCCTTTTCAGTTCACATATTCACTTGTGCCTTTCGATGGTCAAAGTATGGGGGGTATGGTGCCATCAGTGGCTCCTGCACAGTTTGGAAAGCCCATCCACTGAAATCTAGATATAATTACTGGTACTTGGGCTATGGCAACTATCCATGGGTAGATGACAGGATTAACTGACTGGCAAACTTATACAAGCATCACCCCCGACAGGGGACTTCTGAACCCCCAACTGATTTGCAACTGCATGAAGCTGTCAGGTGTTGCCAGCATACAAAGGGAAATAGCCGGCTGCCAGTGTACTGGTATGGGTTTCCAAAAACAGGCGGTCTGGTGCTGGACGGTTGGTGCAAGCTCCTTGTGCAGTTCCATAAAGATCTACTTCCTCATTCCCAAGTGATGAAGCTACGACTTATCATCCTAGGTTTCCAAAATGATTTAATCCCATGACACCATGCTGATTCTGCACCAGAAGTGGTAGTCCACCTATAGGCCTACCATGACAATATCAGCAGTGACAATCTCTGTTCCATGTCTTAGGTGCATCAAAAAGTTCTGGTCTGATTCTGTCAAGTATCTAGGGGACCGAGTACTGCAGCACATGAACACTGGTCCCATGAGAAGTAGCAGGAACAGAACCACCTCATCTAGAACTTGATCCATGTCTTCCAGCAGAATGGAGAGGTGAGTGGGAACTGCAGACAATTCCAGCACCATACAGCAAAGCAGCTCCTAGAATGTCCCCTGGGATGCACAGAAATCTGGGATACCGCCCCTAAAATGGTAGCACTAATGTCACATACCAAAAAGGGCAGTATGGACGCAGGTAAATGCATGTAAACAGTGTGTACCCATGTCCAGAACAACGTATGTGGACATGCGATGTGGCTACAGGGTACATGCACTAGCAGTATATGGACAATTACTTGTACAACTCACAAGCATAGATGTAGCCTTACAAACAAGTTAGGGTTTTGAATATAGAAAAAGAAGTCTCACATGAGGTGGAGTTTCCTTGTAGCAGAAACAGATGTAGCTGGTAAAAGAGCCCTTCTCTTCACTCCTGAATGATGGCATGGCCACTCTTCTCCTCATGCAGTGGCAGAAGGGAGTTCTAGCACTACCTCGGGAAGGTGGTTGTGGAAAGCTATATCTTCACTCCCAGTAGAGAAGCTGTATAAAAATCAGCTCTTGTTCTCTCCTTGTCAGGAGCAGCTAAACCCAGAGCAGGAGCCAGGAACTCTTCCTTAACCTTTCCCTGGGATGTATTGGGAATTCACTTCTGCTCAGGAAAACCAAGCATGAGAGGAAAGTGATAACCTCCTTGCATTGCTTTATTTAACATCTATCTGGTAGGCAATAATTACTGACTTTCCTGGGAACTAGTATAATGGACCCATGTTATATCTCAGAGAAACTTCACTATATACTGTACCACATGCAAGGCCATCATTACATGTCTGATTCAAATCCCTCTGAAGGCAATGGAAAGATCCTATAGGGACTTGTCCTTCCCTGCTGGTGAAATATGTCTGTCAGCCTAGGGAACATGGAAGGCCCCAAACATGATGAACCATTGCTGATGTGTTCTACAGGGGAGCACACTCAGTGAGCAGCTGTGCAGAAGGATTCCTCACACACTACAAGTTGCAGAGCTGGGCTCTATGTCAGCTCCATATAGCAGACACAGAGCAGCATGGCAGTGAGTTAGATGAATGGGAGCATGGTCACTGGATTCACAATTACATGGATCCAGAGGCTACAAATGCTCAGATAGGGAGTGGGGGTTATGCACAGAGGTTACAGCTGCTACACAAGCACAGGGGGATGGCAAAGGAGCTGGAGAACTGTCCTTCCTGTGCTTTGAGAACTGTATTACATTATTATTTGTATTACCATAGTGCCTAGAATTCCATCCCTGTCTCTTCCTGCAAAGTCCATTCACACAGAGCTTGTGCCTAAGCAAAATGCCTATCACCAACCTTACTACAAGCAAGTTCTACTGTATCGTTAATAATGCTAATAGCAGAACAAATCCTATAACATAAGCTTACACTTTAAGGGTTGTTGTGCTGTAAGAAATGTGTGCCTGAGGAACACAGAAAATACAACAGAAGGAGCTATGTCCCTCCAAGAAAGGAACATAGGGCAAAAGGAGAGGGTAGGACCAAAATTTAGAAGCAGTGTGGGAATCATCCTGATTAAAATTATATTTTTTAAAAGTACGCTCTTGGGGTTTTTTAAATATAACTATAAACACTAGTATTATTATTAATACTATTTCAGTAGGGCCTAGAGCCCCCAGGTGGGATTTTTGCGTCATTGTGCTGGGTACTGGACAATCACATGTTACGCTGCTCCAGAAACAGACTAGAAAACAGATTGTGACTCAGTGGGTCACAATCTGCCTTCCAGTTTCCCTCTGCTTTGTGAGAGATACTGTATAGCCTCTTCCACAGGGGATAGTACACTGCACTGGCTAGCTGTGGGGTGAGCAGAGCCAAGATTTAGCCTATTTCCTACCCCATGTCTGCTCATATGGAGAATGGGGGAGGTAGCATCTCTGACTGGCTACATCTTCCCCCTGTGCTGCTACCCACAGTATGAATAGACTGCACAGCAGAGTAAGGAAGCACCTGGTGCCCCCTCACTCTAGTATGTGCCACATGAGCTGGCCAATGAATTTCCCTATAGCAAGATACAGGGAACATTTACAATCTAAATAGACACTACAGACCTGGGATAAGAGAAAGGGGGTATTAATGTCCTGGTTTTGAAGAGGAAACTGGGAAATATGCATCATTTGCCCAAGGTTATACAGTGAGAGTGTGGCAATGCCAGGAGCTGAGGCCAGATCTCCTGAGGCATAGTCCAGTGCCTTAACCACAAGACTATCCTTCCTGTTAAATAAAACATTTCAATCTCCATTGAAGAATAGGCAATCATGTTTTATGTCATTTTTAATAGAAACAGGTTTTGACTGTGTTTGGATCACTCAGCACTGGTAATGGGTTAGTAAGCCTATCACTTGTAGGTTACCAGTTCAAATCCACCTGGCTTGGTGGAGACTAAGGCGATTGCTCTCTTTGATCCTACGGCCACAGAAATAGCTGTGCAAATCAGTGCCCTGTCGCAAAATCCTGTCCTGAGCACTGCAGGCCAGCTCACGCTCTGCCATCCCTTGTATTGAACAAGTACATCTCTGCAGTGCCTCTAACAGAGGCATACTGTCTCTATGGTAATGGGAGACAGGAAGCATCTATGAAAGATGCTGCAGAGAAACACAGTGTATGGGGGCCAGCAGAAGAATGGAAGAGTGTATAGAAGCCTGAAAGGAAACATTCCCTGCGAACTCAAAAAAGTGATCCTGAGTGGCAATAGGATGATATGGAGTGACAAAGAGGATCACAACAATAATTTGCTGTTGTTATGTTTTAGTTAATCTTTTATTTCTACTACGGAGTGTTGTTCATTTTTCATTATTCTCTAATTATACTTTGTTAATTGTTAATTACCAAGTGCTACAAAAAGTGTTTATAGATATTATCCAGAACATTTAGATCAATTGTCAGCCTGCTGTGCATTAAAAAATGGGCCACAGAACTTACAGTTTTCTTCTGCAGGATTTAATAATACATTTACTTGTTTGTACTGCAGGAAGGGCTATTGTGAAATATCAAGTATGGGTATAACTGTACCCTTAAGGCACTCTGTATCTGTAGTTGTGCCATGCTTTACTCAATTTGGAAGTGCTGTAAATAAAAGGAAGTGTCAGGTTGAAAATTGTAGTTTAAAAAATGAATTACTTTACTTGTGTTACTAATAATGTGTCAACATATTAAAGCAAATTATAAAAGTTCTAATTCACTCTTCATCCTGTTTGTCTCCTTTTCAATATTTCATTCAGACCAGGCAATGAAATGGTTTAATCAGATTCAATTTTTGTTTACAGTCACTTTTGCGGTTCTTATGCACTAGCACAATCTTAGAAAAAATAGCATCATTATGTTTAAAGTGGAAAAAAAGGTCTTTTTTTAAAATGTCAGTGAAAACATTAGTGTGAGATTCTATAACCTTTGAGGGGCCAAAACTCACATAAACTAAGCAGTTGTTTTCTGGACTGCAAGGCTATATAGCTGGAGTTATTGCTCATCTTCATTGTTATAATTAATATTCCTTAACAGAAAAGGGAATTGTTTTATTTTAATCCTGTGTGCACATAATTGCTCTCAAAAACTACCAGCATCAGAGAAGACAAATGTATACGGGACATTATCTAAGTCCCCCTTAGAAGGAAATTATCCACAGGTGCTAATGCAGTTTGCATGTATAATTTCAGGGAACAGATTACGGAGCAGTGTAAATTTTGCCTGGTTATTTGTACCAAATAGAGCAAAAAGCAGTACTGCATGTGTTTAAATGGTTATTCACCTTCTGTACATTCTCATTGCATGCTGTTTCACAGATGCAGAATCTCTACATATGAAGGGTAAAACACTGGGCACAGTTCGAATATATAATCTTGGAACCATGGACGAAATTGGTGACTATTTCCAAATTACATATATATGTAACTACAAAAGATCAGAACAGAGCCATAAATATGCATGTGGTGTACAGGACATTTCCTGGAACACCTTCCTTAGGTCACATATTGCTGTCTGCTGCTGCACATTTTAAACCTTAATCTTATTTTAAGGGGATAATATCTGAGCCCAGTGCATTCTAACTTGGGATGGGTGATTTAACTGGCTCAGTTTCTTTGGAAACTGAGCCAATTCTATACCAATCAGAAGTAATATTACTTGTACAATAAATACTTCGAAGGGGACAAAACACCCATGACTGAACTGCAGATTTGTAACAACCAATTAATGGCCAGAGAGAGAAATGTTTCTGGAAATGCCATAGCCTCTGTCACCAAATTTTCAGTCTGTCTCCCTACACCAACCAAACAAGCCTTTGCTTTTGATGCAAATATTTCAGAACCAAACCTAGACTGCTGTCTTCATGCACCACTGCACTGCCTACATGACGTGTTTTCTGCATAAGTGAAAGAAAGTTGCAGACATCTTGTACTGTTGCCAAGACACTCTGACACTTGCTCTGAGACACTCCTCAGCTGCTGCTAGTCAAAGATGCTTTTACTCCAACACTTCAGCTTTGCATCAGTGTACCCTTGACTGTTTAAGCTTTATATATTGTTTTTCAATGATTTTGGATGTGCCTTCTTTCTGTGCAATAGAGTTCACCCATTTCAGAAAAATTACCCCCAAGAAAAAGTCCTGACAATTTCCCTTTGGCAAAAATATTTGTGTAAAATTCCAGTTGTGTTATGCTAGATCAATAACCCCCATATATTTAATGCAGCTTAATGCAAATGAATAATACATCCTCTTTTATCTGAGCTGTTTAAATATTGTTTGGAGCTTTTGGTTTATAAGGCAGTATGTGATCCAGTGATGCGATGACGAATCCCATAGTTACTGTGGCTTTACAATCTGTTTGGTACATATATGTATGGAGGGGGGGAAACGCTAGCACACAGTAAGTAGTTATTGGGACAACAACCATTATTATTTGTGTTTTGTTTTCATTGTGGGTTCACTTTAATGCTCATTAAAGTGAAGTGAGAAACAGGAACAGAACCAAGCAGAATCTGTGCTACCTTGGCTACTAAGCTTTGCCAAATTTCTCAATCTAACCTGTAGCATTATTGTCATCCTAGTACACCCCTTCTCTCCATCACTGACTGCCAATACAGTGTGGACAAATATCCACTGGAGACTAGGAGGAAATTGCCAAACTCAGTTTCACTTGTGACTTAATAGATAGTGGAACCTTCCCTTTAATGTGTTTCTTAATGGGAACTGTCAATGCAATTCCCAATGCTTCATGCTGAAAACTGTTCCCATAATAAGAGAATACTCTAGTGGGACTCAGTTTGGTCACACTGAAATTCACACCCCCAGACTCAGCGACCATTTTTAAAAATCGTGGCCTTCCAGTTTTATGCTCATGGAAAGTGCCAGTTTACGATGCTTTTTCTAATACTGGAACCAGAAGTTAAATCTGAGAGACAGCTGGGCAGCAAAACTGTCCCTCCACTGGTAAATTCAGTGGTAATGTCCCCCATCTTCTCCGTTCCCAGACCACACACCAGCACCTCTCCCACCTCCAGTGGGTTGGACTGGCCTGTTCCTTGGCCTAGCTGGAGACAGCGCCACCGCCATTTCTAGTGCATTCCCACCAACGCTTGGATTGGCTGCTGCAGGTGCTCCTCAGGCTGTGCCTAAGAGAGTGCTGCACAATGCCATTTAGCAGCTGTACTGCTGCAGCAGACTTGCTGGCCCTCCCTTCCCGCACCCCACCCCCAGCCCAGGAGGATACTAGCCTAGCCAGGGCACAAGAGATGCAGAAAGGAACAGTTTACAGATGCCTTCTCACACAGGCCAGCTGCAACGGGCAGTGAGCGATGGGAGGTGTGATGAACATATTGCCATCCCAGGAGCAGCCCCTGTCTACTGTCAAGGATTAAAGTAAAGGGGAGTGTTGAGAGGGGGGAGATGCTCAAGGCAGAGTACTTCTTACTGCTCCCCAGGGCTCTCCTCTACTCCCACTTGGTTGGGTAAGAGGGAACTCAGCAGGCTGAGAAACCTGAGGTAGAAGCAGCAAAAAGAGCCGGTGCCTGACTAGGAAGAATTTAGGGTTTCCATACTTCCTATTAGTTGGCAGAAGAGCAACAGCACCTGACAGAAAAAGACAAAGTGTCTCTGCCTCTTCTACAGGAAAATCTGTCCCTTTCCTCACATCATTTTCTCCACCCAGACCTCCAAAGAGAGAAACCACATGGCATCTACTCCCTTTTCCCTCTGAGGCAAGAACAAATACAGCAAGAGACCTCCACATTGTGGCTGGCTCCCTCATCCTCTCACATGGAAGGGTTGCAGGTTAAGGGAAAGTAGCAGGGGAAAAGAGAATTAGAAGAGAAACTCCACCACACTGTCAGCTGCAAGCTCCCCCTTTCCTCTGTGGAGAAAGATGGGCTTAGTCAGATCCCAATGGCAACAAAAAGAACATACTGTGACAAGGTTCCTCCTTTACCTTGGTGGGTCCTGCACTTATTGGTGGATTTGCTCACCTCAATGATCTTCCCCTCTGGTGGAACCCAGTCTGGGTCAACTCCTCCTGTGTTTGATCAGGAGTTGAGAGGTTTGGGGGGAATCTGGGCCCACCCTCTACTCTGGGTTCCAGCCCAGTGCCCTGTGGATTGCAGCTGTCTATAGTGCCTCCTGTAACAGCTGCATGACAGCTACAACTCCCTGGGCTACCTCTCCATGGCCTCCTCCAAACACCTTCTTTATCCTCACCACAGGACTTTCCTCCTGGTGTCTGATAATGCTTGTACACCTCAATACTCCAGCAGTCCAAGTCCAAGTCCAAGTCCAAGTCCACCCCCACTCTCAGCTCCTTGCACCTCTTGCTCCCAGGCTTTTAACTAGTTCCAGCCAGCCCTTGATTGGCTTCAGGTGGCCCAATCAATGTAGCTATCTCCACTGCCTTCTAGAAAGATCTGAATTGGCCCCAGGTGTCTTGATTAACCTGGAGCAACTGCCATTTGGTTACCATGGTACTAGGGATTTGGTTAGCCTAGGGCTAACATACCTGTTCCTTACTACTTTACTGTAGCCATCTGGCCTTTCCCCATCACAATACAGAATGCAAGGGATGGAGAGGAAGAGGAGAAAATTGGAATGGAGGAAACAGAAGAGATTGATCATAGGGTAAACTCAAAGACTAAGGAAAAGAGACAAGAAGACAGAGGAAAGGGGGAAAGAATAAGCACCAGGACCAGGAGTGGGCAGAGTTAGGTGTTGCACGCATATCACATGACACTGTGGCAAGAACAGGCCACAGAGGGGAGCTGGGTCCAGCCTGGCAGGACAGGAGCCAGCACGGCAGCCTGCGTGCAGGACAGACTCACTGTCCAGGCCCACGTCCACCCCTGGGGCAGGACTCAACACCCCTCTGTGTCACATGCACACCTCAGGGGCAGGATCTGAACCCACTGCCAAGGGGATTTAGTTGTTTTTATGGCCTTCTATTACCATAAAGGTGCCCATCCCAGTTACAGAAAGTCAAGTGCCAAGACTCTGAATTATACCGAGGCTATGAAGGTTTATATTTTTATTAATAAATGTTGGCAAAAGTTGATTTCTTTGTACACACACAAACTAACAAAAAAAATTTCTATCAATAAAAATCAAAACATGCAGAAATGAGAAAGAAATCCTCCTCAAGAGAAGATGATGTTTGGCAATCACTTTCATACTTAAAATTCCACCTTATTGATTGGTCTCCCATTCAAAATATTTTTTAAAATCAGATGATGTGCTTATGATAAAGTATCAGCTACTATTACATCCCATTACATTTCTTCCTTCTCTCTCTCTTTCAGGCTAGAGTTGGTTTCATTTAGTTCCAGACTATAGATTCAAATAATTCCAGACACCCAGGTTTCTGACTCCATATCAGTGACCTGGAGATGGGTGCTTTTCTTATCTTGATTTTCTCTTCCCAATTCCAGATTGTCCTCCACCTCTGACAAGAAGATATATAGCAAATTTCAGGAGTCAAGGCTGAATTCAGCCACCTAGTGCAGTTCTTTCACTACTGATGTATCCTCCCCATACACTTTAACACTGATGAAATTATACTTCATATATCTGTCAAGTGGTAAAGTACATGGGTAGTAAGACACAAATCCTCTTAACAGCACCCATTCAAAGTAACTAGTCTTAGTAGTGGGGAGGAATGGCTACACTTGCAAATGTAGAGCGCTTTGAGTTAACCAGCCTTCATAGATCGCAGTAGGGAAAGTGCTGCAGTCTGTCCACATAGACAGCTGCAAGCGCACTGGAATGGCCATATTTGTGATACTTGCAGCGGCCACAAAGAGCAGTGCATTGTGGTAGCTATCCCAGCATGCAAATGGCTGCAATGTGCTTTTCAAATGGGGGGGAGGGTGGAGTTTGACAGGGAGTGTATTGTATGTATGTAGGGGAGGAGAGAGTGGGTTTTGGGGGGACTGAGAGCATGTCAACATGCTGTCTTGTAAGTTCAGACAGCAGCAGATCCCCTCGCTCTCCCCTCTCCCTCCACCCCCACCTCTCTCTCACACACAGCATTCCACAGTAATGGTTTGCTTTGATATCCGCATTCCTGCAGCGATTCCAAAACAATGACAAGAGTGGCCACTTGACTTAAGGGGATTATGGGACATTTCCGGAAGCCAAACAGAGTGTAGTAATGCAACACCTCATTCACACTGATGCCCGGGGTTTCACCTGAGGCACACCAAGTGTTATGCTTCTCGCCGAAGTGGATTACCAGGAGCGCTCTAGCCATGGCGTCAGAGCGCTCTATGTGTCTTGCCAGTGTGGCCAGGTCATGAGTTAAGGTGCCCAGCGTTGCTTTAATGTGCTGTAACTCACAAGTGTAGCAAAGCCCGGAGGCTCACCTCTTTGGGGAGGGAGAACTAGAAGATACATATACTGCTTTTTCCCCCTCACTAGGTCCTGCTCACCTTTTGGCACAAACAGTTCCACTGCCAGGGGCTCTCCACATTCACAGAGATGAGAGCCAGATTTTCCAGACCTGAAGAAGAGCTCTGTGTAAGCTCAAAAGCTTGTCTCTCTCACCAACAGAAGTTGATCCAATAAAAGATATTACCCCACCCTCTTAGACTTGCTAATAGCCTGGAACCAACCCAGCTAAAACTACGGGTATGGCTACATTTGGAATTTCAAAGCGCTGCCCCGGCAGCGCTGCGGGAGCGCTGCCGCGGCAGCGCTTTGAAGTGTGAGTGTAGTCAGAGCGGCAGCGCTGGGAGAGAGCTCTCCCAGCGCTGCATGTAAACCACATCCTTTATGGGTGTAGCGTGCAGCGCTGGGAGCCGCGCTCCCAGCGCTGCCACCCTGATTACACTGACTCTTTACAGCGCTGTATCTTGCAGCGCTCAGGGGGGTGTTTTTTCACACCCCTGAGCGCGAAAGTTGCAGCGCTGTAAAGTGTGAGTGTAGCCATGGCCTACGCTACATGCACTACTTTTCACATGGGCATTTATCTAGTGCTCTCACTGCAGTATCGGAGTACTTCAAAAATATTTGTGATTTTATCTTCACAACCTCTGTGAGATCAGGTGCTAGCATTATCCCTATTTTGCAGATCGGGAACAAAGCCATAGAGGTCAAAGCTAAAATTGTCAGAAGTGTCCATTAATTTTGACTGCCCAATTTCAGACAAGCTAGCATATGTGCAAATCAGACCCCAAGTGCTCAGAAAATGAGGAACACACAGTTAGTGGCCAATGTCAAAATTTTGCTTTAAATGACTAGCTCAGCATCACATACGAACTCCGTGGCAGAAGCAGTGATAGAATCCAGTTCTCCAGGGTGGAATTCAATTGTTTGAGCCCGGGGTACTGGAAAAAATTTTTATAATGGGGGTGCGATTATGGAAACCATGTATTTGATGTTGATCATTATTACTTCAAATCAGGGGGTGGCAGCATCCCCAACACCCGTACATCCAGCACCACTGTCTAAGCCACAAGACCATCCGTTCTCTTCCTTCATTTTTGTGCTCATTCACTATACACCTTCCAACTTCTGCAGCAAATGAGAAAAGGCACTACATTTTCACTTGGTACACAACCCTGATTTGTTCCCTGAGTATCATTCATCTTGTGCAGTCTATGAGGAAAGGGTCCTATGAAAAAATAATATGTGATCATGTATTTAAAATGCATAATAACAAGGGAGACAAACTAAGGTTGCATAGGCATACTTGAGTCTTACTTTCCCTAACTTTTGAGCACTTGACTTTGAAACCTTAATGTTCTTTTACTATAGTTTTTATATATAACTTCTGAAGTTTTTCAAAATTCAAACTGAAAAAGACGAAGTCCATTATGTGCTATCATGTTGACATCAATGTGAGTAATCAGCAGATTTGGAACCTCCATTTCTCAGACTATCACTACTTGAGCCAACAAATGATGATAGCAGAAGGCTGTCATCCTCTAGGTTGGTGGTGGGCAATCTGCAGTCCGTCAGGGTAATCCGCTGGCAGGCCGCCAGACAGTTTGTTTTCATTTGCACGGCCATCCGCAGCTCCCAGTGGCCACGGTTTGCCATTCTCGGCCAATGGGAGCTGCAGGTAGCAGCACGGGCCACAGGGACGTGCTGGCCGCCACTTCCCATCATCCCCATTGGCTGGAAACGGCAAACCCCAGCCACTAGGAACTGTGTGTGACCATGCAAATGTAAACAAACTGTCTGGCAGCCCACCAGCAAATTACCCTGACAGGCCACTTGCAGCCTGCAGATTGCCTACCACTGCTCTAGGTGGACCAGCCACTAGCATGGGATGAGAGACACCCTTTGCTGGTAGTTTTCACAGCTGGTAGTTTGCTGACAGCAGAGGAATGCTCAGACTCAGGAATACTGGGTTCTGGAGGGGAATAGTCTTTAGACCCCTCTGCCCTAGTAGCCTGTCTCCTTCCTCTGCCCCTCATCCCCCCCAGTGTGTCCCTCCCAGCCTGCCCCCATCCTCCTCCATTCCTATCCCCTTCTGGTCCTATTCCCCCACCCTGCTCCTGTTTCCTCTCAACCTCCTCCTTGACTTCTCTCCCTCTTGCTTTCCCTTCTTCCCCTTCTACTTTCCAGTCAGGCTGATTCCTCCTTCACATTGTTAAGGTGCCAGTCAGAGGAGCATTGAGATCACAGAAGAGGGAGTCTCCCTGCTCTCAGTTCCGGTGCCTGGCATCACAGCAGCCCCTAACAACCAGGAGAAGCAATTGCAGGGACAATCTTATTCAGCCCTTGCAGCCCTGGGCTGGCGCATGCTCAGTGCTCACAGAATACTCTGCAATTTTTAGTGGTCTGTCTCTAAGAACCTGCTACTGGTCTTGTGTAATTTGATTTTTGAGACTCTTATAAATTGGCCAAATTTGGGTAGATTTTGACAGGGATAGCAAAAGGCCCTAGTACAATGGGCCCCTGCATTTGGCTGGTGCCTCTGGGTACTACCATACCATAAATATTAAATAATAGTGATAATAATGCTGCTCTTAATCTTAAAAAGCACAAACATTTACCATAATCTGAAATATATGCTTGTTGCAGCCTTGAGGATAAAGGCTTACAAATTGTTCAGACCTTAAAGCAAATTTCACTGAAATATAAGGGCTTTTCCTGTTATCATATTTCCATACAGCCAAAAAGAAAGTGAGTGTTTTCAGGTGCAAAGCCAATCTCAATTAGTATTATATACAAAACAGAACATAGCCTGAATTCTGATTAGAGGCAAACAGATGATTCATACTGCAATGGTCTGCATCTTCTTGTTTGCTAGGAAAGCCAATGTATGAATTGATAACGGGTTTCAGGCTAGAAATAGGCATACATATCAATTTAAACATTTTCTCTATAAACTGAGATTTTGTCACTGTGGCTTTTATTTTGTGTTGTCTAGCATTAAAGGCCACACATCATGATAGAACACCAGCTCCCCAACTAAAATATAAAGTAACATGCTACTGTTACAATAATAATGTACCTCTATTTTCATCAGGGAAAGCTGCGATCTGTTTGGAAGGTAGCCTTTCATAACTGAAAAATAAAAACATAATCAAATGTTCTTTGTACAGTAGAAAAATCCCTTGCTGCTGTTTATATCTCAGGAGCATTTAAGAGCAATTGGAAGATCAGCCCATCCCTAAAAAAAACATAAAGAAAGGAACACAAACACCAGATGTGTTTTTTTTTCTTTTAACACACATCTGCTTAAATATTTCAAGTTCCTGGTAAACCAAATAACTGAATATATGTAACATATGAACAAGTACACATTGTTAGAAATTAATTTGTTTCGCTTGCTCATGTAATTTACAGCTGTGGCCTGCTTCAGTGTGTTTACTGTCTCCTGGGTACAAAACAAGACATACTTTTCTCCCATCTACACTTCTTATAGGTAAAAATAAAACACTCATGTTTTGAACACAACCATAACATAAAATTCTTTAAAGAAACCTCGTGCTAGTCTCCTGCACGTGCTCCACACCTCAACACAACAAGGCAAGTAGGAAGTTGTCAGGGTTATTAAAATGTGGCTACAGTCCATTTTTTGAAAAATTATCATCACTATTCAGGTAAGTGAAGGGCAAGATGCATGAATGATGGAACTTAGCCTTTACAAATGTATTTATTTTTGGCATTTAGGTGTCCTGACTGACCCTCCTCTCTCCCTTTTCTTCTTGATTGCAAGTAAAAGCCCTGACCTGTGGACTTCTACATTATGGCAGGAGGCATGCAAATCATTGCCTGCCTGAAGAGGCTGCAGGAGCCCTAACAAGACCAGAGAAAGAAAGTGGAGAAAGGCGTACGCAGCCTCTCCTAGGCCTCAAAAAAAAATCTAGTTCAGTTTAAGGGAAGAAAGCCTCCTCCCCCAAGAGAGCAGCAAGGTGGATAGGCAGGAACATCTGTAACTGCAAATCACAGGATTCTGGAGAAGTTTGAATAGCAGGGAGGGAATGCGCCCTCCCAAGAATGTAAAAGGTGGGATCCTGGAGGGGGAGAGCTTAGAAAGAGACACTTTGGAGGCAGGTTGTAAGCTGCCTGAGGCAGCTCTGGGAACAAGAAAAGAGACAAGCTCCCCTCAAAAAATAAAAATGATAAAGGCAGATTGACAATTAAGCCACTCCAACTGTCACTTTTCTGAACAGCAATCGCTGTGAGAAGAACCACCCTTTTAAATTATTTGAAAAATTGCACAGTGAGTCAGCACCAAGTTACATAGCACGATTATTTCTGTAGCTGTGACACCATAAGAATAATCACAGTTTAAATGGGGCCCTCCAGCTCACTTTTGCATATGTGGTTGTGATGATTTGGGGAATCTATGTACAATTTATGAATTCAAGTTTGATTTTATGAACTGTCAGTATCCTTATGTCTTATGCTTACCTCTTACTGTGGCCTTACTTTATGCTTTTTGTGCTGGGGTGAGGGGTGATGCCAGGATGTCTGTGTATGCATCTGTGTATACATCTGAAGAAGTGAAGTTTTTTATCCATGACAGCCTATATCCAAATAAATCTGTTAGTCTTTAAGGTGCCACCAGACTCCTTGTTGTTTTAGTGGACACAGACTAACACAGCTACCCCCTAATACTTGTGTATGACTAGATTGGTCATTAAAAACCATCAGCAACTGAATAGATCTTGCTCAGGCAGAACTGCATTCTAGACAAAACCAGTTTTCTTCTACTCTTCTGCAGAGGGCTAGAGTTTAAAGGAATGGAATTCCCTAGGAGATTGAATAAAGGGATGAGGTGCAGGCCTTTAAAAAACACAGAGTCTGGGTGAGTGAGACACACAAATGAAACTTGGGATAAGAGAGAGAAACAGAGGAACAGGCTTTTGCAGGGAGAGGGGACTTCTTGGCTGTGGCACCAGCCAAGGCTGAAGTAAGCAGGCTGTAGGAGAGAAAAAGGCTCCATAAATCAGAGAAGAAGCCATGCACTGCAGGAGGGGAATCCTGGATACCCCAGAGGACTCTGACCAAATCCCAAAGAATGCACAGAAGTCACAAGAAACCTGAAGCGGGGAAGGTCCTGTAGGGTGTTTTACCATTGTTACTTACATCTGTGTATCTCTTGTATCAGAGCTGGCTTTAAGCCGATTCACCCGATTCCCTGGAATCGGGCCCCACGCCGAAGAGGGCCCCATGCCTGCATCTAAGGGGACCCCGCTTTGGGGGTCTTAGGTGGTGGGGGGTCCGCTCCGGGGGTCTTCGGTGGCATTTTGGTGGCGGGTGGTCCTTCGGTGCCGCAGAAAACCTGGAGCAGACGGCCCACCGGTCATAAAGCCAGCCCTATCTTGTACTGTCTAAAGCAGTGGTTCTTAACCTGGGGTGCACACACCCCCTGGAAGTGCGAGACGCCCTTTCGGGGGGTGTGAGACATGCCAGTTTTTTTTAGAAGGTAAATCATTGACAACACAAATTAAGCACAGGCACGTATGTATTCATGTATTTATATTTTACTGCGAAATTAAAATAAATATATAATTCTCTCTCTTTCATTCTATAGTTATGATATATCGAGGTTTAAAGAACTGACCTACTTCAATGATTTTTGATAAGGGGTGCGAGAACATATTTTGAGAACCAAAGGGGTGCAGGCTGCAGTAAAGGTTAAGAACACTCGTCTAAAGGTATAGAAACCCCTTATGAAAAACTTATATCTACTGTGTCACCATCATGTGTGAAGAGGTAAACTGTTAAGCAGAGTGCCCACAAGACTGGAGCTCTAGAAAGAGTGTGCTTAAGCACCTTAGGAGTTTGGGGCGGGGAGCAATACCTAGTCTCAGGGCCTAGGCACTTGGACTGTGGCATCTCAAAGGGGGGCAGGTGTTAGAGAGAGTATCAGGACCCAGAGAGTGTGCCTAGAAACCCTGTGTACTCTAAGAGTATGCCTGGACTCTGCTCAGTCTCAGGAAAACTTAAAAGCACTTGGGTCCAGCGCCTGTGGGGGCCTGTGTCGGGCTGGCTGGCCCTTTAAGGGAAGCCAGGCTGAGCCTTGCCTGTGACCATGCAGCTAGCACATACGCACACACACACACCCCTCCCGCTGATGGTGATATGGAAACCTAATGATAAGTAGCCAATCCAGCTTTAGGGACTCAGGAGGGACTACTTAAATAGAGCTGGAAATTCAGTGTAGGGCAAGAGACTGCTGAGGAGGTAGGACCTTGCTGCAAAGGAAGCCTGGGAGTTGGCTGTGGCTACAGAGATGATCCCCAGAGATATTAAAGCTAACTCCTGTGGGGGAGCTGCTGGAAGAAGGGGCAAGGTGTCCACAGAAACAGTTCTGGGGTCAGTGTACTGGAAGTGAAGCAGGGGATAGAAGACACCACAGAGAGCAGAGTAGCCTCCTGCGGGGTAGCACTGTTCTTGCTGTGAAGCTGCCAGCCTCCCTGGGGAAAGGAGGCTGTGGAGGAAGCTGTGCAGGAGATGAGGCCAAGAAGCAGAGAACTTCAGTTTGGGCATTTGGTTTAGACTTTCAGCTGGCCCTTTTCTTATGCCAGAAAGAGTGAACTTTTGTGTGACTTGGCTGATGGGGCAGGTGATAGGAGACCCGGCAAGACAGGTCACTGCAGGAGTGAGGTGGTGACCTTTGCAGGGATACCAGAGATGAAGGTCCCTGGCACCCTGATATGAGGGCGCACTAGTCAGAATAAGGCTATTCCATTCCAGGGCCCAGACTCAGCAGCCTGATGAATATTGAGAAGGGAGAACTTGACCAGGACTATGGCAGGGTTTATTCAGGATTAATATTTTGGATGGTAACATAAAAAACAGTGGCTGGCTCAAGGCCAGTTAAATCTTTCCCTCTTGTTTTCTATTATCTATTGCTTTCTTTAGCACATAACAGCAATCAGCTAATTATTCTGATCCTGTAAACCCTTATTTACATGAATCCCATTGATTTCAATGAGATTACTAATAGGAGAAAGGGCTGTTCTTATGTGTAAAGGTTTCCCAGAGCAAGCTCTATAAAGTTTACCAGTAATATAGCATTACATTTTCTAATCACTGTAAAAGCATCAAGAAATTACCCTCACAACACTCCTATAAAGTAACTCAGTAAATATTATCCAAGTATTAGAGATAGGGAAACAGATGCAAGATGCCCCAGATCACACAGTGAATCAGTAGCAGAACTAACTCTTAGTAGATTCTAGTTACCTGTCCCATGCTCACTCCATTAGACCATGCTGCATCATTAAATGATCTATAAACTATGTGATGAAATACAAACACAGATCATTTGAAGATGGGAAGAAAAGCCTTCTAAGAAGCCAAAATATGCAATTCATTTATTCTTAATCTGAAAATCTCTCATATGATTGCAAAGTATATTGCTCCTATGACTTAATATGCACCATAGCCACAGGTGAAAGAATGTGACTGAAGGTGACGATTTTGAGTCAGAAATACATTGTCCTGAAGCTGGGCATCTGTTGTTTATATTTACATAACTGGTTTTACTAACAACATTAGAGACACAAAAGCGAAGCAATAGACTAAAGGGAAAACAAGCCAGGTGGTGAAAAAAACAAAGGTGGAGAGGCATGCTCGCCATAAGGGAAAGCAACAAGCTATGTAGGCAGTATATAAATAGATTAACATACAAGTTATTCAGTCATTACCCAGCATCTAGATATTCAGCAGATGGATATTTTAGAAATACTATAGAGGAGAAAACAGATTATATTTCTGTTTGTTAGTTATACATTCACCTTCACAGGACTGCCTTCTGGTGATCAGGGGCCCCAACCCTGCAAAGACATACCGACTGAAGTCGTTGGGACCATGCAATGTGTGTGAGTCTTTGCAGCATCAGAGCATAGGAAATTAACTGACCTACCAGCGGTATTCAATCAGGTATTGTCTAACACCAATTGCCCTGGTGTCAACGAAGAATTAGCTTTCTTCTGATTGAAAGAGATTGCACTCTTGGAGCTGGGGAACTGTCCACCGTGCTGAAAAGTAAGTCCACTATTAATCTTTGGTTTTACATCTCTAAATATTAAACCAGATGCCAATTACTGTGTTTGCATATGGTGAATTTACACATTCAATGTGTCTATTTTATGTAAATAAAAATAAACAAATGAAATAGTCAAGATGTATGGACAGAGTTATTCTTTCCCTGCCAAAATACTGATGTCTGCATACTTTAAATATCTACAGAACTTCCTAGTTATAGTCTGTGACACTGCGCCCCATATTCTTCATAGTGATAGTATTATGATAATGCCCTAGTTATGATGTATTTTATGCAAGATAAGTCATGTGAGATGTCATCAAAAAGGTTATGATTTGCTGAATATGGTTATCCTATTTGTATGCATGTATCATTTTTGTATCTGAAGTGATGAATATTGACTATGTATCTATTTCAAATGTAGTTACACCTGGGTAACGCCCACTAAACAAGATGTTTTCAGGAGATGACTGGTTGGGAAGGGCCTATCTGGGCAATGTGTCATTAAGAAAAAACAATAGGCCTTAGGAGAAGCTTATCTCCCCTCTGGTGAGCCTTCCTGTGAATGCTCCAAACAGCTTGTGAGTGATGGCAGCTATGACTCTACAAGGACATGTGATGAGACCACATGTCTCTAGCCTCCATCTTGGATGTTAGTATTTTTCCACAGACCGGTCTGGGAACCAAGCTTTGAAACAAACGGTTCCTGGCCTATGCAAAATCTATACAAGGCGGGGAGTGACATCATCTGGTATTCTTCGCTCCCCACCCAAGAAGACACTTGAGGAACAAAGACTGAACTGTGGGAAGGGCTGGACCCAGGCTAAAGGGATTTTTAGCCTGTGAATGAAACACCTGGGGATTCCGAGCTGTAAAGCAAGTGCAGCTTGCCCCTTAAGAATCTGCAGCCTGCTTGTATCACCTCTTAGAGTGAGAATCTGCTATTCATATCCAATTTATTTAGTATATTTAGTTAGCATTTTTTGTTTATTTCCTTGGTAATCTGCTCTGATCTGTTTACTACCACTTAAAATCTATCTTTTGTAGTTAAGAAACTTATTTTTGCTTTATCTAAACCAGTGTGGGGAATCATAATTCAGGGGCAAAAGGCTGTTGCATATTCCTCTCCACATTGGGGGGGGGTGAATTTTATGAGCTAACACTATACAGTTCTCTGTGCAGCACAAGACAGTATAATTCTGGGTTTATACCCCAGAGGGGCTGCCTGCCTGAGACGCTGGGAGTAGCTTTCCCATGCAGGAGCTGGTCAGACAGCCTACTTGTAATTGAAGCTGAGTGTGTCACTATCTGTATGAAGACTGATGAAAGTGCAGGCTGCAGGGCTTTGTAGCTTGTCACAGCAGTACAGAGGGAGAGGGAACCCAGGCTGGTGGGTCAGGGGGCTCAGTGGCACTCCAGTTCCAGGTGGCACCCGTCACATAGTCTACCCTGACTATAACTTGTTTGCCATTGTACTCTTAAACCAGACTAACTGAGCATTTTAAACAATTAACTTTGATAGCTAGATGATGAAATCCTGTTTCCTCCAAATAACATGTACATGAATGCTGCCATATCCCCCCTCCCTCTGCCCCCCCCCCCCGTGTCTCTTTGGGTCACTTTTACATCTCAGATAGAAAAACTGTTTTCCTAACATTCACACAGGAATCAGGATTACCATTAGGATCTGAATTTTGTATTTGTGAACAAAGGACATTATCTCTAGACCTGTATCTTTCATAGTCATATAGCCTTTCATTTACATTAATATGTTTAAATCCATTCACAGCACCTTCATTAAAATTCATGTCCTTGATAAGATATTTGCATTCTGTATTTTCTAGTAACTTCCATCACCCACCTATCTGATTTAATGCTGTTTAATGTCAACTGGAGTGGTCCACCCTAAAGGCGGAGTTATTATGCAGTCGAGTCTGCTTGTTCTGTCTGTTAAAATGTAGTATGAAAGCTGCAAGTTGACTCATCTTTTTATATTAGCTGTTCCTTTTCAGTACACTGGGCTCATTAGGCTGCTTTTCAGAATACAAACGTAATTCATCTTTCTGCAAAAAGGACACTTTATTTTCCCCATTGTTTTTGGTGAAGGAAAGACCCTCCTAACAGATCCGAATCAGTACAGACATGGATGTCTATCGATAGCCTGTGTTCTAAAATAAACAGATTAGTGGGCATAGTGAACAATCTGGATTGTCAAATGCAAGCTGTATGCGGTGAAGTCAAGAAATACAGTCAGAGTGGGATGCTGTGCTCCAGCGATTTTCATGTAAGAGGTAAATCCAGATGCAATGTAACGTTTGAAGAGCTCTGACTGGAGCTGAACTGTCTTTTCATGCAGCCTTGGCCAATGTGAGAATAAGTGGAATCATTTCCCCCACTATACTGAGGCTTCATACAAACACAAAGCACCCCACCCACACACCTTTTTCTTTCTATTTATACTAATGGTGCAATCAGGGGATTTCCAATCCAATTTTAGTATCATCACAGCCAGAAGCAGGCTAATGGAGCATTTCAGAGATGCCCATGAAACTGCATTTCTAGCAACCTAGGGCACTTTCCTTCTTTTATTACACTCCATAAAAGATAAGTCACCCCAGCTTTCTCTTAGCAATTGTCATGAATCAGCAAAGAGCTGCCAAAGAGTGACCATCAGGGAGCACCCAATAAGGAATCATGTGCCAGCTGTTAAAGTATATCTTAGTGATTTATATTCTTTTCATATATCTACTTATCTGGAAGGAGGAAAATATCAGAGGGGTAGCCGTGTTAGTCTGGATCTGTAGCAAAGAGTCCTGTGGCACATTATAGACTAACAGATGTTTTGGAGCATGAGCTTTTCGTGGGTGAATACCCACTTCGTCGGATGCATATCTGGAAGGAGGGACAACCCAGGAGAAGCATGGGGATTTGCATTTTATAGAACACACTGCAAAAGAAGATATTGTCAAGCAGTATTTAGCTTTGTGGATTGCTTTAATTTTTGCTTATGCAAAAAGGGGAGCCAGTTAATGTGATTTCTCCCCAAAATGTAAATTTGCAAGTTCAGTTGGATTCTCTGTATACTATTACAGTTGGCAGACCATCAATCTCTGAGGGAAGTAGGGAACACTTTGATGTAGATCCAGAATTGAAGCATTAGTTCATTCTTTAGCCCTTTTCTTCCATTATCTGTGATTAACATAAGGGGTTCACCTACCATAAATGAAAGACAGTATATGAAATTTTTCTTGCCAGCAGACCATTGCAGCAAGGGAAAGCAAAACTATGCTCTGCTCTAAACTGTGTCTGCCAGAAGTTAAGACGACCAACAATGAAATCTATGACTGCAAATTATGAAAGGTATAGATACTCCTCAGCAAGTGTGCAGTCTCCTTTTTATATCTCAGGTCCATAAAGAAGCACATCCCTTAGAAAATCTCAGTCCTAATATTGTCATCCTAACTCCCTGAAGGGCACGTTCTGAGGCATTCTGAACATCCTTAAAATTCTTCTCCCTTAATCAGATCCTTCATTGGATTTCTTTTTTTTTTTCCTGGTGTTATCACGAGGATAATAACAATCACTCTGTTTCAGTGTGGTGGTGGCACTTGCTGGTGGTTTTAAGAGAGCTAGCTAGACCCATAAAGTTGGCTCTGCTCATTGCTGCCAGCTGAGAGAGACAGAACAGATGGGAAAGAGAAAGCAAATGAAGAACAAAATTAAACAGTGTGATTAATTTTATTCAAAAGGAGAAAACATGTATTGCATCAAAACAAAGCTAAAAATGCAGCAATATCGATTTCCAGTATAAGCAATTGCTGTAGTTGCCACAGAGGTACTATGTGAACATGGATGAAAGATGGTGGGGGGTACTCAGCAAATAATCTGCCTACCAAAATGTGACCCACACTGTGAAGAAGTTTGAGATCCTCTGCTCTGTTTTATATGTTAATTGCAAGCTGTCTAAGACTAGAAGTGTGAACTTTCCTCATTCACCATCAGTAGGGTGTTACCTTTAGAGCCTTCTCTGTTTCTCAACTGACTTTTAAAAACATCAGCTCAGCTAATGAGTGCACAGCAGAGTTCACTGAGGGGATGTAAAGGTGGTCACTGTGCTCCTGTAACACTGACAGACGCTGGTATTGAACCTGGGACCTCCGGAGCTAAATACATGAGCTTCTACTGCAGGAACCAGCAACCTTTGGAATGCAGCCCATCAGGGTAATCTGCTGGCAGGCCACAAGATGTTTTGTTTATGTTGACTGTCTGCAGGCACAGTCCTCCCCCAGCTCCCAGTGGCCACAGCTCGCCATTCCCAGCCAATGGGAGTGGCGAAAAGCGGTGGCCAGCATGTCCCTGTGGCCTATGCCGCTTCCCACAGCTCCCATGGGCCAGGAACAGTGAACCACGGCCACTGGGAGCTGCTGGGGGGGAGGGGTGTGCCTGCATACAGTCAACTTAAACAAAATGTCTTGCGGCCTCACAGTGGACTACCCTGATGGGCCACATGCCAAGGCTGCGGACCCCTGCTCTACCACATGAGCTAAAAATCACATGGCCCTTAGCTAAGGCTGTAGAGCAGACTCAATCTTTAAGTGGTCTCAGTGCCACTAGAGGGGCCCGAACACCACACGCAGGTGGTGTGTGGGTTACACTCCCACCATAAATGGGCCAGCCACATCTCAGTTTTGTCCCCCAGCACAAATTTGAGCACCTTCTTCATTAGTTCTTATGTGTCATTTTCCTTCATATCCCCATACGGATGCTGGGCCAGATTTTCAGCTGGTGTAAACTGATGTAGCTCCAGTGACTTTGATGGAACTGATTTATACCAGTTTAAGGCTCTGACCCTAAATCACAAAGGCTTAATCCCCCCAACATCACTTAAAATCTTCCTTTTCCTCTCAATTGTCATCACAAAAATCTTTAGTGTCATCCTCACCCTGGATTGCTGTAAACCCATTCTCTTCAAACTCCAGCTGAAGCCCACGTCACACAATTTGCTCAGTATCCTATTATAAAAATCACCTGTTTTTCCCTACGCTAAGACCACAGTCAGACACTCCTAAGCTATCTGCACTGGCACCCTAAATCCAACAAAACAAATATAAGGTATTCAAATTACCTGCCACAGCCTTCCATACCTTTCCTTGTCACCTTTTATGTCTTTCCATGCCCTCTTTGCACAGCCAAAGCTGCTATTGGGTTGCTTTCCTTCATGTCTACCTCTTTTAGCTTAACAAAGAGAATATTATAAGGAGTTACAAGATCTCAGTTTACAAGTATCTACACGGGGAACTAAAATTTACTAATAAGGCTCTTCAACCTAGCAGACAAAAAAGTATGATACAATGGTTGGAGTTGAGGATAGACAAATTCAGACAAGAAATGAAGCACAATTTTTATTTTTAACATTGAGGGTAATTAACCACTGTGACAATTTACCAAGGGCTGAGGAGGATTCTACATTAGTGGCAATTATTAAAAGAAAGATTGGATGTTTTCTGAAATATATCCTTTAGTTCAAACAGGAATTAGTTCAGAGAAGTTCTATGACCTGTGTTATCTAGTCTACGCTCTTAGATGAGCACAGTGGTCCCTTATGGCCTTAAAAACTATGAATCTCCTTACAGCTATCTGTGCTCTGTTTTTAAATGGAACTCGCTCTTTATGAGCTAAATCTAAAGTGTTAGCAGATGAACCAAACTCCTAGGGTTCTCAGTAGATGAACCAAGTCCCAGACTAAATCCTTGTGTGTTGTCAAACAACGGATCATGTGAGTCCTTTTGCTTTGATCTGTAGACCCTTACAAAACATGTCCAGATGTGCAGGAATCCAAGAAATAGAATAATTATCTTATTAATCATAGAAGATGTGTAACAATAATGACTTGCTGAACAGATGCTCTTTTGTGATATCTCAGTTTACATACTCGATAAGCTAAAGACATCAACAAGTAGACAATGAGAATGAAAAGAGTAAGAAATTCCATAAACAAGTATAGTATATACGGAGATAAATTTCTAAAAGATAGATGGAACTGAGATGCAAAGCTGCTCCCTGGCTTGGTGCTGTATTAATCGATTTGTTACCTTTCTGTAGTACACTGATTAATCTTTGACTGATAATCTTTGATTAATAAAAATTAAGCCTGCTTACCTGAGCTTATTACTAATAGAACTTAACCTTTATCTAACAAATGTCTTCCATCTCTATGTTTTCTCAAAACTAACTCTTATCTGCCCAAAAGACATAAACTGTAACCTCAAAAGGGAATGCACACGCATATTGTCTTCTCCCTCATTATGCCTATTCCTAGCCCTTCCAGCCCACTGTGTTGTCTCTTCCTGTTGTTCTTTTCTTGATTATGTGTCTGGGGTATGAAATATTTTCAAGGCATTTTGTGGAGGGAAATAATAAATAAATAGAAATCATATTCTTAAACTGCTCTAAAAATGATTTGTGATCTTAAAGTTGGTATTGTCTAATTCATGGGAAGCATATGTGCTCTGGGCAGCAACAAAGAGATAAAGGAAATCAGTCCAGATCTTAGAACATAAGAATGGCCACACTGGGTCAGACCAAAGGTCCATCTAGCCCAGTACCCTGTCTTCCGACAGTGGCCAATGCCAGGCCACAGACCAGAACAGAACCTGAACAGAACAGGCAATCAAGTGATCCATCCCCTGTCGCTCATTCCCAGCTTCTGGCAAACAGAGGCTAGGGACACCATCCCTACCCATCCTGGCTAATAACCATTGCTGTACCTATCCTCCATGAACTTATCTAATTCTTTTTTGAACCCTGTTATGGTCTGATTCTTCACAACATTCTCTGGCAAAGAGTTCCACAGGTTGACTGTGCATTGTGTGAAGAAATACTCCTCTTATTTGTTTTAAACCTGCTACCTATTAATTTCATTTGGTGACCCCCAGTTCTTATGTTACGAGGAGTTATTAACACATCCTTATTTACTTTCCTGACACCTGTCTTGATTTTATAGAGCTCTATCATATCCCCCCTTAGTCATCTCCTTTCCACACTGAAAAGTCCCAGTCTTATTAATCTCTCCTCATACAGCAGCCATTCCATACCCCTAATAATTTTTGTTGCCCTTTTCTGAATCTTTTCCAATTCCAATATATCTTTTTTGAGATGGGGTGACCACACCTGAATGCAGTATTCAAGATGTGGGCGTACCATGGATTTATATAGAGGCAATGTGACATTTTCTGCCTTATTATCTAACCCTTTCTTAATGATTCCCAACATTGTGTTTGCTATTTTGACTGCCACTGCATATTGAGTGGAGATTTTTAGAGAACTAGCCACAATGGCTCCAAGATCTTTTTCTAACAGCTAATTTAGACCCCATTATTTTATATGTATAGTTGGGATTATGTTTTCCAATATGCATTACTTTGCATTTATCAACACTGAATTTCATCTGTCATTTTGTTGTTCAGTCACCCAGTGTTGTGACATCCTTTCATAGCTCTTTGCAGTCTGCCTTGGACTTAAGTATCTTGAGTAGTTTTGCATCATCTGGAAAAAGGGATAAAAAGTGAGGTGGCAAAATCTGCAGATCATTTATGAATGTGTTGAACAGGACTAGTCCCAGTATAGACCCCTGGGGGGACACCATTATTTATACCTCTCCATTCTGAGAACTGACCATTTATTCCTACCCTTTGTTTGCTATCTTTTAAACAGTTACCAATACATGAGAGGACCTTCCATCTTATCCCATGACAGCTTACTTTGCTTAAGACCCTTTGGTGAGGGACCTTGTCAAAGGCTTTCTGAAAATCTAAGTACACTATATCCACTAGTTCTCCCTGTTCCACGTGCTTATTTACCCCCTCAAAGAATTCTAGTAGATTGGTGAGTCCTGATTTCCCTTTACAAAAACCATGTTGACTCTTCCCCAACAAATTATGTTCATTTTTATGTGTCTGACAATTCTGTTCTTTACTATAGTTTCAACCAGTTTGCCTGGTACTGAAGTCAGGCTTACCAACCTGTAATTGTCAGGATCACGTCTGGAGCCCTTTTTAAAAATTGGCATCTCATTAGCTATCCTCCAGTCATTTGGTACAGAAGCAGATTTAAAGGACAGGTTACGGACTACAGTTAGTAGTCCTGCAATTTCACATTGAAGTTCCTTCAGAACTCTTGGGTGAATACCACCATCTGGTCCTGGTGACTTATATTATACACAGGGGTCAGCACCACCATGTTGTGCAACAGACACTTGACAAAATTACTGGACTTAGTAACAGGCATGCGGAGGAAAGCCTCCAGGCTGGAGCAGAGGGTTGGGAGAGGGGAAGGGCTCCGGCTGGGGGTGCAGGCTCCTGGGTGGGGCTGAGGATGAGAGGCTTGAGGTGCAGGAGGGTGCTCTGGGCTGGGTTCGAGGGATTTGGAGGGCAAGAGGGGGATCAGGGGTGCACACTCCATGCAGCACTTACCTCAAGAAGTTCCTGGATGCAGCAGCATGTCCCCTCTCCAGCTCCTATGCAGAGGCATGGCCAGGCAGCTCTGCACATTGCCCCATCTGCGGCACCACCCCACAGCTCCCATTGGCCATGGTTCCCGGCCAATGGGCTGGGAGCCACAGAGTCAGTGCTCGGGGAGGCAGGACAGAGGCAGCAAGGTGCAGAGCCCCCTGGCCACGCCTCCACCAGCAACAGCAGGGATGGGAAGCCATCCGAGGTGACCTTGAGCATTCCCCACAGACCTCAAAGTTTTTACCACAGACACATTGCTGACCGCTGTTTATCAATTATCTTCTTGCAAAGATAAGTGCTAGGCCTCAGCTAAGCGTAACTATCTATGAAAGGGCACTGCAGGGCCTCCAGCTGCTTGTGAACTGCTCTTCTCCTTTAGACCATAGCACACCTCAGTTGGAAAGTAGATGTTATGAATGGCTGTAGGAGTGTGTAAGGCCTCCGTCTATCTCAGAGGGAGGCCACGCCCCCTCACTACAAGTCCTCTAGAAGAGCACAATTCAGAGGGGAATTAGGATTGGGGTCTCCGCCACTTTGCGGGGTAGCCCAGTATTGAGTCTAGGAACCCAAGTCCTCCAACCAGACAGGGCACTAGACACTTAGGGGCTGTAGCCCACAGTCAGGGTAAAGCAGCAGTGTTCATAAGCCAGGGATGGGCAAACTTTTTGGCCCGAGGGCCACACCTGGGTATGGAAATTGTATGGTGGGCCAGGAATGCTCACGAAATTGGGGTTGGGGTGCGGGAGGGGATGGGGGATCTAGCTGGGGATGCAAGCTCCAGGGTGAGGCCAGTAATGAGGAGTTCAGGGTGTGGAAGGGGGCTCCAGGCTGGGGCACAAAGGGATGCAGGGGGAGTGAAGGCTCCGGCTGAGGGTGCAGACTTTGGGGTGGGGCTGGGGATGAGGGGTTTCGGGGATAGGAGGGTGCTCCAGGTTGGGACTGAGGATCAGAGGGCAGGAGGGGGATCAGGACTGGGGGCTGGGGCACAGCAGGGTGAGGGATCCAGCTGGGGGTTCAGGTTCTGGGGTGGGGCTGGGGATGAGGGGTTTGGGAGGTAGGAGGCTGCTCCTGGCTGGGACTGAGAGGGATCAGAGAGCGGGAGGGGGATCAGGGCTAGGCAGGGCCATCCCTAGACATTGTGGTGCCCTACACAGCTTCCCTCCCCCCCTTGGGGGGAGGAGTGGCTGTCCCCAGGCCTCCGCAAGGTCTGTCGGGGGCAGGAGCAGGCTTGGGGGGAAAGAGGTAAAGCCACCCCACCCAGCACGATCCAGCGGAGAGGGTTGGAGCCAGATTGCTCCACTTCCTGCTGCCCGGTGATTGCAGGGCGGGCCCAACTCCGCACTCACAGGGCAACAGGAAGTGGAGTGACCTGGCCCCAGCCCGCTCCACTCTGCTCCTCTGGCTCCCAGCTTTGCCCAGTAATGAAGTCAGGCTTACCAACCTGTAATTGTCATCAGCATTTTTCAAACTACATTACATATGACACCTACATGTGTGCATGTCCACGTGTCCACCATGTGTCTCCTGGTGGCGAAATATGGCGTAATTTCCCTGCACGAGGGAGAGGTGAAATTTGAAGGGAAATGCCACCAGCATCGTGCAACTCTCTTTTCCAGAATGGCTCTCTATATAACATTGTGCAGAAGACATGAGGTGGCAGGCCTGAGGCAAGAGTGGGAGGAGTGAGGAAGATGCCAGATCTGAATTCTTCTAACCCAGGGGTTCTCAAACTGGGACTTAAGATCCCTCGGGGGTTGCGAGGTTATTACATAGAGGGTCGCAAGCTGTCAGCCTCCACCCCAAACTCCACTTTGCCTCCAGCATTTATAATGGTGCTAAATATATGTAAGCAGAGTCAGGATGAATTCTACCCTGACATCTGGTGGTGAATTGTGGTGAGTTGTGGGAAAGAACTTCAGGGGCTGGTCTTGTTTGCATAGGCACACCCACTCCATCTAGCATGAGCCCACAGCTGCCTAAATGGTCACTTTGGCAGCTGTGGGATCCCCAGTTTCTCTGTTATTGGGGCAGGAAGAATAAAGTGTTGTTTCCACGATTATGTGAATCAAGGCCATTGGAACTGTTTTATGACAGAGGGACTCATCATCAACTAAGTAGCACTCACCAGACAAGGGACATGGGTTCCAAAACCAGTGATTTGAGAGATGCTGGGGGATGGGTATTTGTACCTGATTTTATGGGTCCCTTTTGAGGGTCTGAAATACCACTTGCCCCTCCTTTTCTCTCCACTGTTGAATAGCAGAGCTCATTTTGATTCCTTTAAGAGTATAGTTACAGGCTACTGTGCTGAATTCACTTTGGGCCAATGGTGCACCAGCACTGGGGCTCCCCTACTGCAAGCTGAAATCACTAAAGAGCTAAAATTACCAAGAGCTGAGATCACTGAGTGCTGTGTTAACTAGTGGGGAGCCTGAAGATATCTTGCTAAGTGGCTGGCAGAGTGGAGCAGTTTGTGGGACAGTTGGAGCCGCCCACGGGACAGCGAGTGGAGTGAAGCAGTTCGTGGGACGGCTGGAGCAGCTCACAGGATGACTGGTGAAGTGGAGAGGTTTGTGGTGAAGGCTGCAGCAGAACCCCACAAAGAGGCGGGGCAGTTGGCCTTGGACCACATAAGGTGCCCCTTAACACCCTGTGCACCCCTTCCCCGCCCTTTCCATCCATGCTGGGGTGGTAAAACTCTGCAGATAAACTTTTGAACTCTGGGGCTGCACTGACCAGGGACAGAGACTTTTGGGTTGTTGGACTTTGGGGTGATTTTTGGATTGCTGGACTCAAGAGACTTTTGGGGTGTTGGACTTTTGTGACTTTGGGGTGATCTTTTGGATTGTTGTACTTAAGACCCTGAGGGGAAAAGGATACTGCCAAACTTACGTAGAGGTGGGTCTTTTGCTCATGGTTTGTGTTATGAATCCTGTTTGTGGTGTTTCCCCAACATAATGCCGCATTGTTTCCCTCCTTTATTAAAAGGATTTTGCTACACTCAGACTCCGTGCTTGTGAGAGGGGAAGTACTGCCTCTTAGAGGTGCCTGGAGAGTGGTATGTAATTGTCCCAGGTCACTGGGTGGGGGCTCGAGCCAGTTTTGCATTGCATTATTGAAACTGAACCCCTAGATACTAAACCCAGCCCTCGTTGCTGCCAACTCAAGACGGGCAGAAGGGTTACATATATTTAAAAGTGTTTTTGATTTATAAAGGGTGGGCCGCACTCAGAGGCTTGCTATGTGAAAGGGGTCACCAGTACAAAAGTTTGAGAACTACTGTTCTAATCTCTCTGGCCTAGTAAAGTGATTGTTTTAGGACTGAGGTGGCTGCTGCAGTTTGGAACTGGATTAGTGACCCTGGAACTAATTAGATTGGGAACTGGGCTGAGGATTTGGACCTTAAAGTCACATTACTGAGTGTTTGGAAGAGCAAAGTAAAACCCAGATTTGTGAATCAGCAGTTTGATATTAATGAACGATACGATTATATAGCCACATATAGGGTGACCAGATGTCCCGATTTTATAGGGACAGTCCCAGGGATGAAAGTAACTTAAAGGACTTACTGGTATGCCGGAGGCCTGAGCGGGGGCATGGCCTCAACTGGAAGAGGTGGGTCCTCAACCGGAAGAGGCAGGGCCTTTCAAGATTTAAAGGCCCTGGGGCTCCGGTTGGGGCTGGGAGCCCTGGGGTCTTTAAATCACCCCAGACCTATCAGCTGCAGAGGTGGCAGGGAGCCCGGGCCTCAGGGGTGAATTAAAGGGCCTGGGGCTCCGGCCGCCATGGCGCTCCAGGTCCTTTAAGTCACTGCAGGAGTCCTGCTGCCGCTACTCTGGGGCAGCAGGGCTTTGGCTATGACTTAAAGGGCCCAGGGCTCCAGCCGCTTAGAGGAACCCCAGGCCCATTAAAGTGCCACTACAGCCCTGCTGCCACTGGGGCTCCGGCAGTCGGGTCAGGCAGGGATTTAAAGGGTCTGGGGTTCCCCACAGCAGCTGGAGCCCTGGGACCTTTAAATCACCACCGGGGAAGTCGGTCCAGTCCGGCACAGCATACCGGCTCTTGCCGGTATGCCATACTAGACCAGACCAGCTTACTTTCACCTCTGACAGTCCTGATATTTGGTTGGGTTTTTTTATATGGGTTCCTATTACCCCCGTCCCGATTTTTGTCACCTGCTATCTGGTCACTCTAGCCACAGAAGCACATAATCACAACATCGTAACTCTAACAATTACAAAACCTGACAGAGGCTAATACCAAAACATTATTATGTGTGTGTGTGCAGGGCCAGCCTTTGGGGTGGAGAGGGAGCGGTGTGCAGGGTTTGATTCCCACCTGACCTACTCAGGGCCAGCTAGGCTGATGGAGGCAGCAGGCAGGTGAGCAGCAGAGCTGGAGTGGGGGAGAGACCCGGGCTGCAGGGGGCAGTTGAACGGCCAGCCGTCCAAGCCAGATGACTCCTCCAAAGCGGGAGGTCCCCTCTTCCCCCCTGCTCCACGTGTGCAGGCGCTGCTGTTCCTGCCCCCTCCCCTTTTCTCCCCAGAGCCGCCCTGGCCACTCAGACTGGGAGTAGGGTAACCAGATGGCACGGGATGGGGGTAGGGGGTGATAGGATCCTATATAAGAAAAAGACCAAAAATCGGGACTGTCCCTATAAAATCAGGACATCTGGTCTCCCTAACTGGGAGTGTCCTCCTTTCTGCTGTGCGGGGTGATGTCAAGGTATCCCCTCACCCGTGCACCCAATTTCCACTGAGCTGAGGTGACAGGACAGGGGGAATCAGTGTGTGTGCTGCTGGCTCTAGAGCTGCTGGTGGCTGCTAGTGTCTGAACACAAGCCTTTAGGCTCCTGACCCTGAGTGCTTTCTTAAAGAGCCAGCACACTGCTACACTCAGGCACACACACATTCCCCTCAACACAACACACACTCTGTCACACACACACACACTGACATATGCGCGCACACATTCCCTCTCTCTCCCCCCAACTCACACAACGTTAGGGTTCCCTGCACTCAGGTCACTTCCTCACCTGGGCTGTGCTGAGGCATCAGCAGCTGCTGGTCTCCTGCACTCTCCTTATGCAGTCCAGGGGGTGCACAGGGCAGAGGTCCAGTGGGGGAACGAGCAGCAATGCCAGCTGTTTTGTGCATCCAGGTGGGTCAGTTTCCCCACATGGTTGCAAGAGGGGGATGCAGGGGTTAGGGGCTCAGGAGGGAGGTGCAGGGGGTAGAAGTGAAGGGGGTGCAGGGATTAGAGGTGCAGGAGGGGAGTGCAGGGATTGGGGTATAGGGGGCACAGTGCAGGGGTTGGGGCACAGGAGGGGAATGCAGGAGGTAGGAGTGAAGGGGGCACAGTGAAGGGGTTAGGGATGCAGGCAGGAGGTGCAGGGATTAGGGGTGAAGGTGGCACAGTGCAGGGATAGGGAGGGTGGGGAGCCCATAGGGGACCAGGGACAACGGGGAGCACCATGTCCACGTGGGCAAAGGGCACCAAAATGCAAGTTCACCCAGGGTCCGATAAAGTCTCAGTGGTTAGGGCAGTGATGGCTTGGGTGAAGCTATGAAAGACGGTTTAACTGTAACAGAAATAAACATATGTGGATATCTGGGTATCCAAATATGAAAGCTTTAAACCAGCTGCTAATGTATTTCTGATTTTTTATTGTTTTATATGGGTATAGTTACACCATTTATTCAGATTAGACTGTAGATGGAGCTAGGTATATGAATGTAATAGATTATAATATTACACATTACTAGAAAAAAAGTTGTTTTGATTTTTTCGAAAGAAAGAAAGAAAGAAAGAAAGAAAGAAAGAAAGAAAGAAAGAAAGAAAGAAAGAAAGAAAGAAGCAGGCGGGCATTGGTAAGGTACTCCTTCAACAAAATCATTAACATTTATAACAGGTAGCAGATTTTTGACAGAAGCAACAGAAAATCTGTTAGTGAAAGAAAGAAAAAAAATAAGCCTTAACAGCCAACTCGAGTTAAAATCCAGTCATAAAAATATTGAAAGGAAACCTGAATCAAAATCAAAATTGGAAAGTCACTCGAGAGACACTATCATAAATCTTAAATGACTCATCTGCTCACTACCCATACCGCACGCTATGTCATCTCCAAGGGAGAACCCCACTGTGACATCACTACACACCTACCAGTTAATCAGAGTAGTGGCGGAAGTGTCCAGGCACATGGGACTGTCCGTGTCAGTGCAGCTGCAACTTTTGATGGCACCCCCTGCATCCTTTGTATGCCCCACCCCTCCCATTGTTGAAAATCCAGACGGGAATTTGAGACCCTGCTGCGATTTGTACATTCCCTCGGCTCTGCGTCGCCTGCACCCAACCTCCCCCTCCCTCCCGATCAGCTGCTCAGCTCGCCCTCGCACACCTCGCTCCCAGACCCTTTCCCGCAGCCGGCTCGCCACGCTGCGTGTGGGGAAGGGGAGTTCTGCAGTAGCTCAGGGCAGAGGGCAGGGGAAGGGCACCAGCTTCAGCGGGAATTCACTTTGGCAATGGGCATGTGCAGACACTGTGCACATGCCCATTAGGGCCGTATGAGGCCGGGCGGATTCTGCTGTTCCACCGGCAAAGCCCTCGCACAAGCCGCATCCTGACAGAGCGGCAGAGCCAGACGGGGGGAGACCCACGCTCGCACTCACACGCGGCCAGACAGGGCGGGTGGAGGAATCGCCTAGACGTTTCTGGCTCCTGCTTTCTCCAGCGAGCGACTCCCCCCGCTGCATGTGTTGGCCAAGCTAAAGGATCGCGTGATACCAATGAAATACACAAAACTGTATCTCTGTGCTGATCCTGTGTCGGAAACAATGGGACCCGCGGCCGCCAGCGTGGGACCCAGCCCCCAGAACGTGCTGCTAAGTGGATTTTTGGAGAGGTGAGGCTGGAAACTTTCCGGAGGAGCGTGAATGTACCAGTGACATGCCTGGCTCCCTCCTTCCCTAAGCGCCTGAGGATTTTCTGATTGGCAGCTTGTCCCTCGGAGGCTCGCGGCGGCGCTGTCATGGGGCTGACATAAAGCGGTATCGTCAGGTCCTCTTCTTTCAAAGTGGGTGGGGGGGAGTCCTCTGCCTCCATTGACTACACAGTTCTTCTTAGTCGTTTTGATTGCAGCCGATCCGCTGTGACTTCTTCCAGCCAAGTTCCCCGCCCGCCGCGCCAGCTGCGGGAGGCGGTCAGCAATGCAGCCCACCCGCTCCCGCGGCGGCCCCCTCCGGCAGCCGGGACTTTAGGAGCCGCGGCTGAAGATGGGGCGAGGAGGCACCGCCGCCAGCCGCCGGCTGCCCTGAGGACGGACTGATCGTTTTCTGGGCGGGGGCAGGCAGCAGGGGGCGGGGTGGGGGCCGCCAGCTGTCCAACTTGTGGTGAGAAAGCGAGGAAAGCAACTGGCCCTGCGCTCCACGCGTGGCCACCTCCGGCCCCTCCGTGTCACGGGGCGCTGGTGTGATTCCCTCGCAAGCGGCGATTCCCTCCGACCCGCGCGCTGCTTTAACCCCAGAGCGTGTGGCAGGGGGTGGGGGACATTCGGCACCACCCGGCTCACACAGGGGATCTACAACCGAGCAGCCGCAGCCCTCCGCCCCCCCGCCAAGGACCCGGCGTGTGCTGTGCGGGGGGCTGGCGGGGGTGCGAGCACGCCTCCCTAGCCGCTCCATGAGGGGGAGCGGGCGCTCCGCTCTCCTCGCTGCCTGCGCGGGCTTGGAGCTGAGGCGGCAATCAGCGGCCAGCCCCCGCCTCCCCGACAAACTCGGCTGCGCGCTGGCGGCAGGCGCCGTGGGCTCGGGGCTTCTGGCGCTCGCCCTTCGCCGCCCCAGCCCCGCTGCCCTTGGCTGTCTGCTCCCCGGAGCCGGCTGGCGGGGGCCAGTCAGACAATGAGGCGCTGGGAAACTCCTCTAGGGCACAGCCGCGTTCCGGGAGGGAAAGAGCCTTAGCAGCCCCCCCCCCCCCCAGCGCACACACCCACCGAGCGCCTCGGCCGGATTTTTGTTTGTTTGTTTTTTGCCCGGGTGTATTTCAGGCCGGTGGGGCAGCTCCCGTCTGCCTGGGCTCCCCCGATGGTTTTGCCTCGGCTGCGGGAGAGCTTCAGATCGCACCTCGCCCTCCTGAGCTCCCTCTGCACTAGGATGTTGCGGCAGGTTTTGCACAGGGGGCTGAGGACGTCTTTTTCCAGACTCGGCCACTTCATTGCCAGTCACCCGGTGTTCTTCGCCTCCGCACCTGTGCTGATCTCGATTTTGCTGGGCGCCAGCTTCAGCAGGTACCAGATCGAGGACAGCGTGGAGTATCTCCTGGCCCCCAAACACAGCCTGGCCAAGATCGAGAGGAACCTGGTCAACAGCCTTTTCCCGGTCAACCGCTCCAAACACCGGCTCTACTCTGACCTGCAGACCCCTGGGAGGTACGGAAGGGTCATCATCACATCCTTCAGGAAGGCGAACATGCTGGACCAACATCATACTGATCTGATCTTAAAGGTAAACCTCTGCTGTATTCCCAGTTATTCACCTCCTCCGCACCTCATCTCTCTCTCCGTCCCACCCCTCTTCTTCGATCCAACCTTCCCCACCCTCCCAATCTGTGTTATAACTCAGGCACAGTCCAGATACACATTTATTTATTGCCTGTTGGCGTACACCCTACCTTCCACAGACACTGTGTGTCTTGTGAACACAGCTACTAAGTCACATCCCTGCAACAGTTGGGATGACTACTTATTTTAAAGGAGATGAGAAATCTCCCTTGTTTGTGGATGAAAGAACCTAGACAGAGGTGTGTATTTTTGTGAATAAGGGAGTCAGGGCATTTTGTTAAACAAGTTTTCCAGCACTCTTTATTATTCTTACAGTCATGCCTGTGAGTTAAGTTCACTCTGAATTCAATAACTGGTTTTGAAGTTTGAGTACAAATCTGCAAACTGCTTGGGGGTGTGGGGGGTGGTGGTGGTTTGTATGGATTGCCAGGTATGGACTTCCTGTGACTTTTGGGTACAGAATAGCTTGAAACCTCCATTTCATGGTTCTTGGAACCTAATTACATACCAAATTGATTATTTGTAAGGGGTAGTATTTCCTCCTCCACTCATCCTCAAAAACCGTTTTTGTTTTTTTTTTTAAAGAAAAAACAGCCCAGTTGTAAATTTGAGGCATTGTGCAGTTTGTGATGTACAGGATCAAGTTACATCAGGTTGCATCTTGTCATATCATTTATGTTTCATGAATATGTAATCTGATGTAATGTGACATTTCATAGTACAATTTAGCCTAACGTCAGAAATACAAATTTCTTTAATTTCCCTATCTGATCTAGACTGCAATAATTTTGAGTATGTTTTGGGGGGCAGGGAGGGAAAGTAGGATGGATGCAAAAATTGGGCCGCAGAAAGGTAGAGTTCCAGAAAGAATGAAGAATCTCTGGAACATTTGGAAATATTGAAGGTGTGGCTCTCAGAATCTACACACTTTTAGCAATAAACTGTAGGACTGCATGTTAACATTGTTCCCCTGTGGAAAGCATAAAGATGGTGAACATTTTCTATTTGCTGAATGTCAAACTGTCAAAACACACAAAAGATAATGTTAATGTGAACAGTAGAGAGTGTCTCTCCTAAAATGAGAAAATAAGTAAAAAAAATATATTCTGACAGAATTCTAGGAGAGTTCACTCTTTTCACTAAACTAAATGTGTTTCAGTGAATTATTTTTTCTTATTTCAACTATACTATTGTACTATTCAATTGTACTATTCAATTGTACTATTGCACTGATCCACCCAACTATTTAATATTTTTCCTTTTTGTTGTTGACATATCAACAAACAGCAGTCAGCAAGTAGATTTAATGAATGTAGTCTCAGTAAGTCTAGTAACATTTCAGTGGTAAATAAGAAAACTCCAGAGAAGACAATTTTCATTCCTTCATTTTCCAATTTTTCTGAACTGTATTTGCATCCAGGATGTGCATATTCATTCAGTCACAGATTAAAAATTATAATGGATTTTTCCCCTGAAATGCTATCTCTAGAGATCTGTAGTTTAATCAATAGACTAGTGACACACAAATAAACGTTACTCTGAATCTTCCCACAAGCAAACTTCTGCATTAGATTTATCATATAAGGGGCAAAGCTATAATTTAGAAAGTTCTGTCAGTTTTAAATGCTGCCTGTTTTTTTATAGCTGGAATGTGCCCACAAAATGATTATTTTTCGCTTACCGAGATCATGATTAACCATGCTATTGTCATTTGACTCCATTTACTTATTGTTAATCTGACGTCATCAAGCATATAAAATACATTTTTACAGAAAATACAAAATACGTTTGTTCTAATTATTGGTCTGTTTGTGGACAGACCCAGACACAGATAGCAGCCTAAAGATGGCTAAGGAGATTGGTTAGGAGTAGTGAATCTGATCAAAATAGGAGGCGGAGCTCACAGCTCTCATTCTTATGTGGTCATGCGGCATCGCATCATCTTGTGGTGACAGGGCGCAGCAAGTGAAAGAGAATGAGAACTAGATGTAGGTTTTTATGCCGTACCTATCACCACTATATCTGAGCACCTAAAGGAACAAGAGCATAAATGTAATCTGAGGGGAGTTCATGTTTCCATGCAGTCCAAAGCCAGCCAAACCAAGTACTGTGACTACGTACAGTGTGTGTGGTGGCGAGGTGCTCACCCACCCATTTTATAATCGCTGCCACATAGACATGATCGGGATAGAAAATGTGTTTAGTAACGTCCTGCATTTTAAAAGGTTAAAAGACATTTCAAAGAGAGAATTTGAACAAATCATTGTGCATTGTCTTTCCTTCTGTAGAAAAGGGGAAGTTAGCCTAGGGACAGAGCTTGCTTTAGAGCAGTGGTTCTCAATCAGAGGTACGCGTACCTCTAGGGGTACACAGATGTCTTCTGTACATCAACTCATCTAGATATTTGCCTGGTTTTTCAACAGGTTACATAAAAAACACTAGTAAAGTCAGTACAAACTAGAATTTCATGCAGACAAAATGAGAAAGTAAACAATTTTTCAGTAATAGTGTTCTGTGACACTTTTTTATTTTTATGTCTAATTTTGTAAGCAAGTAGTTTTTAAGTGAGGTGAAAGTTGGGGTACTCAAGACTCCTGAAAGGGTTACAGTAGTCTGGAAAGATTGAGAGCCGCTGCTTTAGAAGAGACAGGAAACTTCAGGATGGGACACCTTGTCTTCTCAGATCAGTTACTGCTGCTCCAGCTACTGGCTGGAGCACTGGGAATCGCAGAAACTCCACAGCCAGGCAGCAGCTGCTTCTGATGCATCTCCTCCAGATTCCCCTATGTGATCAGTCTTCATCTCACCAGCCAAGGAGACAGGAGAGATTCTTGGGGTGCTAGTGCTCCCCCACTTACAAAAGGAGAAGAAGGGGAGCTTTTCCCCTGGTTTTAGCAGAAGGATAAGTGTGCTCCCACACAGTCACTCGGGTAACTATGTGAAGCATTTAGTCTGGTTGGAATCAGAATAAGGTTGATAGCACTAATAGTTACCCACAGCTTTTTGGTGGCCTATCTAAAATGGTTTGGCGGTCTGTGTCCAGTTCCCAGTGGACAGATGTCCACATAAGGGAAGAGGGGAAGGAGTAACTATCTTCACAATAAGCACTGAAGGACACCTTGTTTGCAATCTGGGAAATGAAGTATGAAATGGATAATAGAATGGAGTCTGAATCACCCTGTCACTGGACAAGTTCAGACAATGTTGCCAAACCTAGAGATGCATCCCCCCCCTCCCCAATGGGCATGTTGAGTGTTAGTGTGGTATAGGTGCTGACACCTCAGAGCCAAGTACTGCTGAATATAGAAGCTGCGACACATTTACTAGCAGTTTTGTGATGACAGCTAGTGCATTCTAGAGAATCAGGCCATCTTGCCCTGTATTACAGCCTGGCTTGGACACAATGCTGATTACCCTTTTCCTATTTAAGAGGAAGCCTCCATCCACTGTTCTCCTAACTCCCTTCACAAATGCACAAATCAGTCCTAAACACACTGCTTGTTGCCCCCTCCGAACTAGCACAGAAATTACAAAGTAGCAACAAAATAGCTTTACAGACCTGGGACATTCATGAATTGTCTCGTCCCTCTCACATCACATTGAGATAGAGGAATAATGGTAGTAGGGCAGCACAGGAATTTTATACTTCCATTGCCTATGCTGTGCCTGTTCAATAGGGCATTGGCATCCTACATTGTCAGTCCAGATCCTTTTTCTCACCAAAATTCACTATTTTGTGGAGAGGAGAGAGATATATAATAAAAATATGACCAAAGATATTGTTTTCACATCTGCACCTCAACACACACCTGCAAGAAGAAAAAATTATTTGGACATTTGGTCCAGGTAATCATCCAAAAGTTCAGAGATCTTATGCAAAGCTTCTCCCATTCTCTTTAGTCTAGAAATGAAGCTGAAAATAGTGCAAGGGCTTCTTCTATTTTAGTATTTTATTTCCACTTGCAGAGGGAACCAGGAAAATTAAAGGCACACAGGATCTGCAAAAAACACTAGTCAGGCACTTTAAAAAAAATTTTTTTGATTTAGATTCAGCTGGAGTTCGGGTCTTTTGTTTGATCCTCTTTGCTCAACCCTAGTCACAGTGAGCCCACTGTACTGCACATTGATTTTAATTTAATCTTTGTTTCTATTCTATCTCTATTATTATATTTATAAAAAACACTATAAGAATACAGTATTTTTGTTAAATTTAAAGTGGTTTAAAGTTAAGGTAAAAGAGTAATAAACCCTAACATGCCTTATAGCAAAAAACAATTTTATATTCAGTTGTGTATATACAGATATAGAAATCTTGAGTTTTTGAGAACTACACTAACCTCACATTTTTAGCAGCAATGTTTATTTACCCCTTCTTTCACATAGCCTGCCATAGTGAGAGAGAGAGATATTTAAGTAAATATCTAGATATATGTGGAGGTAAAAATTGGGATAAAATATTTAATTCTGAAATTCATAGCTCCTACTTATTAATAAACAGGTAATTGCAGGGGATTTGTACCATTGTACTCCCCATTATTATTTGGTTGTTGTTTCTTTAATAGGTTGTTACTTAATCATTTCATATGTCAATAAACATCACATCTGCATATGGTAGATAATATTTTCTACAATTTCCTCATTCACATTCTGGAAGAATGGTTTCTACAGATGGCGAAACTCATGGGGAAAATAATTCCGTTACGCTCCCATGTCTGCGTTATCTATAATCATTATCTTATAGATACACTGCATATACAGGAAATCATTTTCAAAATTCAATGGGGGCTGCTGGTTGCTCAGCACTTCTGAAAATAAGGCCGCTAGGATTTTGGAGCATAATTTTAGGTACCCATTTTTGACATCTTAGCTACCTCTTAGCTGTAGTTAGTTACTTTTACTAACACAAACACATACAGACGTACAAGAAATATAGCCATATGACACTGCATAGGTATGTATATAGCAAATTTTAACTATTTTGCTCAAAAGTTGAAAAACAGTTCTAGCCATGGACAAACTGTAGTGAGTTGAAAATAAAGGGCCAAATCATGCCTTCAGGATAAGGCTGCAGAAAGAAGGAAAGAATCCTAATGTAAGAGGAAAATGTATGAAAGCAGTGGAAGTGCAAGACATTTGTCATAACAATGTTATGAGGTTAAAATGTGCCTTATGCAAAAACAGAGTGGAATTAAGATATGCAGGTAAGATCTGGGCACAGCCAGGTGAGAAAGAAAAAGAAATAGGAACATGGTACAAGAACAGCATGGAAATACAAGTGCAGAAACATCAATGTCAGCATTAACTTACAGTGACTTCTGAGTGTGAAAAGAACAAGAGTACTTGTGGCACCTTAGAGACTAACAAATTTATTTGAGCATAAGCTTTGGTGGGCTAAAACCCACTTCATCAGATGCATGCAGTGGAAAATACGGTAGGAAGATATATATACACAGAGGACATGAAAAAATGGGTGTTGCCTTACTAACTATAACGAGACTAATCAGTTAAGGTGAGCTGTTATCAGCAGGAGAAAAAAAAACTTTTGTAGTGATAATCAGGATGGCCCATTTCCAACAGTTGACAAGAAAGTGTGAGTAACAGTAGGGGGGAAAAAATTATCATGGGGAAATAGGTTTTACTTTATATCAGAAGCAGATCTGTCTGTGCTAGGAACCATAAAGTTCCCTGCTGCCTTTAATTCACAAAGACCTCTAATTTACTCCCACACGTGTGCCCCAGTATCCCCTTCTCCCACCACTTAACAATAGCTCCTCCATTTACTCTTGGCCTTAAAGAGGTCCCCTCTGCACTTCTCCTTTGGCTCTTTTGATGATTTTCAACAGCAGCCACTTATCCCTTCCATGGGATGGCAAACATTATGGCACAACTTCAACAGCGTGATACCTCAGGAACAGAGTAGCTTCAAAGGCACAGAACTTTGAGTAATGCTTCTCTTCCAGCGGAGGAGATAACATGGACCAAAGTTTGAATTAAAATGATCGTTGATGACTTTACAGTTTCCCAAACAGAAAGACAGTTTTATTTGGGCACTTGCCATATATGAAGGCACATACCAAGTTGCCAGCCTACCTTAATAATGACTCAAAAATTAGAATGAGAAGTGGGGGGGGACCTAAATCTTCCCATCTGAGTGCTAAAACTGCAGCATTTTATCTTAGCTGCAGCACAAATGTTCTTCTTTCAGATGCTCCAAACAGGGATCTACCTTGGCTCTGCCCCATGTGCCTGTTGGAGCAACAGCATCTGAAACAAAATGAAGTGTGTTCAGCTCAGTGTAGCACACATTCAAACTGAATTGTCATGACATTAGTTGAAATGAAGACCATATTGGGTACAAAAGCTTTTTTCCTTAGATTAGAAAAGAAAATGATGCATAGCAGTCTCCTTAGATGTGGAGCCACTAGGAAAATGGATGGAAATATGTATAGCGGAAAAGCACATATTCCTGCTAATACTCAGTTCTTAATGCAAATACTAGTAACTTACGTAACTTCCTGTATTTTGAAAATCCCTGAAGGATTTTAATTACATTGAAAATTGTTTAGTAGTTTGGAACAAATATTCTGTTCACCCACATGTTTTGTGCAGATTACAAATACTGCTGGTGAAAACATGACTTACACCTCTACCCCAATATAACGCTGTCCTCAGGAACCAAAAAATCTTACCACATTATAGGTGAAACCGCGTTATAGTGAACTTGCTTTGCTCTGCCGGAATGTGCAGCCCCCTTCCCCCCCCCCCCGAGCATTATATCGGGGTAGAGGTGTATTTAATTAATTGTAATGTCTCATTCAGAGACTTTACAGTCTGGGTGAATATATATAGTCCAGTATCCCATACTATTTGTTTATTACATATTCTCAAGTTACAAGTGAATTGCCTTTTAGTCTTTGGTGTTTCCTTATGAACTGTTATGGTCTGTTGGTTGCTTTGTATGCAGGTTACAAATGCATGCTGGAAGTTCTTGTGCAAGACACTGCTTTCCATCGCGGTGGAATCGGGTTCTCAACCTGGGAGTTGGGACCCCTCAGGAGGGTCGTGAGGTCATTACATGGGGGGGTTACGAACTGTCAACCTCCACCCCAAACCTCACTTGCCTCCAGCATTTATAATGGTGTTAAATATATTAAAAAGTGTGTTTAATTTATTGGGGGGTGGCACTCATAGGCTTGTGATGTGAAAGAGGTCACCAGTAAAGAAGTTTGAGACCCACTGGTGTACACGGTTACTCTAGACACACAAAAGGGAGGCTGAGAGCAGAATCTGGCCCATTGTGAAATGTTTATGGCACAGTTACACATCTTTCCCCTTCATCCTTCATCTGTTTATGTTTTTATAATGAAGAACTCTTATTTAAAACATTGCTAAAGATTCAGTGCTCATTTCTGTCCATATTTGTACAATATGCAAGGTATTTCCCCCTGTAAATTAGGAGCGCTGTGTAAATCTGTTCTCTCACTTAACTCAGATGGATGCATTCCTCTTTACTGGGACAATCTTCTGAAAATATTCAATCAAAAAGCACTATGCAAAAATAGACGGAGATCACAGAAGAACAGAAGAACTTTACAGTAGTTCAGTAGAGATTTTTTCCTCTTTTTCCTTTCCATTGGCACAAGTTATCCATAAAAATTACCAACAAAATAAACCAGACAAAGGCAACTTTAACTTAAAATGAAACTATAGGCTTACCTAGTATTGCCAGCCACAAGCATTCAAAAAAATCATGAGATTGTAAACAATAATACATTTGGAGTTCTTTATTTGCCTTCTGGGTTTTAAGCTTCGCTCCACAGCCAGGAAGGTATACGTTTTTTGGTTTTGTTTTTTTATGAAAGTTGAGATGATCAAATAATCAACATGACTTCAGGAGGTTGGGCTTTAAGAGAAACACCAATTATTGTGAGAATCACAATACAATTGCAGGAGTTGGCAACATGTAAGGTCATCTCCAATACTGACCATCAGATGCCCATTGATCCTGGCATTTAGAGACTAAACGAATTACAGTAAAAAAATATTTGTGATATGACATCGCAAAGATCAGACTCTCATAACAACGTATGTCCCTATATTTGTCAAATTACTCATGTTATAGGAGGAAAATATGTCCATCTAACTAATTTTATTTAGCTAGCTTTTTATCTATCATAGGTCAAGTGACACGTAATCCAGTGTGGTGCCATGTATTGTCACCCATAAAATATTACACATAATTTGAAAACAATAACAAATACATTTTTGAAACCCATATGCGGACAGCAAGCTGCAAGCATTGTGTGAATCAGATAAAGTACAGTTCACGCATTACCACTATCCAAATTATGTCTGGCTAGTTTTACACATGCTTAGTTTTAATAATGTGATATCCAGTAAAGTCAGAGTCTCTTTAATGGGAGTTGAATTAGGCCTTAAGAGTCGAGTTGATTTTTGGTAACTCACTTGCCTGGAAGTAAATTTATACCAGCCTTAAAACCTGTAACAGATACAGGACTATCTGTGGTTCTTCAGCTGCTTTCCCTGTGCTGTTTAGCTTTGGCTTTGATCACAGTAACATGTTGTATAGCATGGTTTTACGGGATTTCTTGGAATGCATCATTCTGCAAATGAATCAGCAGTTGCAACCCTTTCATCTGGAATATAATTTGTTAACTTTAAAGGGATATTGCTTACTTGACTTTTTAAAATATATTTTTGATAGAGCCCCATTTACATAGTATGTGCAGACTTCTATATCAGAAAGTTCCTTTTTTAAAAGCGGAGGGAGAGATTTTTCCTCTTTCTGAGTTGAAAAGCGTCTTCTGAATGGGCATAAGAACAAAAACAAACTCTCCCCTTTCTCCTGAGTGTACCCCTGACTGCTGCCTCTTTGCTTTCAGTTCCAGCATTGCTGTCACTGATGCTACTGGTTAATGCCCTCTTGCAGTTCCTGGAGAATGACTTCACCATCATCAGAACAGTGAAACTGACTGTAGAGAAAGGTCCTTATTCTCAGTTTCTCCATTCCTGCACTTCAGGCAGATATGGGGGGACTGGGAGCCAAACGTAACTTTAAACTACCTTTGCATTTCCCATATTTGGAGCTATGCAGGGACCTAGATGATCACAGTGGTCCCTTCTGGCCTTGGAATCTATGAATTCGTGCCCTGCCCAGCCCCTGCCTTAATGTAAGTTATAGCAGCTTTACATTCTATTTCCCTTTGACCACCTATAGGTCTTGGAGAGCAGAAATGTGGGGGGACTGGGAATGTGAATTTCAGATGACAATGTCCCTTTAAGCAAGAGGACTAGAAGGGTGTCAATTATTATTAATTTGTGACAGGTGCACTTTCAGGTACAAGAGCAAAACCAGCATGCTATCATGGCTGAAGTGATGCTATACAGTTCTCATGCACAGTGCTTTGCTGCACCAGCTATATACTGGGTTCTGAAGTTACACTGTTAGTTAACTGAGAAACCTGTACGCCATGGCGAACCATCACTATTTGCCCTTTGAGGATCTGGGATAAAAAATATTTGTGCAGATTATATTCGTATTACTTCAGTTCTCCCTTTCTAGGTATAAAACAATTAGAGATGGGAAAACTGATTAGGAATAAATAAGACTGTCTGACCCGTCCTTAGTCCAAGCTTCAAATGTCACATTTTTTAAAATCCTTATTGCTCACCATTAAACTACTTTGCAATGTCTAAATGTATGCTAATGCTGACCCAGTTAAACAATAGTCTCTACTGTTCGCTAAACTAAACATTTTTCCAAACGGATGTCATAATATACCGTGTTCAAATGAAGTTGTGTATAGTGTAATCATTTAAATTAATAGCACCTTTCAGCACAACGCACTTTACATATTCTATATCCTACGAAACAAAGAGGTTGGATTTCTGCCCTAAATAAAGAATTCAATGCAAATCTGACAATCAGGTTCCTAAAATGCCTTCATATAAGGAGAGCCATGGAACTACAACTGTCTCTGGGGAAGAGGGCAGCAGCCAGCTGACACACAGGCTGATAGATCAGTATGGAGAGGGACATATTCTATGATGCTGCTGCACCAAACCAAACTCTTCCAGAGTGTTCCTTAGTATACACACACAAGCAAGAGTGGTTTAGTTTCTAAGATCTGTTCTGGAAACAGCACATAGAAAACTGCAGGGTACTGAATTTATCTGCTTCCAGGATGAAAGTGTGAGTCGACCTTCTTTATGGCTGAAACAGTGCTCAGTGCATGTAGGGGGTGGAGAGGATATGAAGGGAAAGGTGGTTTTATACCACTTTTTCAGCCATCTCTGATTCTAGGCTAGGTAGGGGCCAATTTGGCTCTTGGCACAATTTAGAGCAGCCTCAGTGCTGCTCTAAATTACACCATCTTGTAACAACCTTCAAGGGCCGTTATACTGTCCAGGGGTTGCCAGAGCACAGTGCACTCTGGTTGCTCCCCTACCTTCCCTGATGCATCGCTGGCACATTCCATATGCTGGCAGAGTGGAGAAGACCAATAGTCATCTCCAGGTTACTTGAGCCTTCCCCTATCCCATCTGTCTGGCTAAGCCAGCATTATAGCCCATTTGCTCTGCCAGTACAGCAGAGAAAAGACCGTACTATATGATATGATCTGGTCTCTGAATCAGAAATGATGGCCTCCAGGGAGCATGAGTATTTCAAATACCATGTTTAGCTACTAGGTTTTTAGTAAAGATAAACAGAATTGTTGGCAGTACAAATTATTTTCTAACCTAAATAAAAGAAGGTTTCAGACATATAAGGAAAGGAAATTCAGCAGAGTTGAGGCAGAATAGGTAAGTAGATACAGAGAGTAAATAACATATATCATTTTAAATTATATAATATATATATTATTTTAAAAGTTATATCATTGTTTGGGAGGTTAAATTGCAGCATCCTACTCTGTGCATCCTTCCACAAAGATATCAGTTGCTAATCTAATGCAGGCAGCAAATAATTCCATTTTTAAAAATCTTTTATTCTTGTCAGCTACACTTCTATAAATGGCAATTGTTTTTATAAACATAGTTGATGAAATATATTTACTGGCTGCTACCACAAAAACTCTAAACAGATATGTACATTTGATTTTAGTAAATCAAGACACTTCCCTAATACAATGAAGTTTAGGGATATATCCTTGTAATAACGGTTGCATTACTTTTCTAACAGAGCAGAAGCCTTTCAACTTGGGACAGTCTCAGAAGTCATTCCCTCCTGCATTTTCCTGTGAAGTCTTCTATTTTGTTTTGCAGTACTGTTGTGCAAAAATCTTTAATCACAAATTCTTATTTGTAATCTCCCCATGAGGGAGAATTTAGCCTGCTCACTCTGGTTAACATTATATCCTTCCAATCCTCTGAAGAGGTTTGTTGGTTCATTTCCTTTTCCCAACTTAGCCTCACATTGTCAATATTGCTCTATAATTTTACAGAAAATTAAAGCTACTCAAATGCAAGTGAAACAAGCCACATAACTGCAAGACAAACAAGTTCAATGGACAGGAATTTTGTATCTTCTTACACATATTGTCGGTATCATCATAAGAATTGGAGACAATTTCAACTAGATTTGTCCCGGTAGTGGACTATGTAAGATAATTACAAGATAATCAGATCGCTGGTAAAATAAATAATACATGGTATGCACATTTTTCTACAAATATGGTGAAATTCTGGCTACCCTGAAGTCAAGGGCTTCCAGTGACTTCCAGAGAGCCAGGATTTCACCCACAGTGTTTAGACAGCTAATCCATCTCCACCATCAGATCCTGCAAGCTCCATTGTTATTGTGGGTACCTTCTCTCATTTTCTTTTTCAATCAAAGTTTTTCTTCTACAGAAAACGTATGCTAAATATTGCCTCAATTCAGTCCCTTCACTGTCTGTATAAACTGATGAGAATCTCCCACTCCCTCGGGATTCCGTGGATAGCAGCACATCTAATATAAAGAGAAAGGGATTTTTTTCTTCCCCAGGACAATGCTGTCTGTCCTGCCAAGCAGCAGGTCAGATTATAATTACTCGTCATTTAAAAAAAATTAGAGACATTTCTAATTCAGTCCGTCAACTCATCAGTAAATATGTGCTAATATCCTTGCTTTACAGAGGAGGAAACAAGAGACTTTCCCGACACCAAAGAATCATGAGAACCAAGATCTTTTGATTTACTTCCAAACCCCTGCACCTTACAAGCAAGTCATTGAGCTTTTCCATATGTCAGTTTTCCTGCCTTTAAAGTTGACCTAATGAGAACACTTTGCACCTACAGAGGCCTTTTCCATCTACAGATCTCAAAAATAGCAAATGTGGTCAAGCAAGCATGAGTAGACAGCTTTTATAGGCTATACACACACAAGCACTTAGACCAGATCCTTTTTTTCTGAGAGGAACTATACTTGAGTGAATGAGACATGGGTCTATAATCTGGTTCTGTTCACAGCTCTGCCACACAGCAAGTGATCCTGGTCAAGTTAAGTCAGCTTTGTGCTTCGATTAACCCATCTGAAAAATGTCAATAAAGACATTGTTGGCCTCATGCAAGGAGTCTTGTGACCCTTCACAAAACAGGGATTGAGAAGTATATTGAATTATTAAAACCAGTCAGCAAAAGGGATGGAAATTGAACTTGGGATATTCTGGCTCCCAGCCCCATGTTTACTACCCTACACTTCAAGAATCCAAGGGCTCCCTTTGACCAGATTCCATGTTTCCCTGAAGCATTTTCACAGAAGTCTTGATCATTTCAGAGTAATTCAGGGGCCTATGGAGTATAGCACTTAGAGCTAGATCCCCAGGTGAGCCAGAGCAGTGCACCAGAAGAGGAAGGGAATGACACCTTTCTATCTTTCTACCAAGCCAGCTCCTGGTACAAGTTAGAGCAGCCTCAGCACTTTTCTAACTTGCACCTGCCGATGATGGCCCTCCAGGGGTTGCTCTGACAGCCAGGATTGTCACAGTACATGACATTCTAGCCCAGAGGTCGGCTACCTTTCAGAAGTGGTGTGCCCAGTCTTCATTTATTCACTCTAATTTAAGTTTTTGCATGCCGGTAATACATTTTAATGTTTTTAGAAGGTCTGTTTCTCTAAGTCTATATTATAGAACTAAACTATTGCTGTATGTAAAGTAAATAAGGTTTTTAAAATGTTTAAGAAGCTTCATTTAAAATTAAAATAAAATGCAGAACCCACTGGACCGGTGGCCAGGATCTGGGCAGTGTGAGTGCCACTGAAAATCAGCTCGCGTGCCGCCTTCGGCACGCGTACCATAAGTTGCCTACCCCTGTTCTAGCCCAAGCCACTCCCACATCCTGTGTAAAGAGTGGCTATTGTACAGCTGACTTTTCATGGAATCTTGCCTCCTTAAGGCAGGTTTAACTACTCTTTACACCACTACAGCAGCACAAAGAGGACTTAACTGGTGCTGAGGATCTGGCTCTATAAGCTTATCAGGGAATCATATGCAAAATAAACAATATAGTTTGCAAAGAGTCCTAACACAGCCAAGTTAAAACATTTTTTCACCAGAATACTGAATGGGCCTTCACTATACTTAAGGCTATTCCCCTGCCAAATTCCAACCTTCTAACTCCACCTGTTTTAGCTGGAAGCTGGTTCGAAAGAAGTCGCAAGATTTGATTTGATTTTTCCCATGGGCACAATGCAATTCTTCCACTCTTTCAAAAATAACAGACTTTTTTGTTCACATTTTCCAGAACAATTCACTTTTGGTCAGAGATTAACCATGGAAACTTTCAGCCTAAACAGGACGCTTCAGAAGGATACATGCACCTCTGAAAAGGAGCTGGGATACAACTGTAATGAAAGCAAGCCCCAACCAGCAACTCCTAAAATAAAAGATTTTGCCAGCTAATATGTTCTTCCAGGAGGCTCTAACTTCCATGTTTAGCCTCCCTCATCATCTCAACTCTTTGCTGTAGTTTGGGTGGATAGGACTACCATTTAATTAATGTCAGATAGCTTGGTCATGCTATCCTGACAATCCTGGCACTTAGGACATGCAGCTGTGATCTTTCCATTGTCCTGAGAGAGGGTTAACCCTCCCACTACCAATCAACAGGGCCTGCTACACCTCACCCTAGTGGCACATTGAAATGACCTGTCATGTTGCTTTTCTGTACTGCATTCCTGATAGTTGTCTGATGCAGTGGTCATTTAGCAATCCTGATTATTATTACATTGCCATAATGTGGTTGGTCTGTAGCTGCCCCTTTTACTTCACTTGGAAACAAAGCATTCTCGTTTATTGGAATTATATTTTGTTTTGGGAGAGGGTGAACAGCAGGTGCACCTAGCATTTATAGAAGTCAAAACGTAATTGAGTTATGAGTAAAGGACACTGGGGGGAAATATCAGTACTTTAATGCATGTTTTGCATTTTTATAATGTGCTTACTATTAATATTGTAGCAATTAGAAATGTTTTTTTTTGCCAAGATTAAGTGGGAAATGGACTGAGATAACAAAGCTGCTGTCATTCTACCTGCTATGGTGCACAATTAACTGATGAATAATGTGTGTGATTTTTCTTCCCCTTATAGTTGCACTCAGCTGTGACCAGGATCCAAGTACAAAGACCTGGTTTCAATTACACATTTGCCCATATATGTATCCTGAATAATGACAAGACTTGCATAGTGGATGACATAGTGCATGTACTGGAGGAGCTAAAGTCTGCTCGATCTTCTAATCGAACTAATTTTGTTATCACATATCCAATCACTCACTTAAAGGATGGCAGGGAAGTGTATAACGGGCACCAGCTTGGCGGGGTTACCGTGCACAGTAAAGATCGGGTGAAGTCTGCAGAAGCCATCCAGCTCACCTACTACCTGCAGACGATCAACTCTCTGAATGACATGGTAGCAGAAAAGTGGGAATCCATCTTTTGTGACACTGTCGAACTTTTCCAGAAATCCAACAGGAAAGTCAAAATGTATCCCTTCACTTCGTCTTCGCTGAGGGAGGATTTCCAAAAGACAAGCAGGGTGTCAGAACGTCACCTGACCACAAGCCTGGTCCTTGTGGTCACTTTGGCCATACTCTGCTGTTCCATGCAGGATTGTGTCCGCAGCAAACCTTGGCTTGGCCTTTTAGGATTGTTAACAGTGAGCTTAGCCACTCTGACTGCAGCTGGAATCATCAATCTGACTGGTGGGAAATACAATTCCACCTTCCTGGGAATTCCCTTCATCATGTTAGGTAATTATCTCATTCTATTTTTTTGTGGGGGTTTCTGGTTCTTTGACGTATTTCATGGGCAGCAGAAAAGAAGCCAGGCATCACTGCATGAATCCCAGTACCCATTCATTGTGACACTGCAGTGTACTTATCCTCATCATGAATTCATCTGGTATTTGTAATAATAATGCTTATGGACATTAAAAAAAAACACTCCACAGGGACTTGGTTGTTCTGTAGCACCATTTGGTGTGACATTCGGCTCATGTGGTAGATAGAGACAATTTTGTGCTAGTGGAGTATGTTATCCAAGAGAGGGAAACCAACAGCAGCTTCTCTGTGGAAATTTGATGATGTTTTTTGGTACTCAGCTTTATAAGGAAACCTTTGCACAGGACGTTTTGATGAAATTAAAATATCAGCTGCCTTGGTAAATAAAACGGGCACTTTTCATTTGCAGAACAATAACTGTACTCCCCTTGAGTATACACTCTTGTTTTATCATGGGCTTATGTTTTAATCAGTATGTTTAGGGAATAAATGCAGTAATAGGCAGTTTCTTTGTGGCATTTCACTTGAAAAATGAATTTGCCAAGACAGTTTAAGTAGCAATATGCACTGCTAAGTTGCAGAACTCTGACTCTTGCTGACCAGGCCAGCTCACACCATTCAGCATCAAGCCTTGCAAATGATCAAAGTACTGACAGACTATGAAGATTATCCTGTGCAGACCTGGGGGTTGATGGCATTACCACAGGGATTTGTCTGTCTCTATTTTTATACTACACTCACCCACCATAATTTTTTGGATATCAAGACAAGGAGAGTCAGATTGTACTTGATCTGAAGTCAGTGGAAAGACTTTTATTGACTTCAAGGGTCTTTTGATTAGGCACATTTTGGGGAAACTTGGCACTAAATCAAAGCAGGCAGAGGACTTCACTAGTGAACGTAAAAAGATAGCTGGAAAGCTCATTCTGTTTGCTTTTGCGTTTTGTTCATGAATGGTAGAAAAACTTTGTACACTGCAGGTGTCTGATATGTCCTTGTTCGCAACATTATTGATTTGTGAAGAATACCTCATGCATTGATTTAATAACAGTTTTCCCAGCTGAAAATTAGTGTGCAGTACTACACATTTTCAGCACATGTGGATCTCCATTACTAAGTCACATCGTGTAGTGATGTTACATGTTTCAGTAGGTTTGTTTTGTATTCAAAACTAGGCCCACTATGATGTGCATATAATATACTTGTGCTCCTGACATGTTTAATTAAAAGGATGTTACATTTTATAAAGCAGCCATTTAGGTGCAGAATATACATAGTGGAAAGTAAGTAAACAGAAAGCAGACCCTCAAATGTCACATCAGAGGCAGCATGTAATTCTGATTTTCAAATCACATCCAAAAAATTAAAATAAAATGTAACATAATCAAAAGGAAATATCTTGCAGGAATTTTCAGTCACAGGGAGGCTAGCCATCTGCCCTGTTGTCTTATATTTGACTTTATGTAATCTAAAAATGCCTTGATCGAACCAAGGAGATTATGCAAAATATCCTGTTTTTCTGTGTGTGTTATAAAGAGAATATTCACTGCAGAAATTAAATCTAAAAGTCCATCCATAGAAATGAAAGTATTTTGCGTGGAGTGACTTTGAAATATAAAATGTTAGCTAGATTAAGGGATCAAAACTCATACTGCTTGAAGACAGCCTTTTACATTTTTAATTCATTGGCAATGAATGTGCTGCGATCTACACGTCTTATGGGGGTGGGGGAGGCGCAAAGTTAACTATGGTTAGTTTGCATGCAGTGTTTTTGTAGCTGAGTTGGTCGCAGGATATTTGAGAGATAAGGTGGGTGAGCTAATATAGTTTAACTCTAGATCTCCTTTGATTGCCAAACACTATAGACCAAAATTATTTTTTAATTCAAGTGTATTACTATTTTTTAGGAGTGATTTTCTAGCAAGTAATTAAACTTTAAATAACTATCAGAACCCAATAGCCCATTTCACTTGAATCCTCCGTATGCTTTGCATGGATTAATATAAACCTCCTGAAAATCAGACATGGACATGAAGGACAGACGTACATTTTTTAATGAGAACTGGTTTAATCAAGTGGACAATTGAAAACACAATTTTTTTCTTCTGACAGCAAAGTGAAGCAGGACATAGAAAGATTCTGCACAGATTTCAATAAATGTTTCACATATATACATTTAAAAAATAAAGCCTCCCATTAGGTAACTGAAAGCTAGAGGTGCAATCTAACATTGATTGTAGTCAGTGGAGATACTTTCATTTAACTTCCAACGAGGACTAGATCAGACCCTAGATTTACTGACCTTCAGAGAATATAGGATTTCTAGTCTGTGGTTTAGTGTGGTATCTACTACTTACTCATGTTTTCTTAGCTGAACATGGGCTCCCATAGTAACACAGTGGCCGAAATTGCTAGCACGATCCCGGGATGCATTAACAGGGAAATCTCAAGTAGGAAGTAGAGAGGTTATTTTACCTATGTATTTGGCACTGGTGAATGTTGTGTCTAGTTCTGGTGCCCACAATTCAAGAAAGATGTTGAGAAATTAGAGAGGGTTTCGGAGAGCCACGAAATGATTAAAGGATTACAAAATGTGCCTTATGGCGATAGACTGAAAGAGCTCAATCAATTTAGTTGAACGAAGAGAAAGAAGGCTAAGGGGTGACTTGATTACAGTCTCTAAGTATCTACATGGAGAAAAACTATTTAATAATGGGCTCTTCAGTCTAGCAGAGAAAGGTGTAACATGAACCAGTGACTGGAAATTGAAACTAGAGAAATTCAGACTGGAAATAAGGTGCAATTTTTTAACAGTGAGGAAATTAACCATTGGAACAATTTACCAAGGGTCATGGTGTATTGTCCATCACTGACAGCTTTTAAATCAAGACTGGATGTTTTTCTAAAAGATCTACTCTAAGAATTATTTTGGGGAAGTTCTATGGCCTTCTGTCATATACAGAAGGTCAGACTAGATGATCACAGTGGTCCCTTCTGGCTTTGGAATCTATGAATCCATGATCTCATGACTACAAGCAAAACGTTGACAGAAAAAAAATACTTATTCCTGATTCAAATCCTGATCTTACACAGATGCCACTATGCCACCACTGTGATCAACTGCAGCTGGTCAAATAATATTTCTCAAATAATGTATTGATAACATTTCACAATATTTGTCCAGTTATTCATTGAATGTTTTTAGATGATTTTCCCAGTCACATACAGCCATACTGATAATTCAGGTTTCAGAGTGGTAGCCGTGTTAGTCTGTATCAGCAAAAGCAACGAGGAATCCTTGTGGCACCTTAGAGACTAACAAATTTATTTGGGCATAAGCTTTTGTGGGCTATAACCCACTTCATCAGAGGTGTGGAGTGGAAAATACAGTAGGCAGATATAAAAATACAGCTCATGAAAAGATGGAAGTTGCCTTCTAAGGTGCCACAAGGATTCCTTGTTGTTTTTACTGATAATTCAGGCAGTATATTTGCAAAACAAAGTATTCAATTAATTGTGTACTATTTTTAATAGATTATTGACAGATCCTCCTCTTAATTATTTACCTCGTGTCAGCCTCAACTCCCTCCAACAGTGAACAATTTGTAGTGCAGAAAAGGTAGCTTCAGTTTCTGTATTATTGAATTCTTTGCCTCACTAAGTCTTGATTGTGGTGATGGCTTTTATGTTGTGGACAGGCTTCTTTACCACAATTAGGATGTATCAATTGCTTATTAAAACAAAACAGAAATCAGATAAAGTCATTGAAACTAACAGGCTTCTGAGATATGCTATTCAGTGAGGTTCAGCACTAGTCAGAAGTACAGCAGGAGCCTCTCCACCTGATTGGAATCTTATACGGCACTGATGAGGTGCTGTCTCAGCCATTGAGCGAAATATGGGAATTTTTGCAACAATCTTTGTTTTCACTGTGAACATTTTGCACAGCTTTTAGATAAATGACTGCTTCTTGGAGCAACCAATCCTGGAACCCATAAGAGTAGAGGCAATTCTTGATTTAGTCCTAAGTGGAGCACAGGATCAGGTCCAAGAAGTGAATATAGCTGGACCACTTGGTAATAGTGTCATAATATAATTGAATTTAAATCCCTGTGGCGGGGGAAATATCACAGCAGCCCAACACTGTAGCATTTAATTTCAGAAAGGGGAACTATACAAAAATGAGGAGGTTAGTTAAACAGAAGTTAAAAGGTAAAGCACTAAAAGTGAAATCCCTGCAAGCTTCATGGAAACTTTTTAAAGACACCATAATAGAGGCTCAGCCTAAATGTATACCCCAAATTAAAAAACATAGTAAGAAAATCAAAAAAGAGCCACTGTGTGCTAAACAACAAAGTAAAAGAAGCAGCGAGTGGCAAAAAGGCATCCTTTAAAAAGTAGAAGTTAAATTCTAGTGAGGAAAATAGAAAGGAGCATAAACTCTGGCAAATGAAGTATAAAAATATAATTAGGAAGGCCAAAAAATAATTTGAAGTACAACTAGCCAAAGACTCAAAAAGTAATACCAAAAAAATATTTAAGTACATCAGAAGCAGGAAGCCTGCTAAACAACCAGTGGAGCCGTTGGACGATCGAGATGCTGAAGGAGCACTCAAGGACGATAAGGCCATTGCAGAGATACTAGATGAATTCTTTGCATCAGTCTTCACAGTTGAGTATATGAGGGAGATTCCCAAACCTGAGCCATTTTTTTTTAGTTGACAAATCTGAGGAACTGTCCCAGACTGAGGTGTCATTAGAGGAATTTTGGAACAAATTGATAAACTAAACAGCAATAAGTCACCAGAACCAGATGGTGGTATTCACCCAAGAGTTCTGAAGGAACTGAAACGTGAAATTGCAGGACTACTAACTGTAGTCTGTAACCTATCATTTAAATCAGCTTCTGTACCAAATGACTGGAGGATAGCTAATGTGACACCAATTTTTAAAAAGGGCTCCAGAGGTGACCACGGCAATTAGAGGGCAGTAAGCCTGACTTCAGTACCAGGCAAACTGGTTGAAACTATAGTAAAGAACAAGATTGTCACACACATAGAGGAACTTATTTTGTTGGAGAATAGTCAACATGGTATTTGTAAAGGGAACTCATGCCTCACCAATCTACTATAATTCTTTGAGGGGGGTCTACAAGCATGTGGACAAGGAGGATCCAGTGGATATAGTGTACTTAGATTTTCAGAAAGTCTTTTATAAGGTCCCTCACCAGGCTCTTAAGCAGAGTAAGAAGTCATGGGATAAGAGGGAAGATCCTCTCATGGATTGCTAACTGGTTAAAAGATAGGAAACAAAAGGTAGAAATAAATGGTCAGTTTTCAGAATGGAGAGAGGTAAATAGTGGTGTCCTCAAGGGGTCTGTACTGTGCCCAGTCCTATTTAACATATTCATGAATGATCTGGAAAAAGGGGTAAACAGTGAGGTGGCAAAATTTGCAGATGATACAAAACTATTCAGGATAGTTAAATCCCAGGCAAACTGCAAAGAGCTACAAGAGGATCTCAGAACTGGGTGACTGGACAAAAAAATGACAGATGAAATTCAGTGTTGATAAATGCAAAGTAATGCACATTGGAAAACATAATCCCAACTATACATATAAAATTATGGGGTCTAAATTAGCTGTTAGAAAAAGATCTTGGAGTCATTATGGCTAGTTCTCTAAAAATCTCCACTCAATGTGCAGTGGCAGTCAAAATAGTGAACACAATGTTGGGAATCATTAAGAAAGGGATAGATAATAAGGCAGAAAATGTCATATTGCCTCTATATAAATCCATGGTATGCCCACATCTTGAATACTGCATTCAGGTGTGGTCACCCCATCTCAAAAAAGATATATTGGAATTGGAAAAGATTCAGAAAAGGGCAACAAAAATTATTAGGGGTATGGAATGGCTGTTGTATGAGGAGAGATTAATAAGTCTGGGACTTTTCAGCTTGGAAAAGAGACGACTAAGCAAGGATGTGCTAGAGGTCTATAAAATCATGACTGGTGTGGAGAAAGTAAATAAGGAAATGTTACCTACTCCTTCTCATAACACAAGAACTAGGGGCCACCAAATGAAATGAATAGGCAGCAGGTTTAAAACAACCAAAATGAAATTTTTTTTACACAATGCACAGTTAACCTGTGGAACTCCTTTCCAGAGGATATTGTGAAGGCCAAGATTATAACAGGGTTCAAAAAAGAACTAGATAAATTCATGGAGGATAGTTCCATCAATGGCTATTAGCCAGGATGGGTAGGGATGGTGTCCCTAGCCTCTGTTTGCCAGAAGCTGGGAATGAGTGACAGGGGATGGATCACTTGATTACCTGTTCTGTTCATTCCCTTTGGGACACCTGGCATTGGCCACTGTCGGAAGACAGAATACAGGGCTAGATGGACCTTTGGTCTGACCCAGTATGGCCATTCTTATGTTCTTAAAGGTGTTCCTTGCAAAAAAAAATTCTTTTAAAAAAAAATCAGTGAACCAAATTCTGATCTGTTACATCTGTGGAACCCCAGTGGCTTACATGACTTGCCTGAATGTAAGTGGGAGCACAATATCACTGAATAATTTAAACATTATGGCCCCAAATCATCAGCACACTTAAGTATGGGCTTAAATGCTTTGATAAATAGGAATAAGAATATTTAAATGCTTTAAGTTAGATACTTGAATAATACTTTGCTAAATCAGGGCCTATACACTTTTAAACTCCAGAAGTACGTAATGACAAATCAAATTCTTCATTATTATGTTAAACAAATTCTATAGGTGGGCATGAACTGCAAAACAGAGATCCAGATTTCAATTCACCATAGCTTCCTCAACCAAAGTTTTGGGGTGTTTGTTATTTGGACCCAGGCCAAAGTGTTGTACCGAAATACCGTGGCTCACCATATCTAGTAAGTGTCATTTAATGATTCCTGATCCTTAAAAATATATCCACTTCCTCAGAAGCACTGTGTGTTACATATCAAACCATTTAAAAATAAGCTGTGCTCATGAGACAGTCGACATGTTATATCATATAGCTGTAATGACACATTGATCTTAGACAACTGAAATGAAATTTTCAGTGTTGGTCTTTCTGTTTCAAAAAGGCAGTCTGTTATTCCTTTAGAAAAACTATACAGTTTGTTCAAGAAGATTCAGCTCTTTTAAATGACCACATTCACTGAAAGAAGCATCCATGTAAAATAATTGTGGGATGTCAGACATTGCCAAATATGGGGAGAGATGCAGTAAATGTTCCACTGGCTTATATTTAGCTTCTGATTTAAAAGTGTTCTAACGCATTAAAATATGCATGGAAAAAACAGTTCATCAGAAATAAAAATGGCCTGAACTTTCAGCCATCCGTAAACTGATCAAACATTTTGCTCAGTTTGATAAAATACAGATAAGTGCAGTGCCAACACTCACAGTCCTCTGCAATCTCTTTACTTTGTCAAAACATTCTTTGCAGCCTCAGCAAGTTGAGGAATCTCTGCTGAGCCAGCAGCAATCTTCAAAATATGCAACCTCTCAAACCTCCTTAGGTTCAGAGGAGAAGGTAGTTCACATGGCAATTAAAGGCCTAAAACGTGAAATTTTAGCAGAGTGACAAGACAGAACCCATAAAACAAAATGTCAGGTCAGAGACCCTTTTCTTGACTATCAGCCAGATAAGGTTTGGACTAGAAGAGAGGGAGTTGGAAAGTCTATGGGCTCATTGACATCTGAAAGAAGCAGATAGAGATGGGACAAGGGGCTATATGAACCAAGAAAAGAAAGACGGGGAATTATGCTGATGGGAAGAGAAATGTGGAGTTTAAAAAGCAGGGTAGGAATTGGCTGTGTTTGAAGGGGAGAGGGACACAGACAGAATGTGAAAGCGAAAAATGGAAATGAAAGGAACTCTAAAGATCTAAAGATGCTCAAGCCTGTGTGTAGCTAAACAAAACCAGGGAGACTATGGAATGGCAAGAAAAATGTGAAGAGCAGTGGAGCATAGCTTGAAATACTAAGTGCAATTTCCTGCACTTTGGAAGATTTTAAACTAAGATTTGAACAAACAAGTACAGATGCCCCCCAACTTACGCAATTGTTCTGTTCCAGAAAGCCTTGCATAACTTGAATTTTGTGTAAGTCAGAAATGTATACCCATATGTTACACAAAAATTTCCGCAACTCAGAAATCCTATTTCTGGCTTATAGAACTTTTTCTGTAAGTGCAAATTTGTGTAAGATGGGTCTTGCATATCCCGGGGAGCATCTGTAGTCTACCTGCCATTTCTTTGGAACTCTGAAGTAAACTACTAGTGGTGAACTGCATTCTGTTAAAATGTAACCATGCTCAAAAATATCCCAGGCTCTAAAAGCACTCATCATATTCTCCATCAGACACAAAAGATATTAATATATTCTTTTAAAACCCTCTGTCAGCATTAGTTTTACATACAGAAACATTAGTGTCCCATACCAAGTTCCTGAACAGCGCTCCCAAATTTCCTTCATTCCACATTACAGGTACAATACACACAAATGTTTGACTTTGTAGAGTATTTTGCCACCAATCTTTGTCATAAATTAATAAAAATGAGAAGCTTACTGTGTCTCCCTTGTTTTTATTCTTTTCACTCAGCTTTCTTTCCTTCTCTATCAACCTGTCTCTCTTCCTTGTCTGTTTCTCCTAAGCAGAACTTTATCTCCCCTCTCCATGTGTATCTCACCAAGTTTCTGTCCCTCCACCTGTTCCCCTTCCATCTCATTCATTCCTGTTCTCACTTTCCCACAATCTTCACTCCCACATCCCTTTATCCTTCCGAGGTTTGTTTTCCTTTGCTTCCACTCTACTCTCTGTATCCTGTTTACTGTCCCTCCATGTTCTGTCTTCCAGCTCCCACTTCAACCCTATATTCTGATTTCTCTCCATAAGCTTCGCTCATCATTTTTGCTGTTTTTCCCAGCCTTTGCTTAGGCTCACATCTCTTTCTTGACTTCACCTTCCATTTATTTCCCATTCTCCACCAGCTCAGTCATCTGCCCCCAATCTAACTTCCACAAACCCCAGCCTCAACAATCCATCCTCTGCCCTCTAAACTTCTAAAATTGCTATTCTGCCCACAATCCAGACCCTTTCCCCTCATCTCCCCAGTGAATACTCTGGCCCTGAACAGTTCTTTGCCCTGATCCATCTTCTTCCCCCACTACATCTCTGAATACAGTATCTGCCTCCTCAGACCCCTAATCAGTTCCCAAGTCTGTCCTTTGCCCATCCCATCCCTGCTTAACCCCAGTGAATCTTCTGCCCACATCTTCATTAATATCCATCCTCTGAACCCCTCAGTCCCTCCTCTGCCCTTCCAATCCAATCTGATCCAGCTGCATCCTGCCTCCAATTGATTTTTCTGCTTTTCTCACCTCCCTGCTCCCTAATCAATTGATTCCCTACCTACTCCAATCATATTCCTCTTCCAATCCATCTTTTTCCCCTCAATCACTGTAACAAATTCTGTGCCCTCCAATCCATCTTCCACAATCCCTCCCCATCACTCCTGAAGCAATATTTCTAGTCCTTTGATTAAATAAGCATAAATCCCCCCCACAGCCATGCCCATTCAACCTATTCTTTATCTCCAGACAAATTCATCTTCTACCTCACACCCACTGGCAACTGATCACCCATCTTCCCCAAAAAACTGCTGCTCTCCTTCCCTCCATTCTGCCTACCGACTGATCTTCTGCCTTCAGTCCAGTGAGGAAAGCAAATGCAAAGGAGGCACTAACATTTGAAAAGAATGTATTTAAAAATGCAAATAGTTCCCAAACATTTTAGGCCATGTTCTCCCAGCTCTCTTCAAGTGCAAAGAAAATACATAGCTAACAAATTATAGTGAGATCCATGGTAAATATTAGTGTAGCAAGAACTGTATTTTCCCCTATAAAAGGTCAGGAAGCAAGAGTACATTGTACTCATATACAAACCCTTGTCCCAAGTGAAACATGTCAGAGATGGCTCAGTGTGCTGAGTTAGCATGGGTATAGGCATCAATTTAGGAATACAACCTTTGAGGCAAAATTAAACATTGTCAGAATCTACCTGGTTTTGATCTCCTGGTGTTTTTCCCATGTTTCATGAAAAAAAAATTCCATGTCCATGAAAAAATGTGATCAAAATTGGGCATGAAACTTTGTTTTAGAAATAGCTTTCTAGAATCTGAACATTTTGAGGAAGTTTTGTGATGCATTTTGAATTTTGAGCTGGGCTGGTCCCTGGGCAGAAAGGGAGGTTACATGGCATATATTAATGTTTGCTGATTGGCTGAGGCTGTCTCGTGTGCTCAAGAGGGTCAGCAGCTCCCATTGACCCGGAGCAGCGAACCTTGGCCAGTGGGAGCCACGATCAGCCAGACCTGCGGACGCTGCAGGTAAACAAACCGGCCCTACCCGCCAGGGGCTTTCCCTAAACAAGCTGTATCTCAAGTTTGGGAAACACTCCAGTCATAACATCAGTTTCATGATCTTGTTTATAAATAATTTTCCAAAAATAAAATGAGACACCAAATTTGTATGGAATATAACTCATTTTGGACCTAAAGTGAATGACATTTCTCAAAATGAGAGACAACTGTGAGGTATGTATAGGCCTGTCATCTTCGGGCAATCAGACCTCTTCCATGAAGAGGACACACGAAGTGCTGGGAGGGACAAAGGAAGAGAGTCTGTGACTAGGCCTGTTGGGGCAAGGGTGATTATGTAGGGACAGAGGTCCATGGCAGCTTCGGGGAGTTGCCTGTAAGTTTGGACATTTCAGCTAAGTATCCAAGCTGATCTCCAAACCTGAGGTTTCCCCATCACTAAATTTACTGTCTCCTATTTTTATGAAGTTTTTCAATGTTAAGGGCAGTTTACTGTATTGTTTTCTATGTTAATCTGTTCTGTTCTATTCATTATCCTAGATGCAGGGCAAAAATTATTTAAAGGGATAAAATTAGTGCATTATTGAATTATATTGGTTTCAGTGTTATGAGGCAGCTGGGGAAATTGAAAGAGTTTAAGACGCTCCATATTTCAGTAGACCATGGATCCAAAAAAAAGAAAAAAACATAACCCAGAACCAAGGATGTTTTGGCTTCTGAATTCAGATCCAAAACCCGATGCCTAAGATTTTGCCCAAACTAAAATACACCCAGCCTCATTCTATCCTTAGGTATTCCTGTGTGCCATACCCAAACAGTGGTATTTAGCTGTTCTGTTACATACAAAAATTATTTTTACATGGGCAGGTTGAGACGTCCTCAGTTTTCTTTTTGATTGCTGTTGCTTCAGTTTTATTTATTTCATGTAAGGTCTGTCAAGAAAACTCATTTTATTCTCTATGGAGGAGGTCAGCTCACAGTATCTTCTACTTTTGCCTAACACTGTTATTTTATTTAACTTTCATTTGCTAATCTCCAGTACTTTGAATCTCAGTGGGTAGAATAGAAGGAAAAATCAGTAATGCTTTGCATATGGTGGCATGACACCAATGGGAATCTGGGAGGTCTGTCTTACTTTGTGCCTGCTGCCGTACGCCAGTTGCTGGCATTCACGTTGAAAGCTCTTCTCTCTTGATTAAACATGGTTTGGTGCCCCTGAATGCTAGGGAAACTTTTTCTGCATGATTTTGCTGTGTGTCTGCAGTGCCAGGGTCCCCTTGTGTTTCCTAGCGCAATGGTTAAAGTCTCTCACATTCTATGCAACTCACCCCATTCCTCATGCAAGGTAAAGTATCTCTAGATAGTCTATGCACCATCCTCCATCCTCTGCAGCCACAGTATACTCCCCTCTTCCTCTCTGCATCCATAACAGGTGTGTGGTTAACCAAACAGAATGTTTCTCTTTCTGTTCCTTTCAAGCTCTCTCCTCAGCTAAGAACTCAGCCACAGTACTGTGTGTTAGAGGGAGTTTGCACATCTTTCAGACATTTCAATGTGAAAAACCAGATTTTCGAGGGCACAAATGGCAATTACGCCCCAACTCCTATTGAAAATCAACATCAGTTAGACCTCTAGCTGTCTTTTGTGCCCTTGAAGAACTCCCCTCTATCAATCCAAAAGTTGGTTTTGAAGCATAGACCAGTATTTATTAGGATCAGCAAATCTCCAGAAACTTTAAGCACAGATTCAGTTCAGAGAAGCATATAAAACATTTGGATCGTCATACATAAATAAATAACCAGACAACTAAAAGCATATAGCTAAAGAGCAGCACAGTACTTATATTCAAATATTTTTCAATGTGCTAAAAGAAACATATGATCTGACATTTCCGCCTCAGCCAGTTCTCTCTCAGAGTGAGTGGAGTAATCCACAAGTTGAAATAGAATTAACATCCTTATGTTTAAACACCAAAACAAGCCTTTGACATGGGACCACATTGGATTATTTTCTTAAGACAAATATTTGAACTGTAGAAAAAAGTGGCTGTCAAATGGTTTTCTGCTACCAGATTAAATATTCAATTTAAATAAAAACAGATTTTGAACCATATTTTGCCTTGCTTATCTCTGCTTCTCAAAATAAACTTGTCTCTCAGATGTTTTTCTATTTATAAAATGTGCTGACATTTTGCTGTCATAATAACAAACACAAACATTGCATAGGATCAGTATCCAAAAATGAAAGCTCCAAAAGAAACTATTCCAACCCCCATCAAAAATAACATCCTCCAAACTCCCAGTCTACCCAGTCAGGTCTCTTGACTCTATTGAAGTCAATGGGACTACACAAAGGGCATAAAGTTAGCCATGTACTAATGTCTTTGCTGGATCAGGGTTATAATACCTATAAAATCACCATGTGGAACTTTTGTCCATTTATTTTAATTGGGTTTGGTATGCTGCATCATACACTGATTGGGAAACATAATATATGGATAGAGATTTTTTTAGAAGTGATCATGATTAAAATATGTTGTGTTCAAAGTTTAATGACTAAAACATAAAATGGAATCCATCAAATTATACTTTTCTGCTGTTTTTGCTCATGATCATGTTAAAACTAGGAAGAGAGATTGTGACTAGATCACTGAAAGAAAAGAACTAGTTAAATTAATGGAGGATTGTTCCATCGATGGCTATTAGCCAAGATGGTCAGGGATGTAATCTCATGCTTAGGCAGCCCTAAACCTCTGACTGCCAGAAAGTGGGAGGGGAAGATAGGGTGGATCTAGGGTGACCAGAGGTCCCAATGTTATAGGGACAGTCCCAATTTTGGGGTCTTTTTCTTATATAGGCTCCTATTACCTCTCAACCCCTGTCCTGATTTTTCACACTTGCTGTCTGGTCACCCTAGGTGGATCTTGCCAAAGTTGCCCAGTTCTCTACACTCCCCCGGAAGCTCTGGTACTGGCCGCTGGACACTGAGCTAGATGGCCCAATGGTCTGACATCTGACACAGGATGGCTATTCTTATTTCAGTCCAGTACTTTACATGTATTTCTCCTGTTCCATATTCCTTATATAGATCAGGGTGGAGAGACAATAGATATGAAGTATACATAGCTTATGTGCATGTGTTTGTACATACTAAGGACTTACACCTAGACAGTAATTTTGGTTTGAATGGTACTACAGATAACACTGTTCTTTTTATACATGTTCCTGAAGTGTATGTCCATTGTTCTTTATTTGTCATGATTAAATACTATTGTTTATATTATAGTAATTTATATAAATATTTTGGTTTTTATCTTTAAAAAGATAACACCACTCACCCTGGTTTATTATTCTGTGATAGAGAATATTGGGGAAGAGTTGCATTTGCTAGAGCCCCTTTTTGTGCAAGTTTTGGAGAGTATAAATCAAAAAGTGCATGGCCTGACCAATATTAAGTGTTCCACCCTAGAAGAGAAAGTTGGCCCTATGCCGCCTTTCCAAACAGGTGCATTCTTCAGAAACATAGGATGGGGGAAATATTCTGTGTCTGATGTGGAACATCCAAATGACTGAGGATAAAATTCACCCTTGGGCAGAGGGCCCACACAAGTCCTGTTCACCTCCTAAATGCTGTATCAAGTATTTTGAGGGCTTGTGTGGATCCTAAGTGATACATTAGGCATGTGCTGGTGAATTTCACCATGAATGTGCGCGATAAAGTAATGTATCAAGCAGTTTGACTAATGGCACATGCATGTCTGTTCCAAAGATCCAAATACTATAAGGTGAGTGCACAACTGGTTGAAAGACCATTCTCAAAGAGTAGTTCTCTCTCACTGTCATACTGGGAGGGCATATCTAATGGGACCCCTGTGGGTCAGTCCAGGGTCTGATACTATTCAATAGTTTCATTTATGACTTGGATAATGGAGTGCAGAATATGTTTATAAAAATTGTGGATGATGCCAAGCTGGCAGGGGCTGCAAGCACTTTGGAGGACAGGATTAGAATTAAAAATGACCTTAAACTGGAGAATTGGTCTGAAAGCAACAAGATGAAATACAATAAAGACAAGTGCAAAGTACTTCACTTAGGAAGGAAAAAAATCAAATGCACAACTACAAAATTAGGAATAACTGGCTAGGCAGTAATACTGCTAAAAGGGAAGGGGGCTATAATGGATCAAAACTGAATATGAGTCAACAATGTGATGCAGTTGCGAAGAAAGCTAATGTTCTGGGGTGTATTAACAGGACTTGTCCCACTCTACTCAGTACCAGTGACACCTCAGCTGAAGTATATATGGGATATGGGCATACCTGGGTTTGTGACTATGATGATAAAAAAGTAGAGTTATGAGCTTCTATCAGGAAGGCAGCCATGTTTCAGACTTGGACAGCAGATAAGGTAATATATGGTTTGCTGCCATCTGCAGTGTGGACACAAATGTTGAAGAGTGCTACCTAGGCCAGTAAATTGTTACAAACTCAGTAAAAAATGATAGTGTAAATTAACTTTGATTCTAGTTCAATCAGCTTCTTTGAATTTTATTTTTCTGGTCAGAAAGATTTGATCTAAACTGTATGCTCACTCTTTGCTCTATACGCATGTTCATGAAAATTTTGCAACTGCTATTCACTGGCGTGTTTTAATTTCAAACTATATTTGTAGGGAGAGGTCACATCCGGCAAGTCACATAACATTTTTATTTTGTCATTGATTGGCTGTTCTTAACCCTGATCATCAGGAAGATCAGCAGTGGCCATTTCACTTAGCTTCACAGAGGGTGGAGCTGGGTTTTAGGTAAGCTGTCTGATCCAGCTGGAAAAATTATGGAGGGAATCATCCCAAGCTCTTTGTCTAACTCTGGAAGGCACTTATGTAGCTGAGCAGAGCACAGAGTTATTTTTAATGCCATCAGCTAGTGGAATCTAGCATGTCTTCATTACATCAATACTATTACTGTTATAGTTTTGTAAAAGAACATTCCCTGGGCCTGATTCGGATATCCCTTGTGCTGGTTTTACATAGGTTAGCTCTTTTGATTTCAGTGGGATTACTTCGGATTTACACGGAGGTAAGTGAGATCAGAATTAGGCCACCTGAATCCATGGGCAGCAGTTTCCCACACATGGATAAACCTTGCTTCAATGTCCATATCTAGTCCCTGTAACTGACTATCCCAGGAAGACAGTAGCCTAGATTAGCTCATCATTATTCTTAGTCCCATCAATTGGTGAAAATCATGTGTATTGTTATGGCATTTAACCTCATCAATGCAGAGGTCAGTCATGATTAGTGTTTTGTGTACAAGTGTGCTAAGATGGGGCAAATAAAACTAATTATCCATAAAATCATGGGTGGAGTTTGACGGGCAGGGTGTGGCACTGCACCCCCAAAATTGCAAGCTTCGGACAGACAGGCAGCCTGAGTGTGCAGTGTCATGAGTTCCACAGAGGAGACAGGAGACTTCTCCCAGCTTGGGACCCTGTGAGGCAGGGAGTCAGAATTTTGTTTGTAAACAGTATCAGAGGGGTAGCAGTGTTAGTCTGTATCCACAAAAACAACGAGGAGTCCGGTGGCACCTTAAAGACTAAAATATTTATTTGGGCATAAGATTTTGTGGGTAAAAAACCCACTTCTTCAGGTGCATGGAGTGAAAATTAAACATACAGGCATAGATATATTGGCACATGAAGAGAAGGGCATTACTTTACAAGTGGAGAACCAGTGTTGATAAGGCTAATTCAGTCAGGGTGAATGTGGTCCACTCCCAATAATTGATGAGGAAGTGTCAATACCAAGAGAGGGAAGATTGCTTTTGTAGTGAGCCAGCCATGCCCAGTCCCTATTCAAGCCCAAATTAATGGTGTTAAGTTTGCGAGTGAATTGTAGCGCTGCAGTTTCTCGGTGAAGTCTGTTTTTGAACCTTTTTTGTTGAAGGATGGCTACTTTTAACTCTGTTATTGAATGTCAAGGGAGGTTGAAGTTTTCTCCTACTGGCTTTTGTATGTTGCCATTCCTGATGTCTGATTTGTGTCCATTTATTCTATTACATAGAGACTGTCTGGTTTGGCCAATGTACATGGCAGAGATGCCTTGCTGGCACGTGATGGCATATATCACATTGGTAAATGTGCAGGTGAATGAGTCCCTGATGGTGTGGCTCATGTGGTTGGGTCCTATGATCATGTCGCTAGAGTAGATATGGGGATAGAGTAGGCAATGGGGGTTGTTACAGGGATTGGTCCCTGGGTTAGTGTTTCTGTGGTGAAGTGTGTAGTTGCTGGTGAATATTTGCTTCAGTTTGTGGGGCTGTATGTAAGCGAGGACTGGCCTGTCTCCCAGGGTCTGTGAGAGTGAGGGATTGTTTTCCAGGATAGGTTGTAGCTCGTTGATGATGTGCTGGAGAGGTTTTAGCTGGGGGCTGTATGTGATGGCCAATAGTGTTCTATTATTTTCCTTGTTGGACTTGTCCTGTAGTAGGTGACTTCTGGGTATCCGTCTCGCTCTATCAATCTGTTTCCTCACTTCTCCAGGTGGGTATTGTAGTTTTAAGAATGCTTGATGAAGCTTGTGTAGGTGTTCGTCTCTGTCTGAGGGATTGGAGCAAATGCGGTTGTATCTCAGGGTTTGGCTGTAGACAATGGATTGTGTGTTGTGTCCTGGATGAACACATGGCCATGTAGGTAAGTATATTGGTCAGTAAGTTTCCAGTATAGGGTCAGTGGGTTTCCAGTATAGCCAGTGGGAGAACACTTTAATTTCCCTGGACACCCAATAACAGATTTAAAAGTAGACATCCTTCAACAAAAAAACTTCAGAAACAGACTTCAAAGAGAAACTGCAGAGCTACAATTCATTTGTAAACTTAAGACCATTAATTTGGGCTTGAATAGGGACTGGGAGTGACTGGCTCACTACCAAAGCAATTTTCCCTCTTGGTATTGACATCTTCTCATCAATTATTGGGAGTGGACCACATCCACCCTGACTAAATTTGCCTTGTCAACACTGGTTCTCCACTTGTAATGTAACTCTCTTCTCTGCATGTGCCAATATATTTATGACTGTATCTGTAATTTTCACTCCATACATCTGAAGAAGTGGGGTTTTTTACCCACAAAAGCTTATGCCCAAATATATCTGTTAGTCTTTAAGGTTAGCTCAGTAAGGTGCTGGACTCCTCGTTGTTTATAAACAGAGTGATTTAACAGGTAATTAAGATAAGAAAGGGCTGTTAGGGTGTTTCCTAAAGTTAAATGATCTGTTCCAAGCTTGGTGAACTGCAAAAAGTAAGAAGCCTACATGATAGAAAGTAATTATAGATTTTTCTACAATTATTTCAGTTGTTGGATTCAAGAGGTAGTAACAAAGTTATTAATATTTTTTTTGGAAGATAACTGATTTTTTTAGACAAAGGAAATTCAGTAGATATAATCTATCTGGATGTCAGTAAGGCATTTGATACAGTTCCACATGAGAAATTATTAGTTAAATTGTAGAAGATGGGGATTAATATGAGAACTGAAAGGTGGATAAGGAACTGGTTGAAAGGGAGACTACGATGGGTCATAGTGAAAGGTGAACTGTTAAGCTGGAGGGAGGTTACTAGTGGAGTTCCTCATCAGTCTATCTTATTTAACATTTTTATTACTGACCTTGGCACAAAAAGTGGGAGTGTGCTAATAAAATTTACGAATGACACAAAGTTGGGAGGTATTGCCAGTATGGAGGAGGACCAGAATATCATACAAGAAGATCTGGATGACCTTGTAAACTGGAGTAATAGAAATGGGATGATACTTAATAGTGCAAAGTGAAAGGGGATGCATTTAGGGACTAACAACAAGAATTTTTGCTGTAAGCTGAGGATTTATCAGTTTGAAATGACAGAGGAGGAGAAAAACCTGGGTGTATTTGTTGATCACAGGATGACTATCAGCTGTCAATGTGATGCGGCCATGAAAAAGGCTAACATGATCCTGAGGTGCCTCAGGCGAGGTATTTCCAGTAGAGACAGGGAAATGTTAATACCATTATATAAGGCACTGGTGAGACCTCATCTGGAGTACTGTGTACAGTTCTGGTCTCCCATGTTTAGAAAGATGAATTCAAACTGGAACAGGTGCAGAGAAGGATGATCTGAGGAATGGAAAATGAACCTTATAAGAGGAGACTCAAAGAGTTCATTACATTGCAATTTTAAACCTAACCAGTGTCCCATATGTGACTTGCCACAAGATGCCAGAAACTGTTAGTATTAGAACTGAGTAGGTCTAATATTAATTTAATTTTCTTTTTTGATATAGGAATCCTGTCCTGTCAGATAATTTCTAAGTTATTATCTGCAAAAAAAATTAGAGTTTTCAGTTTCCTAAGTAGCCCCTGGAACCACAGTTAAAGTTGCCCTCCCTCCCCCAAAAAATTTGAAATGGTGCCCCTGTGGGCTGGCACAAAAATCTCCTCCCCCTTCCCCCGCCCATGCATGGCCCTGTTGGCTTGACTGGAGCCGCCTTCCCAAATATAGAAGTCAAACTGCACCTATGCATAAAATGCTACCATGTGTAACAGACAGCCATGGAAGAGTGGAACTTCCTCCTCCATCTTTAGGGGGGTGTCCCACATTCCAAGAAAAGTAAACAAACACACTTGAAACCAAAAGGTAAAACACAGTGCAGTTCCATAGCATAACATACTGCTATACTGTATCTATGTGCATGTAAAACTAAGGCTATGTCTACACTAGCATTTTTGTTGGCAAAACTTTTGTCAGGCAGGGGTGTGAAAAAACTCCCCCCGACTGACAAAAGTTTTATCAACAAAAGCATCGGTGTGGACAGCGCTATGTCCGCAGGAGACACTCTCCCGCCAACATAGCTACCTCTACTCGTTAGGGGTTGTTTAATAACACCAGCAGGAGAGCTCTCTGCTGCCAGCATAGAGTGGCTACATGGGAGACCTTACAGTAGTACAGCAGTGCCACTGTAAGGTCCGTAGTGCAGACATAGTCTTGTGAAAAGGGAACTAATGTTTGATTCCCAGTCTCTCGCCCTGTTTTCCATTACTGAAAAATTCTATTCAGTTTTTCCTTTAAATACATTCATTTAATCTTTTTATGGGGGCTGTGAGAAAACTCTCATAATTTTTGTATAAAATTAAAGATAGCACATTGCATTCTTTAAAGACAGAAAATCTAACAGCAGCTGTCATTTTAGGCTGGCAGGGTTGCCTAGTGCATAGAGCACTGGACTGGGACTCAGGAGACCTGCCGCAGGGCAACTCATTTCTCGTCCCTGTGCCTCAGCCTCTGTGTCTGTAAAATGAGGATAATGATACTGACCTCCGTGATAAAGTACTTTGACACCTACTGATGAAACGTGCTATGTAAGAGCACTTTTACTATCTTATTTTTTAAAGACAAAGATGAGTGAGACGCAATCTGTAAAAACCCCAGACTGCTGCAGAAAGTACAGTCGAAATAACTACAGCCTGAATTCACAGAAGGGCTTAAGCACTGCAACACAGACATGCATACACACTCTCCCCCCTCCGCCATTCTGTGTGGCGTTAGGTGTACTCGGACCACAGCTACTGGATGGGGTCCCATTACGTGAGATAGGTGAGGCAACACCTGTCTTAACCTGATCTGAGGATCACACTGGAGCTTAGGAGTGAGATACATGTTCTGGTTGCTGCCTGAGGCAGAAATTTAGGCACCTAGGGAACCTTTACAGCAGACATTTACGCACCGAGCGAGTTTAGGCACCTACGGGTTTAAGCGACAGCTGAGCAGGGGTTTTGTGGATTGCAGTAGTACCTAAATCAGGGGTTTAGATGCTTAAGTCTCTCTGTGACTCTGGGCCTACTCTCTGGGCTGCTTTAATCAGAATTTCTGTAATGGATCTTGAGCAACAGCAAACACAACAAGGGGGAATCCCCTGTGTCCCAAAGGACTAGCTCTTTAGGGCAACAAGAGGATTTTTGCCTGGTTTTCTCCAGTGCTATTATTAGTTATTTGTATTATTGGAGTGCCTAAGAGCTCCAATCATAGACCAGGGCCCCATGTGCTAGGTGCTGTACAAACACAGAACAGACAGGCCCTCACGCTCATTTTTCCAATACCTCATTGTCATTCCTCCAACAACCTCATTTGCCCCTTCAGATCACACTCCCCAGCCTCCACAGCTCTCTCGGCTTTATCTCTACTCATCTTCCTGTTATTTGTGCCAGCTAGTGCCCCAGGTCGTGCACCATCATGTCTCACTTTTTCTCTCCACCCAGAGTGAATAAATATTTGAGAGCATATTGACAGCTCATTTATTATTGCTTTTTACACAAAAGATTGGTTAAAAAGAGTTGTGGATAGTGACAAACTGGTATAAACAGAAAAGGGGACTCTGCTGGATGATACAGTTAAAGTCACCCCGCCAAGCAACAAAAAGAATACCTTTTGATCTAGGTGACCAATCACAGGGCACACACAGTGATCTATGAATAGTAAGTAAGTGTTTGTAGTGAAGAGTTTGCTAATAACCCACTGGCTACATGTGTTCACACATTATTTACTGAACAATTGTGAAAAACAAATCAGTACAAATAATGTTTTGGATAACTAAATAGCAGGAAAAGGGTTAAAATAACAGGATTATTTATTTGCAAGGAAAGATCTGATCACCTCTAGCTGATGGTTTATAGGACAGACATCATAACATTGAGAGAGAGAGGAACAATAGAGTCAAATATAGATGGGCAGATGGTGGTTAAAAATGGAGAACATGAAATCAGCATAACCATAGAAGGAAAGCAAAATTCTTACAAAATGCCTCCATACACAAGACAACAAGGGCTAATCTCTAAAATACTGTGCGTAATTAGCATATGAAATTAGGGCCTGCTCCTTTCCATGGATTTCAGTGGGCACTGCATCAGGCCCTGAGTGTGACTGCATGTAAAAACTGTGACTTTGGGCTAGACAATTAAGGACACCTTTGCAGACTTGCAATTTTGAAAATTAGGCCTTCAGTACCCTTCACAAATATTGTACATGATACAGAGCATGGTCAAGAAATACACAAAATTCAAACAGAAAATACCAATCCATAATGTACGGAGTATATAAAAGACAAAAAAAGTAACCCATAAAATAGGATGATATGCAAGGCAATCATTTTTTTCAGTTAGCTTTCTAGATTATATGCATTTGAGCCTCTCATTTAGTTTAATAGTTTTATTAATCCAGTTCCTTTTCAAGTTATCCTCCACAATTATATAATAGCAAAGTAAAAAAGTATCCCAAAGTGTTATATTATTAAAATGTGTCCTTGTAGTAAGTGGCAGTCAGAAACATAGGTGCAGAAAGTAGGAGTGTGTGGAGTACTGCAGCATCCCCAGGTTTTATGCAGGGCCACTGGCCCCATGCCCAGGGCTCCACTCCCCAGCTTGGGTCCTGGGGGCCAGCCCTGCGGCCCGCTCCCCAGCCACTAGTTCCACACATAAAACCTGGGGGTGCTTCCCATGCCTCTGCTCTGTTCCCAGCCCTCCGCCTGCACTCTGCTGGCCCCACTGCCCAGCTGCTGGCCCTGTGCCAGGGTCTCCGCTCCCCACCACTGGCTCTGTGCCCAGCCACACCCCCCACTCTCAGGCCTCCACTCCCAGGGTCCTGCACCCGGCCAGGGCTCTGCTCTTGGCCCTGCTCGTGGGGTTCCAGCTACTGACTCCTGCCCGGGGATCCATTCCTGCCCCCATACCCGCCTTCAGCTGTGGCCTCGGCCACCTACCCCTGTCCAGGTCCCCCCCTCCCGGAGACACAGCCCTGCTCCCAGACTCAGCTCGGGGGCGGGAGGCACAGACCGGAGTAAGGGGCTGGCTTGCAGCACACTCACTACTAAAAATATTCTAGCACCACTGATCAGAAGTCAATGTGATCAGACATGTCTATTATCCAAAACATACAAACAAACAAAAATCAGACCTTGCATCATTTTTAACTATATCTAAATTTTGTTGTATCGTAAGGACTAAAGCCTGCCAAATTAATGCTTCTATCTGAAATTGTTATGCAAGGCCTTATTATTGATGAAGCATTTTTTTTAAAATGTGTTCAAACTAAAGCTCATGGTGAAAGTAATTTGTAATTTGATGCTGTGTGGAATAGTCAGACATGCCCGTCTGCAGGACTTATGGGAACCATAAAGAGATTAAACCTCTCATTCCTCACTTTGGCAAGTGATCTCTTACTTTTAAATAAAGGTCAATCTGTCTTTACAAAGAACACAGGGAAAGCAAGCTTAATAGTTTTCCCTGCCGAACCTAGAACATAACTATTTAAAACATAATTAACAACGAGGTGTCAGTCGCTGATTGTACTTTTTCCTTTTTCTATGTCTGGGAAGTTTTGGCATCCCCAATTAGTTTTAATAGGGGGCACTGTACTAGCTATCAAATTGACAGTCTTGACCTGCCCTCTGGAAGCAGCTGTAAAACAATATTTGGACAAATTAAGATAAATGCCTCATTGGAAACATGACTAATGTTACTACAAAATGGATATTCATGTTTTATGCCATGATGTAGGGTTTTTTTAAAATCTGGTATGCATGAAGGCAAGGACTTTGTTACTGTGCATAAGAGATGCTGGAGAGAAAAGACACTAGTTACATTAACTCATTTTAGTTCCATATTTCAAATTTCTCTTTTGTTTAAAAGTATCTGTGACTAGTGAGTTCACTGTTTTCCCTTATTACCAGAATGAACAGCCATGCCATCAGCTCAAAACTTAGATATGCTAATTCTTGCATCAAGGCCAGGGTTATTATTATCAGTTTTGGGGATACTCTGATTAGGCAGGGGTATCAAACAGGCAGCCCCCAGGCCAGATCTAGCCAAAGGTATGTACGTATGCAGCCTTCATGACACACAGATGCTCAGGAATTGATTTATTTTTTAAGAAAATTTTCAGCGCTAATGGCAGCAGAGATAACCTTCCAAATGTGAACCAAATATAATTGATGTAAAGGTATCTGCCTGAGTTTGCAGACAGTATGAAACAATAGTGCAGAGATTGAATGCCCCGACCCTAAGTCTATGATTACAGTCCAAATTACACTTTCATGCCCGCATTAAATATGTTTTAATCACTGAACATTGTTAGTGGAAGGAATGAGGATGACAATGAGAGCAAAGCAAACCTACTGGGTTGGGAATTGGACATTACTGAAGAGAAAGAAATGCAGAGGAAAAAGCAAAGTAGAGTCACGAAGGCAGAGATGGGGGAGAAACACAGAGAAAGCAGGAAGGGAAAGGAAGAAAAACAAAGGGGAGATATAGTGGCTGGCCCAAAGATGGGAGGACATATCACTGAATGACAAATGCAACAAGAAGAAGAAATCATAACTAACTAAATTTTTAGGCCCAAATTCACAAAGAGAGTTAGGCATGAGTCACCTAAGCTAGCCAATGGCTATCCTAAACCCCACTAATTTCAGAGTCAGGCACCTAAGATGCTTGACTCTAGGAAAGAGGATCCCAGTTCATGGCTCACCAGTAAGACAAGCACTTCCCTGCAGTCTGGACTTAGCACCTAAGTCAGTTTCTGAGAGAATGAGTTAGATCCTGCCTCACTCCGTACAAAAGACCCAGAGAAGGTGCTGTCACCACCACCCATCTTAGAACCTCTAGCTGAGTGGTTAGAGCACTCACCAGGGATGTGGGAGACCCACGTTCAATTCACCCCCTCTGATCCCTGGGGGATTGCAGGCTCTAACCACTGAGCTATGAGATATTCTGATGTGGGAATCTCTCCTTTTGAAGCTGTTCCACTGTGGATAAACACTTAAAGAGTCATTGGGTGAGGAAGTGTGAACATGATTCTTCAGGTTAGTGTTTAGAGCACTTACCTGGCAGTGCGAGACCCAGTCCCCCTACTGCAGTGAATCCCATCCTTAGTTCCTACATAAAAACCATATTTTTCATTTGATCTCTGTGTAGGGCGACCAGATGTCCCAATTTTATAGGAACACTCCCGATTTGGGGGTCTTTTTCTTATATAGGTGCCTATTACCCCCCATCCCCTGTCCCGATTTTTCACATTTGCTGTCTGGTCACCCTGTCTCTGTGCAAACTTCAGACTGAAAGCAATGGGCATTCCACTGTGAGAAGTATACAGTCCAGAATATACACCCAGTGCCAGGCCCTAATTAGTTTAGAATTTAGCCTGGGGGACTCAAGGAGTTGGTAAAGGGGTGCAAAGACATTGTCAAATGATCTAAGCCTAGGACTAATGTCTCAGAAATCCTGAGTCTAAACATTGGCACCCCTTGTAAAGTCACTCAGTTTTCCTATTTCAAATCAGTTTTCCCACCTCCCAGGAGTGTACTTTTAGGACTGATTAGGTATCAATCAGCTGGCATTTTACAAACTTCAACTTATTTCGAAACGTTATTTTTACAGAACTTTTCTCTTCTACAATACATCAAGTTGTGTCTCATAACCGTTCCCATCTGATAGCTCTTTGGTGATGTATATGAAATGAGTCTGTGTTCGCAGTATGGTTCTGCTGCAAATGAGCAAGTAAACCATCATCAGAACTGATACCTTTGTTGACAGGTCACAACAGAGAGACCAAGGATTTAATGGCATATAGGACAAAAGAACCAGAGACACAGGAAAAGCTATGCATTTTGCCAATCCTATATTTGTTCAGTTCAGCTCTTTCACGAACACTATATTTATTTTAAGAGGTAATCAAATAAATTACAACATTTAGGGATTGGTGAAAATTTAAATGGATCTGCATTTAGTTGAACAAACTGTGTAAGTATACACATTAAAGTAAGAAAAATAAAGCAGCATGTAGTTTTGTACATATAAGCTTATTATAATCCACATTCATTCTGCCTTTCTACTTTTGTAAAATTTATTCATGCTTTTTTGTTTGCTACATTTCTGTGATTTATCTTTTTTTCTAGACAGAGGATGTGGCAAGGGACTGGGAAAATCTGTGATTGATTCACCCAGCAAAACTCAACTCAGATACAACATTCCTTCACTTTATTTTTTTCTAGTTTTTCAGCAAGAAGACCAAATAATGCCCAAGCTCTTCTGGTTCCTAATCGCTTGTTCTATTCACTAGTCAGATCCCACCACCTGAAAACAGTGCAAACATACTGAATTTCAAAGCATCCTCCATCTCAGGCGCTCTTGAAAACTAAAACCAATGGCTGAGAAAAAACAAATATTTTACCTGTTTACCATCAACCCAATAACACTGATGTGTGGAAACTCTAGTGAACTCTTTACAAAGACATTAGGCTTCCACATGTTGACCCTTACCAAAAATACATGATGAAGATACTTGGGTTTGCTAACTGCTTTTCTCATGATTAATGTGCTTCTGCAATTTACAAAATCTTAATATTTTTTATTCCACAAGAACTTTGCTACTTAAATTAATGGCGGCCAGTTATAACTCCTTGGTGCCTTTTAGCACGTCCATGTTAAAAAAATTTCATGCTGTTTTGCCCTTCCTGACTAAAAAGATACAGTCCTTAAACACTTGCTTTGTTCTTTATTCTAGGTCATGGGTTATATGGGACTTTTGAAATGTTGTCCTCCTGGAGGAAAACTAGAGAAGACCAACATGTTAAAGAGAGAACTGCAGCTGTGTTTGCAGACTCCATGCTCTCCTTTTCTCTCACCACTGCCATGTACCTGGTCACTTTTGGAATAGGTGCCAGTCCCTTCACTAACATTGAAGCAGCAAGGATTTTCTGCTGCAATTCCTGTATCGCAATTTTCTTCAACTACCTCTACGTACTCTCCTTTTATGGTTCCAGCCTGGTGTTTACTGGCTACATAGAAAACAACTACCAGCATAGTATCTTCTGCAGAAAGGTACCAAAGCCAGAGGTATTGCAAGAGAAGCCTGCATGGTATAGGTTTCTTCTGACAGCCAAATTCAGTGAGGACACAACCGATTCAGAGGAAACAAATACTTATGAAAGTCATCTTTTGGTTTGTTTCCTCAAACGCTATTACTGTGACTGGATAACAAACACTTACGTCAAGCCTTTTGTAGTTCTCTTTTACCTTATTTATATTTCCTTTGCCTTAATGGGCTACCTGCAGGTCAATGAAGGGTCAGACCTTAGTAACATCGTAGCAACCGCGACACGAACCATTGAATACACTACTGCCCAGCAAAAGTATTTCAGTAACTACAGCCCAGTCATTGGGTTTTATATCTATGAGTCAATAGAATATTGGAACACAAGCGTTCAAGAAGATGTGCTAGAGTATACTAAAGGGTTTGTGAGGATATCTTGGTTTGAGAGCTATTTAAATTATCTTAGGAAACTCAACATATCTACTGGATTGCCCAAAAAGAATTTTACTGACATGTTGAGGAACTCTTTCCTGAAAGCCCCCCAGTATGCCCATTTTTCAGAGGATATCATCTTTTCCAAGAAATACAACAACGAAGTTGATGTAGTAGCTTCAAGGATGTTCTTGGTGGCTAAGACTATGGAAACCAAGAGAGAAGAACTCTATGATCTCCTGGAAACCTTGAGGAAACTGTCTCTCACATCCAAGGTAAAATTCATCGTTTTCAATCCATCATTCGTGTACATGGATCGTTACGCCTCCTCGGTGGGAGCCCCCTTACAAAATTCCTGCATCAGTGCTTTATTTCTGCTCTTCTTCTCGGCATTCCTGGTGGCAGACTCTCTAATCAATGTCTGGCTCACTCTAACTGTTGCCTCAGTCGAATTTGGAGTCATAGGTTTCATGACCTTGTGGAAAGTGGAACTGGACTGTATTTCTGTGTTGTGCTTAATTTATGGGATTAATTATACAATTGACAATTGTGCGCCACTGTTATCAACCTTTATCCTGGGCAAAGATTTCACAAGAACTAAATGGGTAAAAAATGCCCTAGAAGTGCACGGGGTAGCTATTTTACAGAGCTACCTCTGCTATATTGTTGGTCTGATTCCTCTTGCAGCTGTGCCTTCAAATCTGACCCGTACACTGTTCAGGTGCTTGTTTTTAATAGCATTAGTCACCTTCTTTCACTGCTTTGCCATTTTACCTGTGATACTGACTTTTGTGCCACCATCCAAGAAAAAAAGGAAAGAGAAGAAGAATCCTGAAAATCGTGAGGAAATAGTGTGTGTCGAAATGGTGGATATGGATAGTACCCGAGTGGTTGACCAAATTACAACAGTTTGATTTGTTTGTTTGTTGTCTTTTCACAGTAGGTCTTATTGAGAGAAAAGAGATCATTATTGACTAAATATTGGATTTTTGATTTTTCTTTTCCTAAACTAAAACCAAGAATAGCCAAAATGGTGGGGGTGGGGAAAAAAAGGGGAAATTGTACATTAATTGGCCTCCATAACAAAGGTATTATTAGTGAAAGAATTTATACACACACACAAAGAGTGTGAATTTTAGTCACTTGTGGTAAGATCTAAGAAGGGAAGATGGGTTACTAAGCACTGTTCTGCCTTCTCTATACTGCAGATACAGCTATTATTATTGCTGAGCCCAATCAAATTGAAAGGTCAACTGTCAAGGCTGAAGTAACGCTCAGCGTTCATCCGGAGGTAAAGGCTTTACAAACTTTCTGCACAGCAATAATTCAGCTCAGTGAGTCAGCTCTGATAGGTTTTAGCCATCACATTGATCTTTCTTTTCTCTTTTTCTCGAATGAAAACATTCATGCAAGTTTCTATAACAGAAAGCAAACTAGGGAAGAAGGCTGTATGCAGCAACCAGACACTTTCAGAACAAATTTGTGTTACAAGTAATTTTTTTTTCTAAAAATACAGTTATTTTAAAATGTAATTCATCTCCAAGAACATTTTTAAAGTCATGTTTTTTGTAGCTGTTCCTTTTTAAAAAAACAAAAACAAAAAATGTCAGTGACTCTAGTATGCTAGAAGATGTACAATTCTATTTTATGAATGTCTTGCTATTATTTAAACAAGGGATCTGCTTTACCAACCGTAGTTTTGTTAGTACTGTACTAACATATGCCAATGGCTCCAACAGCAGATAAAAGATGGTGTACTGAATATTTCAGCACCAAAATCCATGAAACAAGCCTCAAATACCTAATATCACCAAGGAAAAGTGAATGTTCGGGCTCCTTTAATAAGAGTCTCTTTCAGGCCATTCACTAGCAATGCACACTAAGAGGATTAATGGATAGTTTTACATAATGTATAACTTAATCCCTCAATCTTCGTAGCGTGGCTGTAAAGCAATAGTCTTCACATTTATGGGCTCTTCCAGGAGACAGCAGACCACAACGTGAGTTATATATTACCGTGCAATGGTGGGACCACACTAACAGTGTCATGTTTAACTGTCTCCTCAAAGAGCCTGTATCAAAGGGGCCTATTGAAAACACCACATTATTTTTTTTTTTTACATTACTGAATCTTTTTGGAGCATTATGTTCTAAATCAATAATTATGTCAGCATCTGTGATGTGGAGTAATGCAGATAAAGAAACATCCTCATCCCCACCCCTACCCCCACTTAAGAACCACAGGACATTGTTGTGAGGTTTTATACCAACCAGTGAGACCCCCCTTCTGGGAACATAGACCAATTGACTTGGTTTTGCTAGAGCAGTCTAAATTAGTCAACTAAAACCCAGTAACATGCAGCTGGCTTTTGTATGAGATGTTCTAGTGACTATTCTCTGTTAACATCTGTCCAGTAAGTAAAAGTACTTGAAAGTATTTCAATAACTGGGAAAATGTTCACTTAACTCATGGGTTATAGAACTCAAACTGATGTTTTCTGGTGCTGTGTGGCTTGAGTGCTTTGGTTTCAGGAAGCTGCATGTGTTACACAATGATTAGTGCATCCGTTGTAATGAATTGGTGATTTGCCCATCACTGCATAGTACCGTTCTTGAGCACTAATTCAAAATGGCTCCCATTAGAGCTGTGTGAAATCCTCAGATTCCATTTTGTGAATTTTAATTTTCAAAGAGATATTTCTTACAACTTTTTGCTTAGCCAAAAATTCAGACCTTTTACCCTGAAGCAAAGTTTGATGACTATGTAGGAGCAACTGGAAGCTCTAATGTAACTTCATTCTTGGCAGAAAACCTGTCAGCCATCCTCAGGCTTGTAGAAAGACAACGGAACCTGGGGATGGGTGGAAAGGTACTTTGAGGAGCGCTAGATAGCCTCTTCAAGGATCTGTTGTTTGTTTGGAGGGTTGGTTTTGTTTGTTTTTGAGATGTACTTGGGACTCAAGACTTGGCCTATAGTTTCCAGCCAGATGGGGGGTGGAGAGAGATTTGGGAGCATAGAAAATCAGCTTTGTTTTAGTAAAAATTCAAGACTTTTCATGTGATTGTCTACTCTAAAGTGTGATTCTTGTCTACCTGTTTCACTTCCACTTTCATTTTTTTCCAGAGAACTCTAAGCACACTGTTGCTTTTTGTGAGCTGCACTTTGAGAATCCTTTGAAAGATCCAATTTTTCATATCTGTTTCTGACCTTGATGTAAGTCTTTTAATTAGATCCCCAGATGCACATTTATTTCAAATTTTATGTGACAGTCATTATTGTCATCCAAATAACACTCAATTACCCTTCACTGAACTGTTCAACAGATAGATAAATACCTATTTATTGAAGTTTAAAAGCTAGTGTAACTATCAGTAGATTTACTAACATCTACTATTATAAAACTCTTTACATTTAAGTTAAATGAATAGCTGGGACTGTCTTTAAGTGCTCCTGAGGGAAGAGATGGGTATTCAAGCTTGTAGCTTCATAGGTCTCTCATTAAATCTAAGTAAAATGAGGCCTTTTGATATCTCCAGGAAAGAACGTTAAAAAAAAGTTAGAACACCTACTCTTTTGTCCCAAAATCTGCTGGAAAGAGGGTGTTGACACAAAGTGGTATCATTCCCCTCAGCCTCATGGAAACCCCACCATGAAAACTCCATGTAATGAGGTTTGGGGGTACACACATGTGAGGCTTTGCCTTGATTTATCAGAGATTGGGAAGGTCAGGGAGGAGCTACTTCTGCAGCATCACTTCCTCAGGGAGACCCAGAAGAATTTTCACACATACATACATCCTGACCCTTCTACTTCTATTCCCCACCTTCAGAAAGAGGCTAGGCACAGTCAGGGAGCCAGCGTGATTCCTTAGGATGTTCCAGGCCAAAGGCAGGCTATATTCACCACAGTATCGATTAAAATTTGTATAATTTAGGCTCATATACCAACCCAGAGCTGGTTAATCCTGCACAGGAGATTACCCTTCATAAACAACTACAAAACATCCCCAAGTGCCTGTAAAATTCCGCTCACTCTGTTTTAGAGAGCCATCTTAGTTTAAGCAACCAGTTTTTGTCACACCCTTGAGTGATCCCTTGCCACAAGTTTCACTGTGTTTTTAACTGCAGTACAGAAGATCCCTTTTCCATGGGGGGGAAGTTCAGTCAGTGTCTAACACTGTGTTACTGTCAGGCACAGTTAATAAAATATTATTCCAACTTTTTATTTTAAACGGATCTATATATAATTACCATTCCATTCAGAACATAAGTTACAAACATTAAAAATTCCATTTAATACATTATTGTTCAAAGCAAATTTCTGATAATGGACACGCATGTAAAAAAAAAATGCAAATGACCATCAAGTTCAGTCTAGTTTTCTTGCAAGATTATTCCCTATGGTGGCTTAACATGAGTTCATTTTTCAGTTTACAAGTATTCCATTCTGGGAAAACACTGAGAGAGAAAAACTGGAACATCTGAAATAATTTCTCGGTAAACAGAAATTGGCCAGGGCAGAATTTTCTGGCAGCTTGTTATATCTATGAAACATACCAGCATTTGCTTCACATCTGAGAGCCTTCCTGATCCAGGGCTGAATTCAGACAAAATGGACAAAGATGTAGCAAGCTGTAAAGTGACCGTTTGTATTTTTAAATGCTGTTCTGGATTCACTCTCCTCCTTCCTGCCAGTTGCCACAATCTACCCCAACCAAAAATTTGATTTCCTTCGTTTAAAAAAGATAAAATAGTTAAAGCAATGTCACAACCTGACAGTCCCTGTTAAGAATGATGCCCACATCCTTAAACAAGAGAGAAGCAAAGCCCTCTGTTAAGGCTGAGTTCTACAAAGAGAAAAACTCTAGTTATTTCTAGCTTTCAAATGTTAACAGATACATGGTTTCCTGTTTCTTAAAGTTTGAAAGTAGATAAAATTACTATGAGCCAAATCTTCCCACAGTAGGCCTTGTATACAATTCTACTTCATGGGGATGTGGGAACAGGAAGCAGAGGGCATGGATAAAGAGTCCAGGCTCCCTGTGCACAACAGAAGGGCTCCAGCTATTCTAGTGTGGATAGATTTTGGAGACCAGGCTGAGGTTCACACTCGAGAAAGCGTAAGACGTGCTCCTTGCGTTAGTGACTGTTGCAGGACCCCAACAGTAAGCCCCCCTCCACTTTCTTAAAGAGTTTGCATAGTGGAGAGGATTTGTCCCCAAATATTTCCTGTACAGTATTACTAGATATCAATACTTAATGTAGTAAGTATCAAATGATACTATTATCTCCAAACAAGATATATTTTCCCCCTTTTTCTTTTTATAAATATTTAAATTTAATAATAAATATTTCTAGTGATAAAGTTATCTACATTTCAGTGTTCTTAATTTAGGAACAGTATCTATTCATTTCAATTTCAGTAATGAAAACTGACTACCCACTATGGCTTTGGTGAAGCGGACTGGTAGCATCAGCAGGAAACTAACTAATCCACCTACCATAGGTGTATGTATAGGCCCTGATCCTGCATTCACCCCCACTCTGCACCGGCACTGAGGTTGACCCTCCTGACTCGGATTGCAGAACTAGGGCCTTAGGTTTAAATTCTGGCAGCGCACTGCACATAAGAACCCCCCATGAAATTCACTCACCACAGGGGAAGCACAGGGCAGAACTTTTCTGATCCTATCCTTGCTAGAGCCCTGGTAGAGGCTGCTCGGCAAGCCTTGCCTACCTGCAGATGCAGAGAGGTGTTCCTGCCTGCTACACTGAATCACGGGGCATGGCTCACATATTTTTGCAGATATGCCCCCTTATCCAGCAGTGGCACCCAGACGTGCACACACATACATAGCCCTACATAGTTTAGTCATGCTTCTAGCTGTTGCAACACAAATGATGGGCACACAATAATGATGCTTTTGCAAGCATGTATTGTGTGGCCTTTTGGGAGGCACATATTTCTTAGACTTGCATTTGTCTCTGATAGTCTGCCTTCTAAAAATCTTCACAACCATTTGTTTGAGGGGAAAACAGATACAACAAATTCTAGGTCATTTTGAATTTTCCAGCTCCAAGATATTCAAAAGTCTTAATCCATGTGGTAAATTAATGACTTGCAAAATTTCAGGTGATTTTTGGTTACTATTTTTGTATTAATTTAGGAAAAAACTTGTATAACAAATCTCAATGTACAGCCAGTGCCTAAAATAAAATCTCTCCCTCCCTCTGCTTCCTGTGCTCCCAAAATGCTGCAGAATCATATTCTGTCCCCTAATTAAGAAACTGATTTATCTGGCCAAATCTTAAAGCTGTGCACTAGGTTCTTCATGAGGACCAGGTGGAGAAGGAATCTTCCCACAAGGCTGCACAGTAACAGTAAGAATTACTGAGTTCTGGTGGCCATAGCAGATCTGTCTCTGTCTTTCACACACACACACACGCACACACACATGGCATGCGAGCGCGCACACACACACACACACACTTTTCCTCCATTGGCCTCTTCATGCTATAGGTAGGACCCTACCAAATTAATGGCCATGAAAAACACATCACAGACCATGTAATCTGGTCTTTTCTGTGCTTTTACCCTATACTATACAGATTTCATGTGGGGGAGACCAGTGTTTCTTAAGTTGGGCGGTTCTGACCAAAAGGGAGTTGCAGGGGGGTCACAAGGTTAATTTAGGGGGGGTTGTGGTATTGCCACCCTTACTTCTGAGCTGCTTCAGAGCTAGGCTCCTGGCCAGCAGCTGCTGCACTCCAGCTGCCCAGCTCTGAAGGCAGCGCTGTCACCAGCAGCAGCACAGAAGTAAGGGTAGCAGTATCGCAACCGCCCCTACAAAACCTTGTGACCCCCCCGCAACTCTTTTTTGGGACAGGACCTCTACAATCACAACACCATGACATTTCAGATTTAAATAGCTGAAATCATGAAATGTATTATTTTTAACATCCTATGACTGGAAAATTGACCAAAATGGACCATGAATTTCGGGCCCTACCTATAAGAGGCCCTCACAGTACATAGCCCAACAGCAGCACTGGGACATTCACTTTCTACACAGGGTCCCCACAACTAGTACAATGGAACAAAGACAACTCCACAGCAGGCAGGTCCCTCCATGTTCATAGGATTAGCCCTTTAAATATAAACAATCATATTATTCCTTTGTCTTAGCCACTTCCCACAGCAGAATTCCAGCCCAACCCCAATTAATCAATTATTTAAAATAAAAATCTGGAGATAGTTGCAATTTGTTTGAGTGGCTCAAAATGCAGCGTTATCTTGATGGCCTGAACAATGGTCCCACCCTTATTGCTGAAAGGACTGCTCTTAAAATCTTCCTTACCAACATCCCCAGACCCGAGATACACACTCCTCCTGACATTTGGTAACACTGAGGACATTGAGGCAGATCCCTGTCCATTCACAGCTGTGAATTCTTCCTGTGCATGTCTTTCTTCCCTCTCTCACACACAGGCCAGTCATTGATTTGTAAAGCATTGTCACTTAATGTATGTGGCCAGATTTTCAGACGGCTCAGCTCCCATTTACACACCTAGATGAAATGACCAGGGGAGCCGCTGAGTGCTGAGCTCTTTTTCAAATCTGCCCAGTAATTACCACCTTTATTCACCTTCCCTCCTTTTCCTGCTCAGAGACTCCCACCATCACTGGAAAGCCAGAAGCCAGCTTCCCTCAGTGCTTTCCCTGAGCTGATTATTATTCCTTGAGGTCCATTTGGTCCGACTGCTTCAGAACTGCAGTAAACAATTACACTGAGTGAAAAGTGTGTTAGCAGCAGTTGCTCTGACACACCTGGGTGCAGCAATCAGCTGAAAAAAAGGTCTACTCAGAAGAGCAAGAGAGCCGGACACAAGCCTAAGACACAATGAGAAGCAGCAAGTCTGGGAGCTGCAGAGGGTTTGACTGCTAGAGTTTTGCTCTTGGACACTTTAATTTAAATGGCGATTGTGAGTATGGAAGTCAAATGTCAGATTCAGAGACAGGTTGATCAACTTAGTTACCCATTGCTGCTCTAGTCCATTTCAATCATTCTTTATCAAATTATCTTAACATCTAGATTTTCATGCATGGATGGTAGAAATTCTGGCAGTAACAAAAAACCCCATAGATTTTCTGATTGCTAATCTAATGTAAGAGAGGCTACATCATCTTTCAGGGACTCAAGGAACAAAATTTTAGTACAGTGCTAATGTGTATCTCCCGTCAACGTTACTGAGAGCGGTGTGACTAATTCTCCATGCATGTAACTGACTAATAATACCTTTTTTAAACGTACTAATATATTATTCCTGAAACATGCATTCCTGCCTACAGTCGTATCTTTAGGAGGTAGGCACATTGGATCTGATTTTTAAGTAAGTGAGGTGTGCAGTTGTGCACAAATGACATGCCCACATTTCGTGTGCAATTCTTACGTTAGGGCATGCAAATCAGATCGTTTTACCAAATTACCATAATTAGTCACTTGTGCAATTACTTGATTTGCATGAGCTATTGAAGTAACTTGCACACATAAACAAGGCATAAATTTCCTGTGCACAAAGAAACAGCTGTGTGTTAACCTTGCACTCACCATTTAAGGATGTGCAAGTGTTAGCATTTGCACCCAGAGAACTCATTTGAAAGAACTGGGCATATTTTGTTGGTGAAAATATAAGTACTTGCTGGTGTTAGATAACAAGCTCGTGCACAAGTGTTCCCTTTGTAGCAGGTGTTTGTGTGTAGGAAGTGCAGATGCACAAGATATTTTACACACACACAGAGAGAGAGAGAGAGAGAGGTGCTGGTATAGGCCCAGTTTAAAGTTTACCCCTAAAGGAGATAAAGAGTTGTATAGCTAAAGAGCTATCTTGCCATTTTTCATATCCCATGTGTATATAACCTAGTAGCACAAAGGTATGCAAAGTATTCCATAAATGTTCTCTGTGGCCATGGCACCCCAATCTGTGTCTGAACTGAGTGGGCACAAATGTTCCCAGAAAGCAAATTTCAAAGTTGCATCAGTGATTTTGCATGGAGTCAAAATTTTAAATGTATACATATAAAGATTTGTGCCAGAAGTATTTGAACACTGTCCAACCAGGGAACAGAAGCAATACCATGTGACTTATCTGTCCTATCACAACTGAACAATCTAGCTTGAATAACAAATGCCAAATATTTACAGAGCGCTGTTCACAATCAATCTATGGACAGTTATAAATAGTGTGCAAAAAAAATTAGTCAAATGCTTTCACAAAGTGGCTACATTTGAGAATATACCAGTTTGTTTGCTGATACTATAAACAAAAGTGGTTAAATTTGTCAGATAAATTATTTAATAACCATATGCTCAACAAATACATATGCACTTTATGTAATATTTATACACACACAGATTGCAGTATGAAATGTTCAATACATTTCAGCCCATATGCCCAACTCAACTCAGACTGATAAGAGTTGCAGGAACAGCCAATCCAGCAATCCAGTGTTGAATGTTGGTTGGCAAAGCTACTTTAGTGGCCTTGCAAGCAGTAATGAATCAGCAAGAGGGGAGCAACAGGGAAGCTGTCAAGGAGTTTAGGAAAAGAGAAGCTGGATGCACAGATGCACAGCCAGAGGTTTTGTGGAAGACATAAACAGACTATCAAGTGACCAAGATAGAAATGGTGTAGAAGCTGTTGAGTTTGAAAGAGAAAGGATGTATTGGTGAGCATAAGGAGATAGCAGTATTGCTTGAGTGTGTGTGTAGAATATGGAGCTGAAACATATACTAAGATTACTTAACATAATTTATATAGTAAAAAAAGTCTATAATTCTCTCTCTTATTTGTACTGGTAACTGTAGAAGATGGTCCAGCTTGACTCTCATTGTATATGGCATCAAATTTCACAGCTGCCTATATAAATAACATATATAAAATCAAATCAGAGGTAGACTTAACACCCTTGAACTTTTGGGTAAAATATGGAAACTCAGAATCTGAACCCAGATCCAGAACTAAATTCTGGAGAACTCAAAACAGAACTCCTCACTGATATTTATAACATAATTTGGAATGAAGGAACAATCTGATAATTCTTTGGGTCAAAACTCATTGGCCAATTATTCCCTTTCAAAATATCTGTATTCTAATCATTGAATGAGAGAGAAAGAGAGAGATTTAGAATCCTAGCAAAAGGATTTTTATTTTATATATATAAAGGATATATTGAGGATTCTAAATTCTAAAGAAGCAAATGACTTAACATTTTTAAAACCTACATCTTCCCTATAAAATATTAATGTGCTGGATGGGTTGGTTTTTTTTTTAAATGTCATCAATCTTTTTTCGTGCTCAGAAGTGAATCTATGTGGTACATTACCTGTCACAGGAAGTGGGAAATGTCAGTTCTCTCAGAAGATTCTTGAGTCAGGATCATCTGCAATTGAATTTCTCCCTTCCCCGCCCCTCTTTTTCTTCTTCTTCTCAGCATGTTATTTATTTGATTATATTGTGAGCTGTCCCAGCATTGCCTATTCACACCACTATACAATTCACATACCGTGACTCTTACTGTGACTTTTGAATCTCTCCATCTCTGCTGATTGCTTCACCTGTTCTTACGGTGAGCGTCCCTACTGCAACTCCCATGGGAAGTCAGACACTGTGCTGCTCTCATGCCTCTGATATGGGTAACTAACAAGGTGGAGTTCACTTCGGTTATTCTGGGGAAATCTTCAAAGCCGTATGTCCAATACACAGCTTGTTATTGTTTATTACCCCTGTACATGCATATGTAGTTTCTAGACAAACATTGGACTATTATAATGTGGCACTGGCAGAGGAATGGAATACAAAACAAAAGAGGTGATGCCACTTTAGCTATTTGAAATACCTTGTGCAGCAATGAGGGAAAGATCACAGACTTGCGGACAGTGACAGCCACGCCTAAAGAAACTGGTTTATAAGGAAAGGTTGGGCTTGTTCTCACTGGGAAAAGAGAAACTTGAAGTTGATGTAATAAGAGATTTCAAAGCTCACAGAGTTCATTTCCCCCCTTCCCCTCCCGGTATGTGGTTCAAAAACGAAGGCACTGAGTCTAAATCAATGTATGGAATGAAAAATATATAAGAATATTTAGGGATAAGTGTTTCACAGAAAGGATAACAAACACATGTTTGAAATGGGTAGTTGACAGGACAGACAAGTGAAATGGAGATGAAAAGTGAAATCAAGAAACACCCAGATTTCTTTTAGAAAAGACAGTAGAAGAGCATGATGTAAAAGCGAAGCAAAGAAGAACATTCAAATATACTCAGAGCCCTGAACAAATCTTCAGGTGATCTGTTTCATCAGCTTGCTGAAAATAAGGTAAGAATTTTAAAGGATTGATTTTTACAGCCTATCCCATTTTAAACTGGGGGACTGGAAAGAGAGAAAAATGTAAAACGTGACTGGGAAAATTATTTTCTGTAAATAACTCTTGGTGACTAATTAGCTGTAGGTGAAGAGATGAAATTTAAATATATTTAAGGCCAGAAATTCAACTGGTATAAATCAGTATATCTCCATTGGAACTATAAAGATTTACACTTGCTGAAAATTTGGCTTTTAATGTTAAGAAATCAGTTCCTCCTTCACTTAGCTGCCAAAGGCTGAGTGTAGAGTTATCAGTTTCTCCTCTTCGGTTGATGGTAGCTCTTAACATTGACTGGAACAGTTGGAACTACAAGAAATGGATCCCTATAATACCTCAGTGGATAGGAGGTCATCAGCTGCTGAAAGAGAAGCAACCTGAACCTACTTGGAAGTGCAAAAGGCCTTTAGTTAACCTTTCATTTAAAAAAAAATGAAAACGCAGTGCTAATATTTTAAAGGAAACTATTTTTTAAAGTGTTCTTTAAAAAACTTACAAAAAAAACACAGCTGTGTCTTTCTTTAACTTGTACAATGTTTTATAAAAGCAGTAACAGAGACACCTGTACTGGATGCCTGCACATCTCTAGCACTTGATGGCATTCAGCCTTTAGCTTCATACCTTGCAACCCACTTGACAGTCATATGACAAGATTTTGTTCTCACAGTTGCTTGCTCAAAAAAACTGTGTGTGTGTGAACAAGTATTTTCATGCATGAATCAGTGTATTTGTACTACAAATGTTCATCCACCATCCTACATTTACTGGGTTTGTGTCTTTGGAAATGAGGGTGTCAGAGACAGGAAGACAGTAGGAATTTGAGAAAAAACATTTTTAAAACAAGTCCCAGATTTGGAAAGTGGCCTCTGATTCAGTTACATGAGTTTTAGGTATCTAACTTCATGTACCTATAGCCTGATTTTCAAAGGTGCTGAACACTCACAAATACAGCTGAAGGCAATGGGAACCTGGGGTTTTCTGTATTTCTGAAAATCAGACAGTGGCAAAATATTTTTCCCAGTGAAAATATCAACAAACATGAAAAAAATGCTTTCTTGGAAATTTTCAGCAGAAATTTTTGTCTTTTCAATTAAAAAAAACTGAAAACCAACAATTTTCAGATTTCATCCAGTTTTATAATCAAAAATTGAAATTTTTGAGGAAACAGACACATTCTGCAGAAAATTTCATTTGGTTGAAACCCCAGTTTTCCATGAAGAAAAAAAAATTATTGATGGAAAGTTGTCTACCCGCCCTTTTGAGTGCCCAGAATTTGAGGCACACAAATCAGTGAACATTTTCTTAAAAAGTGGCCTAAATAAACACAACTGAGTAATCACTCAGCATGAGCAATTAAGAGAAGCTTAAGGTAGGTAGAAAGGGGATGCCACTGTAGAAGAATCTCTGTTCTGAAGTCATTTCTTAAATGTTTCAACCCAAGCCATGGAGCTAGGTACTTGCAGTGTGTCCAGATATCAAGTCAGTTGGGGAATCAGTGTCTAGCCACAACTGCCCTATGGAAAAACCTCTAAAGTGTATATAGTTCTGTGGTAACAAGGATGTCCATCAGGCTGATTTCAAGATGCTGCTGGAAGGAATGAAAGACATCAGCCCTAACTCCATCAACAGGGAAAAACAGGAGGGGGCAAAGAGCACAGCAAGCAGCAGTACCTGTCAGGGAAGGGGAGGCCCACAGCAACAGCAATTACCTGGTGTGAATGTGACAAGAGAGAACTCAATGCAGACAGCCAATAAATCTGGGTTATAGCTTTCTCTATCCCTCAGTAAAGAAAGAGTCCAGCTATTTAAAAATCTAGGCTCCACCATATGTTACCAAATATTCATGTTTGTGCAAAAAAGGACAAGAAACTCTTTTCAAAGTCCTAACATTTCTTAGACTTGTTTACCTCCTGCTACTGTCTCTGTCACTGAAGTAACTCCAACTAACTCTTTTTCTTTGTCTCTCTCTCAGGTTCAAATCCGCAGTTATTTCTTTAGGTACTGCCATAGCTCCTACTGATATGTTAGGTCATCCAATCAGCAAACATAAACCATAGCACATGATCTAGCTGACCATGCGCAGAGCTCAAATAACAAATACCAAAAACTGATTGCTTGAAAGAGTACTTGCTACATACAGCTTGCAAACATTCCAGAGGTCCACGTTTGTTCATAAAACTATTCATTTAACAATTATGAATAATGAACAAATCTGTAGAAATGAGAATCTATTTGTGGGCAATTTACTTATAAAAAAGTAGGCCAAATAGAATGAACAAACTGTTCCCAACAAATAATTTCACCATGCCTAATTGTGAAGATAAAGTATCTCTGTTCAGATCCATCTAATGAGAATACTGGCGAGATGTACAGAATACATAAAGAAGAAAGAAATAATGCATATGACCTCTTTAGAACCTTGGCAGTTGACCTTCCTGGGCTGAGAATAATGAGCTGTTTGGATGACTAGTACTGCATCAAGTGGCTGATTATATTTCCCCCCACACACAAAAAATGTAATCCAACTCTGCGAAAGAGTGCCAAAAATAAATATTGGCCTTGGGAGGCTTCGTCATTAGCATCCTTTTCAAGGAGCATGAAAAAGAATCAGGTAATTGAACAGTGTAATCAAATGAATTCGTGAGATCTCTTCACTTTGAATTTCTTTAGAGGGTTTTTTTAAAACCATTGCCAAAGGGGGGAAAAATCAGAAATAAAAATGTTCCAAAGCCCAGAATTTACTTTAATATATTTTTCCTTACAGACACACTGTCCCCAACTCCTTCTTCTTTTGCTCTTATGAAATTCCCAGTCTTCGGCTATTGTGGCTCAATAGCTCCCCCAACACACTTTTGCAATTGTAAGCACTCAGGGGTTCCACTAAAAGGGTGGCTGGATGCAGCTTCAGGACTAATTGTATCCTACAAGTTATAGAATTATGCACCAACAGCTAAAAGGACACAATTACAAGTTGAACTATTGTGACACACACTGTGTAATGTCATACAATCAAATGCAATGTTTAGTAAACATAAACCTCTTTGTCATTTTGTATTTATTTATACAGGTTTAAAAAATAAAGCACACATTTAAAAAATGTAATTTCTCTACTGTATCTCTGTAATAATATGCACTCTTCTGAGCGGCTGAAAGATGGGGTGAAGATGGGCTTGAGAAATATGGAATGACTATTAGATTGCATTAAACTGCAAAGAGAATATTTTAATTCAGCACCCTGCCATAGCCTCCTTGGTGGCTGTTTCAGCCTATCATGTCAATTAAGAATTGGCTTGTTAAGGAACCAAAATTCTACCGATTAGCGAGACCTTAACTAGGTCATCACATAGAAGAGTACAATGCTCCAAAGATGCTGTTATGGTCCATTGGGTTGATAAATACTGAAGAGTTTATAAAGTTAGATTCCCTCTTCCACCACACAGCACATGTGGGAGTAAAAGGAAAGAAAAATGGGTTGAAAAGCTGTGAAGCCAGTGGCGAAGGAGACACACCATGACATACTCCTTTCTCTTCCCATAAACCAGTGGAAGTTACTCTGCAAGGACATCAAATGGTGGGCTGCCTGGAGGTTTGAGGGAATAGTATGGCTTCATGAGGGTGAACCTGGGGAATAGCTGCTGTCTGCAGCAGGCTCCTTTCCAACTCAGCAGATTTCCAAGAGGAAATTTCCAGGGGGTTAATACTGTTCTAAGCAGCAAACCTTCCAACCTGAGTCTTTTGCACTGGCAGAGAGGATGATAAATCACTGGGACAGCCAAGCAGCACAGGTCCTCAAAGCAGGAGGAGGACAGGGACCAGTATGGAGAGCCAGGCACTCAGAAACTGCCTCCAGATCCAGGGATTTAGAGCATGATATTCCTCCATAAACTCAGATTCCACAGAATTTAAAGGGGGTACCTCTCATTTGTATGAAGATTTTTTTTTCTATCTGTATCTCCCCACTCCCTTCCCCTACTTTCCCCCCAACCCATCCCATTTCTTTGTGGGATATATCACAGCAAAGGAAGCATGTATGTCAATTCCTACATTTACAAAACAGGCCTTTTAGGCTAAAACCAACTCTGACTGAAATGGGCACAACTGCCATTGATTTCAGTGGAAGGTCAATGATGCTTTTCATGCAATTGGACTATGTTCTCCTCTTTCCATGTGAAAAACACAAGAAAAAGTAAGGGAGCAGATGGCCCAAACAATAGTATCTTAAGCACCAGTAAGAAAGCAATCATGCATGACATTTTTATTAGTAGTTTTAAAAGGAGACTCACTACCTTAAAAACAAATTAAGGCCTCAATCCTGCAAATGCAATAGATTCAATGGGACTATCCACATGCTTAAAGTTATGTAAGTGTTTGCAGGAATCTGGATCTAAAATAAAACTAACCACAAAGAAAGGACATTTACAGTTGACTCCTTTATAAATCTCCTTCCATAATTCACCCCTTCACATGCAAATACTGGCACGGGATTTGATAGTGGCCACCACTAAAAAAAATAATCATTATTTGCCAATTGTTACCATGCAGTTTTTGAGAGGCCAGTTTATTTACCTATTCTTAAAATAAGGCCATGTTTACACTACTACTTATGTCAGCAAAACATTTGTCATTTGGGGGAGTGAAAAAACACCCCCTGACAAACTTATGTTACATCGACTTAAGCGCCGGTGTGGACAGTGCTAGGTTAGCTGTCTATGTTAGCTTAATAAGACTAAAATAAAGAGCCCTTTAGCAGCTGGTATTTTTTCTCTGTGAAGATACTTACACATGGTAATGAAGTCACCTCTCAGTCTTCTTTCTGATAAACTACATCAATTAAGTTCACTATAAGCCATTTTCTCCAGCGTTCACAACATTTGTGTAGCTCTTTTCTGCACTCGCTCCAATTTTTCAACATCCTTTTTTAAAATATGGACACCAGAACTGTATGCAGTATTCCAGTATTTGTCTGGACAATGCTGTATACAAAGGTTAAAAATCACTTTACCATTCCTACCCTATTTATATATTGACAAATCATATTAGCTCTTTTTGCCACAACATTGCACTAGGAGCTCATGATGAGTGGATTGTCCACTATGACCCCTAAATCCTTTTCAGAGGAACTGCTTTCCTGGAGAAAGGTCACTGTTCTGTAGGCATGGCCTGCATTCCTTGTTCCTAGATGCATAACTTTGCATTTGGCTTCATTAAAATGCATGTTGTTTGAATGGTCCCAGCTTACCAAGTGATCCAGATTGCTCTGTATAACTGCCCTGTCTTCATCAGTATTTACTGCTCTGCCAATCTTTGTGTCATCTGCAAATTTTATCACTAGTGATTTTATATTTACTTCCAGAGCATTGGGCCTGGTATGGACACCCTGCAGAACCCCAATAGCACCACCCCCATTTAATGATGATTTGCCACTGACAACTATTTTGAGATCTATCTGTTAACCAGTTCTTAAGCCATACAACATGTGCTTTGTTGATATTGTATAATGCTATTTTTTTTAATCAGAAATGCTTGCTGTACTATGGCAGGTGCCTTTCATAAGTCTATCAACCAAACTTATAGGCTCATCAAAGAATTAAATCAGGTTAGTTTGACAAGATCTATTTTCATTGTTGACTGGCATTAATTATATTCCTATCCTTTAATTCTTTATTAATTGAATCTCATATCAGCGTTTCCATTATTTTGCTAAGATGACCTAGAGTTACCCAGGTCATCCTGCTGCCCTTTCTCAGTATTGGCACAACATTACAACTCTTCTAGTGTTCTGGAATTTTTCCCAGTATTCCAAAATATTAAACATTAGCAACACTGGGCCAGAGAGCTCCTCAGCCAGCTTTCAGAACTCTTGGGTGCAAGTTATTGGCGACTGCTGATTTTAAAATGATTATCCATAGTAGATTTTTGTCTAACATCCTCCTCAGTTACTAATGGATTGGAATGTACTTCATCATCCTTAGGTGATAGGAGTATATTACCCTGCTGCTTGGGGAGAGGGATAGCTCAGTGGTTTGAGCACTGGCCTGTAAAACCCAGGATTGTGAGTTGAGGGGGCCAGTTAGGGGTCTGGGGCAAAAATCTGTCTGGGGATTGGTCCTTCTTTGAGCAGGGGGTTGGACTGAGATGACCTCCTGAGGTCCCTTCTAACCTTGATATTCTATTATTCTTTCCAAATGCAGAACAGAAATATTTATTGAATAGCTCTGCCTTTTCAGTATCATTATTCATAATGCTACCATACCCATCTAGTAACAGTCTATACCAGTGTTATTTCCTTTGTTTCTGATATACTTAAAAAAACTTATCCTTGGCCCTGCCAAATATGGATTTTTCCCTGATGTCTTTAGCTTCCCTTATCAATTTTCTATACCTCATTACTTCTAATTATTCTGATTGCTGTCTGCTTCCTCTTTTTTCCAAGTTATTTTTTTCACATCCCCTCTTAATCAGGATGGGCTTTTAACCAAAGTTATTTCTCTTTTTTAACTGTGGATAGACCAAAGAGCTATCTATTATCAGAAATCCCTTCCACATGTAGGTTCTTTAAGATAAGAATGTTGAAAAAAAGATGATTCCATGCAAGGATCAGGGAGTGGGGCTAAGAGGAGAAACTGACGGTTGTGTGCAAGGATGCCCTGTGTTAGGGAAATTGGCTTTGCCTCTTGGACTGGGAGCACAATCCCTCTGTAAAACATCAGAGTTTGAATAACCTCTACCCATGGAGCTGCTGAGGGAGGACAGACAGGCATGCAGGAGGAGTCATTAAAGTCCAGAGACATCAGTGCTTATAAATGACTCCCTGACTCCATCCATCTAGCTCCAGTCTTGTCAATATAGTCCTCTTCCTCACTCAGGCCCGTGCACATACTGTTTCCCCTCCTGCCCCTTCTCAATCATCTCTATCCCTTCACAGCCCTGCTCACTCTCTTCCCACGCTGCCTCAACACCAGAAAGCAGGACTGTCGGAAGTCACCACTATGTCCTGACACTTGAGGAGATACTCGATGTGTGTGAGGAGAGCATGGAGATGTGAGGGGTCACAGAAGAGTCAGTGGGTAAGTGAGAAGCTTGAGTAAAGAGTGGGGAGTGGGGGCAGGAAACAGCCACATTCCTCTATCCATCATCTCCTTAGTTCTGGAGGGAGGTTTGACCTTGTGGACTAATCTGATCTGGTCGGCCAGAGGAAATTTCCCCTCTGATGAAGCTCAGGCAGTTAATCAGAAGAAGCTGATCAGCTTTGCTCCTGAGCTATCACCATTGATAAGTCTCCTTCCTCTGCCTACAAGTAGGAGCCAAAGATAAAGTAGTTCTTCATCACTGATTGCAATATTAGCTCTGAAACAAGATATTAGCTTATGGAGGAGCAGGAATGACTCAATAGTTAAGATTGTAGCAGGGTTTCTGTTTAAAGCCAAAGTTTCAAACCTCTTTGAAATCCACATGTATCATTAGATTGGCTTTAAATCTGGCATGGCAGTTCAGGGTCTGAGATAGTTTTTGTGTGTCAAGTCTGGGGTCATTTGCTCAAGGACCCACCAAACATTGTGTGATTTTAAAATTAAAACCTTTGCACATGGGTAGGAGGAAAAACTCAAACTGACAGGACTGGACTGCCCCGCGTGTGAGCTGATATCCAGCATAAGCTCTAAAATTTACAAAAACAAAATCGTTAGTGGAGCTGGTTTTGTGTTCTGGAGAACACACCACCACAATGACTGAGCATCTGGGTTCTACTGGACCTAAGCACATAGTCATAACAAATAATCTATCTGATGAGTTTGGACTCTTTTCCCATTCATAGAATATCTACAAGAAGATCAGTTTTCTCAAATGTACTTAAATTTAATATTATTAAAAAAAATTCATCAAAATTTTATTAAACTCTATGGATCAACTGCAGTTATTCTTTCTAAGTGTATGCTTGTGAAATTCACTGCAGTGAAGAGATGGATACCACTTACAAGGCTTAAGTAGGACATACATGGAGCATAGGTCTGGTGGGAGGTTACTGCATAAAGGTGAATTTGACATCCAATTTGACATCTACTTGAGCTGTGTTGCATAGTTATGATTGGTCAGGTAAGACACAAGGTTTCGTTTCTGTTCTCTATCTGGGACCCCAGTCCTGCAAGGGTCTGAGCTTTCTAGGTCCTGTCCAGCAAAGCCCATAAGCATGTGTTTAACTTGAAGCACAAGTAATCTCACTGCACTCACTGGGATTACTCACATGTTTAAAATTAAGTTAATGCTTAAGTGCTTTCCTGGATCATAAACGAGCACTCAGTACCTGGAAGGACTGAGCCTTGGATGCGCATGTAAACATTTCTGGTGCTAATACTCACATATTTGAATTTCCACAAATACTTGCACATGAGACTTTGAAACTGACTTTTCTGGAACATTTATAGCCGTTCACTTCAGTTTAACTAATGTTCACAAATATTAAAAGGGACATGAACATGATCAAGAGGGATGCATTTTAAAATTAATATGCACAGAATATGTTTAATGTTGAATTTTTTTCTTCCAATCACCTCCTGCAAGGATCCACATTTCAATTCTCTCTCCCCACAACTGGCATCTTGTCCTACTCCCATTAGAGTCAATGGGCCTAATTTACCATTGCACTGCATCACGTGTAGTCATTTGCACTTGCTCTGTACAGAAGTAAATGATGACAAAAGTCTCAGTGCATGGTGAATCTGACTTCAGAAGAAACAATGCAAGGCTCCTGCCTGTAAAATAAAGGGCTAGTCCAAAGGGTCTTATAAGGTTTCCTACCATTTCATTTTAGAACAGGGGTAGGCAACCTATGGCACGCTTGCCAACTTTGGCAAGTGAGCTGATTTTCAGTGGCACTCACACTACCCGGATCCTGGCCACCGGTCCGGGGAGGCTCTGCATTTTAATTTAATTTTAAATGAAGCTTCTTAAACATTTTTTTAAAAAGTATTTATTTTACATACAACAATAGTTTAGTTATATATTATAGATTTACAGAAAGAGACCTTCTACAAATGTTAAAATGTATTACTGGCATGTGAAACCTTAAATTAAGATGAATAAATGAAGACTCAGCACACCACTGCTGAAAGGTTGCTGACTCCTATTCTAGCATCACAAAATCCATCTTTATATTCTCCATGTAATGTACAGATAATTGCACTACTCCTTTAGTAGAAGGCTAGTGAGCACTTTCCCTTGAGGTTGATGGTAATCTATACGCTAGCCAGTGGGAGGGGCTTTCATTCTACTCTCTCCTTCAGAAATGCCTGAGATGAGAAAAATCAAAGTTGTCTCTTCCATCAGATTTTGGGTAGCCAGTGAACATTATAAGGTGAACATTATGAAATACACATGCTGCAATTAGTACTTCACAGCAACACCTCCTGTATTATATGCTTAATATACATCAGTCCATTAAACACCTCATCATATTCTTTAAGAATATCTTTTGCAACCTTTTTCCGTAGGTAAGTTAGATACCCTGCATTCAGGAGTTACGTTATACAAGCTGCATCACCTGCATTTACAGAATGCTCTTCAACCCAAGCACATTTGGGACCACCTGTTTCTCTATTTCAACCTGCCAGAAAAAGTCATTTCCAAATGTCAAGAACACATTGATCCATGGAAGAATGTCCCTTGGAAAAGGCATGCTTTCTTTACAAGAAACCAGATGTCAGCTGTGACCACCGATCATTCTGTTAGCAACCTATCTTTTCAAGTTAAGTCACGTAAATCTGAATAGTGATTAATTGGACTAATTACAGTTAGGAGTATGTTTGTAGGGGGAGGGGTGTCTGGGACAAAAAAAAGAAGGAAGGATGGGGAAGATCAGAGAAAAGGAAGGAGAGACTGAGGGGAGAAAAGATACTAAAAGAACATAACAGAAATAAAAAGACAAGATGGTAAACAGGTGAGAGAGAGGGAAAGAAAAAGACAGAAATATACATTAGAGACAAATATGTTTGGGGGAAAACAGGAAAAAAAAGAGAGACAAAATGTACCACAATATACTCTCAATGGAAAGAAAATAAGAGTGAAGGAAAGGAAAAAGGAAGGAGAAGGAAGAAAAATACAAAGGAAAAATGGTGAGTTCAAAAACAATCACTTAAAAGAAAGTGTAATGTCAAAATCCCAGGGATGAAATCCTGGCCCCATTGACATCAATGGGAGGTTTGCGCTGATATTTAAATCTCTACCTGAAATCAAACCAATGGGTCCTTGCATGTGTGTATATCTCACTGAAGTCAATAAGACTTGTGTGCAGAAGGACAACATTTTAACACATGCCTTTTTTTGGCATAGAAAATGTAAACCTAACTTTCTTTCCTCACCTGTACTGCTTTGCTGTCTGATTATTTGTGGCCTATAATCCCCATTTATAGTCCTTCTGCAATGATGGCTTCAAGAGGAAGAGAAGGCAGAAAGCACGTATTGTCTGTGCTTAGCACATAATCATTAATAGACCCAGGAGCAGCAAGCACCGCAGCAATCTCAGATAACTGGTCCATTAGCCTTGAGTCAGCTCTTCTGTACTTGTTTCCTGTTGCTTGCATAATTGACCACATTTTACTTATTTATTTTGTCTATAAATACTGTTCTCAGCTGAAAAGTGTTGCAAACTCATTCAAATTTCATGAATCCACAATGAGTATTCTGCAATGTATCCGTGAAGAAAAAAAAAACAAACCAAAACTCTTTTCCCCCTAATTTTCAAAGGACAGTGACAAATGTCTGAATAACTGAAAATTATTCAACTATTTAATCCTTCTTCAGATTTGCAGCTTTACCCATATACAATGTCAATTCAAATGACTGGAATATTACACCATGACTCCTGGATATCCAGCCCGTCCACTAGATCAATGGTTTTCAACCTGTGGTCCATGGACCCCTGGAGGTCTGCAGACCATGTCTAAGGAGTCCGTGAAAGGTTGTCACTACTATAGACCAGTGATTGCACACTCCCAGGTTGAAAGACTATAAGATTTCCAAGGGGGTCTATACCTCTGTTTGAAATATTTTAGGAGTCTACAAATGAAAAGAGGTTGAAAACTTGAGCTGGAGTGTGGTAAGGAACAACATTGCAAAGTAAGTGTGATCAGAACAATGATTCAAAGTTCCTGTTGCATTGACATAAATTAGAGACAATAACACCTCGTAGTGTAACCCTTTCTAAGTGTATTACCCATACATTGAAAACCACAACAGTTTAGATTTTCAAGGCTGATTTGTTAATGAGGAACTCTTTGTTTGTTTGTTTTTATAGTAGCTTAGTTCTGAGGCAACCCACCATAATCTGCAGGAAGTCTCCAAATCTGTTGACTTCACTATTTTTCCTTGTTTGGGATGATGATGAAATAGCTAAAATGCATACATATCAATTAGTGGAGAAGACTGGTTTTCAGCTGCCTATATAGTGGGTGCAGTTTTACACTTATAGTTAGTTGTGACTACAAATAATTGAGGGCGCAAATTATAGTATTGAAGTACGTAGCTATCTGCCTATGCAATCAGGTAGTTAGATGTACAAACACCACAATTTGTGCCTGGTGTTGAGGTCCCTTTATAATCAAGGCTTTCAAGCACAAATTAATGAAAGGAGGAAGACCTGACTCTACGCTTACACTGTAAAATACTCCATATTTCACAAAGATGCTCGCTAAGTAGAGCAACCATCTATATTTAAAGAAAATAAATAGCAACTGAATGAAAAAAAACAGAACAAGGTTTATTTTTTTCCCCGATACAAATTCATATATTTGAATCACATTGTATCCTTTCATGATTACTACATAAAAACCTATTTTTATCTAACCAACTGCATAGTATCTCCTTAATACATATGGGTTATGGGAACTTAAGTAGCAAATAAGAGATATCCATTAAAAAATCAGAGCAAGTGGTCATCTTATGATGAGAAATACAGTTAATCAAAACAATTAATAAGGGTCAGGTAAGTGGAATTCCAGTGAAATGAATAAACTAAATGCCATACTCCTTCTACGGGCATCACAGCTGCATTCAAAAAACCCTCAGAGTTTCCATGCATGTTTCCATCAAGATTTTACAATGCAGCAGATTCTCCTAGGTGTCACACTCAGGAAGTTGAATGTAATAATTGTGGTAGACATGAATGTGATGCTAGAGTGTGCCACTTTGCAAGAAAGAACCCTGAAACATTAGTGCCAGATTTTACTGTACTGAACATTATATACTATCCATAACGTCCCACCTGCAAAACCTATAGTTATTTGCATTGTGAGGAGCTCTTGGAGAGTTTGTCATCTCTCTGATCTAAATATCTTTTCTGTTCTTGTCTTCTCCATTTAATGGAGATTTCCTTTGCCAGCCTGCCCCTTTGATAATACTAATATAACATTTCCCACCAGATTTAAATGGAGAGCAGCCAAATCCCGCCTGCCTTTACTCATGCAAGATGACTTCAGTAGGAGTACTCCTGGGATTAAGGCAAGCGGGATTTGGACCCAGTCTTTAACATTTCTCTTACGGAAAAATTATTTATTGGGATTTCATTCCTTAACACCAACAAGTCCCATTCTTGCTCCTCTCTACATGATTACAACTACAAACCTGATTACAATGCGTCTTTTTATGCATAATCATCCTTTCATGTACACCTGCCAGATGGGACTGTATATTAGCTCTGAAGATGGAAACTAACAAGAATCTCTGCTTGCTATGAAATTGGATTAGGAACAGCTTCTGATGCATTCCCCCTTTGTCTGGGGCTCCTTAGACATTCCAATGCAAACTATTTTCAGAACTTTTACATGGGAAGTGACATTTTAAAACATGAAATTCATTTCAGAGTAAACGAGGCAAATGATCATTTGTGACAGAAATGCATTATTGTGGCACTCAAGATCTTGCTCAAACATTTCCAAATAATGAAATGTATCTAACTCAGTAACTACATTAGTTACTTTTCAAATTTAATCCTGCCACTAAATACCTACAGGTACATACTAAGCAAACGCATACATGCTGTCATTTTATGTTCTCACACTGTCTCTGTGGCACATGGGTGCTTTTCCATATACTTGTATATACTGCACATTGTAGAGCACCCCAAAATATTAACCTAAAACTATTAGTCATGAGACATTCTCTCAGTCTTGAAAGAACATACGATGACACCGAGAGACAGCCGACAGTGTCCAAGCCAGGCAGCAACTATTACATCTAAATAACACACTGAAGGAATGCTAAGGTTCCAAAATCAAGTGAACCAAAATTAGAGAACACCAGAATTAAGGTTGCCCATACAACCTTAATTCAACCCCCTTGTGCATATGCATTATAGCACCTTTAATTACAGCATCACTCGTGTTTTTTTCCACAGAACCTCTGTTTCATTCAGTGCACGGGAGGGATGATGCTCACTAAATGAGCAGCTACTCAATATTTTCTTTTAACCTCATTGTTCAACCTCACGCGCCTCGTGCTTCATTTACTGCACACTGTTTAAACCCTGTCCTGAAGAGAGAATTATTAATTTCCTCATGGGCTTTTTTATGGCGCTCATTGCTATAGTGTCTAAGTACTTCACAAAACATTAATTCATTCATCTTCAGATCATTCTTGTGAGATGAGGGATATTATTATCCTCATTTTACAGATGGAAAACCAAGGCATAGAGACATTAATGTCGAAAGGATCCATAAATGTTTGGTGTCCAATTTGAGATGGGTGTGATCTGATTTTTTTCAAGGAACTTTGCATTTTATAGCTCTTAATATGTTCATAGCACAGCTCTCATTGGCTTCAGGTGCGGTTGTGAGTGATCAGCATCTCTGCAAATCAAACCCAGGCACCTAGAAAATAAGGAACATACAATTAGTGAATAGTTTGGTTTAAGAGACTTGACTAACATCACACAGGAAGTCTGTGGCTGAGGCAGGAATAGAATCAAGGTCCCCTGGTGAACCCTGAAGAACTGGATTCTCTCTCTTTCTCTTCATCCAGATCCCTGCAACAAATGAGGCAGGGTCTTACAGATAACCATGTCATTCACTACACAACCCTAATTTATTCCCTGAGCACCATCCATCCCAGGCACAGGATGAGGCAGGGATCCTGTGGAAAAAATAGTATCTGATCTAATTAAAGACTGTGTGACTCGTCGTTTCTGTTCCCACTCAGACTAGACTAGAGTGTTCTATAGTGGTTACAGACCTTCTGTCCCTGTGTACACACACTCACTCCAAGCCTGAGGCTTTCTGCTCCTTGTCTCAGTCTCCATGCCCCAGCTCCTTTCAACTCTTCATGCCAACCCTAGTACCTCTCAGATCTGTGTCCCAATGCTAGTTCTCCTATCTGCTGACTCCTCAACCCTCCAGCCTGGTCCTCATTCAGCCCCAATCCCTCCCTCCAGTTCCTTGTCCCAATTCACACACAATTTACATCCCATTCCCGATGCTCCCTCCCACTGTTCCTCATCCCTGGGCCACTTCCCCCACCACCTCCAGTTCCTTGTCCCCATTCTCCACCACATTCCTTATCCCAGGCCCCCCACCCAACAACCCTTGTCCTAGCTTCCTCACCCCTGCAGCCCCTTGTCCCAGTCTACCTCCTTGCCAACCTCACCCCCACTCTGGCTGCCCACCCCTCTGCATTTCAGCCAAGTTGCTTTCTTCTCCTCCTCATTGCCTGGGTGCCAACAGAGGAAACACTGAGAGCACAGGAGGACAGCACCTCACTGCTCTTCGTTCCAAAGTCCAGCCGCACTGCAGCAGAAAACAGCAATTACAAGAAAAGTTCTGCTCCACCCTGCAACTCTGGAATGGAGCATGCCCAGTGCAGAAAGACTCTTTGGCAGATTTAAGTGCTAAACTCTAACAAACATCTACTGAGCATTCACAAATGGAATTTTTTCAGGGGCTTATAACTTAGCAAAATTTGGATGAATTTTCCTGGTGGCTTATTCCTGACATCAAAGTAACCTCCCTGCCAAATTTCAAGTACTTCCCCCAAAGCAGGAAGGTGTTAGGGCTTCTCAATAAAAAAAGTTAAAAAGTATTTTTAACATGAGCAAAGCAATGGGTTTTTTTTCCTAATCTCATTGTCAATAAAGCTCAACCATTTTAGTTTATCCTTTGAAGAACGATTCAGCCTGAGGCAGACACTCAGTGTGGAAAACTGCAGTCCAAGTGATTAAAGTCTGGCAATGTTATAAGCAACTAAAAACAAGGTCTTATAATGGAAAGTGTCAGGCAACCTTAACTATAGGCGTTGTTTGCTTCACCACCTGAAGCACCACCTAATAATGATGGCCGCATCGAATGCAGTAAAAGCCTGAGATAGACAGACTTCTATTTTTTCCTTACAAAATCAAAAAGTAGTTATAGACACCTCTTCCATTAATGAAATAAGGGGCACTGTTAGTGAGGTATTTGGTTAAGCACATTGGATAAACTCAGGTTATTAATCATTCTCACTATTCTACTATCAAGTGTGTCTACGGCTGAGTAACCAAGCTACCCAACTCATAGTTTACAGACAGAACTTTCCCAGGCCCATGTTCTTCTATCTAGTTGCCAGGCTGTAGTTTTCCTGGCTCTCTTCAATCATATAAAGTCACAACTTCCTAATGAACAATACACCACCAATATGATTCAATGAATAATGATTAAAAAAAACTGTTTACATAAATATTCCATTTAATCTGATCAGTTCTACATCTGGTGCCAGTTTCCTTCAGGAAGTTATTTTCACTCCGTCTTCCAGTCTATGCAATGAGTAGGGAGACCAATTCCAGATGAAAAGTGTCTGAGTGTAAAGTTCAACCATTACAACCTGTCCAGTTGTGAGCAGAACAGAAACTGTACAAAATGCCCCTTTTTACTGTGCAGACCTGCTTTCTAGAAACCATATTATAAAACAAAAGCCGCTAAGTTGCAAGGCCTACAAACTGGGAGTTCTGAATAATGAAACAAAAACCAGACAAAGTTAACTTACACCCTCCTCTGGTTTTCCAACACGTCCTTTCGTCTATACGGGCTTGATGCTGGCAGACCCTTACATGGCCACAGGAAGTAAGGAGCTTCTTGCCCACTTGCACGGCCCATGTAAGAGCTGTGTTCGGAAATCATTTATTCCCCCAAGCTACCAGGTACCTCAGAGACCAGGATCCCTATGTGCTGACCAGTGGAGCTGAGGTCAGTAGAGAAATCCCAGTTCACACCAGCAGAGGATGTGGTCCAATGTTTTTTCTTGTCGAGGTCTGTGCATTGATTCCACACATCTGTTTTTTGACATATTATTGATATGCTGACCTTCTGAGAGCACTGTCAACTGATTAAAGCAGGGGACCAGGAGTATGGAGTTGTGACATCTGCTCTGGTTCAGGGTTCTCTGAATTATTTAGGGTAACAAGTATCAACTCCAGTGTTCAAAAATCATGATATTGACTTAAAAATCATGAGATTTTTAAATACAATACATGCTGGGTCTTTTTTATTTGCTGTGTGGGTTTTGAGCCTTTACAATTCACATTTTCAAGATAGTCTCTGCAACTATTCAGGCTAGAAACTTACTTTAAAAAAAATTAAAGCTGAGGGGGGAGGGATAGCCCAGTGGTTTGAGCATTGGCCTACTAAACAGGGGGTTGTGAGTTCAATCCTTGATGGGGATAGGGGGCAAAAATGTGTTAGCTGATTTAATTGGGGATTGGTTGTGCATTGGACAGATTCCTCATATTCTATGATTTTCATATAACAACATGATTCCAGGAGCTGGTGCTTTAAAACATCAAATATCATGAGCAACACAATAAAAATCACAAGAGTTTGTAATGCCATCACTTGCAGCCTGATTCTCAAACATACTCAGGACCCATAGTTCCTATCAACTTCAACAGAACTTGAAGATGGTCAGCAAGTCTAAAATTTGACTCTTAACCTTTTTGTTCTTCAATTTCCCCATCTGTAACACAACAATAATATTTTATCAAACTAACAGGACTGTTTTTAGGAGTCTTAATTAATGTTTGTAAATTGCTTTTAGATCCTTGAATGTAAGGTGCCAAACACATATAAAAAAACCATGATTTATTATTAGATACTTCAGAAAATTTTAAAGATGTCTTAATATGGCCAGCAGTTTTCCCCCAAGAGGCTAATAAAAATGTATTTGTTTTAGTCCTCTTTTAAAAGTTATTTTCTAATTCGATATAGTACTGTCAATTATTCTACAGCTGATGATGTGAACAATTAAAGGAAATATGACTGATGCCTTTGGTGAAGTAAATATCTTTTTTGACATGTCATTATATACGTGCTTCTTGTGTAGCTATATTGCAGCTTAATAAAATCAGGACCAAGATGCCTCTGAGACAGGGTAGCTATTGCCTATCAATAAAATTTAATGTTGCACAGTTAATTTATAGGAAACATGGACTTCGTTAAGTGCTCTGGGCTACTCACCATGCAATAAAGTGTTATCCAGCAACAGAAGCTGCCTCGTTGTTATGGCTCTGCTACCACAGGATGTTTGTCCCTAAGCAATGAAAATTCATTTTATCTGAATAAGAGTTATGAGCAATTTGAGATTGTTCTGCACCAAAACGACCCACAGGATTTTGTATTTGCTTAATTATTCTCCAATTCATTTTTCATTTACAGGACCGATGATATACATCCACAAACCCAGGAAGGATAATGTTTGAACAATGACTTCTTGGTCTACAATTTTTGGTACTGCAAGTGAACTGGTATTTGTTTCTGTAAAAATTCCTCTGGTCAGCCGAATTACTCTCTTGAAAGACGATACACTTGTTAATGGACAGTCTAGGAATTACAAAGACAAATCATTAGCATCATCCTTCTCATCCTCGTGTATTTATATGAAGCACTGCATCCCGCTACACAGACTTTAGTCTGTTTGCGAAAGATGTTTATGATCCAGTCGAGACTGCGGTAAAACCAACAGAATGTCTTAGACTGTAATCTCTGGGTGGCATTGCAGCTCACGTAGACATACCTGAGCTAGCTTGAATCTATCTAGCTTGGTTACTGGAGCAATGAAGCTGTGGAAGCACTAACTTCAGTGCAGGCTAACCCCATAAGTCATTACCCAGGGTTTCAGGTGGGTTTGTATAGCCCACACTGATGCTCGCGCTGCCACCACTTCACACTGATATGCCCAAGCTAGCTTTAACCTAGCTAGCACAGAGCAGTGGAGTGCTTACAGCAGGGGTGAAAGTAACTTACAGGACTTACTAGTACTGCCAGAGTCCTGAGGAGGGCACGGCCTCAACCAGAAGAGGCGTGGTCTCTCAAGATTTAAAGGCCCTGGGGCTCCCAGCTGCAGAGGTGGCTGGGAGCCCCCAGGGCTCAGGGGCAAATTAAAGAGTCCGGGGCTTGAGCCGCCACAGAGCTCCGGACCCTTTAAATTCCCACCACAGCTCCAGCCGCCGGAGCCGCAGTCAGGATTTAAAGGACTCTGGGCTCCTGCAACCGCAGCAGCCCAGCACCCTTTAAATCTGTCCCCAGCTCGGCCGCAGGAGCCGCGGGCAGGGGGTTTAAAGGGCTCTGGGCTCCTGCAGCCGCTGCAGCCCAGAGCCTTTTAAATCCCTACCCCAGTCCAGCCGTCAGAGCCACAGGCAGGATTTAAGGGCTCTGGGCTGCCCGCTGCAGAGAGGAGCCCAGAGCCCTTTAAATCCCTGCCACGGAAGCTGGTGCCGTCCGGCACGGCATACTGGCTCTTGCCGGTATGCCGTACCGGAGGGGACCGGCTTACTTTCACCTCTGGCTTACAGAGTCCCACAGTTACAGGAGAGAACCAGGATATATTGCAGCAGGGATCTTACTAAATGGGAACTGTGACACAGATGATTTCTGCTTTAAAAGAGAAAACACAAGAATATCAGGTGAATGCCCTGATATTTGTCCTGGGTGATGCTAATGATGGCATCCTATGTGCATACTGCTCATTGATGAGGGAAATGAAAGAATACTCCAAACTGAACGAGGCTTTTGATGCCCATTTCATATACAAGCAGAATATTCTATATGAAAGGGCCAAACTGAAAAGGAGGTGTCAGGAAGAAGGAGAAACAGCTGACACTCTTATTATTGCAGTTAATCGCCTTACGGAACACTGAAAATATGGAATATTTAAAGAACTAATACAAGTCAGAATAGTTGTTGGTATAAAAGACACCAATTTATTGACACAGCTTCAGTTAGACTCACCTATCACACTAGCAAAAACTATAGCAAAAGTAGATGGCAAGAAACCATAACGAAACAGCAACGTGACTTACATGCTAGCAGCATAGGACAGTCCACATCAGACAATATTGACACAGCAAAGAGAAAAGACACAAATGTGAAAGGAGCAGTCAGATCAAATTTACAACATTGGAATAGCTCACAACTAGAGAGTGGGAGACCAAAGAACCTTAACAGAAGGGAAGCTTGGAAAAGCTGTGGAAGAGGTGGCAAGACCCCAAGCCACAGCTGGCAACAGTGTCCAGATACCGAGACAAGATATAGGAGATGCCACAAAACAGGACATTTTGCAATAGCAAATGGGCCACTGGGACTTGTGGAAACATTCCATGAGGGAGTGTTATCATCAGATGATGATGAGTCCATACTTCTAGGGACTCTAACCTCAATATTACAGACAGCACCTTGTACACAAATAGGAATCTAAGGCCTGGTCTACACTGGTGGGGGGGGCGTCAATCAAGTTACGCAACTTCCGCTTCGTGAATAACGTAGCTGAAGTCGACATACTTAGATTGACTTACTATGGTATCTTCACTGCGGTGAGTCAACTGCTGCCGCTCCCCCGTTGACTTTGCCTGCGCCTCTTGCCAGCTGGAGTACAGGAGTCAATGGGAGAGCACTCAGGGGTTGATTTATCGCATCTAGACTAGACATGATAACTCGATTCCCGCTGAATCGATCGCTGCCTGCCAATCCGGCCGGTAGTGAAGATATACCCTACATTGCTGAAACTTTACATTTAAAATTGATACTAGGGCAGCAATTACAAAAAAGAATTATAAATGATCTCAGGATGGAGAGCTGCAAAGATTTTACATGGGGCTAATAACACTACATTGGATGTCTGCCACTAGCTCCTTGGGAAACTGGAGAAAAGATGGAAAGGTCTTCAACAAATGATATATGTAAGACAAGGACTGACAACTCCCCTACTAGGGTTGCCAGCAAGACAAGAACTACACCTAGCTGAGAAACTGGAATTCATTAATGGCAAAAAATGAACTATACAAGAGATATATGCACCCATCTTCATGGGGCTAGGAAAGCCGTCGGGTGTACAAAAGAAAACTGGTGCCATCAGCAACTGACTCCCTTTGCTGGCATGGACCCATATCACTTCCCTATATCCTTGCTAGGGAAAGTCAAAGAAGAATTAAAGAGAATGGATGACATGGGGGTTATTTCCCATATGGAAGAACCCACTGACTGGTGTGGGGGATAGTTGTAGCACCAAAGCGCAATGGCAAAACCTCGATTTGTGTGGCCTTTATACAACTGAATAAAAGCATCTGCAAAGAAAGACATGCTTCTTGCAGTTGACCAGATATTGGCTCAGGTATCAGAAGTCAAAGTCTTTGCAAAGTTAGATGCTACAGCGGGCTTCTGGCAAACGCCCCTTGCTAAAAAATCTATACCATTAACTATATTCATACCCCATTTGGCAGGTACCATTTCAATCTTTTTCCATTTGGCATATCTTCAGCACCATAACATTTCCAAAAGAACATCTCTTGGATCTTTTGGCATGCAGACATGTTGGTAGATAGAGGGCAAAAGTAAGAATGATCATGATGAGCGACTACATGCAGTACTAAGACACTGCCAACAAACTGGGCTCACTCTGAATGAGAACTGTGAATTTGGAAAGGAGAGGCTAAAATATGTAGGTCACATAATTCACAAACAGGGAATTTAGCCAGATTCAGACAAACCAAAGGCATTACTTGCTTTATCTGAACCCAAAGATATTCTTGCTGTAAGGATATTCCTGGGTAAAACAAATCATGTTGGGAAATTCTTATCAACTGTGGCTCATCTAACAAAAGCTTTAAGAGATCACCTTAATGGTCACAATTCGTAGATCTGGGCTAGCCCACAACAAAAAGCATTTAATAAAGTAAAAGAACTAATGACATCTCCACCAGATTTAACAATGTTCTGTAAGTGCCTAATAACAGTAGCAGCAGGTGCATCTTCATATGGTTTAGGAGCAGTGCTCACACAAAAGCAGCAAGAAGGAGACCAGAGACCTGTTGCCTACCCAGAAGCCTCACAGAAACTAAGCAGCAGTTTGCTCAATCCAAAAGGAAGCTCTAGCAGTCACTTGGGCCTGTGAACAGCTCAGTCCATATCTGTTTGACTTGAATATTAACAAAGAAACAGATCACAAGGATTTGGGGGCATTATTGGGTTCAAAACCACTGGATGACTTTCCACTTACGATTCAAAAACTTTGCCTGTGGCTGATGCAATTTTCTTTCAACACTGAACATATACCAGGGAAAAGCATAGCTCCCCAATTAAGCAGCCATCAATGGAAGAAGATAAGGCTCTAAAGCAGTGGTGGGCAACCTGTGGCCCATCAGGGTAATCCACTGGTGGCCGCAAGACAGTTTGTTTACATTGACCATCCACAGGCACAGCCCCCTGTAGCTCCCAGTGGCCTCAGTTCACCATTCTTGCTCAATGGGAGTTGCAGGAAGTGGCAGTCAGCATGTCCCTGAGGCCCACGCCACTTCCCGCAAATCCCATTGGCTGGAAATGGCGAATCGCGGCCACTGGGAGCTGCAGGCAGCGTCCCTACAGACGGTCAATGTAAACAAACTGTCTTGTGGCCTGCCAGTGGATTACCCTGATGGGTCACAGGTTGCCCACCACTGCTTTAGAGCCTTATCTTCCTCCTGATGGGCTGCGTGCAGGCTGCAGGTTGTCCACCACTGCTCTAGAGAGAGATGTCAAAATCTACACTAACCTTGTTCTGGCAACAATTCCAATATATGCCATCTAATTTCAGCAAATGAGAGATGAAAAAGTAAAGGATGAGACTTTCCAGAAACTCAGCCAAACAAGATGCATTTGAAGGAGTCAACTTCCAATGGATCTCCTACCATATTCGCAGGACTGAAACAACCCTCACGTGGCCAATGGCCTGGTTCTCAAAGGACAGTGCATTCTGATCCCTACAGTACTTCAGAAAGAGATATTCTTCAAAATCCATGAGAGACACCAAGGTGTAAACAAGTGCAGAGCACAAACACAACAATCTGTATGGGGGCCCAGTCTGAGTAGGCGAAGTCATACCTTAGTAGATGGCTGTGAACTAGGTAACAAGGGTGGGGGAGGGCAATTGCCAGAACCGTTACCCTCTACAAAGCTACCTGACAGACCTTGGCAGGAGGTAGCAACATATTTGTTTTTATGGAAGGGACACACAGACATTATTGTAGTTAATTACTTCTCCAGATATATTTACTTGTCTATACTTACACAGATTTCATCTGCACAGGTCAACTAGAAACAAATGTGAATATTTTCAAGACTTGGAGTTCCTGAAATCCTTATTTCTGATAATGGACCTCAGTTTACCTCTAACATTCCTAGCATTGCACAGGTCTTTGATTTTGAACTTCGTACTAGTAGTCCACATTATCCCCAGAGCAATGGGGAGGTGGAGAGAGAAGTGCAGACTTTGTTTTTGCTAAAAACCACATAAAGTACACTTTGCATTTCAGTCAGCACCACTTGGGTCTCAACTATCTCCAGAAAAACTATTGATGGGAAGACAATCAAGCACATCTTTACCTATGGCACCTATACAGCTGAAACCTAAAAGTTCACACTTTGAGTCTTATGATTTTTTGAGTCCCTTTATCTCAAAAAATACAAAATATAGGAAGTCAAAAATATGTTCCTATTAAGAGTTTGGTGGGCTCTCTGTGGTTATGTAATTTGCTAATTAACCGAAAGAAAGAAATTGCATTCTTCATCATAACTGAATTCTTATATGCCATGCTCAGCTAACTGAGAAAAGATTTACTACAGCTTCTTTGGTTCTATAACACAGTATAAGGAAGCTTTTTTAAACAGAAGAGAAATACAAAATGGCCTTTTGACATATACTCTAAGTAATGTTCCCTTCATCCAAAACTGGGCACTTAGGGAATGGATTTTGCTAGTCCCTGGCCATTTCTGTTGCATCAGAGAAGTTCTTCTACACAGTACTTGCTTGTTTGACGAACAAGAGCTTCCGTGAAACTGGAGGTCATGAACTGGCTGACAGTGACCAATTTTGTGACAACCAGGATCTTCTATTGATTTGTCCAAGACTATGATCTCAATGAAACTATTCAGTCTGTTCTTGAAAAGTTTCATGAAGAATTGGATCTTTGACATGGCAACTGTTGCTTTAATAAAGATCAGGATCACTGAACTCTACTCCTGAATCTGCTCAATAGTAAAGTGTAATGGTTAGTGGGGGTCTCTTCCCTTCTGGGTCAAAGGGAGGCCACTCTGCCTCACTACATTGCTGGGGGTTGCTGGGGATTAGCTGGGCAACACAGGAGTGTGGCTCTGGCTGGAAGTTCAGTCAGAGACGCAGTCAGTTAGGGTCTCTGGCCTGCAATCAGGGCAGAGGAGCAAATAGTTACAAATCCAACCCCTTAGTCGGGGCTGGGGGGACAGTAAAGAGTCTATGGCTCCAGCCTGTATTCAGAGCTGAGCAGCAAGAGGGTCAGGCTCTACTGCTCAGCTGATTTAGAAATGGAGCTCTTGAGCCACCTGATGAGTTTAATGAAGACCAGAATCTTTGACAAAGCAATGGCTACTTTCATGCAGAACAAGAGCTCTGCAGCTAATCCAGCTGAGCTCTTTGAGGAAGATCCTGTTTTGTGTGAAATTGCTTTGTGAAGGATGCTATTTTTTTTAAATGGGAAACATACACAAACACACTGTGTTGCTTGACAGTTACAGTTGCTCTCTTGAAGTTGACCTTATTTAGGTCAATGGATCAATGCCAATTGAAACCAGCAAAGAATCAGATCTATATTTTGTTAAGTGACGTAGATGGTTATATTCAAATGAGCTTATTAAATGATGCCATGCTACAGCGACTAAGTGCCTTTAACTTTCTTTCCCAAAAAAGCTGGCAATCCCAAGTGAAAACTATAGCTGTCCAAGATCCCCTTCTCCTCCCACTTCTACTCACTCAGCCGACTATTCACCCCCATCTCCTTCCTGTTTCTACATACAAAAAGACCTGCTGAGTTATGCAACAAATCTCCTTCTCAACATATTGACTTCTGCCTTTTAAAAAAAAAAAAGGCAATAAGGGTGGTGGGATGGAAATTGTCCAAGGAATTGACAAAGCATACAAATTTTTTATGTTAATTTACAGCCAGGTAGCATTTGTCTGTTTTGTATAAAAAAGAAAAATTCCTGAAAACTCAGTTAATACAGATAGAAACTTAACTCTAGTTATCACCTTTGCAAATATACTTTTTGGCCCATTTATATGTCGCTTCCTAGCCAGCTGTATTTTTATAGACCATCATTTAATTTTATGCACAATTACAAAGCTTTAAAGGCAAATTTAGTTGTAGCAAATAGACTCTGAACTGAAAGGAAAATACTTCTTAATATTCTGTGGAAAATGATTTCCTGGTGTTTTAAAGCAGGATTCAATTCAGCACCAATGTATTATGCATAAGTTACAGATTGATAGATTTTGTCGAATAGGTAGTGCTTTCTATTTTATTTATATCCTTGGGGTTATTGGAGGAGTGGGAAAAGCTTAACATCACTCCACCAAAAAACTGTTTATGTAAATGATCTTATTACATAATCTATTTGCACCAGCCAATTCTCAGTGGAAAGAGCATTTATGCAGCCCAGTAGATTGGTTTCAAAAGGCCATGAAAATACACTCCAGGACATAATGCAGTATAATGAAAAAAAATGACATCTTTGCTGCAAGCTATTGCAGTGGTCAACTTGTTTATAATTAGACTTTCCATCTTTAAAAAACTACAATGGGTTATTAACGCAACAGCCTTTGCAGCAAATGTTTTACGCTTCATAGTTTGGCATTTTTCATGCCGTTGCTAAAATGAGTCAGTATTGCCTAATTCATCACTAAAGAATATGTCATCAAAGTCAAATGACATTTTTGGAATTCACAAGTGGTTGTTTTTATCCCAAGAGACAGAGAAACTACTCAAAAAACTAGAAAGAAAATCTCAACGTGATAAATTAAGCAACTTTTTTGGTTTAGTAACGCCTCAATTCCTTTTTGGATTTTTTTGGGAGAGGTGGGGGGGATTCTCTGTTTTTTGTTTGCTTTTTTTTTTTGCAGAACCTAGTGACAACTACACTGTGCTTCTATGAATTACATTTCTGCATGTAAATGTGAACTGAACACTCAATATGAGATAAAGTTGTTTTTGTTTGCAGATATTGTTGTAGTAATGAAGGTTAAACTGACTTATACTTCAAGCCAGCATCTACACTTTGGGTGTCAGAGCTTTGTAAATCAATCAAAATGTGATCTGTTTGTTATTATGGATAGAAACTAGAATCTTAACATTATAATGAGGTAGGATTTTTCCTTCTACTTTTCTGTTTTAACAGCAGTTGTTAGTATTAGAAATATGTAGTCAAAATTGGATTTTTATGAAAAATCCCAATATTTTACTAATCTTCTGTTGGTATCAGACTGACTCCTTGGGTCTTTCATTTGCTTCTCGTGAGTAATGCTGCTTACAAGGCAAGTTGTCATGTTTACCATCTTCAGTGTCCAGATTGATTTGATCCTCATGTAGGGCATATTTCAGTAGTCTACGCTTGAGACAATACAATTATAGATGATGGTAGCAGGGTCTGCGTCCTGAAATCATGGTCACAATAATCTGATCCATAAAAGATGGGAGAAAAGCTTTCCTAGGCATTGCTGCTATGAGAGCATCCAGCCTAACCCCAGTCTCTGAACTTTGGCACGAAATGACAGGCACACATCCTCATTTAAAAGAGCAGACATAATTTTCACTACATCTTCTTATTGCTGCTCTCAACCCACCAGCATCGCCTTAGTTTTATACAAACTGAATTTGAGCCAGTTATCTTTCATCCATGGCCAAGAATACAATAGCTCATTCTAACACTGCTGGTGGCCCCACGTACATGCTGGACAAGACAGGAAACAAAAGGAAATTCTGTAGAGCCCCACACAAGAGAAAGCCCTCCAGACAGAAAGGAAATTTCCCAGAATTACACTCTGTGATCTCAGGGAGGTAAGAGGAAAATCATGTACAAAAAACTGAGGTTGGGATCAAGAAATGGTACTTAATGGAGAACTAGTCACCGCCTGAACTATGGAGAAATAGCCATCTCTCTGTAATAATGAACAGCGTAAGCAGATAGACGGGATCTAACTAAAGTACCTCTGCTAATATACTGAATAATGTTCAATCAAGATAAATGTAGACACACAAGTTTTGACACAAAGAATAAATCAGGGGCCTATTTCCTACATGGAATGATGTTTCAGCCTATCAGCCAAGACAGGGGACCAGACATCATTGTAGAAAAATGGTCTATTTTTGTACATAGACTCAGTGAGCAGAGGAATTAAGAGAAGAAAGCAAACAGACTGCAAGGAGTATGCATTGTTAGGGCATTACAGCAAAACCCATATTCTATAGTAGTATATCGGATGCTAAATGATGAGCCATTAAAGATGTAAGGCCAAATTTTGCCCTGAATGTGCAGATGTGCCTCCCATTGGTTCCAACTGCGATTGAACAGATAAACTTTTGTAGTGACCTAATTGAAGATTTTTAGATTCTGAACCACCAGGAGCTAGAATTACAAAGGTATTTAGGCACCGAAAAGGATTTACACAAGCACCTAAGCAGAATAGGTGCTTAAGTTACCATCAATATAGCACAGAACTTCACAAGAAATCTGAAGCATTAATTCTGTCAAAACCAAGCACTGAAACATTGCTTTTTGTGATTTTATACAGACTTACTCTAAATTTGCAAACTAAAATCTATGTAAGCCATTAAAAGATTATAATGAAAACATTATAGCCAAAATGTAGGAACGTTCTTTTTTCACCTTCTCGCTTCTATATTTAATCTGGAAAACAATTCTCAAATAAGTCTCACTTTTTCAAAAAACTTTACATGCATTGAGACTGTAGCTCTTGGACCAAATTCTAAATTTCAGTTTAAACCAGTGTAAACCCACAATAATTCCACTGACTATTTCCTTCTTTTTCCATATGCTTACATTGACTTAAATTAAATTACTCCAGATTTACATCACACTAACTGAGTTAGTTAAATCAACTTTTCTTTGGTATGTCTCAATGTTCCTATTACCTTCAAGGAATGATGTGGACTTCCTCCACCACCTAAAACTTCATGGGATAATTCCTCATGTACTGTCTGCTCACCATAAACTATTTAATCTAGTGGATAAAGTGACGTATTTTAAAAGTACCTAGTTCAAACCCTGTAAAGATTGTAATTTTATTTTTTTAAATCCATATGCATTTTTCTCTGGTCAAATGTATTCCCATTCTTTCACTGCAACACCTGCCTTGAACAGGTATTTGACATATATTAGAAAAATGTCCATTAGCTAAATAGCTCCATATCTGTCATTACTCTTTTTCTTTCCCCCTGTCATTATAATCTGCAGATTTGGAGATTCTACATTGGATAGTAATGTCATTATCCAAGCTACTTCTAGAATAATAAAAGCTGCAGACTGAACAACAATGCCTGTACTGCGTCATTAGTAGCTTTGTCTAGTCAAAATATTACTATGTGTATTGCAGTAGTGCGTACTGACATAAATCATAGGCCAGGCAGCATTGTGCTACGACTGTACGAACACAGAACAAAAAGAAAGCCAGGAACAGTAACTCCTGATGGGTTCTTCCCCTGTAGTCCTTAATGCATAAGCCCAATTTTTCTCTCTCCACTGTCTTCTTCCCCAGTTAAATGTACATTTCCATTGCATTTTTAATAAAGTTAGCAAAAAGCTGTTAATGGTATTTAAGGCCCATTTTAACTCCAGCTGAGCCAATGGAAAGACAGATTGATTTCAGTGGGAGTTGGAGCCAATCTACATACAGCAAGGCTCGGCGACTTCATCAATTAAGGTTCACCTCACTGCAGTTTCAGCTTTCTACCTCCCTCTGGATAACATGTTCTTTGTTTTTGCACAAAATGTCCATCAATCTCCTCAAGCGCCTAGAAGGCTATACCCACAAATATGAGGACCGTCCCTCCATGGGAGCTAAACCTGGTCTTATCAAGGCTTATGGGCCCCCCATTTGAGCCATTGGCATACCTTTCCTGGAAGGTGGCCTTTCTGGTGGCTATTACTTCAGCAAGATAGGTATTGGAGATATGTGCCCTTATGTCAGAGCCCCCATATACAAATCTCTTTTAAGTACAAGATTCAGCTATACCCTGACCCTGCCTTCCTAGCAAGCATGGTTTTGCAGTTCCACAGAAATCAGGCAAGTTTCCTGCTAGTTTTCTACCCAAAAATCACACAGAAACAACAAGGAGCAATGTCTCCAGACCTTGAACATTAGACAGGCCCTAGAGTTCTACAAAGAGAGGACCAAACTGTTCTAAAGATCCACCCAACTCTTCATAACAATGGCTGACAAGATGAAAGCCCTTCCCACCTTGGCCCAGAGTATCTTGTCCTGGATCTCATCATGCATTTGTACATGTTATGAACCGGTAGGTGTTCCGTCACCTGCTATTCTGACTACCCACTCAATTACTTTACTCTGCATATCCCACTCAATCCACTTCAGGGCTTCTCACCATCAGGAAGTGCAAAATGAACTGGTAGATCACCTCAGCAGGTCTTTCTTCAGTCACCATGAGCGATCCTTTCACCCAGACTCAAGGCTCAAGCAGCAGCAGCAGCATTCCTGGCTCAAGTCCCTATCCAGGACATTGGCAGAGCAGCAACTTGGTCATCTGTGCACACATTTTCTACTCATTACACCATCACTCAACAGGCCAGGGACAATGCCAGTTTTGGTCAAGGTGATTTACAGTCAACATGTCCATGAACTCTGACCCCACCATCCTCTGTTCCTGCTTGGGAGTCACCCACAGTGGAATGGACATGTGCAAGCACTCAAAAAGAAATGGCTAATACCCATTCTGTAACTGTTGTTGTTCAAGATGTGTTGCACACCTCTGTTCCATGACCCATCCTCCTACTCCTCCTTGGAGTTGGCCAGAAAGGAGGAACTTAAAGGGGTACAGGGTCGGTCAAGCCCTTTATACTGGTGCTAAGAGTGCACAGCACCAAGGGGGAGGGGGCAGAGCTGACCAAGCAGGTACCACTGAGGGGAAAATTTCCAGCATCTGTGCTTTGGGCGCACACGCACACGCACACACACTGGAATGGACATGTGCAACACATCTCTAGCAAAGAACAACAGTCATGGAAAGGTTAGTAACTGTTTTATTTGTGACACACAGTGAACCTCAAATCTCCTTTCCCAAGTACTGGCCACTTGCCAAGCCCCTCACTTCTTCCTGAATTCAGAATTTCAGCCAGAGATTTTCTATTGCCTTTTGTTTACATTCCCAGTAAGTGATCTTTTCTTAGTGCCTTATTCATTAAATAATTTTTTTATAACAACAATTGTGGGCTCTTGTTGGAGATTGCTTAATTGGTCTTCAGCCCTGTAAATCTGATTTCAGAAGGGTTGCATCCTACCCTTTTAAAGACAAATGAAAAATAATCTCTTGATTTCATTGCTATAATTTTTCTTTTGCCTCTGCTTCTCCGCTACCTCTTGTACAAAGGCCAACCATTTTCCTTTTGACATCACACTGTAATTTGAGAAAGCTGTCTTATGACTTTTTTTTATGTTTGCATATTCTCAGATGCATCTTGTTAAATCCTTTGAAATGTGATTACTAAAGCAGGGAGGAGTTTAAGAAAAATCACTGAAAAAGTACATATATTCATTTTACTTTCGTTTAAAGACTTGTCAACAAATCTTCACATAGGCCTTGATTCAGGAAAGCATCTTCAAACCCAAAAAAACCCTAATCAACCAACAAACAAAAAACGCTGAAACAAATGAACCTTTAAAAAAAACAAGTAGTAAATTGAGAAAATTTTAAAACAAACAAAAACCCCAAGCAGAGTTTTTACCCCAAAAAGAAAGAAGTTCCAGGGTATCTCTACACTGCAATTAGACACCTGTGGCTGGCCCATGCCAGCTGACTCAGTCTTGTAGGGCTCCAGCTGAAGGGCTATTTAATTGCAGGGTAGACTTCCAGGCTCGGGATGCAGCCTGGGCTCTGGGACCCTCCCACTTCACAGAGTCCTGCCAGTCTCATGATCAATAACAGGGTCAATCGGTGAATTACTGTATTTCCATTTTGCAATGGTGCATACAATACAGCAGATCAGGAAGGTTGCTGGAATGCCCAAAGAGACTGACGGAGACATGTTAACCTATAAGTCACATGTTCTCAAACGGGGGGTCGGGACCCCTCAAGGGGTCTCGACATCATTACAAGTGGGGGTCATGAGCTGTCAACCTCCACCCCAAACGCCGCTTGGCTCCAGCATTTATAATGGTGTTAAATATATTTTAAAGGGTGTTTAATTTAATAGGGGGGTCATACTCAGAGACTTGCGATGAGAAAGGGGTCGCCAGTAAAAAAATTTGAGACCCACTGCTATAAATAATAACATGGGGCCAGATTGCGTGGGATGAGTGAACAAGAAACCTGTCCTCATTCTTTGTATGCCTATACAAGTGCTGTTCACAACAGCAATCCTGTTGTCTGGGGCATGCAGGGACTACTCTTATTCCCTTCACAGAGGACGGGACTCCACAAAGGGAGAGAGGAGCTACAGGCAGGAAAGAGGGCCATAACAAGGTTCCCCTCCACACTGGCCACAGCATGAGGTCAGCATACGGAGGGCAGCAATCTTCTCCATTGCCCCTATGTGTATGGAGCAGCTCTGGACGAACTCTATATGCCAGAGACACAATCCATCCCATGCTCTTTCTGGAGGGGAACAGCTCTGCACTGCACCTTCCAAAGATTTAAAAGCCACATGCTAACATAATGGTGTCCTGAAACAGTTAAATGCAATGCAGAATAATTTTAAGTTTCAATTAGTAACTCGCACTGAATTATCCTTAATTACTTATTAAAGGAAGATCATCAGCCATATTATAAATGTTACATGAGTAAACTAGGGATATAAAAAAGTGAAATGTATTCATTTCTTTATGAACACAAACCTTTCAGAGAGTGATACAAATCCACAGGATGTCCCAGAGTGCCAGAATTTGCTGTCTCATCTCAAAGATGAAAGACATGCAAAAGCATGTGTATCTAGACTGCTTCTGTTCTTAGTTACTCTGTGTCTGAGGAGATGTGTGTCTGTTGCTTATTCCAGGGAAAGCCTGTGCTAGGTTGTGCCCAAGATACTTACCAATAATACTTAGCACTTATAGGGCAATTTTCATCTGCAAAGTACTTTAAAAGCATCAGAGTGAGATAATAAGTATCGTTATCCCAATTGTACAGATGGGGAAATTGGGACATAGCAGTTAAGGCCCAGATTGATATTCTTACATTGAGTGGCATCTTATTCTGCAACCAGCCCCTTGGAAACCATTGAGACTAGCTGTGGAGAAAGGCACTACTCCATCAGAACAAGGCTTGTTCTATCTAGCCCTGAGAGACTTTCCCAGATGACAGGAGTCACTGTGAGAATTAGGATTATATCTTGGCAGTTCCTATCTCTCAGTTCTGTGTTCGGACCACTTCTTTCTATATCAGTTGCTTGTTCCTCATATGTTTCTGTGGGCTGGTAGCCAGGGATGCTACAGGACGTAGGGCTAAAACATCATAATTTTGGGGTAAAGCACATTCCATTCTATTGTCTTTGAACACGGGCGTATTTGGCATCTGCATCTAACCTACTGCAGTTTTTCTAAAATGGAAAATTCCCCAGATCACATTTCTCAAACTTTCTTTTGCATTAATGAAAATTTTTGCTGTGGGAATTTTTTAGTTTCTTAAAATAATTATTTGGCATTTGGTTTCTTTAACATACTTCCTACTTCGGTAGAGCAGGCAAAAAAAGAATAGCACTTTATTATGCAATTGTTTACTGCAGAGGTGAGAACTGCAATGCGGCAATACTTTTCACAGCAACTTTGAATTCTTCTCCACAGACTCACAGAGCCAGATCTTCCATTTACTTTGCTGCCATAGAGCTCCAGATCCCAGCTAACCCTTGTATGGCTGTTTGGAGTTGGGGGGAAGGAGTGAGTAAGGAGCCTCTGCCCCTGCATGACCCATATAAAGGCTGTACAGAACTTCAGACCCTCCCAAGTAGATATTGGAGGGGCAGCTGCTTCAACCCTCAGTTTGCACCATTCTAGTCCTTAAACTGGCAGTTATGATAAAAAGGGAGCTCTCTTTTTCTGATCTAGAAACTCCCCACCATCACATATATTGTGACTACAGAGAGGCAGGGGTGGCGAGTTGTATGGGCCTGTGGTGCACAGGCTCCAGCAAATTCAGGGCCTGCTGCCCCCAAACGCCTCGCTTGAGTGTCCCTGCCTGCCCTGGGCAGCGGGCAGCTGCCCCCTGCAGTTCCGCGCTGTGCTCCCTTGCCAGCGACTGCCAGCTACAAGAGAGTGGCGCCATGGGCAGGCTGAGGCAGCTGCTGTGCCTGAGGAGGGAGGAGGTGCATGGCTGCCCCCTCCCTCTGGCAGGCGACTCCTGTGGGAGGGTTATTCTAGGTGGATCTTCTGAGCAGCAGCCTGGAGGGCTTGGATGAGTGTTGTGCTGGGGGGGTTGAGGAGGGCTCCCCTCCCCAGAGCTCGCTGCTGCCATGGGGAGAGGACTGGGGGAGTCCTCCTCTCTGGCCCCCTGCCCCAGCCCCAAGGCAGCCTGCACCCCAAACTCCTCATCCGTGGCCCAGCCCACACCTCCTCCCAGACCCCAATCCTCTGTCCCAGCCCAGAGCCTGCACCCAGCATCCAAACCCCCTCCCAGAGCCCACACCCCTGCACCCCAACCCCCATCCCATCACAGAGCCCACACCCAGTAACCAAACTCTGTCCCAGAGCCCCACACCCAAACTCTCTCCCAGAGCCTGCACCCCAAACCCTGTCCTGCACTCAATCCCCCAGAGCCCACACCCAGCCCCCCAAGCTCCTTCCCACACCCCTTCCTGCACCCCAACCTCCTGTCCCAGCCCAGAGCCTGCACCCAATACCCAAACTCCATCCCAGAGCCTGCATCCTGCATCCCCTCCTGCACCTCAACCACCTGCCCAGAGCCTTCACTTAGCAACCAAATGCTGCCCCAGAGCCCTCCCACACCCAAACTTCCTCCCAGAGCCTTAGGCAGGTGTAGAGGGTGGGGAAGGGACTTGAACCTGTTCTGGGCACCACTAAAAATTATACACACCTGCCACCCCTGCAGAGAGGGGCAATGAAAGCTTTCAATCACAGTGATTCAATTTCAAACAAATGCATCTTTTTCTCTGACCCGTTCTTAGACTTTAGCATACGAAGAGAGTTGACAAAGAAAGTATAGAAATACATCCCACCTATGCTCATGCTACACAGCCAGTCATATAAAACCTTTGACAACCAATTACTAAGCACTCCTACAATACACATTTTATTTAATCTCTCTTATATCCTGTATTCCTGATCTGAAGAAGAGATTAAATACAACTTGAAAGATTGTTACTTCCATCAATAGAATTTAGTCCAATAAAAGATAGTCCCTCACCCACCTTGTCTCTCTCTTATATCCTATCCTTATCTTTTGTGATTGAACACATACACATTCAGACAGGTTGTTTTAGCCTGTGGCAACCTGGAATTTCTGCACTGTGCTTAGGCAGGCCATTCATTTGGACAGTCCTGTTTTTGTGTGGTTTGCCCCTGTCTGGTACTGATATAAAACTGGACGGTTGTTTAGTTCAGTATCACAGATGAAGGATGCCATTTTGAGAAGTGCACCCCTTTGCCCTGTGAAGGTTCCATTGACCTCTCATATGGGGTCATGCTCTCTTCAAATGGCATCCTCTGTGCCCCACGGTGCACACAAGATCACATCAGTGGGGGTGCAATCGGTGAGGGCAGGCCCACACTGTTCCCAGAAGTATCAAAATGTCAGGTATTCTGGGGATGCATCAGTGGCCATCCTAACTGTGATATTATGAATATTTCCAAAGGATCCCAGGATCTAGAATGAAAAGATTTGTACTACAAACTCTGTTCTGTCCAAATTAGGTTCACAGTTTCAAAACTGAAATCCAGTGTTTGAAATGGAAGTAATTGATTGATTTCTTACTAGTCTATAAACAATGGAAATCATTTTCATTTTTCTCTAAAATTAACCCCCCTTTTTTAAACAGTTCTCTTTGGTCCTGCAACTATGCACAGTGACAAGATTCCCTGCCTCAATACCAGGGTAACTGGCATTTTCTACCTGATTTGACTAGGTAGATATGGGAAGGGACAGCCATTTTCCTCTAGACAGGAGTAACCTAGGTAAGGACAGAGGAAACTCCATGAGTTTCACCTAACAAAGTTTCCTCTCGGTTCTTCCATCAAAAGGATGAGACATGGCTTGCTCCTCCATAGAGGAAGCAGGGGTTCTCTGCTGGATTAGGATTGAGTTGGTGGAGAGAACAGGGAGACATCCCCGTTTTATATAGTCCGAAAGGGCCAGCCAAAAATGCAGTTCTTGTATTCAGGGGAGTGCAGAGGCCAGGATTAATTAGTCTCTGGGGTGGGGAAGGAAGAGTTAGAAAAATAAACACAGTCATGGTCCTGCTTTCCCAGCAGGCCGGACAGGTGGAAGAAGAAAGTTGCACCCTTAAAGAGGTGTAGCACCTTGTGCCCTATTTAGAGTATACAGTCAAGCCTTTATCCTGCAGGGAAACCACTGGAGGCAAACAGCATCCTTCCTTGCTTCTGGCCTGCTCCCTAGTCCCACTGACTCCTACACGAATCCTACTTCTTGGATCTTCCCCTACAACAGCTTCCTCTAGAAACCTCCCTAAATTGGGTTTCCAGAACACGTTAGTATATCCTGAGAATCTGGAAGCAATGCAGCTACCTCACTCTCATCCTGTCTCCTCCTACTACGTAGACAGGGAACCCCACAGGACTCATATGGACCTCTCCCACACACCCCTCTTATGTTGCAAGGGCTAATCAAATTGATAGACAGATAGATTAGGCTAAGGATTTGTTAGCTTGTTTTTGAATACGTATTTGTGAAGCCGTCTCACAAAATGCTTTAATTAGAAGTCTTAGGTCAGAGTAGGTGATTCCTGCGGGCACGTCAAAATCTACAGCAGTATGTGAACTGTAACTGTTAATGGGCTCTGACACAAAGCCCCTATCAGTTAAAAGCTTGCCATCTACTGCATGAATTGTCACATGGTCCTCAGCATAGTTTTGGATAGAAATCTATGAGTTTCAAGAAGTCGGGAACTTTATGTGACATTAAATCGATCTGTTTCTGAAATGTACTGCCATATATGCTGCTACTGCAAAAGAAAACACCACATGCAGTTAATGTAGTCCCTGTAAAACTCCCCTGTTACTAATTAATTTAATAAATTACCGAGCAATCTGAATTGTGCCTACAAAACCAACTGGCATCAAACCCAGGACAAAGCCTCCAGTGGCGTTAATTCCCACATTTATATTTTAATCCCGTATTGATTTGTGAGTTTCTCCCCAGTCTGCTAGAATTAAAAATTGTTTCACCTCCCACTGCTTTCTCTTGATCCGCAGCAACAAAAAAATCTTTATTCATTAATAAAATCATACACAAACTATAATATGCACACACATAAACGTACTGCATAGTAATATACACGATATTTATTTATACTCTGAACTCATCTATTTTAAATAGCTAAATACTACTTATATATGTAAAGTGTGTATATACATACATATGGCATCTAGAGACATACTTAGTCTTTCATTAGTAGGGGGGAAAAGACTTATAATTAAAACATAGGAAATGCACTTCTATTTAATTACAAAATAAGACCAATTTAAATTGGCAGGTGACAAGTGGCAATGGATTAAATGAATTACATTATTCTAAATCATAGTACAAGTATAGCAGGAACATTGCCCTCCTGTTTAGTTCCATTTTCTCATGTAAGAACAGTGTGTGGTATTTGGGAGGGTGATGGAGATTGTTAAAACTAACACACACACACGCACACACACACACACACACACACACACACACACACACACACACACACACTTACTTTTGCTTCTCACAGTGCGGCAGAAGCTTTCCAAATTAAGAAGCTGTTTCCATGACACCAAACCCTTAATTTGAAGCCTACATATAAACAGCCTAGGAATGTGATCGCACAATGCACCATTTCATATTTATTTTATTCTTTCTAGGTTCAGCTTTGGACAGAGACAGAGAATTCTCATGAAATCTAACATAAAAGTTACTCATTATAACTGGCAAACAGTCTCACCTTTACAATTCTACAAATGCCTTGATTTTGTTCCCAATTAAATTTTCTGTCATGGTTAATAAATCTTTGGCAATATGAAACAAGACTAGTAGATTAATTTGACTGCTTTGTATATATGCTTCATTCCCTCATCAAATTAGTCTATCCAGTGCTTATGGCGTTTTTTCTGTGTAGTCTAAGCTCAATTTATCCTTTTCCTTAATATTTGTTTTTCTTTAGGAAGCTATTTTCCCTCCTTTTTTCCCCACTAGCAAGCTATTTTCTAATCTTCTATCATGGCAAGCATATAGTAGGAACTAGGAAACGTAAATATTTATCCTCACTCATCTGAAAAGTAAATAAAGGCAAATCCTCCTCTGTACAGCATTTGTAATCATAAATATGCCATCATAGGAAAGACGTAATCTGAACTGAAATACTAGCAACTGAATGACATTAATGCCAGCTCACTAAGATATGGATCACATCCTATGCCCCCAAATCTATCTTACTCTCTGTTTCTTCAACTTGAGTTAATTTATGGTTTTGGTTTTTTTAAAAGAAAAGATGTAGTGTAAATATCCTCTGTTTTAAAACATTGTAACCATTTGTTTTATAAATGGACAGGATTAAGACAGTAAAGAATAGGAACAAAGGCATGGGCAGGATTTCATGCACACATAGTATGCTCAGTATCACATAACTACAGATACAAATGTACTGCATTGTCAGAAACATCACGCAATAGCAGTCAAATATTATTCATGGCCTTAGCTTCATCAGCAAACCCAAAACACTTCCAGTATATACGCCCACACACCCCAAGTAAACTGCTAGAGAAAGAATTTATTTCCTGAATGCATTATTCTAAATTGCTTCGAGCAGCTATGGTGGTTGAATATAGGATCAAGTGCACTCGGCTTACTATTCGTAAGAAAAGTATAGTATTTCAATTTCCAGCATTGCAGATTATGAACCATACTGTAGCTGTAGTTCACCTTGCATTTCTAAATGTATGTGGAGTATTTAGGGGAAAGTGGCATATTTACATCTGGACTTCATTCATAGGTGAGCTGCTGAAAAGCACCTATTACCTTCAGCCCGGATGTTTCTCTGCCCTGGAAACCATGGAGCAATGAAAATAATAATATTAGGAACTCATGTTAATATGAATGTTTACAAATTGTTCCCCAAAAAGTAGTGCTCAGGCCGGGGCAGCTGTATGTATTTTGCCGCCCCAAGCATGGCAGTCAAGCGGCTTTCGGTGGCGCGCCTGCAGGAGGTCCACTGTTCCTGCACCTTCAGTGTCCCCGCCGCCGAAGCTGTGGGACCAGCGGACCTCCCACAGGCATGCCGCCGAAGGCAGCCTGACTGCCACCCTTACAGCGACGGACAGGTTCCTACCACCTCCCCCCGCGGCTTGCTGTCCCAGGCACGTGCGCTGGTGCCTGGAGCCGCCCCTGGCTCGGGCTATGCGGCATCAGATCTGATCCTCAAAGGTTTCACAGTCAAATAATCCACAAATTCCTACAGGAATAAGAAAGGGTCGTGGTTTGTCTCTCTGGGGGAGGAAACTTGTGATGACAGCAGGCTGAATAATATTCAGCTAACTGAGTCAATGAATTTCAGGACTGCTTAAAAATAAATATCTGCTCATTATCCACTCAGCTCTCCTTGTGACATCCCTCCCCCAGAAATGGGGCTTGATCCAAAGGCCACTGAAGTCAATGAGAGTCTTTCTACTGATATCGAGAGGCTTTGGATCATGCTGTGAACGTCACGGATGCAGTTGCACCCTTACCAGCAATTCATTCACAGAACCTTACCGGAAACAGCCAGGCTAGGCATGTTTGAGACTCCTGAATGCTGCTGAAGGAGCCCCAGCTTGTAGAGATAAAACACAAACGCAACCAGCAAAATATAATGAAAGGCATTACAAAGCTGAGCAACATTTGCTTTCGGGAAGGCGAAGCCCTGGTGCATTCACTCCTGTACTAACACTTCCCTGTGGTGGCTTCCCAGGTCTCCTCTCTCACAGGTCTCCGAACAGCCCAAATTCTCAAACCTGGCCACGCTGCAATCACAGCAGGACCGCCAGGGCTGTTAAGGCAGGTTCAGCCCCCAGCCACTTGCAATAGCCTTTTGCCGGAGCCCCCTGAGGCCATCCCAGAATAGCCAGAGTACAGCAGCACTCGCTAAACCCTCTCCTTTCCCATATGGCTTCAGAACTTCCTTACCCTGAGGGCCGAGAGGGGAGGGGCGCAGAGTTAGCTACACAGGCAGTATCACATATTTAGTTATTCCATTTCAGCAGAGGAATCCTCAGCTGGCCATGCAAGCTAGCAGAAAGACTGCTTTGTGATCCTAGTGCCTGACTGATTCCAAGGTTTTGGCCCATTATGCATCAGCTTTCCAGAGCCTGCCTAGGTCTGAGGCATAATTGCAAGGCTTTCTAGGCTTTATTAAACACTGCTGCTCTGTGATAACTAGTAGCTGGTTTATTGACGGCTACCCGGATGAGAAGGTTAAAAGAAGGGGAAGGATGGACAGGTAGTTAGGGCACTGGCCTGGGCCTAAGACCCAGGGTCAACTCTCTGCTCCCCCACAGACTTTCTGTGTGAGCTTGTGCATGTCTCTTAGACTGTGCTCCCCAAGTGTACCTACCTCACCAAGGTGCGGGAAGCACAGATGCGTGAAATATTTCATGCAAAACATTTTTTATGCCACAGATTCTGGTCAATGGAAACAATATAAGAACTCAGGCTGAATTGGCCAAATTGTTCAGGTTGGGGGAAAAAACTAGAAAAAAATCCAAAAAATTCAAACTACTTTGTTTCTTTTTGAAAATATCATTCTGATTTTGCCATTTGAAATGCTTTTCATTTCAAAGCTGACTGCAATGTCATGTTTTTATTTTAAAAAATGTTAAAATAAAAAAACAGGAAACAAAACATTTGGTTTGACTGTGAATGAATTTTTCTTTTAGATTTTTCATTTTTGCCACTGGACCAAAAAAATCAGTTCTTTGCACAACTCAAGTTGTGAGGATAAATGCCTTAAAAACCTGGGTGGGGCTCCAATGCTACAGGAATGGGAGCCACATTAGCACTTTAGATAGAAAGTATCGATTTGAAAATGTTTCTGTTCCTAGTCACCATTCCAAAACAGCTGTATTAATACTGGGGCAAATCTCACAGATAACTTGAACTGAAACTGGTGCCAGCAGACACCTGCAGAGCTGCAGTGTGGGTTTTGGACCTCCAAATGGAAGTCCTCACTTACCACACTTATTGGAGATGGCAGAGAAAGGCAAGTCACAGAACAATGGCTTCGAGTGGGAGGAGGAAATGCCCAAACAATTTTAAATTGGAGTTGAAAGCCAGCCCGTAAGAAGAGGCAGTGGTGACTAAAACAGAGCACACACACTTGCTGCAGCACACAAATGGAAAGAGGCTAGCTACGAGGGGATTTCAACTGTGAGAGAGAAAAAGGACTTTGTAACTACGCAGCAGGTTATGTATAGGCTTGGCAGAATTTGATCTTTTTTTTTTTTTAATTTCAATAGACGGTATCTGTTTAAGTGTTTTTTTTCAGTGTTTATCAGTTTAAATTTTCACAGTTGCAGCAAATTATGGGGAGTCAGACAATGGGAGAGGTCAGACAATAATGATGATTTAATGATAATAGACACTCAGAGGCAAAAAGATTCAAAAAGTCATATAACTGTTAAAACATAAATTGTCAATATCATACGTCAGAATTTACAAAGTAAATATCCTTACTCAAACTCTAAGGCGTTTTCAAGCAGCATTTTTCTTACTTTGCCAAGCTGTAAATTTTGATTATTATCCATGGAAATATTTTTTCGTTGACTTGTGTGTGCGGTGAAATAGACATAACAATCTAATCTTCCCAAACCTAGTTAAATACCATTAGGCTCCTGCCTAGCTATTTTTAGCAATATTATTCCGAAGGGTGTTTGTGGTTTGTTATCTTCTATTTGAATGATTGTCTCGATTTTTCCCTAACAAACCTGCTTGGTATATGACACTGTCACACTTGAGGAGAAATTTTGGTTTAATTTACATGTTCTGCTTATCTTCTTTTATCCCTACTAAATATCTGTTGCTCCCTTTTCCCTACCCATCGTCAGTGTGCTTACTTATCTGTCATTAGACTGAACCCCTCGAGGCAAGGACGGTACCTTCCCCTGTTTTTGGAAACCACCTTCAGGGACTAAATTATGACAATTAAATCTACCAGAATTGGCTTGTGGTGACTGTCAGATTTGGAATAATCATTGTCACATATTCTCATCCTAGGATTTAGCTATCCAGTTTTACAATATCAAAGGAGAAAGGAACAAAGAAAAGGTAAGGAACATTAGGTCAAAGCTAGGGAACCGTGTATCTATTCTGTGAAAAAGTGCAAAGAGAATACTGCTTACAGTTAAGTAAACATGGGGAGCAGGCAAAGATTTTGATAGGTTTCAAAATGTAATTGTAAATGAGAATCACCATTGAACAGACGTATTTCTAGTAGAGTCCTGGGTGGGTTCCTGGGATGGGTTCTTGGGCCTATGCTATTTAATAGTTTTCTTAATGACTTGGAAGAAAACATAAAATCACTAATGATAAAGTTTGCAGATGACAAAAATTAAGGGAGTGGTAAATAATGAAGAGGACAGGTACTGACACAGAGCAATCTGGATCAATTGGTAAGCTGGGCACAAGCAAATAATTTTCACTTTAATATGGCTGGGGCCCTATCAAATTCACAGTCCATTTTGGTCAATTTCACAGCCAGAGGTTTTTAAAATGAGTCAATTTCACATTTTCATGTTTCAATCTGAATTTTCATGGTGTTGTAACCAGGGAGGTCCCAACGATAAAAGCAGTCAGGGTGAAAGAATCACAAAGTGATTGTTTGGGGGTCATGTATTTGCCACCTTTACTTCTGCCCTGCTGTTGGCAGGGGCACTGTCTTTAGATCTGGGCAGCCAGAAAGAAAGGCTGCTGGCCCAGCGTCCAGCTCTGAAGCCAGTGCCGCCACCACCAGCAGCGCAGAAGTAAGGGCCATAGTGTATGGGGGGTGGTTTACCATATGTCCACTTCTCCTGGCAGTCTCCCACCCAAGTAGGGGCCTGACAGCTGGGGCTTCAGCCTCTCTGCACGGGGGAGTGGCAGCTGGAGTTGCCGCTGGAGTTGCCGAGCTTCCTGTAGCCAGAGAGATCCTAGAGGTGGGTCTGATCCACCCCAGGAGTGGCCCTTTCAGGGGAAGAGGGAGTCTTCTCCTTCCCTATCCCCAGCCGGGATGAGTAGCTGGGGCCCTGTGCAAGATAGGAGCCCCTGGCTACGAGCCAGATTTCATGGGAGCGATTAGATTTCTGTGGTGCATTTTTCATGGACATGAATTTGGTAGGGCCCATAATATGGCTAAATGGAAATGTATACATCTAGGAACAAAGAATGGAGGCCATACTTACAGAATGGGGGGAATCTGTCCTGAGAAGCAGAGACTGACGATTTGGAAGTTGTGATGAATAATCAGCTAAACATGTGCTCCCAGTGCAACGCTGTAGCCAAAAGGGCTAATGTGATCCTTGGCTGCATAAACAGGGGAATGTTGACAGGGCCAGCTCCAGGGTTTTTGTCACCCCAAGCAGCAAACCCCACCCCCCCCCCCCCAAAATGCCACCATTGCAATCTGCACTCTACCGCTGCCTCTTCAGTCTTCGGGGGCAATTCAGCGGCTGGTCCTTCACTCCGAGAGGGAGTGAGGGACCCACTGCCGAATTGCCACAGAAGAGCCAGAAATGCCGCCCCTCTCCGTTGGCCGCCCCAAGCAGCTGCTTGCTGGGCTGGTCCTGGAGCCGGCCCTTAATGTTGAGTACAACTAGCAAGGTTATCTCTATTTCTTTCTCTATTCGTACCATTGCGACTGCTGATGGAACACAGTGTCCTGTTCTGGTGCCCACAATTCAAGAAGGATGTTGATAAATTGGTGAGGGTTCAGAGCCATGAGAATGACTGAAGGACCAGGAGACATGGCTTAGTGTGGTAAACTACAGAAATTGAGCTCCTAGCCTAACAAAGAGAAGGTGAAGGGGTGACTTTCCCTTTCTTTCTTTTTTTATTTTTGAGATCGACATAGACACATATGAAGAGGGTAAATTGAGGCAGCAGTTTTACAAGATGCCCCAAAAGCCACAATCAAGGAAGAAAGCTATACTGCTTGAAAAACTGACCTCATTTAGAGGGGTAGTGAAGGCAGCTAAATATAAAAACCAGGCCATTTTTTAAACCCACATATCTCTCCTTCGGCCAGTTGGCTGTCAGTGTCGGTCAATTAGTCATTAATCAATTAAATCTATCAACTGGTCAATTCAGTCTGTAATCTAGGAGTAACTCTTGGATACTTCACTGACATTGAATTCTTACATGGCAGCATCTGTGAGTAACGCTTCCTGCCACCTCTGCTTGCCAAGAAACTCCATTCCCTGCTGACAGATGAAGACCTGGCCTCAGTTATCCATGCCTACATCACCTCTCGACTGGAGTACAGCAATATGCCTGGCCATGAAGACTTCAGCAATTCAGAAACTACAACCAGTTCAGAAACTGCAGCGCATCTGCTCAGCAATATAGGCAGCCGCAAACACATTAAACCTGTCCTCTGCTCTCTACATTGGATCCCATAGAATTTCAAATCAAGTTCAAAGTGTCAGTCTTATCTTCAAAGTGCTATATGGCCTGGGCCTTGGGTTTCTAAAAGATCATCTAAAACACAGAGCCTGTGGCCCTCTGGTTCCATGGAACTCTCAGCAATAAGAGTCAGTCTGGTCTGTGTGAGCCACCTTCTAGAATGGTGGTTCAAGAATGTGGAATGACCTCCTTCAGGAACAAAGGACCATCACAAACCTCACCACTTTCCACTCCAAGTGCAGTGTTCATTTGTTTGGCCTTGCTATCTCTAATATAAACATATAGCAACAGGTATATTTATATTTAGGGGGAGGGAGCAATCAACATTTATCAATATTTACTGATAAAAATCTAATCTTTCCAAGCCTAAGAATAGACTAGAATGGCTTCCTCCAGCCACCATTGCTACTACACAGATGCCTTCTGCATCCTTTTCACAGTCCCTTTCAGGCTCCTTACTCAGTTCTCTCTGAGCTGAGACTCCTCCTGCTAATCTCTCAGCTGCTCACTGGAGAGACCCTCCAGCAACCCGTCTCTCCAGGTCTCCTGAGTAGGGAGACACACAGTTACCTTCTCACTCCAGATGTCTCTTCACTGTGAAGCTACCTGACCCCCTTTCCCAGCATTTCTTGCTGTCCCAGCCTCAATTCCGAGCTGAAAACAGTAGCAGGCCTGTGCTCAGTATGAGGATGTCCTGAAAGGGCCAGAACCTTCTGTTACAGGGCTATTGTTTGTAATGTGTTTTGGGGTGAAGGGCTATTGGAAATGTAAGATAAACACACATGCCCTCAAAAAATGGAAATATTTGAGATTCCCTCTTGCAAGTAACATATGTTTTAATCACCATCAGAGAGGAGTGAGAAAATCTGTTTTTTCCAAGATACTGATACAATATCATTGCTACATCTCCATTTGCATTGCACAAAGGAGTTACGGAGTTTCTGAGTTGCAGCTATTTGTTAACCAGGAACAAGTATTTCTTATGCTATCAAAATGATTTTTTAATTTTTTCTTTACAGACTTCTGGCTTGGGGATATTTAGCCAAGGCATAAACTTCTGAACAAAGAGATCTGTGATAAAAATTTTGACAGATCTTTGACTATAACATCACAAACAGCAGCACTAAAGTAACCTCCGTAGAAGTTCCTGTGCCCACAGAATTTCAATACAGTACTGTCTCTTGGGAATAGTGTATCCCAGGCCCACTTTTCCAAGCATGTATTGTTTTGAAGTTTAAGTGGCAATTGTCTGAATACTGAAGGATGAACCTGGACAATTACATGAACATTTTAATTAGAAGCATATCTTGCTGAAAGATTGAGAAGGGAGAAGCATAAACTTATTTGAGGATGTGGAGAGAGGTTTAAAATATTTTCCAGTCATAGAAAAGTTAATTGAATGAAGTGAAGGGGAAACAAATTCAATGTGATAAATGTAATAGATTTGTGTGCTGCAAACAACTGGCTTCAAGTATGAGCCTGATGCTAGAAAAGATCATTTGATAATTGGAACCTGCTTTTCCCTTTTTTATTATATCAACTTCTGTTATTATGACATACCATAAAAGGAAAAAAATCACATTATGTATTTGCTGGCCTGGGTAATAATCTTGAAAGTATGCCACAGAATTTCTACATCTCTTTTTAGATCTCCATGACTGTCGTAGTAATGAAAGTATGCAGAAGATTAGACTGATACAGAACGTGCGGTAAACACAGAATGTGACCTTTTCTTCATGACCAGAATGCCTCTGTGACTTCAGCCAATAGGGATTCAAGGTGAAAAAGTCAAAGCAGTCAAAATGTCAGAGGTAAAAAAAACCAAAACAGGGCTCAAAAATAAAACTTTACCAAGGGTGAACATTCCTTACTGGATTAAAACTTGCTCTTTTAAGCTATCTGTCATATACATATGTATATGTAAATACCAGGGACACACATTCACTTCATTCCTATACTAAGATCTTGCAACAGGATGTGGTGAAGCTAATTACGTTTTTTCCATTGTAAATAATGACTCATATGCTGTCTATATTAAACTGAGCAGAGGGGGGAAGTGTGAAAGCGACTATAAAAGATAAAGTACAAGGACAGACTCTGATTTACTGTGTAGGGATTTTTTTTAAGTGAGTTTTTAAGTTTCGCTCTTCTTCTTGCCATAACTTTTTAGGGCCTTGTTCTGCAATCCTTCAGGCAAAACTGTAGTTACAGTTGTTTTTGCCTGAGAAGGAAGCATTAAATAGGGCAATCTACATTGTTCTCTGTGACATAGACCTGCTGTTGTCTGTAGCCTTTTAATGTAAATATGTTACCACAGTACTAGTAACAAATAATAAGTATGTATGGGGGTAAGCATGTGTATACCCACACACGCAAGCACGCGTGTATTTACAGTAGAGGAAATGGAGGATGCCCTGAAACATGCTCTGTTCTGTTTGTCTCTGACTCTCATTCTCTACATTTTCCCCAGTGTACTTCAGATCAGTGAGACCTATTGATACACTTGGGTTCATCTACACTTGTAAGTTTGCTGAAATAGCTGTTCTGGAATAATTTTTTCTTTATAAACCCTCATATAGACCTTCTTATTCTGGAATAAGTGCACATTTTTCCAATTCAGCTTAACCCACTTCTAAAGTACCTACCCTGGGGTTTACTACTAAATAACTATTCCAGAATATATATATACTCCAGAATAAACTATTTCAGTAAATGTACAAGGGTAGAGAAGCCCTAAATCATGGAGTGGACACACATGCCTGCTAAGGAGATAAATCTTTTTCCTGAGTGTTTTCAGTAGGACTCCATAGCAAGCCTTTATTTAAGACATGTACCAATTTAAAGAATAAAACTTAGTACATGCAAATAAAACAGACCTGTTTAACATAATTGTGCTGGGAGTTTCAAAAATACCCAAGATTGGCTCAACTAGTTTTACCAGTAAAAAGCCTTTCCACCATGAGAATGTAAAAGCAGCAAAGAGTCCTGTGGCACTATGAGAATGACACTCCCAAAACTGATTTTCTCCTCCTACCTCTAAACTTCTACCAACCGAAAGAAAAAAAAACCGACAAAATTAATAAAATCTAAGAACACAAGGAAACCCCCTGTCCTAAACAGACTTTTGATCCTTAAAAGGGAGAAAGGCCAGAGACTTAATGAATTCCACGCACGACTTGACTATTGCCATGGATTTTACATCGAAGGAGCTTGGATTCTGTGGTGATGGACAGTAGTATAAAACCATTAGATAGCTAGATAGACTTCAATAGGAACAGTCAACCCAGGCTTCTATGTGGGAAAAAGTTAGGCCAACACTTAGTGCTTTGAAAATACCACCCTATTACTAGAACAAAGCTGTCCGGCTCCCTTTAGAACTCTTAGAAGAAAGAATTATTGCAAAATACCCAACTTTGTATATTGGGGACAACTTTTTCCCATCATCAGACCTCATGCAACCCCAATAAAGTCAGAGGAAAGTCACAGAATGTTACGCCATGTATCTGATCCTTTATCTCCACTAAATGTATGAGGATTTACAGGATTTCCACTACAATATATTGAATCATCATTTAAATAAAATCCCAATAAATACGGTTTATAAATCACTACATTTAAACATCATCTTTTCACTTTTAATGCAAGATACACTTCTCATTAAAGTTATTGGAGCCACCCCAAAGTTGCCAAAGGCCATACTCTGCCCTGCATGAATTTCTCCTGTCTAGGACAAGAAACACCTCAAGTTTTGACTCAGTGTTTCCTGCTCACCATTCTACAGGGAATAAGTAAGTCAGGGCTTTCACGCTCTTCCATTGAGTGAGCGATAGGCTTGGGCCCAAAACCCTACAGAGAGGTGGAGGCACAGTCCTCTACCAAGTTATCTTTCAGCCCACCTCCATTGGCAGCACAGTTCCTCCTGGGGCCTTACTTCATTGACTGACTCCCCCTGCAGCTGTCTCATAACAGTTATGTAGAGGGAATCCAGATATGTTAATGATATTCCATTAGAACATCAAAGGGTTATGGAGGGAAGCGTAGTGTGGAGAGCAGCTGCTGCCCTGCTTGACCCATGCTGAAGAAGGCCTCCACCTCCCTAAAAAACACAGATGATTCTTGAAACAGAAGAGCTTCTGCTGGGTACATGGAAGGGAAGGATCATGCCACACAGTGTTGGCTCTCCCCAGGGGTGAAAGTAACTTAAAGGCAGGGCTGCCCAGAGGATTCAGGGGGCCTGGAGCAAAGCAATTTCGGGGGCCCCTTTCATAAAAAAAATTGCAATACTATATTCTCATGGGGGCTCCTGCGGGGCCCAGGGAAAATTGCCCCACTTGCTCCCTGCCACGGGCAGCCCTGGGAAAAATAAACCTTCCGCATCTCAGCACAATCCCAGTTTTGAGAAAACTTCTTTACAAGGTATCACTGGTTCTCGGCATCAGCTAGTGTTAAAAGGCACTAAAGCTCATTACAGGGTTGGACAAATATTTTCCATCAAAACTTTTTTTGGATCGAAAACCAGGGGTTTTTAAAAAGCAGAAAAAAATCATGGACAGTGTCTGCTTTCCATCAAAATCTGTTGTGTTTTTTTTATTGAAAAGCTGAAATTAGTCTGCCAAAACCTGAACATGGTTTGAGGTTTCAGAAGTGTGTGGCCAAATATTTGCTGCTTGCTGTGTTTGATTGTTTAAAGAAACAAAAAAAAAATCTGCTTAAAAAAAATCCAAAACTTTTGAACTACCTCAGCTTGTGACCAAATGCCTGAGCCCATCCAGTCACAGATTTTTCCAGGTTTCTGATACTCTTCTGGCTTCCTTGACTCGTATCTGTCTTCATAACTTTGGGTTCATTTAGGTTAGAACAGGGGTCGGCAGCCTTTCAGAAGTGGTGTGCCAAGTCTTCGTTTATTCACTCTAATTTAAGGTTTCGCGTGCTAGTAATACATTTTAACCTTTTTAGAAGGTCTTTTTCTATAAGTCTATAATATATAACTAAACTATTGTTGTATGTAAAGTAAATAAGGTTTTTAAAATATTTAAGAAGTTTCATTTAAAATTAAATTAAAATGCAGAGCCCCTCAGACCAGTGGCCAGGACCCAGGCAGTGTGAGTGCCACTGAAAATCAGCTCACGTGCCACCTTCGGCACGCGTGCCATAGGTTGCCTGCCCCTGGGTTAGAACATAAGAATAGCCATATTGGGTCAAACCAAAAGTCCATCCGGCCTAGTATCTGTCTACCGACAATGGCCAATGCCAAGTGCCCCAGAGGGAGTGAACCTAACAGGTAATGATCAAGTGATCTCTCTCCTGCCATCCATCACCACTCTCTGACAAACAGGCTAGGGACACCATTCCTTACCCATCCTGGCTAATAGCCATTAATGGACTTAACCTCCATGCATTTATCTGTTTCCTAGAGACTGGCTCCATGGGGTCCCTCACAAACTGGAGACGGTTACTGTAGGTTTGTCTTTAGTATAGCTTATGTACATACTTCACGAACTGAGCATTTGAGCTTGTTCCAGAATCTGGGATGAGTCTATGTTGTGAAAACTGAAATGCTCAAAATAGCACATGTATGTGAAGGGACACAGGGTGCTAAAATTAAATTAACCCAGGGGTTCTCAAACTGTAGGTCGGGACTCCTCAGGTGGTCATGAGGTTATTACTGGAGGTTGCGGGCTGTTAGCCTCTACCTCTGACCCCGCTTTGCCTCCAGCATTTGTAATAGTGTTAAATATAAATTGAAAACACTTTTTGATATAAGGGGGAAGGGGTCGCACTCAGAGGTTTGCTATGTGAAAGGCGTCACCAGGACAAAAGTTTGAGAACCACTGAATTAACATCTCTGAAGCCTCAGGGAATGCATCGGGGGGTCTCCCATGGTAGGGTTGGGAAGGATATTGCTCTTCTCATGTGATCCCTCCCCCAGTGGCTAATTTTAAATGAAGCTACCTTCCCCTGACATGAATCTCCCTATGGCACTGACATTAAATATAGACTATAATTTGGCATTTGAGAAGTGAAAGGGATGGCAGCCCTAATGGAAAAGCTAACAGCTTGGCTCTTCTGCAAACCTCAAACTGCTGAATGAGCTTTAGAGCAGGGAAGGCTGTGCCTCCCAAACAGCCTGGCCCTGCCCCCTATCTGACCCCCACTCACTTCCTGCTCCCCAACTGCCCCCCCTCAGAATCCCCCCCATCCTGCTTCTTGTCCCCTCACTGTCCCCCGAGACCCCACCCAAGCACTACCCCAGGACCCCACCCCTGCTCCCTGTCCCCTGAATGCCCCGACCCCTCCCTATCCACCCCCCCACTGAGTCCTGATAGACCCCCAGAACACCCACAATCCAACCCCCCATTCCCTGTCCCCTGACCACCCCTCCCCAGCCTCTGCCCCTTCCCTGTGCCCTGACTGTCCCCAAGACTCCCTGCCCCTTAGCCAACCCCCTGACCCCAGCCTCTTACCCCCGGCTCCCCCTTCACCCAGAGCTCAGCGCGTCCCTGAACAGCTGCAGCGTGGCTCCGGTGGGCCTCCTGAGCTCTGCCTCGCTCAGAGCCGTGTGGTAAGGGGGTGGGGCTGCGAGCTCCAGTGGGGCCTGAGCTCCCTCCGCTCGGCCTGGAGCTCACAGCCCCGCCCCCTTACCGCGTGGCTCTGGGAGGGGAGGGGCTCAGGCCCCGGCGGAGACATGCTGCAGCGCTGTCTGGGGACGCTGCTTGATGCGCTGAGGCTCTGGGTGAGGAGCAGAGCCGGGAGGGGGGAGCCTTGGCCATTCCCTTGGGGGCCCCTGTGGAGCCCAGGGCCTGGGTCAAATTGCCCCACTTGCCCCTCCCCCCCGGGCGACCCTGCTTAAAGGACTTGCCGGTACTCCAGAGTCCTGCAGAGGGGTAGGGGCTCAACCGGAAGAGGCGTGAACTCTATCGGAAGAGGTGGGGCCTTTAAATCCCAGGGCTTTTAAATCAGGATTTAAAGGGCTCGGGGATTCAGCTGAAACTAGGAGCCGGGCCCTTTAAATCACCCCCGGAGCTACCAGCTGCAGAGGCGGCTGGGAGCCCTGGGGTTTGGGCAGGGGTGAAAGTAATTTACATTTCTTACCCATATGGTCCAATGCAAGCAACCCACTTCTCCTACGTACGTCATGGATCCCTTCCATTGCATGACATAGATAGAGAAAATAAAGCTACTATTACTACTACCAGTACTGTCTGTAATAAAACTTTACTATTGGAATAAGCTTGAAAAAGTGAAAACTCACTGTCACATTTTTCTCCATGTCTTCCCTCCTCCTCCAGCCAGGCTGCAGACACTAGGCTCCGTGCTTTCTCCCTGCCTGGCACTGAGCAGCAGCTGCAGGGGCTTCCCTCTAGCTTGCAGCAGGGAGACTGGCTGAGGGAGGGAGAAGCCTGCCTCCTGCATAAGAACAGTTTAAACTCAGCTGTTCCCTGCGAGGTTCAGTAACATTTCAAAGAGGATCTGCAAGCAGTTTGGACATCACAACCATGATCCTCTGCTGGGGAGGGAATGGGGTAGATTTGAACTTGGAAATGGTTCCTGATTTTGATTGTGTTTTTTGTGTATAGGAGATCCCCTCATCCCGGGGGCAGAAAAGAACTGTCCCTGCCATGGTCACACACCCTCTCTCCTCCCCAACAGCAATTGGGAGTGAAATTAACAAGGATGCCAGAAATGGCTTCTAATGCTGGGGGCTGAACTGCGCAGGGAACAGCTGAGTTTAAACTGTTCTTATGCAGGCAGCAGCAGCAGGCATCTCAGCCAGTCTCCCTACAGAAAGCTAGAGCCTAGAGGAGAACCCCCGCAGTGGGGAGGTGGGGAGGAAGGCAGAGCCTTGTCTGCAGCCTGGCTGGAGAAGGAGGAGGGAGGAGACGAGAAACCAATGTGACAGTGACTTTTCTCCTTCTACCTGCTTTTATTAGATTTGGATTTAAGCGGTGGAGCCAAATGCTTGTATTTGTTGTGTATATTAGTATTGGAGACAAGACCCCCTCATCCAGGGGGCAGACAAGGACTGCCCCTGCCATGCTCAAACACACCCTCCCAACTCCCCCCAGCTATTGTGAGTGAAATTAACAAGGATGCCAGAAACCACTCCTAACCCTGAGTGCTGAACCACTCAGGGAACAGCTGAGTTTAAACTGTTCTTATGCAGGTGGCAGGCTTCTCCCTCCCTCAGCCAGTCTCCTTTTCTTACTGGTCCTCCATACCTGCCCGTACTGGCTTACTTTCTCCTCTGGCTCTCCCTCCCCCATAAGCTCCAATCAGGATTCAACTATTTTTCCTCCCCTTGCAGAACAGGAGAAGTATCACCCCACAATATTAAATTCTATTTCATAACAAGAAAACTAAAAGTTTATTCACCAGCGCACTCCTGTTTGGTTTTGTAGAGAATTCAAATGTGACCACGGTTCTAGTGTTGTAGCTATGTTAACCCGAGCTATAAGTTACCCTATTAATATTGCATGGTCAAATATATGATCGCAACTGTGTCATGTTTTCATCCTCAGGATGCAGTCAGCCTTCCTCAGGATAGCTGCCATCCTAGCCGATGCTATGCCACTGCACCTCTCATTTATGACATGACTGTTTCACAAACATTAGTCAGTCAGCACCATAGTGAATCTAGTTGTTATCTGAATCCTTCCTTTGTGGTTAGATGTTGCTTAGGTTCCACCATTCCTGCCTATCCTGGGCCACTCTTTGCATGTGTCTTGTTATAAGACCTGAAGAAGAGCTCTTTGTAAGTTTGAAAGCTAGGGTTGCCAACTTTCTAATTGCACAAAACCAAACACTGTAGCTCCACCCCTCCCCTGAGGTTGCTCCACCCCACCCCACCCCTTTCCAGAGGCCCCACCCTCTGCTCACTACATTCCCGCTCCTTCAATGGCTCACTCTCCCCCACTTTCACTCACTTTCACTGGGCTGGGGAAGGGGATTGGGGTACAGGAGGAGGTGAGGGCTTCGGTTGAAAGTGCAGGCTCTGGGATGGGGCTAGGGATGAGGGGTTTGGGATGGAGGAGGGGACTCCAGGCTGGGGTGTGGGACCAAGCAATTTGGAATGTGGGCGGGGGCTGTAGGTTGAGGTAGGGGGTTGGAGTGTGGGAGGGGGTATGGATTCTGGGATGGGGGTGCAGGCTTTGGGGTGGGGCTGGGGATGATGGGTTTGGGATGCAAGAGGTGGCTCTGGGTTTGGGAGGGCTCAGGGCTGGGGCACACACTTACCTCAGGCGGCTCTAGATCAGCAGCACAATGGGGCTAAGTCAGACTCCCTGCCTGTCCTGCACCCCGGAAGCAGCCAACAGGTCTAGCTACTACTGCTCTTGCCTGCAGGCATTGTCTCCCCCAACTCCCATCGGCCGTGGTACCCAGCCAATGGGAGTGCGGATCCAGTGTTCGGGGCAGGGGCAGCGCGTGGAGTCCTGTGGCCCTGCCTCTTAGGAACCGGACCTATTGCTGGCCACTTCCGGGGTACAGTGTGATAGGGAACAGCCTGATTTAGCCCTGCAGCACTGCCAACTGGACTTTTAATGGCCCGGTCGGCAGTGCTGACCAGAGCTGCCAGGGTCCCTTTTCACCCTGGCAGTCCAGTTGAAAACCGGACACCTGGCAACCCTATTGAAAGCTTGTCTCTCTCCTCAACAGAAGTTGGTCCAGTAAAAGATATTACCCCACCCGCTTTGTTTTTGTTATAAAGCATTTTAAAGCAAGCAGATAGCCCCATCTAGTGTACTCATGTATTAAAGGCCCTATTCTGATCTGCTGAATTCATGTATCCCTTCAATTAGGCTGGGGGGGAAAGTGAGTGAATGTTGCTGCTCATCAAAGTGAGAGACTAATGAATAGCCCTGTTTGAGCCAGAGTGACATCATGCAAGCTTCATTTATGCAAACAGCTCTGCCAATGCCCCAGAACTACTGTTATTCTAGTCCTGGTTTTCTCTTGAGCAGAGACAGTTAATGGTGCCAAATTGTTCCATGCCTTTTGGCAACTCTGCAATGTTTATGTCATGGCTCTTTCTTCAAACCCCACATCAGTGGTAGCAAGAGGGTTTTGGCAGATTATCTCTAGAGGGTAAATTTAACATGATTATGCTGCCACCAATCCCCTACTTTGCATAAAGTACTCTAGGTGAATGGTTGTCTCCCAGGTCCTTCTAGATTAGATATACGTAAAAATCGTGTGCTTCTTGAGGGTGAGACCCATAACCCTCTGTCTGCTCCAAATTTAATTCATGTATTTTGTTAATTTAATACAGCATCCATCACTGTTAGAGCTAGGTGAACTGAATACAAATATTGGTTTCAATAAACTAGCCTTTCGAACTACCACTCCCATGACTGTCACTCACCATGACTTAATTACACCAAATATTCATCCCAAACTGATCAAATTAACAAAAAAATTAAATAAGCCTAAACTGAAACTAAACTAAATGCAAATAGCCACAAAAATCACTAACCATCACACATAGCCTTCAATCTTGTTCTCACCCTCCCCTGCACGTCAAAAAGAGGAGCAAATTCCAAAAGCTTTGCCACTGGCCTTAGGACCTGACAGGAAGTGCATCCTTGCCAAACTCAGCTACCTCTGGGGAGGTTACAGTGACAGGTGGTCTCTCAGGCTTCTTTAAATTAAAGTTTTTTGTCATGGTGTAATATGTGTTCACTAACACTGTTGTAAATACTAATGTAGTCACTTCACAATTGTCACCAGGGCCATCATTAGGCATATGCAGCTGCATAGGGCACCTAAAAATTTGGGGCACCCCGAGTCTTAGTGTCTACCCTCCCACCTCTTTCTATCCCTGTTCTGACCCTTCCTGCAGGCTCCCACCACAGCTGGCTGCTGCATCCTAGAGAGTCTTCCTCCAGAGGGAATCTAGTACTTAAAAGCGAAAAATCCTTCCAGCCTGCCAAACCTATTAGCACAACACTGAAACTGTTAAAGAGCCATTCAAGTGGTAATGAAGCCATTTAACAGGCATATGCCAACCCCCAGGTACATACTGTCAGTTTCTGAATTTACTCACAAAAACAGTTGTGCATGACTGTAATATTTACTCAGAACATGTCAGTCTACAGGACCTTAGTTTAAAATTTGCTTTAAAAATTTCATTAGTGTGTTGCTGAAGATAAGAAAATCACCTCTCTTAAAAATCATTGCATAGATTTTTAGATACACAATCTGAGTATTCATCTTTAGCCTTAAATGCTTGGATCTTCAGACATACAGTTTTTTTAAATAAATCCTTCAAAAGACTACCGTTATCTAAAATACACATGCTAGCCCAGGCTGCTATTGGGCATAGGACAGGGGTCCCCAACGCGGTACCCGTGGGCGCCATGGTGCTCGTGGGGGCATCTAAATGCACCCACGTCCTGGCCAGCGGTCGAGCATCTGCCGAAATGCTGCCAAAATTCGGCGACATTTTAGCTACGACGCCTCTGGATGATGCCGCTTGCCGCTGACAAGCGACGTCATCCAGAGGCGTCGCCACCAAAATGCCGTTGAATTTCGGCGGCATTTCGGCAGATGCTCGACTGCTGTCACAGTCCTTCGTTTGGCGCCCACCAGATGAAAAAGGTTGGGGACCACTGGCATTCTGCACCAATGGAAATGTCTGTGTAGTCTTCAAGGGTAGCCCTAAATAGAGAACATCACATTTGCTAAGCCTGGAGGTAACAAATGAATGATGGACACCAAGAGGTGTGGGTCAGGGAGATGGCCAGCCTGGCCAGCCATTGAAGATGAAAGGCATTATAGCCCACCACTGCCACCTAAGGATGTAAGTATAGTGATGGCTCCAAAGAGGTGTAAGGAAACAAGCTATTTTGGCAAAAGGCATTTATCTGCCCTCAATAAGTACTGCTATCACCACCCCACCTTGCAACTATATAATCTGACATCTGCCATTAAATATCACCTCCATCTTGTGACTATGACTGAGCTGCAACCTGTTAGCTTTCATCAAAGTCACCATTTCAGTCAGGGAGGATGAGGTGTTGCCCTGCTCTGGGACCTCTCTAAGAAGCAGTGAATCTATTCAGGTGTCGCTCCATCAACCTCCACAGGATCCTAGAAGCAAATCAACAATACAGTACTTCATAGTCAACAGTATCAAATAGTCCAAGTCCATTGCCGGGGTAGATTATTAGATGGACAATATCACTCAGCAAAGCATCTTAGAGAAGATTTCATTTTTGTAGGTTAGAAGAGAATGTACATCAGTGGATCTCAACCAGGGGTACATGTACCCCTGGGGGTACATAGAGGTCTACCAAGAAGTACATCAACTCATCCAGATATTAGCCTAGTACTACCACAGGATACATAAAAAGCACTAGTGAAGTCAGTACAAACTAACATTTCATACAGACAATGACTTGCTTATACTGAAATGTAAGTACAATATTTATATTCCAATTGATTTATTTTATAATCATAGGGCAAAAATGAGAAATTAAGCGATGTTTTCAGTGACAGTGTGCTGTGATACTTTTGTATATTTATGTCTGATTTTGTAAGCAAGTAGTTTTTAAGTGAGAGTGAAACTTGGGGGATATGCAAGACAAATCAGACTCCTGAAAGAGGAACAGTAGTCTGGAAAGGTTGAGAGCCACTGGTGTACATAACAAGAAAACAAAATCAATACAGTCCATCCAACTCCCTTTGAAGTCAATGGAAAGACTCCCATTCATCTCAGTGGGAGTTGGATTGGGCCCTTGGTTCCATACATAGGACTGAAACCAGACTAACAAGGATTCGGGAAGTTTGTGGATTCCAGGTGTTGCTGGAGTTGCTCATTATCAATTTCCAGTTAACCTTTAGAGCTCAGTAATTTTCACAGAAAAAAATCTCTGATTTTGGACAAAGTTTGAAACTTTTGTATTTGGATAAATTCATTTGGACAATTTAATAAAAATAGCTCATCTAACTGTATAATTATAATTATTAGGGTGTCCACAAACAAACAATGTACTATATTCTCAGTGGGTGTACATAGTGAGCATCAGGAGAGTTGGATGATTTTGAAACCACCAAATGATCACTCTTATTTCCCTCAAATAGCATCAGGCAGAGTTGCTGTAAACTTCAGACTCCAGCTTCCATTCTATCCCAGATCCTTTTCCCACATTGTTCCCACCAATCCAGTGAGCCATAACATACCTCCTACATAGGGTTGCCAGGAGTTGGGTTTTCAACTGAAACACCTAGTTGAAAAGGTACCCTGGCAGCTCTGGTCAGCACTGCTGACCGGCCCATTAAAAGTCCGGGCAGTGAAACAGTGAGGCTAAGGCAGGCTCTGTGCCCGGCTCCGCGCAGCTCCCAGAACCGGCCAGCATGTCCCTATGGCCCTTAGGCACAGAGGCGATCAGAGAAGCTTTGTGCTCTGCCCCTGCCCTGAGCACCGCCTCTGCAGCTCCCATTGGCCAGGAACCATGGCCAATGGGAGCTGCAGGGGAGGCGCCTGCAGGCAGAGAAGCACACAGAGCCCCCTGGCCCCTCCGCCTAGGAGCTGGACATGCCGACCAATTCCGGAAACTGCACAGAGCCAGGCAGGGAGCCTGCCTTAGCCCCGCTGTGTCGCCGACCTAGCTGAGCCCGCACCGTGAAGCCCCTCATACATCCCAACCCCAAGCCCCAGCCAGAATCCCCTTCCGCACTCTAATTCCCTCCCAGAGCCCACACCCCAACCACCAGCCCCAGCCCTGAGCCTCCTCCCTCATTCCAACCCCCCACCCCAGCCCTGAGCCCCCTCCCGCATCCAAACTCCTTCTTCAAGCCTGGACCCCGCACCCTCTTCCGCACCTCTTCCCTCACTCCAATCCCCTGCCCAAGCCGAAAGCCCCCTCCTGCACTGCAAGCCCCTCATCCCCTGCTCCACCCCAGACCCCACATCCCCAGAGCCCACACCTCCTCCCACACCCAAACCCCTGCTCCAACCTGGAACCCCCTCCTGCACCCTGAACCCCTCATTTCTGGACCTACCCAAGAGTCCACACCCCTAGCCCAGTGAAAGTGAGTGAGAGTGAGCGAGTGGTGAAGGGGAGAGGGATGGAGTGAGCAGGTGCGGGGGCCTAGAGAAGGGGCAGGGGCGGGGCCTCAGGGAAAGGAAGGGGCAGGGCAAGGGTGTTCTGTTTTCTGCAATTAGAAAGTTGGCAACCCTCCTCCTACACAATGGCCATGACTGCTGTCCTTTACACATAGAACGGCCTCTTTTCTCCTTCAAGTTCCTTCTAAAAAGCTCATTTCTCCCAGGAGCCTTCAATCCAAACCATCCCTCCCACAGTCTTGCTTACAAAAATATTTTTTTTAATATGAAATATAAACCAATCCCCCCAACCCTGAAACTGCAGCTCTTGGAGCCCTGCCATTTCCAACAGTGCAAATTCACATGACTTCATATTTACATCCTTCTTCCAAATGTTACCCAATATATAAGTAAGATCTTCAGGAGAGGACCTTGCCTTCTTGAATTTGTCTATAATTTACAATGCCATATCTAAAGTGCTGCATTAAAACCAGTTCATGATATACAATGCAATGCTAGAAAGGTGTTAACAGATACATTTGAATTTAAAAGAGGCATGAGAAAAGGAAAATAGCACCCTATTAATATGCTACACATGTGCAAAACAGCAGATGATTCCCTAAAATATGAATGAATAGTAAAATCACACCCTGTATCCTCTGTTCCAAGCAGTCACTAATACTAATATTCTTTGACCCCTTTCTCATTACAATTTTTAAATCCATAGATTTTAATGTCTTATGTAGTGGATTGTTACAGTGGTAGTGAACATAGTAATCTACATTTCTAAATGTCCATGACCATTAATATATATTTCCCATTTTAGCATTAGATTCATTATTTATATACAACTTGTAGTTTGCAAAATGTTTACAGAATTATTTTGGACCTGCCTCAGTGTGAATGTCTGGACATTTATTGGGACCGAGATCCAGAGAGTAAATTAAAGTGATGCAGATTCAGCTTTAATTTATCTGCTTTTATTTGTCAGAACATTCTTTTTTCTCAAGAAGGTTTAATTTAGGTGAATTTCACTCTTTCATCTATAGGTGCCTCTGGGTCATTAATGCTTTCCTTCTATTGTCCTTCATTCCTGTGTAACCAAAAATGATGTATGCAACCAAGCACTCATTTTAAGTATATAGAGTATAGAGAGAGAGGATCTCAACTGCGTTATGTGAAAATAAGAGTTATGAAATATATAAATCATAGCAAAGAAGGGTCATAAATAAAGAATTACACAAAACAGAACTTGAAGCAAATAACTCAGAAGTCAGTAGGACTCTGTCAGCTAAGCATATCCACCATATAGCACTTTTGTTCCAGATATAGGATATGGACATTCCTTTGCAGAATCTAGATAGATAGATGATAGATAGATAGGTTCATTCCTCAGGGAGCTCCTCCCTCAAAATTTTTGTCCATCTCTTTAAAAAAAAAACTAAGGGTAAAACTGGAGTTTTGCCATTGACTTCAAAGGGGCCAGGATTTCATCCAAGTTCTTTTTTAAGGTCTGGGAAGTGGAGTTAAGGACTCTCATGTGCTCAAATCAACCTCTTTGAAGCTAAGAGATTGCAGGTATTTCCAGGTACTGTACCCATCAGTCTGAAGCAGTCAAGAAAACCTGTTTAGAAAAGCAGATTTCAATTCACTTTGTGCTATCCAGCTCTACTAATACTCTGCAAACAATCTCTCAAGATCTCTAGTTACATAACTGGTGCTAAGCAAGCTTTGTCAATTCCAAACAACTAAAAACAAATTATGAATCTAGCATGCATTCTGCTATAGATAGATAGATAGATAGATAGATAGATAGATAGATAGATAGATAGATAGATATAGATACCAGTGTAACTACAGAGCTCACAGGAGAGCACAACTACTTGAGTGCCACTTGAGACGTGTTGAACACAGGGGCACAGTTGAGTACAGAAAAGCCAATTATCCCTACTTGTTAATACTGGAAGTTCAACATTGACTTTCTAAGCCTGGGCTTTCAACATAACATTGTTGTCTGCTGCAAGGTTGTTTAATTATACATTCAGTACCCACTAGATTTGCTGCCAGCAGGGATACCAGGAAGGAAATGGATACCAATAACCAGGAAAATGCCTACAACAAACATTATAATGTAGAGAATCATAAAAGTTATATATAGAGAATTGGCAGCATTAGAAACTCTAATCTCCTTTATCTAGAGATTTCATGGGAATAGAATAAGGCTCAAAATGGGTAAATGGCACAAGTTCGATGAGAGACAGATACACAGACAGCAGTGCAAGCTTCCCCACTGCACAGTATGCACAAATTCTGTTCTGGAGGGTGCATCTCTACTAGTTCATTTTCCGTGTCTAGTAGTCCCTGCTTCCTCCGATGAAAACGTGAACAAGGGTGCTGGTGCATGCCAATTATCATCATTTAATTCTGAAACTGTCTTTCTGATTGAAAAAAATCCCATTTAAAAATGATGTTGAAAATAAATTGCTCCTCTGTGGGAAACACATTCCCACTTATATCATCTTAACCATATCTAAATTGCTAAAATTAGCATTTATATTATGGCCAACTTGTAGTTTCTTCTGAATTATTTGTATGATAGAACAATCATCTTCTTCTGTATGCTGGCTCCCCCATTTCCTGTGGACATGTGGATACTAGCATGTGTGTGCATGCATGTGAGAGAGAGAGAGAGAGTTAGGAATACAATTGTGCAAAATATTCAGTGCAAAATTTAAAAAGTGCACACATTTTAAAACAAACTAGCCTGTGTTTGCATTAGCAGAATTCCCAGGAACATGCAGTGTTTTCTGCTAACATTGGTGTGCATTGGTGCGTACTCTTTCAAATCTAATCTCTGCCTATCCTTTTAATTCATGCTGCTGTTGCAGCTGGTATTTCTTGCTGAATCAATATCAGTTTTGATGCTTGGTTCTTACTATCAACAACCTCTCCATCTGTTCCAAAACACAAAACTAGTAAAACTTTTGGTGCAAGAATTACTGACACACTCACTTGTTGACTTGTAGATATTTGGATAAAACAAACTCAAAAAGGCCACACGGCCCAGTGGTCATGTCACAACCCAATGGCCCGCTTCTCTTAGGGAGTCCCCTGGGAAGGTAGATCAGTACTGGGCTTTCAACATAAAAAAGCATTTTGGGGAGGGTTAAAGGTGCGTCAATAGAGAGTGGAAGATTCCTTTGCAGATAGCAAGGGGCCAAGAGGGGGAAAGAAGGAAGAGTGCAGAGAACGGGTTAATTCGGCACTTTAGCTAGCACCGTGTGGAGATAAGACGCTGGCCCCAGCTCAAGGTCATGAGCTCGATGAGAAATCTACAGACGAGAAATCTACAGCTGCCCAGTAGTGCAAAGAGGAGAACTAAGTGGAGCAGAGCTGCAGAGATAGCAGCAAAAATAGAGTGAATGAGGCAGCAATGGTGAAGGCCAACAGAAGGGAAAACAAATTCTCCAGAGCCAGTTTGTTTTGGGCAGACAAGAAGGCCACAGAAAGCCAGTTTGGACTGGCACAAATTGCACCAGGAGCAGAGTTCCCTGAATGAAACCCCTGCCCCAAGGAGCCCAGGACTTAAAAACCCTCCTGAGAGCTGAAGCAACTTGGAAAGCTCAGCAGATTCTTGAACGACCTGGGCCCAGGACAGCACTTCCGTCCATCTTTCCCTCCCCCTCACCTTCTTCTGACATTACACCCAGACTTGGCCAGTCTGGGTCATATGTGTGTGAGTATGAAAGTGGGTTAGGGCTTGGGGCTCTAATGCTTTCTTTCTTCCCCTGAGTGACATGGGAGCATTCCCAGCACTCTCTGCTGTATTTTATTATTTTATTAATAAAGCTTTAACATTTAAACACTTGGTGTGTTCCGTCATCTTTTCCCCCAAACAATCCTGTGGCATCAGCCTGATCACCTGATGCTCCAGGCAGATTGGTAATGAAAATCTCCAGTCAGTGCACTGATGGTGTGTAGGAATGCCATCTGGGGCAGTTTGGGGAAAGGAAAGACAAATAGAAGGCAGCACAGGAGCAGATGTACAGCATATTATTTCTTTCAGTCATTCCCATCTTCTCTCCTTGCGAACGAAAATGATGGGAGCTATTCCAATTTCATTTCTGTTCCAGAATCTCAGCTTTCTTTTTTTTTTAATATAAGTTTCTAGCCCTCGTGCTTGTGAAGAAAAGCTTCTAACTTTGAACTGAGCATAACTGATGCAGTGATGATTGCCTGAGTCTGTAGGCAGCCTGAAACAATGACTGAGAAGAATGAACTGCCCTGCCTCCTTTTATACTGATCTGATGTGAGCTCTAAAATACATTTGTGACACTTCAGTGCCAACATTATCAACTTTGGTGATGATCATTTTTATAGATGAATTGAGGCATGGAATGGGAGTGAAGACCACAAGGAGATGGAAATTGCAGAGGGAAAGACAGAGGAGATACAAACAGGAAAGAAGGAGAGACAGGAGGCTGGAAAAAGAAGAGAAAAAGGGCCACAATACCAATGACCCTAAAGTGGACAATATTTTCCCACCAAGAGATGCTGAATGTGACAGAAAAATAAACACTAAAAAAACCTAAAATTTTAGTTACTACATAAAGACTAAATTCTCCCCTTAAGCTTTCTCTGAACCTCCCACCGACATCAGTGAATTCAGGGATATATACAGTCCTAATTTGTAACCTAGCCCCAGGGCAATCATTTAACATGGGATTCAGTCCTTGACACAGTGAGTTTGACACCTCCTCATAGAACAGTGCCATTCCATAGACATTAATTGGCCTGAAACAAAATGGTGAACATTTGTGAACAAATTTTTGAGACAATATTTTTACCCACTTTCAAGCAGCTCTAGATAGAAACTAAATTTCAAGATGTAAATGTAAGAACAGTGATTGGTCTTAATTCTCCTTTCATTCCCAATGTACAGCTCAGCAAGAAGCATGAAAAGTGATAGCAAAGCAGTGAGAGAACTGAGAGCGAAGGACATGTGTGGGAAAGCAAGGCCATGGGGCAAGGTCTCAGGAATAGAGCAGGAAGTGGCAAAGCACCAAGACTGGGAAGACACTCACTGTTGATAGCAAACTATGTCATGTGTTAAAGACAGGAAGGAAGTTTAATCTTGTAGTTAAAGCACTGGGCATGTCACCTGGAGATCTGGGTTCAAGACTGGATGTTTTTCTAAAAGATGCTTTAGGAATTATTTTGGGGAAGGTCTATGGCCTGTGTTACTAGATGAGACAATGATCCCATCTGGCCTTGGAATCTAGGAAAGCCGGGAAGAAGGATATACATTAGCAGGGAGAGATCAAGAGAAGAAAAAGGCTAAAGAGAAGAGGTGTGCAAGGAAGACAAAAGGTCTGAAAGAAACCAGTGGACCTGGCACCAGAGAGAAGAAAGACCTGACAGAAGGAAGATAAGAAACAATTATGTTTCCCCATATAATTCTTTGTAAATTAAAAGCAAGATTTTATAACCTGTTTTAATTGAATATGTAACCCGTGTAATGAAGCTAACATTTCAGTAATATATTGATTCATACTAGGAGCCAGGGCTCTGGCAGCTGGATTGTGAACCAATTATAATCTACAGAGCATATTAATAACAGGACTGGCCAACTAAAAATTGCAATAGCCTAGCCTCAATATTATAAATGTGTATACTTTCAACTCCACATCAATCCATATGGAAACTCTGTAGGTCTCTGGAGTTTCTGGCCTCGTAAGGAAGATCTATAAGAGACAATTCCTCAGTGACTGGGCAGAGAGAGAGACAGATTAGCAACAGGAAAGGAAAGGTCCAGTCCAGCGAGCTGTTGGGTGCCATTCTCTCTAATGACATCAAATCATATCAAATCTGCCCTGGGCATTGTGCATCACCAAAAATGGAAGCGGAAGGTGTTCCGTCTCGCAACAAACATACATCATCCCATTTCAGGATCATACCCAAAAATCTAAAGCCTTATCTACACAGGAAAGTTGTATTTGTTTAACTTAAAACAGGTTAAAACCCAATTTCGTTATCTAGTGCAAAACTGTGTGTATAGGCTCTTTTTTAGGCTTGAAAGGATTAGATTTTTATCAGTAAATGTTGACAAACATTGATTTCACTATATACACACAAATTAATTAAAAATATTTCCATTGATAACTAAAATTTACCAATAGGCAAAGTAAGAAAAATTCTTCTTGAGAACTTACTAGAGTTTGACTTAAGGATATTTACTCCACACATTTTGACATGTGATGTTGACAATCTGTGTTTTAATGGTTATCAAATTTTATCATTTTGAATCTCAATGTCTACTGTATTGTCCAACCTCTCTCATAATTTTGTGCAACTGTTGCAATTTAAATCAACCAAAAAAGCTTAAAAATAAACATCAATATTATCCATTGAAATTATAAAAAAGAAAAATCGAATTCTGAATTCTGCCATTTAAGTTTAAGAGTGTCTTATTTCAGTTTAGATTACATTGATAGGTAATAGACTTAGATTAAATTGATTTAAGCCTCTCTTGAACTGAAATAAGAGTGTCCACACACAGTTCTGAAGTGGCTTAATTAAATCAGTTTAAAAACACACTATTACACCAGGTCTACACTACAGAGCTGTATCGGTATAACTACGTTGCTCAGGAGTGTGAAAAATCCACACCACTGTGTGATTTGTGGCAAATTGCTGGCACTATTATGATGTATCTCACGCTCTCTCTTCTTTGGAGAGGTTCAGGGCACCATTTCTTGCCCCTGAATTGGAATATTAATTGCCCCACTAGTGTCCTAGAGGAGGGGAGGGGAGAGGGAGGGACCTGGGCCCGCCCTCTACTCCAGGTCCCAGCCTGGGGGCCCTGAGGATAGTGGTGAACCACTTGAACTGACAGTTCCTTCCCCTGGTCTACTTCCTTCTCCTGCCCGTCAGCTTGTGGGGGGGCTTTCTGCCCTCCCTCTGCACAAGCCAGATGCCCCTTTACCTAGGGTCTTGGACTTCTTAGCCCACCGCAGCACTTCTCCAAACTTTCCTCTACTTCCCTTCAAACTGTTCTCTGGTCCAACACCAATCCTTTCTGCTCCAACTCCTCCAAACTGTTCTCTGCTCCAATACCAATCCTTTCTGCTGCAACTCCTCCAAACTGTTCTCTGCTCCAATACCAATCCTTTCTGCTCCAACTCCTCCAAACTGTTCTCTGCTCCAATACCAATCCTTTCTGCTCCAACTCTCACACTGTCTGATTGAAGCAGGGGGGTTTTATCATGTGACTGACTGCAAGTGCTCTAATTGGCTTCAGGTGCTCTGTTTAATCTATAGCAAACTTTCTTCCCCTTTCAGGGAATAAGGCTCCCTTCTAACCCTCTCCTGCTGCCCTCTGGCCATGCTGTATCACAGATTATACAGAGTTATAGTGACCTTAACTCCCTCACTGTCCCCTGACACACTTCCAACCCCTCCCATCTAGACAACGCTATGTCAACAGGAGAGCTTCTTCTGTCAACATAGCTACTGCCTCCTCAGGGGGTAGATTAGCTATGCTGATGGAAGAAGCTCTCTCATCGGCATAGTAGCATCTTCACTAAAGCACTACAGTAGTGCATGCACCAGAATGGCTGCACTGCTGTAGCACTATATGTGAAGATAAGCCCTTAGTTAAGCTAGTATACATTTGTGGTATAAGGCCTAAAGAAAAGTCATCTTCCCAGTGGGTTGTGTAAAGTCTGAGCAAACTTTTGATTTCTGGAATGCATTTCTAAAATAGGCCTTTGTAAGAGTTTCATTTAGCCTGATGGGTCCTCTCTTTGATTTCTGTGCAGCAAATTCTTTGAATATAAAAGTTTTCTGCTGATAAAAGCCCCCGGGAACTTTACTCCCATTGTAAGTTTTGGTTGTTGAATTGCCCATGAGGATCTACCCACTTTCAAATACATTGTGGGTAAATATTGTGTGCATTTACTTTATATCTCCGTGTGGCCTTTTAAAAACTTTTATGAGGATTGTTTTTATACGAAAAAAAAGGCTACGGAGGAAAAAAACCACTAAGAACATTAAGCCACAAGAACACTGGGATAATCTTGCATAGGCCAGCAAATGCAAACATATTCAGAGTTAGTTGCTACAATATTCAGCATCCCTCATTACATCGCTAAAATTTCAGATTTAACTCTGGATTTTCTGGCTTTGTGAGTTTCCATAAGCCTTTTACGTCGGTTTGGGTGAATTTAAATACACACAAATTCCTAGCAAAGGAAGAGCGTTGGAGTCTAACTTCCCCGTGGAAATACCAATTGGATGGTGCATTATCTACCTTAGGTTTTTCTCACCATTATCTAAGGCCAGGTCTGCATTAGAAATTTTTGCTAGTATAATGATGGTTAAGGGAATGATTTTAATGAAACTTTATACCAGCAAAAACCCTAGTTTAGACATGGTTATACCAGCAAAAAAAAGTTCTTTTGTGTAGCTTATTTTGTTCCAAGGGTTGATACAACTATAACAACAAAAGCACTTCTTTTGCTAGTAGAAGTTTCATCTACACTAAGAAGGTTTGCTGGTATAGCTAAAGTGGTATAACTCTATCAGAAAACCATTTCTAGTGTAGTTGAGGGTTAGGGTGTCCAGTGAGTGGGTGGGGGAGAACAAGGGAAATAACGCATGTGCCCTTCAGCCAGTGCAGAGAGATTTCCTTACTCCTACATACAACAGATTAATCTTTAGTAGCCCTGTAGAATTACTTGATTGCTCAGTTCCATAAATTGCATAAGTTTTTCTAGGTCAAGAATTTTAAAAATGGTATAAAAGATTAAAATCTCCTCAGGGCAAACGGTGGTTGAAGGTAGAGCTGGTCAGAAATTGGGTTGGTTTTCTATAGAAAAATTTGAGTATGACAAAATTTTGGCCAATCAAAACAAAAACATGTTGATTTGGAAATGCTGCCATGATGCTTCAGGGGAGTTTTAGTTCAGTTGCTCATGCTCCCATTCTTCTCTGTTCACTGGGCTCCTTACTGAATGTAATGTCTCGTGATGCACCATGGTCTCCCCTTTTGGAGAAGGGAAGTATTATATCATGGTGTCTCTGGCCATGGTGCAGCAAGAAAAACATAGTCTGACGGGGGAACCCAGCTCATAGAGGAGAATGGGGACACGAGGGAATCAAACTACAGCTCACATAAGGCACCAGAGTAGCATTTCCAAATCAAACTATTAGCTTTCAGCCGAAATTTTTCAGCATCTGACTTTCCCCTGAAAACTCACAAAGTTTCAGTGGTTGTTTTGCTACTTTGGGTATATGTTTAAATGTATATTAATGACCATAAAAGTTACTTCCTTAATTATATGGAACAATGATGGAATAATCTCTCTTCTAATATTAAACAACAACAAAAAAGGGGTGCCAAAAGATTTATCTAATTTTGCTCAGGCTTGGAATTTTATAATAGCCTTCTTCATCATTTAATCTTCTTCAGTACCAATTAAGTCAAGCTAACTTTCTCCTTTAATTAAATTGCAACATATTGTATAACTTTCAGTAGAAAACTTGGTCATTTTGATACTGCTGATATTAAAAAATATGAGTACTATGCAAGGTGAACAGTTTAATGATTAATTTTTATGTCTTTGTTTTTCCCACAATATTCTTTACAAGTGTTGTTGATAGAAATGTTATGTTACTATGTTTTATACTGTTATGAGATAATTTTAGTGATAGCATTGCAATTCCCAAAATGCAATAATATGTATTAAATATTTATAGATATATAAAACTTTGATTCTTCCTAAGTCTTAAGAATGTATCTTATAATTTTGAATTCATCAGCTTTAAGATTTCACACAAGTGCTAGGATATTTGCCAGAGTTAATATAATGGATGGTGCTCAGTGGTGGTGCAGCCTAGTGGGTTAGGCCTCTGCACTACACCTCTACTCGTTTCCTCAGGCCATCTTCATGCCTGTTTGCAGCCTTTTGTTTGGGGTTTGACTCAAGCCTTCAGATAGGTTGCTCCTCAGTATTATCTCCCCCTGGTGTGACAGAGTTCCTAGGAAGATATGGGGTTAATCTGTTGACTCCCATGAGTGTCCAAGCCCTGCTGGAGGTTTCAAAAGGCATTTATCCTTTCTCTCCTTCTCCCGGGGTGGGGGGAGGACAGAGTCCAAAAAATGAGGGGGGTTGTGCCCTTATTAATGGGGGGAAGGTATTGGGAAGAGAGCCCAGACCCTCCCACTCTGCCAGGCTCCAGCCCAAGGCCTTGTAAGGGTTACCGGACATCCAGAACCCTGAAGTACCTACTACCCACTCTTGTGTCAAAGTCTTTCAGTCTGTCTCTGAGTTGTAGGAAACAAGGTCAGCCTCTCTGGGCTCAGCAAGCAGACTCCTCCTCTCCAGGGGAAGGTTCCTGTATCATCTTTCCTCAGGAGCTCTCAGGGTAGGTGCCCCTCCCTGCCTTGTCAGGCCTCTTCTGAGCTATCTGGCTACCTTTTATGCTCCAGCTGGAGCATGCTTTGTAGGTGAGGCTGGGCAGGGTTGCCTGGGCCCAGAGTTGCTCCTTAACCCCTTCAGTTCCAGTGCAGCATCTATACACCCCATCACAAAGCACTTACTAGCTCTTCTTTAGCCATAGTTTCAGTGGTCCTGATTTTGCCCTTTTCAGAAAGTATATTACAATCAAATGGTTGTGCACCTTTCTGCAGTAAAAAAGATCCAGGTTGATAGTCAGAACTGTCCTTTGATTTTCATGGATCTAAGTGTGCAGACCCTGCAGTGAGAAGGGTTTCAGAACCATATTTTTGCCAAGCATAGACTGCATTTAACTCTGACCATATCTGGGTTCTTCCTGACACACTTCAGGCCAAGTTTTCAAAAAGATCTGCATAATAGGCAAGTTGCCCAAATGGTGTAATTCACCCATGATGCAGAGAGTCAGCGCAAGGCTTTCAGCACCATTTAATCCCTGTAGAGGGGCTGCAGTGGAGGACTGTAGAAGAAGGCATACATGGGTGTCTGTACATCCTCTTCCTATCACAGAAAGGTTCTGCAGCGATGGGCCAGAGGAAGGGCTGTGGATCTGCATTATTGCCAACTCATACAACAAGCTTGGAAGGACTGACAGCCACTGTTCCATGCGCAGCAGCCCTGTATCATGGCCTCCATCAGGGAAGGGGTGGATTTCACCTCACCTGTCCATTCCACTCCACACATATGGAGCTCACTTACTCAGGCTTTATGGACGTAGAATGAATGTGAACTGTTGTGCAATAAATAATCTCATATGTGTGTGCAACTACAGGGGCAGATGAGTACCTGTGTGCGCAGTGTCCTGGTTGGTATGCACATGTAGGACTGTACCTTAGCAATAGGTACATGTAGATTTTGTGTGGCTCTGTCCATTGCACAGGGCTTTTAAAACTTGGCACTTCATATCTCATTTTGGCTGTCTATTCCAGATCAGTTTCTTTATCAGATATAGCATAGACCAGTGTAATAGCGGATTAGCATTATGGATACAATCTAAAAATAGCATAGCCTTGTGTTTCATGCAATCCCTTCAAGTGTATGCATGGTAGGGTTACGATGGACATAACTGTCTAGAAGCGGAAGAGCCCTGCGTGGAATGGCAGACAATATTCCAGTTACACAATGAAGAGTTGTAAAGCTGCTTAGACTGGAGAAAAAGAGCTAGCCCACCAAACCACCTGGCTGTTTTACAACATCCCATTTTCAGGAGCTGCCCGTCCCAAACTGGGGCATACAGCTAATTCCCTTGCACAGGCAAAAGTAAGGAAAGGGTTAAGAATGAATACTATCCCCATCGCATTCAGAACTGAATGCAAAGCTCATATCTTTGCCTTAGCTTTCCCTCAATAATTCTTTACATCCACCTCCTTCCATACAAAAAACCCAAACAATGTTGTTTCTTCTCCTATCTGCACAGAAAGAGAAAGAAATTATTTCTGTTTTTTAAATCTTCAGGAGGTGCTCAGATACTGTGGTGAGGGGGCACATCGGTAGGTAACTAGGTAGATAGCAGAAGGATGACAAAACTGGCCAAAGACTAACCTAATAGGAGAAAGGAAATCATTTGCCCTAATGGGAGCTCTCTCAGTGAGCATTTTCAGGAAAGCAAGTACACACACCCCAGATTCTGTGGGAGATCCTCTTTTCTACTCTCCATTTATATGGGGTGAGAATGGATAACCTTTCGCCATATCACTTCTGTCTTCAACCTCCTTGGCTGACAGGTACATCATGGAGCTCAGTCAGAGAGAGACTGCTTCAGGCCCTCTACATTTCTTCTCTAGTTACTGCACAAACCGGTCACTGAGGAATCCTAGCTATACACTCACGTACACAAAGATATATAGTAAAATGCGAGAGAGGGCACCAAGTGGGGGGAAAAAATAGCACCCATTTAGAGAGAGATGCAATACTCAGAATGCATCCCTTTTGGCAGTATCTATTCCACGCCAGCAAAGTATCATTTCTGACCTGCCTCTAACTCAAGTGACACTGGTGTTTGGGCTTCAATGACCTTGTCATCTTTATGATAGACCATTACATGGATTTACCATTTTAGAAATAAAAATAGTATTTCCTGTTGTTGGACAGGAACAATTTGTTCCTATCAATACATTGTTGGATTTATTTATTTATTTTTCTGCTCCTTTGTCTAACCATCTCTGCTGCTTTGATAACAATAACTGAAGTTGACATTACTCACACTATATAAGATTTTATATAGTTCAATAAATCCCCCTCAGCTGACTTTTCCCCTATGCCATGTAAATTCACGTGTTTTTAATCACAACTATAAACCTAGGACTAGGGTTAACTTCCTAACCTTCCACCAGATAATGTAAATGTTGCAACCGGATTTGAAATTTGTATTTCAGAAAGACATCTTAATCAGATCATTATTGAATAAAATCAAACAAACTTATATTTCACTTTTTTATGCATGTAAAAACAACTCCCCAATATTTGAGATCCTTGGGTCTCCATATTGCCTGAACCATTCTAGGTAAAGCCTTTATTCTTGCCATTAATATTTATCCAATTGTATCTGTATCAATATCTGTCTGTATCCATTCCTTACTCCCTGAATTTTTGCAGCTCTGACTGATCTGTCACATAGAACTTTAGTATACATTTTCTGGGTTCTAAATCAATCACTCTATAATGGTACATGTTGCCATTTTCATCCTCTGATGTAACCATCTAAAAAAAATGTTGAGGAAGTCAAACACTACTGTACTATTTGTACTCTTGTAAATTGTCCCAAAGTATCATTTCCATTATTATCTGGCAGACGCTATGAATGAATATCAGTGATTTCTCTTAAAAATGACAGTAGTGTAACAAATTATGGAACAAGATTTATGTCACAGAGGGGCCAATTCACTCAAAATGGCTTGTGTGTCTCTATGTGACTGGAGTTACATGATTTTTCGTTTAGAAGTCAGACTGTTCTCTGACTGCCCTTTCAGAAAGGACATACAGTCTTTAGCTCAGACACATACAAAATGTAAATGGTTATTGTGACACAATAAGGGATATTGAATATTCTAATGCTAACTCTGAATGATCTTGCATTTGATGGCCGATACAAAAATGCCCCAGGGTTTAGTGGCTTAATGTTCTTAGTCTATTTTTAACTCTATTTTTAAAAAAAAAAAAATAGACACGCAATCCTCAAACATTTTTTAAAAGCTACATGCAGCAAGAATGGGCTAGCTTATAAATGCACACAAAATTTACCCAAAAATGTGTTTGAAAGCTAATAGATCCTCAAGGGCAGTTCAACAATCAAAACTTGCAATGGGAGTACATTCTCAGGGTCTTTTATCAACAGACTGTGCATCACAACTTTAATATTCAAACAATTTGCTTCACAGAAATCAAAAAAAGGATGCCCCTGCTAAATAAAACTCTTACAAAGGCCTGTTTTAAAAATATATTCCAGAAATCAAAAAGGTTTGCTCAGTCTGAACAAAAACTGTCTTTATGCTTTTACACAATACACTGGGAAGAGGCATTTTTTTCAGGCCTTGTCTACACAAAAGCTTACACCAGTTTTACTAATAATGTGTTTTTAAACTAATTTAGTTAACCCACTTCAAAACTCAGTGTGGTCACTCTTATTTCAGTTCAGGAGAGGCTTATATAAATTTAATTTAAGTCTATTATTTACCAACTTAATCTTCATTGAAATAAGACACTCAAACCATTTTCATGTTCTCTCCACAGGTACTAATGCGGAGAGTGGACTAGATGATACATCTGAGGACAGGGAGCAGAAGGAGACTCCACCAATTGGAAGGCATGAGATGCACTGCCCTAAGGATGGGGGTTCCACCTATGGGGGACTGAGTCATCTCTCTGCCATCCTGACCAGAATAACCGAGAAGTGTACTGCTTGCCAGGAGCTAGGAATCATGATGTGATGGAGAGACTGTGGAAACTCATCAAGCCCTCGGATCACTACCCCCTTCCTGCTTCATCACATGGGCACCAATGGTACTTACAAGAATGACATTGAGCAGATCACTGCAGACTATGTGGCTCTGTGAAGAAGTATAAAGGAGCTTGAGGCGCAAGTGGTGTTCTCATCCATCTTCTCTTGGAAGGAAAAGACCCAGGTAGAGACCGGTGAATCGTGGAAGTCAACGAATGGCTACGCAGGTGGTGTCGGAGAGAAGGCTTTGGATTCTTCTTGGAACACCATCCAATGGTCAAAGAAGGATTGCTAGGGAGAGACAGGCTCCACCTAATGAAGAGAGGGCAGAGCATCTTCACAAGCAGGCTGGCAACCTGGGGCGAGGAAGGCTTTAAACTAGATTCACCGGGGAAAGGAGACCAAAGCCCTGAGGTAAATGGGGAAGTGGGATACCAGGGGGAAGCATGAGCAGGACAACACAAGAGGGGAGGACTCCTGCCTCATACTGAGAAAGCAGGATGATCAGTGAGTTATCTTAAGTACCTATACACAAATGCAAGAAGCCTGGGAAACAAGCAGAGAGAACTGGAAGTCCGAGCACAGTCAAGGAATTAGGATGTGATTGGAACAGCAGAGACTTGGTGGGATAACTCACATGACTGGAGTACTGTCATGGATGAATATAAACTGTTCAGGAAGGACAGGCAGGGCAGAAAAGGTGGGAGAGTTGCATTGTATGTAAGAGAGCAGTATGACTGCTCAGAGCTCCAGTATGAAACTGCAGAAAAACCTGAAAGTCTCTGGATTAAGTTTAGAAGTGTGAGCAACAAGGGTGATGTCGTGGTGGGAATCTGCTACAGACCACCAGACCAGGGGGATGGGGTGGACAAGGCTTTCTTCAGGCAACTAACAGAAATTACTAGATCACGGGCCCTGGTTCTCATGGGGGACTTCAATCACTCCAGTATCTGCTGGGAGAGCAATACAGTAGTGCACAGAAAATCCAGGATGTTTTTGGAAAGTGTAGGGGACAATTTCCTAGTGAAAGTGCTGGAGGAACCAACTAGGGGCAGAGCTCTTCTCGACCTGCTGCTCACAAACAGGGAAGAATTAATAGGAGAAGCAAAGGCAGATGGGAACTAGGGAGGCAGTGACCATGAGATGGTCAAGTTCAGGATCCTGACACAAGGAGGAAAGGAGAGCAGCAGAATACAGACCTTGGACTTCAGAAAAGCAGACTTTGACTCCCTCAGGGAACTGATGGGCATAATGAATAATGAAAGAATAATATGAGGGGGAAAGGAGTCCAGGAGAGCTGGCTATATTTTAAAGAATCCTTACTGCGGTGATGTGAAAAGAATAGTAAATATGGCAGGCAACCAGGTTGACTTAACAGTGAAATCCTTGCTGATCTTAAACACAAAAAAAGAAGCTTACGAGAAGTGGAAGCTTGGACAAATGACCAGGGAGGAGTATAAAGATATTGCTCAGGTATGCAGGAGTGAAATCAGGAAGGCCAAATCACACTTGGAGTCGCAGCTAGCAAGGGATGTTAAGAGTAACAAGAAGGGTTTGCACAGGTATGTTAGCAACAAGAAGGGGGTCAGGGAAAGTGTGGGCCCCTTACTGAATGTGGGAGTCAACCTAGTGACAGAGGATGTGGAAAAAGCTAATGTGCTCAATGCTTTTTTTGCCTCTGTCTTCACGAACAAGGTCAGCTCCCAGACTACTGCACTGGGCAGCACAGTATGGGGAGGAGGTGACCAGTCCTCTGTGGAGAAAGAAGTGGTTCAGGACTATTTAGAAAAGCTGGACGAGCACAAGTCCATGGGACTGAATGCACTGCATCTGAGGGTACTAAAGGAGTTGGAGGATGTGATTGCAGAGCCATTGGCCATTATCTTTGAAAACTCATGGCGATTGGGCAAAGTCCCGGATGACTGGAAAAAAGACGAATGTAGTGCCCATCTTTAAAAAAGGGAAGAAGGAAGATCCAGGAAACTACAGGCCAATCAGCCTCACCTCAGTCCCTGGAAAAATCATGGAACAGGTCCTCAAGGAATCAATCTTGAAGTACTTTGAGGAGAGGAAAGTGATCAGGAACAGTCATCATAGATTCTCCAAGGACAAGTCATGCCTGACTAACCTAATTGCCTTCTATGATGAGATAACTGGCTCTGTGGATGAGGGGAAAGCAGTGGATGTGTTATTCCTTGACTTTAGCAAAGCTTTTGATATGATCGCCCACAGTATTCTTGCCAGCAAGTTAAAGAAGTATGGGCTGGATGACTGGACTATAAGGTAGATAGAAAGCTGGCTAGATCATCGGGCTCAATGGGTAGTGATCAATGGCTCCATGTCTAGTTGGCAGCCGGTATCAAGCAGAGTGCCCCAAGGGCTGGTCCTGGGGCAAGTTTTGTTCACTATCTTCATTCATGATCTGGAGGATGGCATGGATTGCACCCTCAGCAAGTTTGCAGGTGACACTAAATTGGGAGGACAAAAACAACTTGTGGCATCTGAAGAAGTGAGGTTTTTTTACCCACGAAAGCTTATGCCCAAATAAATCTGTTAGTCTTTAAAATGTCTCCAGACTCCTTGTTGTTTTTGTGGATACAGACTAACACAGCTACCCCCTGATACTCAACTGAGAGGAGTGGTAGATACGCTGGAGGGTAGAGATGGGGTACAGAACCCGGGAAGCTGAATAGCACATACCACCTTGTCAGTTACCCCAGAACCTGCATGGGGCATAATAAATCTAAAACTTCCCCCCAAAACCCTGCAACCGGGGGTCCAGCAGCCGCAGCAGCTCCAGGGGAGGCTCAATCTCTCCTGGCCTATTGTACCCGCTGCCCGTGCTTGTTTCTATTCACAATGTGATGCACCATGGGTAAGCATCTCAGTGTGCAACTCATCACTGTCCAGTCTTTTGGAAAGTTTTGGCAATGTATGACATGGCAAAAATGAGTCATGTAGAGATGACTAGGATTGCAGGATCAAGTTCCCATCATGTAACTTTCTCCACCCCATAAGGCCATCTCTATCCCATAATAGTTGGACCTATTTTTAAAATTCCACAAATCCATGCAGGACTTGTGACTGTCCACTATCTCTGACAGAAGCTTGGAGCCTAGATAGATTTGCACTATTGTCATGAACATTGCAAGCACAGGACACAGGATCCATTGGTGTTTGCTGAGCTACAAGGGCCACAGGGAACATGACGATTTCCTGGAGGGCAGATTGCTGTGAGATATGATGAGAACCAATTCAAGGTTGTTGCTGGCATTCATGGAGCAACTGCAAGTGATGGAGTTCTGTTTCTGGGCCCAAGAAATGAGCACTGATGGTGGGATCACATCATAATTCAGCCTTCAGATGACCAGCAGTGGCTGCAGAATTTTGGGATGCACAAGGCCACATTCCTGGACCTGTACACTGAACTTGCCCCAGCCCTTCAGCGCAGAGACACTAAAATGAGAATTGCACAGACAACAGAGAAGAGAGTGGCAATCACACTGTGGAAATGCCTCCAGCTTCCATCCCGGGCACATCACACGATCCATTGTCTACAGCCAAGCACTGAGGTACAACCGCATCTGCTCTAACCCCTCAGACAGAGACCAACATCTACAAAATCTCCACCAAGCATTCTCAAAACTACAATACCCGCACGAGGAAATAAGGAAACAGATCAACAGAGCCAGACGTATACCCAGAAGCCTCCTACTGCAAGACAAACCCAAGAAAGAAACCAACAGGACTCCACTGGCCATCACATACAGCCCCCAGCTAAAACCCCTCCAACGCATCATCAAGGATCTACAACCCATCCTGGACAATGATCCCACACTTTCACAGGCCTTGGGTGGCAGGCCAGTCCTTGCCCACAGACAACCTGCCAACCTGAAACATATTCTCACCAGTAACTGCACACCGCACCGTAGTAACTCTAGCTCAGGAACCAATCCATGCAACAAACCTCGATGCCAACTCTGCCCACATATCTACACCAGCGACACCATCACAGGACCTAACCAGATCAGCCACACCATCACCGGTTCATTCACCTGCACATCCACCAATGTAATATACGCCATCATATGCCAGCAATGCCCCTCTGCTATGTACATCGGCCAAACTGGACAGTCTCTACGGAAAAGGATAAATGGACACAAATCAGACATTAGGAATGGCAATATACAAAAACCTGTAGGAAAGCACTTCAACCTCCCTGGCCACACTATAGCAGACCTTAAGGTGGCCATCCTGCAGCAAAAAAACTTCAGGACCAGACTTCAAAGAGAAACTGCTGAGCTTCAGTTCATCTGCAAATTTGACACCATCAGCTCAGGATTGAACAAAGACTGTGAATGGCTTGCCAATTACAGAACCAGTTTCTCCTCTCTTGGTTTTTACACCTCAACTGCTAGAACAGGGCCTCATCCTCCCTGATTGAACTGACCTCATTATCTCTAGCTTGCTTGCTAGCATATATATACCTGCCCCTGGAAATTTCCATTACATGCATCTGAGGAAGTGGGTATTCACCCACGAAAGCTCATGCTCCAAAACGTCTGTTAGTCTATAAGGTGCCACGGGATTCTTTGCTGCTTTTAGTCAGTGGGAAATAATTCTGGAGCTGGAAAATCCACTGTGGAGGCCACTGTCATGCATGTGTGTGGGGCCATTGATCATCTTCTGCTATATAAGACTGTGACTCTCAATAAAGTGCAGGATGTAGTGGATGGATTTGCAGCAATGGGATTCCCGAGCTGTGCTGGAGCAATAGCACACATATCCCTATTTTGTCACCAGACCATCTTGCCACAGAGTACATCAACAGAAAGTGCTATATTTCTATGGTTATACAGTGCTGGTGGATCACAGGGGACATTTCATCAACATCAGTGTTGGCTGGTCAAAGAAGGTGCATGATGCTAGCATCCTTAAGAACACAGGACTACAAGCTACATCAAGGGACTTTCTTTCTCGACTAGCAGATTACCATTGGTGATGTTGAAATGCTAATACTGATCCTGGGGAACCCAGCCTACTTTCTGTGGACAGTGTACAACTTACATACACTGGTACCATCACTTACTGACAACATTGTCTCCCTTCTGCTGGTGCCATTACATAGAGTAGACTAGTTCACATAAATACAGTAATTCAGGGCTGCCCAGGGAGAGGCAAGTGGGGCAATTTGCCCCAGGCCCCACAGGGGCCCCAATGAGAGTTTTTTGGGGACCCTGGAGCGGGGTCCTACACTCAGTCCGGGGACTCTGGAAAACTCTCACGGGGCCCAGGTCCCCGGAGCTTCTTCCACTCCAGGTCTTCGGCGGCAATTCAGTAGCGAGGGGCCCCCGCCGCAGGTCTTTGGGGCACTTCGGGGGCAGGTCCCAGAGCGGAAGAACCCCCCGCCGCCGAAGACCCCAGGCCCCCTGAACCCTCTGGGCTGCCCTGCAGTAATTACTACTCCTAAGGACATTCTGCACCAAAAAATTAAAAATTCTGTGCACAATATTTTAAAATTCTGAAAAATTCAGCAAAATTGATTTGTCAAATACATGTGGAGGCTGCAGGTTGTTTGCATGCATGTGGAGTGAGCACATTCATAAAGTCCACAAAGCGAAAGTGCCTGAAATTAAAATTCTCCAGGTTTAAACAACCCTATGTTCTATGTATTGTTGAATAAAGTGACCGAGTATGTTCTGTGTTCTACATTTAACAATTCTGAGAAACTTGAGATTGTCATCTGTAATTTCTTTTATCTGTAATTGTTAAAACTCTGCTTATCAAGAAAGTTCTGTCACAATATGGGTTGTCATACCTCTGTTGTGGCAGGAAGGGTTAGCCACCACACCCGCATTAAAATCTAAGGAGGGAGTTTTGTAATTGTCTCTGAGGTTGTGGTTCAGATATTAGATAAAAATTTTGTTTCAGTATTAAAATATTCAGCCAGTTCCAAGTTATAGATTTAATTGACTTTGGCACACTCCTTTAGTTATAACCAAGTGGGCAGTCATCTCTTTAGAATCCTCCTTAGAATTTATAAATTGTTAGTTTTATGACTAATTTGATGATTTAACTCATTAGCTGTCACAGCTCAGGGTTAGCTGCCTGCAACTTCGACCCCTTCTGTGATCTCTCTCTGGACAAAATGTAGGAGTAGGATTTTATATTTGTATTAGAGGTTATAATGATTGACAGTTATAATAATGTAGTATATATTAAATGTATTAATGTATGATTTGATTTCATCCTGCCTGCCACTCTTTTGATTTCAAGGCAGGAATAGACCAGAATAGTCTTTATGGCTGATTATGGTCACCTTTTGTTTTAGGATAAGATTTCATTAAAGTATTTGCTATAAGGTCTTGCTTCTTGTATGCATTGCAAACTAAGTTGTATAAGGTTCTTTTGTAATCCCTTTAGTAACCATATAATCCTTTCCAAAATGTTATCCTGTCTGAGGCCATGGCTACACTGGCGCTTTACAGCGCTGCAACTTTCGCACTCAGGGGTGTGAAAAAACACCCCCCTGAGCGCTGCAAGATACAGCGCTGTAAAGCCTCAGTGTAATCAGTGCCGCAGCCCTGGGAGCGCGGCTCCCAGCGCTGCAAGCTACACTCGTAAGGGATGTGGTTTACGTGCAGCGCTGGGAGAGCTCTCTCTCAGCGCTGGCACTCCGACTACACTCACACTTCAAAGCACTGCCGCGGCAGCGCTTTGAAATTTCAAGTGTAGCCATAGCCTATAAGTCTCTGTAAAAATGTTTGGTGTGAGTAAAGGATGTGTGCACGGTTAAAGAGTGTGAAAGCTACCACAAATGTCCAGATGGTCAGGAAAAAGTGAGAGACTGGGAAACACCAGGAGATGATCAGAAAACATCCATTGTATCCAATGCTAAACATGTTAGCAGCACTGAGGACCGCAGAGGTGAGGCAGGCACCCCCAAAGGTGAGACAACAAATAGGAGATAATGATGGGAAGCCCGACAATAACCATCAATGATAACAGCAGAAAACCCCAAGATTAACACCACTTAAGAACTAATGATTATAGGATGACATTGCAAAATCCATGGATTCAAATGGGAATTTACAACTATAAAGTTGGGGTGTTTGCCATGAAACTCTGGGTTCAGTCCTGCAAGCCTTGGAGCATCAGATTGCGACTGACAGAGCCCTGCCCTTCACTTGTGCTCAATCTACCTGGCTATTAGATTGATTCGAGCTACGACAGACTGGTAAATATAAGACCATCTGCAGGATTGTGTGTGTGTTGTGTAATAGAATGCATATGCTAACTATTGAATTTTCAGTAAACACGGCAAATTGCCTTTTTCCGTGAAAAGGATCCTGTGTGCTTCTTATAAGCAGAACAAAACCCTCACCAGATTTTAGGCCTTGAACTTTCATCTTTCTAGGGTGGAATCCTGCATTTCTCCCACTCTCAGACCAGGTCTCAGGCTATTGTATCCTGTGTACCAACTAAAAGAACAGGAGTACTTGTGGCACCTTAGAGACTAACAAATTTGTTTGGGCATAAGCTTTCGTGGGCTACAGCCCACTTCTTCAGATGCATAGAATGGAACACACAGACAGAAGATATTTATTCATACAGAGTACCAACTGGGATTCCTCAGCAGGACTGACTGGGTTCAAGACCTGAAATCCTTCCCTTTAAGGGCCGGCTTTAAGCCAGTTCCCCCGATTCCCTGGAATTGGGCCCCACAGCTAAGAGGGCCCTGCGCCCATGCCTAAGAGGCCCTGCACCTTAGGCATCTTTTAATTTTAATTTTTTTTTAAACTCACCCGTGGGTCCGCTCCAGGTCTTCGTCGGCATTTCAGCAGCGGGGGGCGGGGGGGTGCACTCTGGGGCTTCGGCATCATTTTGGTGGCAGGGGGGTCCTTGAGTGCCACAGAAGACTCGGAGTGGATCCCCCGCCACCAAAGTGCCACCGAAGCCCCAGACCACCACGGGGTATTCAAATCGGGCCCCACCGTTGATAGAGCCAGCCCTGCCCTTTAGGAGCACTGACCAGTGGGTGCATACAGTGACCCAAAACAGCCTTTTCCAGATGAACAGTAGGAACACATCATGACAAGAATAAAGGGTTTTTAACATAAACAGTCTTCAAGCATATCTGTCTTACCTAAAGGATAGGGAGGTCTGGTTTCTCCCAGATACTCCACCTCTAGGGGCTGGAGGTTCACTCTGCTCCCCAGTGGCAGTCCCTATCTCTCTCTCTCTCTTGTTCTTCAGGAGTCTGCCTATTAATCCACCCCAAAATTCTTTGTCTCTTGAACAAACCAGTTTAGACAGCCCACCAGGGAGGGCAGAGATACCATCTCACAGTTAATAGCCCTGGCTGGGTTCTTGCTGAGGAACTCTTATCTGGGTTCTTATCGGTTTTCTTGGACAGTTGACTGACTATCCAGCTATTGAACTAACCCCTTGAAATCAAATAGTAAACCCCACAACAAAAAACAGACATATAATAGCCATAAAATATTACAGGCAGCTCTCACATCCTCCAATGGGGATTTAACCTCAATCCCATATTCAGGCTAACTCGTTGCTTCGACCCTGATATTGATTTGATAGTTATATTGCTTTATTCTTAATTTAATAATATTAATAGGTACCTTAGCTTTGATTAGATGTTTTCTTGATTTTATTTTTGTTTTAGTGTTTGAATAAAATGTATAAAGAGATTCTGAGTCACACCCCTTTCAACAAGCAATGTGGGTCCAAAATCTTTGAGGACCAGGGAGATGACAACTGGCCAATCTAAAAGCCTGACCAGCTCCCCTAATTAGTTTTTGATTCTCACATTTCTTATACCTCTTTTTGTACTCTCCTCAGTGATGTAATCCAGCCTACTGCAAGGACCATATGAAACCATTATGTTGTTACTACGCTTTGATGCCGTGTCTCCTCGTCTGTATGGTACCTATATTGACACTGGTCAATTGTGTTAATGATTTTCCCTTGTTCTTTTGAATAGCCTAATTCATTCCAGCCTCTCTTAAAGGAATGTAATCATCTGAAATTCTTAGCTATCCGTGTTTGGCCAATTATATCTGAAAGTGCTGAAAATTCTCTTTTTGCAGAGTCAGGGCCGGCTCTAGCCATTTCGCTGCCCCAAGCATGGTGGCACGCTGCGGGGGGCACTCTGCCGCTCGCCGGTCCCGTGGCTCCGGTGGCCCTCCCGCAGGCATCCTTGCGGATGCTCCGGAGCCGCGGGACCAGCGGACCCTCCACAGGCAACCTGCGAGAGGTCCACCGGAGCCGCTTGCCGCCCTCCCGGCAATCAGCAGAGCACCCTCCGCAGCATGCCGCCCCAAGCACGCGCTAGGCGCGCTGGGGCCTGGAGCCGGCCCTTTGCAGAGTATATCCATTTTGAGCAGTCTTTTTCCTGGAAAAAGGTTTTTATTGTTCTTAACTCAGAATTGCCTTTTTCTATGTTACAAGGTCTTCATAACTTCCTAGAATTCCCCAGAGGACAGCTGGATGGAGATGAGCAGTGCCACTATAAAACCCTACATTTTTTAGTATGGAATTGTAAGAAAAATTGTCATGGATTCTTTTCAGAGATTAATAATCCCCACTGAACAACATGCCACTTTATGGTTTCTTAATCTCATAATACATTTTGCTAATTTATTTTAAGTAGCATTTATTACCTATAGATTTAAAAACTTATTTTAGATATTTGTATGTTAGTACAAGGGAGGGAGGTGGGAGTCACTAGAAATATACAATGATTGATGAACTGTCTACTTAATATCATTATCAATTCATTAATGGCTGGATCCTCAGCAATGGAGCTATGCCAACTGAGGATCTGTTCTTAACACTTGAAAAACTTTTAACAAAGATGATTTAAATGATGAGACTACATAAACATTTCTGGAGGTTATTCAATTCCAAGTTTAAGTGAGGAATGGTTTTTCCCTCTGGTTAATTAGAGCTGCGTCTAGATCTTCTTGAGAAGTTTCCTTTAACTTCTTTAATTTATTGCATATTTTAATGCTCAAAACTATCTGACTTCCTCTATAAAAATTATGGGTCAAACGCTGCCACCTTTACAGATGCTTGAAGAGAGTGGAACTACTCTTTAAGTGTTACCCAGTGTGAGTATATGCAGCACAATCTGGGACTCTAGGTTTATGGGATTCAATCCAGAGAATTCCAGGCTCTCTTTTGTTACCAAAGGAAAGCCTGTGAGTTATTGGATTTCTGCTGAGACCAGATAAGGGTGAGGTCATTGGAAATACAAACATGAGCTGGTCTCTTGAAACAAGCTAATTTCATATGAAAACAGCCAGAGAGCAACCTTCTAGATTCAATTAGCTAATAACTCTTAATAGGTATAGGCCTATGCCATTCCAAGATATTCTTGGAATGTACTGAGGAAAACTTTTTGTTCCACACTAGCACTGGAAGGTGTAAATTCCAGTTCAAGGAGTCCCATCCCCACTAGCTCTGATCCAGGTAACCCACTAAAAATAGAACAGTAACTGCAGCTGTGCGAGCAGTGGGAAAGGAGAGCCAACCCAAGTACCTAGCTAGGGTCTCGGACAGAATCCTACATGGGACAACTAGCCCCTCCCCCTACTCATGCTGCTGCAGCTACATTCTATTTTTAGTATGCCAGCTCAATCAAAGCTAGTGTAGGTATGTCCCCATAAGCTCCTTCCAGCTCCAGTGCAGACATACAGATGAAAGAGCAACATATCACATATGTTTTAGTGGAATATATTCCATCTAATACAGTGATTGCGTATTTCAGTTTTATACTAACTCTTCATGATCACAGCTTCTAACCACCCTCTCCCCAATCTCCCTCTACAACAGAGACAAAGTAGTGTTTGGAATTAATCTACAGTAAGGAAAGAACTCAACAACAACTTTTGGCCCCATTGCTCTTTCAAAGGTTTCACCCTTTGAATGGCCTTCTACAGACCACTAAATCAGGAGGAGGAAGTTGATGAGGCATTTCTAGAGAAAATAACAAATATCCAAAAGATGAGACCTGGTAGTAATGAGAGACTAACTATGCAGACATCTGTTGGAAAAATAATAAGGCAAAACACAAAATTTTCAATAAGTTCTTGGAATACACTGAGGAAAACTTTTTGTTCCAGAAAGTGGAAGAAGTAACCAGGGGAACAGCTGTTTTTAACATGATTCCAACTAACAAGCAGGAACTGGTTGAGAATCTGAAGATTGAAGGCCATTTGACTGAAAGTGATCATAAAGTGACAGATTTCATGTTACCGAGGAAAGGCAGAAATGAGAACAACAGAATAAGGACAATGGACTTCAAAAGAGTAGACTTTAACAAACTCAGAGAATGGATAGGTAAGGTCCCATGGAAAAAGAATCTAAGGAAAACAGAAGTTCAAGAGGCTAGCAGTTTCCCAAAGAGACATTATTAAAGACACAGCTGCAAACTATCATGATGCAAAGGAAAGATAGAAAGAATAATAAAAGTCTCCACCAGGAGCTCTTTAATGACCTGAAAACAACAAAAAAAAGTCCTAGAAAAAGTGGAAACAAGGACAAATTGAAAAGGATGATTATAAAGGAATAGCACAAGATTGTAGGGTCAAAATCAGAAAGGCTAAAGCACAAAATGAGTTACACCTAGCAAGGGTCATAAAAGGAAATAAGACAACATTCTATAAATACATTAGGACAGGAGAAAGATGAAGTGAAGTGTAGGTTCTCTACTTAGCAGAGAAGGAGAGCTAATAATCAATGACATCAAAAAAGTTGAGGCATTTCATGCCTATTTTGCTTCAGTCTTCAATGAACAGATAAATTGTGACCAGATACTTAACACAATATCAACAACAAGGGGGAGGGAATGGAAGCCAAAATATGCAAAGAACAGGCTAAAGAACATTTAGGTAAGTTATATGTATTCAAGCCAGCAGGGCCTGATGAAATACACCCAAGGGTAATTAAGGAACAAGCTGAAGCAATCACAGAATGATTAGCAATTATCTCTGAGAACTTGTGAGGGATGGTGAGGTCCCAGAAGACTGGAGAATGGCAAACATAGTGCCTATCTTTAAGAAGGGGAAAAAAAGAGTACCCAGGGAATTATAGACCAGTCAGCTTGCCTTTGATACCTGGAAAATTACTGGAACAAAGCAATCAATTTTTAAGTACCTAGAGGATAACAGGGTTATAAGCAATAGCCAACATAGATTTGTAAAGAAGAAATTGTGCAAAACCAACCTAATTTCCTTCTTTGACATGGTTACTGCCCTAGTGGATGGGGATGGGGGTTGTTTACATCACTTGTTCTCAAATCCGGTCCACTGCTTGTTCAGGGTAAGCCCCCCGGAGGGCCGGGCCAGTTTGTTTACCTACTACGTCCACAGGTTCTGCCAATTGCAGTTCCCATTGGCCGCAGTTCACTGCTCCAGGCCAATGCAGACTACAGGAAGCAGCGCGGGCCGAGGGATATGCTGGCCGCGGCTTCCCACCGCCCCCATTCACCTGGAGCAGCGAACTGCAGCCAGTGGGAGCTGCGATTGGCCGAACCTGTGAACGCGGCAGGTAAACTCACCAGCATGGCCTGCCAGGGCTTTCCCTGAACAAGCAGCGGACCGGCTTTGAGAACCACTGGTCTACATAATATATCTTGATTTTAGCAAGGTTTTTGACACAGTACTACATGATATTTTCATAAGCAAACTAGAGAAATGTGGTCTAGATGAAATTATTATAAAAGTAGATGCAAAACTGATTGAAAGTCCATGCTGAAAGGGTAGTTATAAATGGTTCATTGTCAAACTGCAGGAGGAATGTATCGACTGGTGTCAGGGTTCCCTCCCTATTCTGAACTCTGGGGTACAGATGTGGGGACACACATGAAAGACCCCCTACGCTTATATTCCGCCATCTTAGATTAAAAACTTCCCCAAGGCACAAATTCCTTTCTTTGGCCTTGGACGGTATTGCTGCCACCACCAAGTGATTTAAGCAAACATTCAGAGAGGACCCACTTGGAGCCCTATCCACCCCCCCATCCCCAAAATATCCCCCCAAGCCCCTTCATCCCCAGCCTGTGCCCGGTCCCTAAATTTTACTAAAAATAACTATGATAAAATGAGGAGGCACTGCCTGCCTCTTTGCTGCCCATGGTGGGCTGTGAGCTGTGAGCCTGGTGACTCTGAGCTGCAGGGGCTCTCCTGCCACTCACACCACTGGGAGCTACAGTGACCCCCAAGCTCTAAGGCCAGTGGCTTGGAGCTGCAGGAGCCCCACCCATGGGGGCTGGAAGCTGTGGGGGTGCCCTGCTCCGGCTCAGAGCTCCAGAGCCAGCAGCTGGGAGTTTGGGGAACTCTGCTGCCTGCAGCGGCTTAGAGCTCTGGGACCCCCACTGGCTAACAGCTCCAGCCCCACAGTCCCAGGGCTGAAGCAGAAAATGTCACAGAGATCTCTGGAAATCACAGATTCCATGACTTCCATGACATAATCTTAGCCTTAATAATAGGCACTCTACTACATCCAGATAGTAACAAAACATTTATAAGCATTTGATCATGATACTTGCAAACGGGCTACACTCAGGGGTGCTTAGTCCCACATGGGTTGGCTACAACATGGTCAGGCAGATATTAGCAATGAACACTTCAAGAGTTTACTTTTTTTATACCCTCAACAAACAACTGATGCCATTGCCAAGTACTGACTTCAGCTAAAAGCCAATTTGACACAGTTCACCCTTATTTCCAGTCTTATTCCAGATAAGGTTTACAACCTCCTTTCTTCTTGAGCCCTTTCCTCCCATCCCGCTTGCTGTCCAACATTTATTCCATTGCACCTGTATTCACACAGGTATTAACACTGGTACGTGGGTTAGGAAGATCCATGTTGGCTCATTTTAAGACAAATTCTCTTTCCGTTATTTAAAATATATCTGCAGTCATCCCTATAGGTCAGAGGCCTGCTTTTTAAAACTTTCCCTTATCTTCTTAGTTATTCTTGGAGCCAGACATCCTCCCTTCTTCATTCCTTCTGGCTTTATAACTTATTACTTTCAAGGCCTTCCTTCTATTTGCTAATCAGGTCTTTTCTTTACAACACATATATGCCTCCTGAACCAAATTTAAACTAATTCTAATTCTTTAGTTCCATATTTATTCTATACTAGAACAAGAAGTAATCAGATTGATCTGCAGCAAGAGAGATTTAGGGTTGAAGATATTAGGAAAACCTTTCTACCTATAAGGATAGTTAAGCACTGGAATAGGCTTTCAAGGGAGGTTGTGGAATCACCATCACTGGGTGTGCTTATGAACAGGTTGGACAAACACCTGTCAGAAATCATCTAGGTTTACTTGGTCCTGCCTCAGCATAGGGGGCTGGATTAGGTGACCTCTCTTGGTCCCTTCCAGCCCTAAATTTCTATGATTCTATTACAACAGTTGACAGGAAAGAGCTTGCCAGTGCATTAGGACAGCTGTACAACTCTCAGACAAGGCTCAATGGAGTCTCCTACTGTCATTTTCAAAAGCTTGACCAATGTACTGTATGGCAATCTGATCAGGCAGAGTAAATCAGTAATGCCGTTCTGCAGCAAGGTTAGGGCCAAATGCCTGAGGCATTTTATATTCACTGAAGGAGAGCAGTTTCATATAGAAACTTCAATGTGTCTGAAGAACACATGAAGCTCATCCATGGGTCAGTAGCCACAGGGGCTATTGGGTTGAAATGAGCCATCCAATTTCACAGCCAACTTGGAAAATAGTGATGACACTGGGTACCACTATAATGAATTAGGACTAAACAGTGTAAAAGTTGCAAATTCTTATTGTTATCACAAGAAGACATTGGCCTCTGGAAGACAAACTGCAGCAACATATCAGAGAAGCAATTTTTTAGTTGCAAATGTGAAAGCAAATTTCTTGCCAGATTTACCTTAGGTCATTAGCTGAATTATAATACTTCTGCTCTTCACAACTGATTCCCACTTTAATTTGATTTTGAGCACCTGATTAAATTTACCTTCTGTGCAGAAACAGACATTTAATTTAGCTCCAGTTCTGTATTGTGCTCACACTGCAATGCCATTTTCATAGAAGCAGCTATAGTTAAAGAGTAATTCTCTCTCCAGCAACAATATATGGGTTGGCTTGGAAGGATAAGATTTTTATTGGTAAATGTCAGTAAACATCAATTTCATCATACACACACAAACTGACAAAAAAAATTTTCCATCAATAAATGAAATTTACAGAAAGACTAAGTAAGAAAAATATTGCTTGAGAACTTTTTACAGTTTGATTTAAGGATATTTATTTTGTATATTTTGACATGTGATGTTGACAATTTGTATTTCAATGGCTATAAGCCTTAACTTTTTGAATCTCAGTGTCTACTGTCTTTAAATAATTAGTTTCTGACCCCTCTCTTATCTGCCCCTCCATAATTTCCCTCAAACTGTGAAAATTTAAATTAATAAAAATTAAAAAACACCATTAAAAATAAACATCAATATTATCTGTCAAAAATGTAAGAAAAATAAAAAACAAATCCTGCCACGCTTATATATGTTTGTTATTACAGCCATCTGCCATTTTGCTCAAGCTCAGAGATTTGTTAAGAGCTGGAGAATAAATAAAGGTACAGTATTAAACACGTAGCAATAAACCATTAAAAATCTCCTGCAAACTGTAGCATTATAAACCAAATGTCCCCAAATAACCAGTGTGAGAGAGTGCTTAGCCCAACTTACCTTCGCTGGTTTACACTTTCCACTATGTCTAAACCCACTACAGAATGTTATTCAGCTTCCCCGGCATGCTCTTTGTTCTTGTTGTCACAGTCCTACTGAGGTTGGATCCAATATCTGAGGGTAAGATACCTCGTGTTTTGCTATAATATTGCACCAGGTTTTTTTCATTTATTTAGGACAGTCTGGGTTGCTGGATCAATTTGTCATTTTGGACTGCGCATTGCCACCTCCGGGACTCCCACTGGACAATCAGACCCACTTAGTCTACTGAGGGTATTTCTGAACAGGGATAAAAGACACTTAGTACTGCTGTGGCTGACCCAGGACAGCTGACCCAGGCTTATGGGAGTCAGGCTGTGGAGCTAAAAACTGTTGGGTAGACATCCAGGAATCCTCCACCCTGGCAGGATCCCAGCGTCTGGGCTCCAGCCTGAGCCCAAATGTCTACACAGTGATTTTTCAGAGCCTGAGCCTCACAAGCCCAAGTCAGCTGACCTGTGCCTGCTGCACATTTTTTATCCCTATGTAGACATACCCTAAAAACGTCTGGGGTCTTTTGCATCTTCCTGCCTGCTGCAAGTCTCCCATATTGATCCTTCCATCTCTGTTTTCAGCCACTAGCTGAACAAATTAGATGATAGGTCTTCCTTTTAAATGGATAATGAAAAAGTAATTTGGTTCATCCACTGACTGACACAGATTTTGAACTTTATGACCATAGTGGTGCTGCCCTTTTAAGATTCTGAGATCAACTCCTAGATTAGGGGTGGCCAAACTTTTTGGCCCAAGGGTATAGAATCTGGGTATAGAAATTGTATGGCAGGCCATGAATGCTCACCAAAATTGGGGTTGGGGTTTGGGGTGTAGGAAGGTGCTCTGGGCTGGCACTGAAAGGGCTGGAGGATGGGAGGGGGATCAGGGCAGGGGCAGGGGGTTGGGGCACCGGCGGGGGGGGTGGCTCAGGGGTGCAGGCTCAGGGCAGCGCTTACCTCAAGCAGCTCCCAGTAGCAACAGCATGTCTCTTCTCCAGCTCCTAGGTGAAGGTGTGGCCAGATGGCTCTGCTGTGTGCTGCCCCCTCCACAGGTGCCACCTCTGCAGCTCCCATTGGCCATGGTTCCCAGCCAATGGGAGCTGCGGGGGTGGCACTTGGGGTGGAAGCAGCATGCGGGGCAGAGCCCCCTGGCTGTCCCTATATTTAGGAGCCAGAGGGGGGACATGCCACTGCTTCCAGGAGCCACGAGGATCAGCCCCCCCACCCTGCAAGCCCCAGAACTCACTCCCCAGTGGGAGCTCAAGGGCTCGATTAAAATGGCTTTTGGGCCAGATGTGGCCCGTAGGCTGTAGTTTGCCCACTCCTGTCCTAGATACTATGGTGATTGACACTCTATAAATACTTGAGACAGAAGCTGCCTATTATGTTGAACTCTACTATTGCTAAAATTTTCTTTAAATAAGTTCAGTATGATGTTCCATCTAGTACTAAGTTACTCTCCGTAAAATTAATTTTGCAAATGTAAGGTCTACCACTTGTCAATTTAACTTGCCATTCTGTTAACTGACTCATTCTTTTTAGCCTCAGATTTCTCATTAAATATCTTCCAAAGTCTTAGGGATGCTTAGCTTGAGCGACTTGCTGCCTCAGCTTCTCAGTATAAAATGAAATTCTTAGATGTGCAAAGGCAAAACAAAGAGCCACTAGTAGCTTAAGTAGCACTTTACATATATAAAATCCTATCAGTAAAAGAATTCAATTAGAGAGCTAATTAGAAAACACTCACACTGCCCCAAAACTACCATGCATAGACAGATCTAGCAGCTGCAGCATAGTATGCACAGACTTTCACAACACACTACAGACAAAGGGTTGCTTTCCAGGAGCCATCCAACAGCAAGAGAGGGTGTGGGAGTTAATGAGAAAAGAAAGTTCCCAAGTGAGAAACTGGGAAAGAGCCCATATTCTGAGGCCCAGGAGATCTGTCGTTAAAATTTAAGTTCCAAGTCCCGCAGTGAGCTCTGTGTATGTGGAGCTGTGCACCCATGCACCCATGGAAAGCTCACTGAAGGATCTGGGCCTAAAAATTTCCTTTTTGTGAATACAGATCATGTGTATTATGTCAATATGAGTTCAACATTCTTTATAAAAGAGACACAAAGTCTCACTATGGAAAGGGAACTATTACTTCTCACTTTGTCCACTAAAAAAAATTAACAGTAGAGAGACAAGATCAATTTCTTAAAAAAAACTCAAATGCAAAACCACCAATCAGATGCTGTTGTCCATCCTAGCTACACAGCACTTCAAGATTACATTTCAAATTCAAAGCTTTGGGCCAGATCCTCAGCTAGAGTAAATTTGTGTAAATAGATTGACTTCACTGGAGCTAGGATGAGTTCTCAGTTAATTATTTTATCCTTATTTCAGATTTTTACCACATCAACATTTCCTGTCTGTATGTAACACATCTTGAGCAAACAACGCATACAAGGAGTTGATATTTCAGTGCACTCTGGACCAGTTTCAATACTTAGTATTCAGAAAAGAAAAAAAAAATCAAATCAATGCTTGGAATGCAATTCCAGCCACATTAGGACAAATACTTACAGGGAGTATAGCGTGGAAGAGTAGTTTTCAGGTAATTAAACATTGATAAGGTGAAGTTTTCAGCTCAGGAGCTCACTAGGCTTCATTATAGCTTTTGTTTTTCATTGTGTTTCGTTGTGTACCATATTTTAGCAACAGCTGACATCATTCATATTCTGAGACCTGGTATCTGTTCATTTATTTGTCTTTTTCCCCACTCCATTTTCTTTTTCTTGGCATTTTGATTTAACTTTTCACAGTCCATTGTTACTATAATAATCCCAGTCCTGTACTGAGCCTCTTGAGACATCTGACCAGAAAGGAAACATGTGCTAGGTGGAATGGGATTAGAATCATTGGCGACTCTTCTTGGTTGTGTTCTGTATATAGCTATGATTCTGTGAAAATGACTGAGAAGGGGCCCTGAGAAGGAACAAAAGACAGTCAAAGAAACCCCACAAAGGAGAGTGAGGGGAGCAGAAGGGAGGGGCCGAGCTGTGGGAGGCCAGTGATGTGCCCCCCCCAATACTGTCCCGAGCCTAGCCGTGCACTGGCTGGCAGAGCCCCAGCAGCCCCTGCATCCAGGGAGAAAGCAGCAAGTCCTGCAGCTAGTTCTGCAGAAGTTTTTCCAGTCCAGTCTTGAGGCAAAGACCTCTATGAGCTGGGCACAGCTCAGGTAATGGCAGCCCCACCTCGCAGCAGGCAGGGGAGTCCAGAGCTCAGAAGACGATAGGTTCTTTTGTGGTCTCTTTTTTAATCTTTTTCAGTCAACTGTTGACTGGAGGCGGGAGCAGGAAGGAGTAAGGACTCAGCCAGTGTATTCACCTGCTTGGGAGCTGGATCTTCTCCATTCACTAAAACCAGCTGGGGAACATCTAATGACCTTTCAAACCACCATCTCCCTTGTAGAGGAAGATTTGGTGGTTGCACAAAAAAGAAGAAAAGGGGGGCAGGTGTGAATACTGCTGTGATAACACTGGTCTACAATTTTTGAGAAGTCATCTGCTTCAGAGATAAAATGTGATATTTATGATGTATTTTGATGTGCTGAATTCAAATATGACAATTAAAACAACTGATTGGCTACTGTTTCTAAGATACTTAAGTTTTTACATTTTATGTCTATGTATATTGTGTAGATAGTAGAGTTTTAATCATAAATTGTAAACCTAGGTCTTTTCATGTGTTTATGATTGCTTTACATGATAATATTTCACCTGTCCTGTTTATGTAACACTTTAAAAATCAGCAAAAGGGTTCTATAAATAAAATTTATTATGAAACAAAAGGCAAAAAACTATTATGTACATAGTTTAGTCCTATTCAGTGTCTACTCGGCACTTCTTGGCTTGTCTCTTGTATTCATTAAATGGAGCATCTCTTGTCACTGTTCAGCAATAGTCTGCAAGCATTGATGGGCTCCATTTGCCCTGATAGCCTGCCAGGAGATTCCACTGCTGTAGTCTGGAGCCCAACAGCTCCGCCTTACTCTTGGGTAGTTCCAAATCCCTGACAAGGTCATTCAGTTCACCTTGTGTTATGAGGTGTGATTCAGAGGAGGAGGATGGGAGAAAATGTGGGTCCTGTGACACTGATGGTTCAGGACCAGAAGTTTCATCCTCTTCCTCTTCCTCGTCTGACTCAAGTGAGAATGATTCTGGTGCATCAGGAACCGGCAGTCCTTCTCCGTGGGGTACTGGGTGTATAGCTGATGGAATGTTTGGATAATGCACAGTCCACTTTTTCTTCTTTGACACATCTTTCCCAACTGGAGGCACCATGCAGAAGTAACAATTGCTGGGATGATCTTTTGGCTCTCTCCAAATCATTGGCACTGCAAAAGGCATAGATTTCCTTTTCCTGTTCAACCACTGGCGAAGATTTGTTGCACAAGTGTTGCAGCATATGTGTGGGGCCCACCTCATGTCCTGATCTCCAATTTTGCAGCCAAAAGAAAAGTGATAGGCTTTCTTAACCATAGTGGTTATACTGCGCTTTTGTGATGCAAAAGTCACTTCACCACAAACATAGCAGAAGTTATCTGCACTGTTCACACAAGTATGAGGCATCTCTGCTCACTTTGGCTAAACAGAAATGTGTCCCTTTGCAAAATCAAACATTGACAAATAAGATAGCACGACACTGTATGATTTCTAGAGCTGATATAGGGCAATTTGTTCAGCAGAGTGATGTAAGCTTCATTATGATTGCATCATCCATGACTTCTAGGAATAACATGATGCAATTCATATCATGTATGATGCAATACCAGCTTCAGATTGCATCATTCATGGTTTTGCCTAAAAAGCAAGTACTGTCCAAACCCAGTCATAGATTTATTCATAGATCCAGTCAAAGATGTATTTCAGTCATTTCTGGTTTAAATTGAGATCCCTTCCCTTTATAACTCACTTATCCTCTGCCATTCCCAAGTCAAGGGTCGTATATACTGACCCAATAGCATATCTTGAAAACTAGAGCCAATCAACAATTTTAAGCATCATTTTCGTTCTCAATGACCCAGAATTAGTAAAGTTGGACTACATTTATTTCAGAAGCATTTTGGCTGTAGAGCAGTGTAATTTGTGTGGATGGGGCATTATTCTCCTCACATAGCCCTTCTGGGGCTGTCAAACCAAAGAGCTGAGTTTCATCACTCCACAAAAGAGACTATTATGTTTAAAGTGGAGGGGTGTGGGGGGCTTGTATGTATACATATAGAGTAAATAGTTCAGTTTGCCTTTTCATTCGGGTGTAGGAAGTAGTGTTAGGATTCATTTAGTCTATTTTAAAACCTTTCAGCTGCTTAGTATATTTTGAAACCTGCTAACAGGTTTTCTCCTGTTCCTGAAAAAGATAAATCTGTTTTACTTGATTTGGTGTTTTGTGTGTGTGTGCCCTTTTTAACAGTTTAATTCAAGACAAAGCTACTACACTGGTAAGGGTATGTTACTTATTTGGAATTTAGTAACTAGATGGAAGCCCTTCACCTCACAGATGGATCTGACACAGGTCAGAGGCACAAGCATGGAGGAAGTACCATGATGAGAGGGAAATGCAGTTTGGAATCTTCCTCACCATAGTCTCCAGTGTTCAGGCTAAGTCCTGGGAACTCACAAGCAGATATGATGTCCCTCAAATAGGTTTGCCAACCCTCCAGGATTGGCCTGGAGTCTCCAGGAATTAAAGATTACTCTTTAATTAAAGATTATGTCATGTGATTAAATCTCCAGGACGACATCCAACCAAAATTGGCAACCCTACCCTCAAGAGGGAAGGTAATTGGTTTGCAGCCTTAAACCCAATCCCAGAGTATTTTGGGGACCCAGTAGGAAAGACCCTGCTGGAGTAGCGTCGGTGTGTGGCTAGACAGATCAGGGGAAAGGAAGTCCTCTGGAGTTACTAATGTTCCACTCCTTCCTATAAGTGGGGAACCATGGCCAGCCTGTTTCTCTGGGTAATGCCTAGGGCTGCGAGAGACAGGTAGCTTCTCATCCCACTGAGATAACTTAGGGTGAGGTAGGGTGCCATTTTACCATACTCCTTCCCCTAATCCTGTTACATCTCATATGGAGACTTCTGTTGATTTTTGAGGGGGCGGGATGGGAGCATGGGAGTATTTTCCTTAATCTGAATTAAAAGTCATCTAGACAGATGTCTATGCAATGGATTCTCCTAGGGGGGAAACAAACCTGTACAGAGCTAGCAGTGACAGAGTTACAGCAACTTCTCTTCCTCACCTCCTCCCTACAATAAAGACTCAACTGCTTTCATTACAAGGTGCATCCCAACCTACCTCATTCTTAAAGCAATCAATTTCTCTCTGTAATCACATCATCAGCAAAGCCCTCATTGGGGATCAATGTAGGAGCACTGAGATCAGAATTTGAATGTATTGAAGAATGCTTGACTGTAATGAGCCACCACTTCAATAAATAATTTGCTAAATATAAACATTCATGTGGTGAGCTGCTCAAATATGTGTACCAAAGTAACAAGTCAGATGGGAACAGTGGGTAATTTGTGAGGTACACTACTTCTATCGGCAGGGGAATAAAACCCAATAACTTGAGGTACAGTCAAGCCTGCTTAATGTCAATATCAATTTGCTACATAAATTTGAGATTTTACCTAAGGTTTTCCAATAAGTGAACTGATCTTCCAAATGTTGAAAATGAAATCACTGAAGCAGAGGCATTTTTAAAATAATTTTAAGCTCAATAGTGAAATAATTATTCTAGTCTGCTCATAATGTTGCTGCACATATAAACCACACACAACGAAACGGAAAACATGGCATGCCTCTGTCAAGTGGTAGCAGATGAAGAGCACCTTGCATGTGGGTTTACTACTGTGTCAGAAGAGTGATGCAGAGTGAGGGTTTTTTCTTAGTGTAACTTCTTTTACACTGAACAGAGATGGTCAAACAATACACAGGCAATCTCCTCTTTCAGGAATCTCAGCCAAAACACCAATGCCCAGTTCCCAGGAAGCAACTCTGCCCCAGGAATTGACTCTAGTTACATAGGCTAAGGCAGAGAGAAAATTCTTCCACTGTTTGCAATGGGTCCTCCCAAAAAGGAAAAATACCACAAAACTAACACTGCATTTCTCAAAGACTGGACAGCGCTCGCAACACTGAGGCCAGGTCTACATTAAAGTTAATTTGACGCAGCTATATTGCTCAGGAGTGTGAAAAATCTACCTGTTCAGAGGGAAAGAAGAAGAGTGCCTTTTGAATTGAGAGAAAGGGCATATGAGAGAGCATGGATGGGTTGGTTCAAACTGGAATGCTCCTCTATTGCCCAGACGAAACCTTAGACGGACTATCTGATTCTCCAGGGACTGTGACATCAACCTTGCAATGCTGGTGGAATGGGAATTGATATGATGTTTATTCAGTACAGATTTTGCAATTGGAAAAATGCACTCTCAAGGCAAATGTTTAATCAAACATGAAAATTGCTTAGTTCACTGATTCGACCGCAAGAAGGAAAAGAGAAGCTACAGGTAATGTTTTGTTATTTCTACATTTTTGTGACAATCATGTTCTAGACACCTCAAGAGGGCATCAGGGTCTGACCACCACAGAATATACAATTGAATCAACTGGTTGTATACAATATTATTGTGTATACATATATGTCAGATAAGGTCTCTTATGAAAATTTGTCATGTTCTGAACCCGGTGGTCTTTATGAGATAGTGGTGGTAGTCATCACCACCTGTCCTCTCCTTGCATAATTTGTTTCACTATCAGATTTCCCCCAAGCGAGGCTGCACTGAGTTCTAATGCCATAACCAGGTTTTATTATTAAACCAAGCATTCTCTTTTCCCTTTTTACTGAATGTTAGGTTTAGTACCTTTACTACACCAGCCTGCTTAATTTTTTTATTTTACTATTTTGTAAAGTTTAACACTTGCATTAAAAAAATTTAACTTCTTACTTTTTTTAAAAATGACTTACTTATATGTCAAAGTAACACAGTTTTAGCAGATTTCTATTAGTGGATTTGCTTTTTGCTTTTTATGCACTTATTTTTAGCTACAATTAATTTTTTTTGGTTGCCAATGGGTTTTATTTTAAAATCGTAGTGACATTTAACATGTCCTTGCTATTCTCTACTAAGCATTCTTGTACACAAGTATTTAAAATATCTTTTAAATTTTCTTTTAAAATACCTTGTTAGACTGCATGGCAAGTACCTTATACATCTCTCTCTTTGGCTTTTTAGGCCCTCAATTTTATTTATTTATTTTATTTTTAGAAAAAAAAATTTACATAACGGTTAATTTTTTTACTTTTGTTAAACAGGGCTCCTAATGTTCAGGATTAGTTTTTGCAACAAGTTTTTTGCTTCTTTGTTTTGCATTTTTTATTTAGCACTATTTGTTGGAGTTCCTTTTGCACCCAGCCCCAGTCTTCTCCTAATGCTTCCCTCGGGAGTCCATAGTGACCTCCTTTAGAACTAGTCACTCCCAGTGCTCTGGAAACCTTCTCAAGTTTACATTTAGACATTGCTAAACTGCTGTGTTGCGATCCTTGACAGTAAAGCTACTGTAGCAAAGTATCTGTCTCTCCTCTCCTAGCTCAGTCCTCCTCAGCCTTGGAGATACAGGCTTGGGCAAAGCAAAAGCCCTTCGCAGTCGCGCAGGGTCTGGCTGATCCCTTCTCAGTCAGGCCCTTGTTCTGTTTTCCTCTCCTTCTGGGGAGAGTGCAATCTGCCTTGGAAGAAAAGTTTTCAGAGTTCAGCTGCCTCTACTCGCTGGCAGCTACTCTACTTCTCTCCTCCCCCCCTGCTTCCCTGCCAGGGAGGGTTTAAAAAGGTCTCCAGCCATTGGGGCCAGCTGAAACTAATTACCTCTCTGGTAACCCCTGTTCCAGCTGAACCTTATTCCTCCATGGTTAAGCCTTCTGGGACTAATTACTACCACACTCTTGGTAGCTAAGTGTCCTGAGTTTGCCACATATCCCTCCCTCCCTGCTCAACACTATGGGGTTGGGCTACTTGGGTCGGAAAGCAGTGCACCCTCGACAGGCCATCCGCATTGCCATGCTGGGGTCCCAACCTGTGTCGTACCGTGAAGTGGAAGGGTTGAAGCGATAGGAACCATCTCGTTACTCTCGCATTTTTGTCCTTGTTTTGGTGCATCCACTGCAATGGGGCATGGTCCGTGACCAGGGTAAACCTCCGTCCAAGTAGATAGTAGCGGAGGCTTTCAACGGCCCATTTTACCGCCAAGCATTCCTTTTCCACTATGGCATACTTCCGTTCCCTAGGCGGGAGCTTTCTACTGAGGAAGAGGACGGGGTGTTCGTCATCTCCGACTATTTGTGAAAGGACCGCCCCCAGCCCTACATCAGAGGCATCTGTTTGCAGGATAAACTCCTCCCTCCAGTCGGGGGCTATCAGTACGGGGTCTGTGCAGAGGGCCGTTCGCAGATCTGCAAAAGTGGCTTCGGCCTTAGCAGACCATTTTACTATATCTGGGCCCCAAGCCCTGGTCAGGTCCATTAGTGGGCATGCCCTGGTGGCGAAGTGAGGAATGAAACGTCTATAGTACTCCACGAGTCCCAGGAATGCTCGGACCTGTTTTTTCCGGAGTGGTCGGGGCCACTTCTGTATGGTGTCTAGCTTGTTGAGTTGGGCCTCACCACGCCCCTCCCCACAATATATCCAAGGTATTTGGCCTCAGCTAATCCGATCGAACATTTGGAGGGATTCACAGTCAGTCCGGCCTTTCTCAGGGTATCTAGGACTGCCTCTACCTTTCTTAGGTGCGTCTCCCAGTTGGGGTTATATATGATGACGTCATCAAGATAGGCAGCAGCGTACTCCCCATGGGACCGTAACAGTTTGTCCATCAGCCGCTGGAAGGTAGCGGGGGCCCCATGCAATCCAAAAGGAAAAACAGTATACTGATATAGTCCTTCTGGGGTTGCAAAGGCCGTCTTCTCCTTGTCGACTTTAGCCAGGGGGATCTGCCAATAGCCCTTAGTAAGATCAAGGGTAGACATGAAACGAGCTTTTCCCAGTTTGTCAATCAGCTCATCTATCCTGGGTAAAGGGTAGGCATCAAATAGGGACACCTCGTTTAGCTTGCGGAAGTCATTGCAGAACCTCATACTGCCGTCTGGCTTAGGCACTAAAACCACAGGACTGGACCATTGACTATGAGACTCTTCAATGACTCCTAAGGCCAGCATCTTCCTGACCTCTTTCGTAATCTCTTCTCTCTTGGCCTCCGGGATCCGGTATGGCTTAACGTGCACCTTCACTCCAGGTTCTGTGAAGATGTGATGGTGAACCTCAGTAGTCCTGCCTGGCTTTTCTGAGAACACATCTTGGTTGCGTTTGATCAGGCTGACCACTTCGGATCGTTGTTCCGGGGTCAGCTCCGGGGATATTCCTACCAGGTTGGGCTGATCGCCTTTAGGGGATGGTGCCCCCAGCGCAGCTACCAGAACTTCTCTATCCCGCCAAGGTTTCAGCAGATTTATATGGTAGATCTGCTCCTGCTTCTGGCAACCTGGCTGCCGGACTTTATAGTCAACTTCTCCTACGGCTTCGATTACCTCATAGGGCCCCTGCCATCTGGCCAGGAGCTTGCTCTCCGCCGTGGGTATGAGCACCATCACCCGGTCCCCCACCTGGAACTTCCGGGACCATGCTTGACGATTGTAGTACGTCCGCTGCGTCCCTTGGGCCTTCTCCATGTGTTCGAGCACAAGAGGGGTAACTCGGGCTATTCGGTCTTTCATTTGCAGCACATGTTCGACAATGTTTCTCCCTGGGTTCGGCTGTTCTTCCCAGTCTTCTTTAGCCAGGTCCAGTATGCCCCTGGGGTGTCGACCATATAACAGCTCGAAGGGGGAGAATCCAGTGGAAGCCTGAGGAACTTCCCATACAGCAAACAGTACATAAGGTAGCAGGGCATCCCAGTCTTTTCCGTCGCTGCTAATCACCTTCCGTAACAGGCTCTTCAACGTCCTATTAAAACGTTCAACGAGGCCATCGGTCTGGGGGTGGTAGACCGACGTTCTGAGGGTCTGTGTGTGGAGCATGGTACACAAGTCCGTCATCAGTTTAGAAACAAAGGGGGTCCTTTGGTCCATCAGGATCTCCTTAGGTATCCCTACTCGGGAGACTATCTGGACTAACTCTTTGGCTATGGTCTTGGACATGGCATTCCGTAGGGGGATGGCCTCGGGGTATCGGGTGGCATAATCTAGTACTACCAGGATGTATTGATGGCCCCGGGCTGACTTCTCCAATGGCCCCACTATGTCCATAGCTATTCGTTCGAATGGAACCTCAATAATTGGCAGAGGTACCAGAGGGGCCCTTAAGTATGGTCTGGGCCCATGTATTTGGCACTCCGGACAGGAGGAACAATATCGCCGGATGGCCGCATAAATACCAGGCCAAAAAAACCTCTGTAGGATCCGATCGAGGGTCTTATCCATCCCTAGGTGGGCCCCAAATAGATGACTGTGGGCCAGATCCATTACCGCTTTTTGATGCTTCCGGGGGACCAAGAGTTGTTCGATGACTTGCTCTTGGACGTGGACTACTCTATACAGAAGATCTTTTTTAATCATATAATACGGCCCTGGGCCCTTAGTTCTCCCCTCCACTGGGACCCCATTTACCTCGACTACTTCCTTAAAAATGTTGTGGTATATGGGATCATTGGCCTGATCCTGACCAAAAGTCCCGCGCGCGGTCCCTATTAGCGCTATTTCGGGGGGGTCTACCTCCGTCTCCCCCTCAGGGACAGAGCCTGGGGAACTCGGTCCAACAATTGGGTTGTAGTTGGCCGACCCCGTCCCACTGTCAGTTGAGTTCCTTCTTTCTCCTGCTAGTGTAAGCATCAGGTACCGTGTCAGGATCCTCGTCCCCCTCCTTTTATCCGCCCTCCGTTCCCTCCGAGTCTTCCTGGACTTCCCCGGTGGGGAGAACACATCCTGGCTAAACTCGTGGAAGGTGGGGAGAGGGTCCCCGATCTGGGCCACCCTTTGGGTCCCAGAGTCCTTCTTTCCTTCTCCCTCGTCCCCGGGGAGTAGGCCATCAAACCCCGGGAAGTCTCGTCCGATAAGGACAGGATAAGGGAGTTTCGGGACGACTCCCACTGTCAACTCAGCGGGGTTCCCTAGAACTTCTATGCGTACGGGGACGGTCGGGTAATAGCTGATATCCCCATGTACACAGGATATTCCAGAGCGCTTGGCCTGGGATAGTTGGCCCGGCCTGACCAGCTTCCCTGAGACCAGTGTGACTGCACTTCCCGAGTCTATTAAAGCTGTGGTCTCTATACCATTCAGCTTAACGGGCCTAGTGTACCTATGGGGGACCATCGCAACTCCGACTAGACTTATTAGCTCGCATGGTCCCCCTATATCTCCCAGTTCACACTGCATGGGCTTTCCTAGATTAGGGCATTGGGCAGCAATATGCCCTAATTCACCACAGGCATAACAGCGGTACCCCCCTCAGGGCAGCCCCCTATTTTTCAGGCTGCTGGGATTTATCCCCTGAGCCTTTCTTCCCCAGTCCTCCCGTCTCTCCAGGACTGCCGGCGGCTCTTCTGCCTCCTGCCTCCCCTCCATTTTCCGGCCTGGAGCTGGGGCAAACCAGTGCAGAGGCTGGTCTCCAATACTGGCGCCTCTCTCCCTCGGGGGTCTGAGAAAGTTCTTGGGCTGCCAAATGCCTCTCCACGAGAGCAACTAGATCGTCATAAGAGGAGGGATCATTTTGGCGGATCCACCCCCGTATGTCCGGCGGCAACCCTCTCATGTACCTGTCCAATACCAGGGTTTCTACTACCTTCTCCGGCCCACGGGCCTCGGGGCGGAGCCACTTCTGCGCAAGGTGTATCAAATCAAATAGCTGGAACCTCGGTGGTTTGTCCTCCCGGTACTTCCACTCGTGGAAGCGCTGGGTCCTTATGGCTGGCGTCATGCCTGCCCTCGCCAGGATTTCCGCCTTCAGCCGAGGGTAATCCATAGCTGCTTCTGCGGTCATGTCGAAGTAGGCTTTCTGGGCCTCCCCACACAGGAATGGAGCCAGCAGACCTGCCCACTGGTCTTGGGGCCAGGCCTCCCGCAGTGCCGTCCTCTTGAAAGTGAGGAGATACGCCTCTATATCGTCATCCATTGTCATCTTCTGTAAGTAGTTGCTTGCCCGTAGCGGCCGGGTCCCCTGGGCCGCATGCGTCATCGTAGTCAGGGCCTTCAACTGGTTCACTACCTCGGTCAGGGTGGCTCGATCTTGGGCCACCTGGCTCATCAGCAGCTGGTTGGTCTCCTGTTGCACCCGCACGGACTCTAGCTGGGCCGCCACCTGTACTCGGGTAGCCTCCTGCTGAGCCGCGGTGGCCTGCATCAACGCCTTCAGCACATCCTTCATTTTTCCCAAAGAACCAAAAAAAAAAAAAAAAATTTCTCTCCCCTTTTTTTTTTTTTCTTTTACCTTGCCCTGTGATGGCTTGCCACCGAGCCACGCTCACTAGTACATCCCACTCCTGACACCACGTGTGGCAAAGTACCTGTCTCTCCTCTCGTCTCGTCTCCTCTCCTCTCCTCTCCTAGCTCAGTCCTCCTCAGCCTTGGAGACACAGGCTTGGGCAAAGCAAAAGCCCTTCGCAGTCGCGCAGGGTCTGGCTGATCCCTTCGCAGTCAGGCCCTTGTTCTGTTTTCCTCTCCTTCTGGGGAGAGTGCAACCTGCCTTAGAAGAAAAGTTTTCAGAGTTCAGCTGCCTCTACTCGCTGGCAGCTACTCTACTTCTCTCCTCCCCCCGCCCTGCTTCCCTGCCAGGGAGGGTTTAAAAAGGTCTCCAGCCATTGGGGCCAGCTGAAACTAATTACCTCTCTGGTAACCCCTGTTCCAGCTGAACCTTATTCCTCCATGGTTAAGCCTTCTGGGACTAATTACTACCACACTCTTGGTAGCTAAGTGTCCTGAGTTTGCCACACTACACATATAAGAAACTATACATTACCTGCTCCAGATGAATGGACTCTGATTACTATGTTGGGGTTCCCCCAACACCTCTTCCACTTGGTTCCCCAAGAATTCAGTTTGACTCCAGTCTTGTTACTCAAACTCCTTTATTTGGCATACACTAAAGCTACACAGCATTGATTAGACTCGGTTGTACACGGTTGGTAGAGAGTATACCACAGATCCAAAGTTAGGGAGATTCAGTGTTTCTTTATATTCCTTACACATTACACTACTTTACTTTCACTATAAAGGTTTGAGATTGGCTTGGTTACTTTGTAGGAACCAACCCCTGTACAGCATGCTCTGTCCCTGCACGATCTGTTCACGACTCTCTCTTTACCTCATCTTACGTTCCATGTTTTATTATCCATTGTTATTTCATCCATTGTAAATCGTTTCCTGGTTCTTAACTTAGTACAGACATTCTGTTTCCAGCTTGCTGATTCTTTTATCTTCCTAATCCTCCTGTCTCCCCACTCTGCTCCTGAAGGGCTGCCTTCCCAACCAGACAATGAAGCTAACTCATAGACTCATAGACTCTAGGACTGGAAGGGACCTCGAGAGGTCATCGAGTCCAGTCCCCTGCCCTCATGGCAGGACCAAATATTGTCTAGACCATCCCTAATAGACATTTATCTAACCTACTCTTAAGTACTTAGCAAGTACTTAAGTACTCCAAGTACTTAGCATCGTACAACCCAAGAAAGGACAATTATGGACCATTACAGTTAAAGGGAAAACACTGAAACAACTTGAAACTGAAAAGATGACCCTTGTCATGGAAAACTAAGAACGAAGGAAATTTTCCCAAACTTGAAGAATCAGAAGTCACCATGCCAAGAGGATTAAAAAACAGGCTTGTCAGCACTTATGAATATTAAATCCTTTCTCTTAAGGAAAACTCCAAAATTTGATGTGGTAGATCCAGCATATCAAAAATTTACAAATTTCATTATTTCTGTTTGTTCATTTGCTCAATAACATTAATGGATTATTAATTTGATTATATTTACTTTATCATAACTTCCTTTTCCAGGTGCCACAATTGCTATTTTGGTGTTATCCTTTCAAATGGAAATAAACAGATACTATTTAAAAACTGTGGCAAAAATTATCCAGTTTGCTATGATAAATGAGTTGCCCCTGAGAGAAGATCAAGATATTATAAACTTCAAGGACTTAGACCTTATTCTGAACAATTCATCAGGAAGTTTCATCAACCTACTTAAATTTACTGCAGAACAAGATCCAAAATTCATGGTTGTGCTGAAAACTTTTCCAAAAAATGCAAAGTACATTTCTGCTGAAATTCAGAATGAAATAATTGATATTAAGATGTTTATAGACGATATCGTTGAAGATATTCAGGAAAATGGTGATGTCAGGTGCTTCTGCCTGAGATGTGATACAAGGGATGCTGTCAATGTAGGAAATTTGTCCACTGTTTTACACTACACTAATAGCAAAAGCCATGGAGAGACTTATTGGAGTAGCCCAATTTCATAGCCTCACAACAAATTTTGAAAGACCTTCATCAACTGGGTCTCCATGAACTCGACTTTACTTTAGGTTCTTACCTTGAGGGAACCAACGTTATGTCAGGGTGCAAAAGAGGTGTACAAATGCATTTACACCAGAATTTACACAAGCAAATACCTTACAAGCAGTGCTTGAATCACCAGTTCCATCTGGTGGTTATTCACGTGTGAGAAGAACTCAGCAGTGGCAGATGTTTTCTCAGTTATAAAAGTCTCTATACAAATTTTTTCGCTGGCATGAAGTGAGTGTGCTGTACAAAGGCCAGCATCTGCAAACACTCAGAGAAACAAGATAAACTGGTCACCTGAAAACCTAGGAAATAATCCTCAATAATTTGGAAGAGATTCAGAGTTATCTGCCAAACTTTGTGACTGAATATGGCAATCTGTTCAAAGAATCAAGAGGGCTGTTGGAAGTTGCAAAATCATCTGACTTCTTGTTCTGAGCTGAGATTATAAGAAAGATTTTAAAAGTTTTGCTCTTCTAAAAAAAACTATCTTCAAAAGGAAATAATGCACCTTGCTAAAGGAGTTGAATTGATTGCTATGGCCTCTGAAGAACATCAACAAAAGACAGGCTTTTGAAGGTTTTTTCTCAGAGATTTTGTCCAGGCACCCTGTTTTGAAAGATGCATGTAATGTAGCATCAACATTAAATTGTGCCACCAAAAGAGCCAAGGTATTTTCCCAAAAGTTTCAAGATTCTAGGTTTCAACTTTCAAGAGTCACAGAGCACTTAGCGGGAATCCAAAGTGCAAATGAGCATAAGCAGTCCCAGATTTATCATGAACAGATTGATGAAACCAGTGGTGAATTGCAAAGGAGATTTTCTGAGAATAACTCCAAGTTATATAAAAGCTTGTCAGCAATCTATTCTACCAACTCTTCAGACTTCTTGAAAATGGAATCACTGCAGATTTTGACAAATGCTGCCAAGGAATTAAAGGAGGCTTTTTCCCATATATTTTTCCCATATAGTGGTCTTATTATTCAGAGCATCAACTACAGGTGGTAAGAATTCCTTTTCTTGTTTGAAAAGAATATTATCACACTTAAGGATGAGCATGATCCATACAAAAAGAGAGAGAGAGAGATGGGGGGAAACCTCTATCTCCTGTCAGATGAAAGTGATTTGACCTTAAAACAGAAACTGGATGTCTTTGAGGAAAAATTCAGACACTATTATCAGACTTCAGCTTTAGTTGCATGAACAGTCTATACTTTACACAGCACTTTCATGTGAAGAGCTATACTTTTATATATGTGAATCTTTGAATGTTTTGAATGCTTGAATATTTGTTATACTGAACAATCACATACATAGGAATGTTATTTTTTCTTATTTCACAAGAACAAAGTTTTTAAAAAGGCTTCTGACTGAGACTGCATGTTTCACTCAGTCTATGAACTTCTGAAGACAACTGCCCCTCTCATCACGCAGGCTGCTCCCCGTGTTGATATCCCGGCTATGGAACTGGATTTAGCTCTATGCATTCAGGCAGGCCACAATACCATATTGAACAGAGACACTGACTCACACATAATAGTCTTAAAAATAATATACATTTTTCCCAGTTTATCATAGCATGTACATAATGCTGGCTCAAGCTTTACTGGGGGCTTCGCGTCATGAAAAATATGACCTCCTAATTCACAGTATCCTAAATATAAACAGAACTGTATAAAGGAGGGTTCAAAACAGTTCCAGTCGAATCAGGCCTTGGCCTATCAGGGGCCCTTAAAGGATAAGGGCTTTGGGAGGGGGGTGATTGATTGGTTGGGGAGGTATACTTCTCATTTTTTTTCTTCTGTCACAAGACCCTAGCCTTCTCTGTTTAGTGCATCCTGAATGGTGTGTTCAGGGTTCTGTTTAGTGCTGTGTAGATTTCATTGGCATCCACACCAAAACAGGGAAGGGTATTATGGAGGTTGTTTTAGAGAAGTGAAAAAAGATGGTTTATATATGGTTGATTGCAGAGGACAATGCTATGAGAACAGAACTAACATGGCTGCAGCATACAGTGATGTTCAAAATTGAATTCAGCAGGTAAATCAGTATGCACCCTTCATCCCAGATGCTATCTACTCACTGAATCTTGTTGGAGAAGCTGCTGCAATGGCTGTTCTACTTTTTAAAATTGTTTTAACACTGTATACCCTGTTGTTTTCTGTTTCTACTAGTGTTTGGGATGTGTTGAAAAAACATATTAGCATGACATTAAAATGCTGAAGTACAACAAGATGGTCAGCAAAGGTAGAGGCAATTCATCCACTACAAAATCAGATTGAGGGCATTCTTGAGGCTTTAGATGAGATCAAGGTTTCACATTATTTTATGCCAGAAATTAAGTCGAAAGTCAGTAGCCTACAAACAAACATTTCAGTTTTCATTTCTTGTTTTGGCCAAGGTGTGGTATATTTTCTTATAAAAAATTAACACAGTGAACAAAAAATTGCAGAGTTCAGATCCTGACATTCAAATGGCTCATGGTTTAATTGGTGGCCTTCAAGACACTTTGTCAGAATTAGTGTGCAAGGTTCATTGCACATAAGAGGGCTGCTTCTTCACAGGCTGAAATGTTAGGAATATCCACACCATTCAAAGAGAAATGAGTTTGAAGGAGGGAAGTCATGCCAGGCAAACTAATGAAAGGTCATCAGTCCTGAAGAGTTCTTGAATGTGAGTTTTTCAACCTCATCTTAGGCTCAGTATTAACACAATTGGATAATAGGATGCATAAGTTCAACGGAGTCAGAGAAAGGATTGCTTTTTCAATGGGCAAGAAACAGAAGTCTCATCAGTGAAGGCACGCTCGAAACCTAGGACGCAGCTACCTTCAGGATTTAAACTCAGAGTTTTGAGAGTAAGACCAAGCTCTTCGCAAGTTTTTACGAGAAAATCTTTAAAGGCGACTTGAACTCAAAGGTGCCTATTGACCTCCTTAACTACATTTACAAAATGTCATTGGATGTGAATTTCCCTAACACAGAAACAGCACTGTGTATATTTTGCTATCTTGCTGTAATCATGGCTGTTAATGAGAGACAGCAAACTAAAAGTACCTACGAGTGTCTACAGTGAGCTCAGAATCAAGGCAGATAGACTGTGATGAGCTAATTAATGAGATTTCTTCAGAGAAGGCTCAAAGTTTCCTTTGCAAAAGTACTTAGTGGTGATTGTCAGGTTTTTTGCAGCAGACAAGCAGGGAGGGGGGCAGATTTCAGTCATCAAACTAGGACCAGAACATCCTTGGCAAGGGGCTGAATATAAAAAAATAAAATGCGTATTCAAGCAAGCCATGCTGGTTGTGAAAGTCCAGAATTATTTAAACTACAGTGAATTGACTGCATCATTTTCACTGCTGGAGAAAGAGATCTGTACTTCACACTCCCCACTTACAGAAGCCTATGATCAAATGAAAACACCCCTCCATCTTCAAGACCCTGGGTCATCATAACTCCTACCCCTCTTGCCTAAAGGGCTAGTTAGCACTTAACAGCATTCAGCAGAGCTATTGTTCAATAACACAAGGCAGTCCCTCCCTCTCTTGAGGGATATAACATTAATTTTCAATTTAAAACCTAGTTTCTGTTGCTCCTTTCAAGAAGGGATTTTCTTCCCAGTACTTAACAATTCTGATGTCACTAGAAGGAGCTTGGTTTCCATGCCAGCTTCCAAAGCACTTAAAATAAAAAAGAGAGCATGTTGATTAGTTTGATTTGCATAGTAATATTATTAATGAGATAGTGAGACACCTCATGGCATATGACAGCAGCAAAGAGAATATAGAATGTCCTTTTCTTCCAACAATGAACTTTATTGGAATTAAGATTATAGCATTATCTCTAAAGCTAAGCAGCGTGCCCCTGCTCCCTTTAAGAGCTTCTGCTTAGAACCTTTGCCAGCCCCTCCAACCTAGCTACCTACTAGAAAATTTTTTAAAAGTATATATATCTTCATATATGAAAAGGTGCTTCTATCCAAAATAACACCTGCACAATAAGGATAGACCAGGGATCGGCAACCTTTGGCCCGCGGCCCACCAGGGTAAGCCCTCAGCAGACCAGGCAGGTTTGTTTACCTGCTGTGTCCCCAGGTTTGGCTGATCACGGCTCCCACTGGCCACAGTTCGCCGCTCCAGGCCAATGGGGGCGGCGGGAAGCAGCAGCCAGCACATCCCTCAGCCTGCGCTGCTTCCCGCAGTTTCCATTGGCCTGGGACGGTGAACCATGTCCAGTGGGAGCTGCAATCGGCCGAACCTGCAGACGCAGCAGGTAAACAAACCAGTCCGGCCCACTGGAGGGCTTAGTCTGGCGGGCAGCGTGCCAAAGGCTGCTGATCCTGGGATAGACTCACTGCCTTTTAAATAATATTTAGATGAAAAATTATAATTTATCCAAGAGTTTGTTCTAGAGGCCTCTGGCATCTAGAGGCTCCAAGGATCAGGGACCCATGGAGCCAGGCACTGTGCACACACAATCTAAAAATAATTCAATATGTTTCATGTAATATCATAATTGCACACTGTATAATGTAAAGATCCTTAATTCTACAGCATGTACAAAATTGTAGTGTGTGAAGAACATGAGAGATATCTGTAATATCTGTATGATTATTATGTGACGTTCTGTTTGTTTGCAGATTATGGTGTTGCTGGCTAAAGGATATAAAGCAGGAAACAGTAGACAAAAAATTTGGAAACTGTTAAAAGACAGCCCTGATGAAGAGGGGGGAAAGGCAAGGGTCTGCAAGAAGCTGACAGAAGCCTGGGTCTCCAGGAGATAGGGTACCTGGGATAAGTTGGGCCTGTCTAAGTCCTGAGGAAAATGCTAAGCTGTAGGTAAGACAATACACGTGTAGGCCTCTTGCTGTTTTAACTCATTTCCCTCTGATTGCTATGTTCCCATGGAAAAATAAACTAGTTCTGGTGTCACTGCATTTTCCTGCTGATCATAGCTTCTACAAGCAAGTGTCTGGCAGGCATCAAACCCAGCTGGGCCTGATAAGCAAACACAGGTGGTGAACAGGGGTGCTGTAGCCTGGAGCCCCAGTCTAAAGGTAGGATGAATCACAGGATTGCAGTCTGAAAGAAGTGCAGGTGCTGGGCATGTCAAAAAGGGATGCCCATGGAAAGACTGAGGGAGGGGCCAAAAATACAGCAAACCCTGAACCAGAACACAGTGTCAAATGAAGACCCTTCTTACACAGTAGAATAAAATGACATATTTGTCAAAATCTGCTTGAGAGCTGATGTAAGTGGTAGAGGAAGTTGGGGGCACGATCGAATTGACCCGCACACACATTTTCCTGTGTTGTTGAAGCATTACTCAGAGTGGAGAAAAGGGGAGGATGGATTTTTGGGACCCCAAAGACTTGAGGAACATGAGCAGACTGACCATTTAGACCCTTCCACAATGGAAGCTCCCATTATAGTTTTCCACGAGACAGATAAGAACCAAGAAAATATGTTCTAGTCTGCAGACACATTGCCTAGCCCTATGAAGCCCTAAATGCTACTGTAATACAAATAATTAATAATAAATAATAATTGTAACAAAGTGCTGTTTTTCAGACACCTGATACAGTTCAGAGACTGAAAATATAAGACCAAACCACTCTTAATCCCTACCTATGTGTCTGAGTGAATTAAAAATACTTTCTCATAGTACCTATTGCCAGCATGTAACTTTAACACCCAGTTTGACTGAAATTTAATTCACCTAATGCTGATTATTTTTTTAATAAAGAAGGCTTAAGTTTTAATAGTGATAACTAAAAATCTGCCTTCAATCTAAAGATTTCTCAGTGTCACAGCTCTGGAGCCAACAGCCAAATAGTCATGTAAAAATAGTACTAAAAAACTAGAAGCAAGCTTTTTCCCCCCCTCCCCAGTTTATTGTTGCAGATTGGGATTGTTGCAGTATTTTTTCATCTAAGACATTTCTTCTTCCTGTGATACAGCACAGATCCTATGTAATTGGTTCATTTAATAAAGTTAGTTGCAGGGCTGGCTTACCGAAAACTTACTTTTCTTACCTGCTGTCTTAAAATCTTTGACGTTAAACAGTGCTTTTCTTCTATTAAACCAATATAAAAGCAGGATAGATCTAACGCTGGCTCCCACCCAGTACTTATTACAAATGATATACATTTTGGTAAAATGGCTGCAGCCATGAAAAGACTCTGAACTATCAATTTCAATATTAGGATTATAGTGTCACTTAAACTCAGAGAATGCCTTGCAGCATTAATGAGAGTTGTGTGCATACGTCAAGGAAAGAATATACAGATAACATTTTATTTTCAAATCAATTGCACAGTTGGTACCAGCCAATAAATGTTTTTTATCACATGAACTTTTAGACTGCTGCGCTGAAGAAAATAGCCATAGCATTTTTTTAAAGGGCTAATGTGATGTATTTAATTTTTTGATATACATTAAGGAACAGAGCAGCAGTTGTAGGGAAGTCACCTCCACTCCATTCCAATAAATATTTGAAAAATGTAAACTCATTCTTCTTTATTTTTTTCATTCCTTACAGATAGATAAAATTATAGGATAAGAATGTGAACCCCTTAGATTGTAACTAGGGCAGGATGGCACAGTTTAAGCATAGCATGTTGTATCTTGAAACTGTTATGCTTTTGTTTTGTGTGCTACTCACAAACCTTTACCTTTTTTAAGAAGTCTACCAGAGATAGCACCCATTGTTGTTCTTACAACTGCTCTACCACCTTTTTATAGAGGAGATGTGCACAAAGCTCTCTTAAAGGCTTTATTTCTGCTGATTTACTTGAACCTGATATAAGTCTCTCATATAGGAAGGGTGAGTTTTGTTCTTTATGAGAGAAATATAAGCTGGCCTTTTTTTCAAACTTAGATGAGGGGAAGTAATGATGGATTCCTTTTTGCCTCCCAGAGTAATGTTAGTGGTTGGCTATCGAGTGCTTGGCAATTTCTGTAAGCATGGGATTTAATTCACAAGCTTTTAAGGGATCCTAAGGGATCTCTGGAATCTGTTAGTATGACAATAAAAAAGACTGAAGCAAGCACTGAATGTTGAGTTTCCAGTGTAGACATTTGAGCTTTGAACCATGCAGAGGTTATCTCAGCACTGATAAGGGATAATAAGCAGTTGACCAATATACACTTAAGGATAAATGAACCCACTAGGGTCTGAGTCAAGAGATGTGCCTATGTTTCTTGGGCAATGGTGCCAGATTGATTTGGTTTACAATATCTGGGATAATCCCCCTGGCCAACAATACTTGCAAAAACTACCACAAAAAGAAAGTTCTAAAACTGTAGCAACAGCACAGGTTGAACTTGAAATTTGTGGCTATCTACAATTGTATAGCAAAGTATAGAGGTGTCTGGAGAAGATGAGGATATTAACATTCCACAATGACAAGATCAGCAATAACTCCTATTGGAACACACACCCCACTTTTTAAATACAGCGCAGTGATTTCTACAACAGTAAAAAAAAGCTATTTTAAGACATAAGAATGAAGGCCATTGTGCTATACACAACCAAGCTATTTCCAGACTAGAGATGATGGCCTTTTGTTTAAGTCCTCAGAAGAATGGATTAAATTTTGCATTGTTAAAGCAGAAATTAGAAGCCAATATTAATTTCAGTTCTCCAGCTGGATCATTTTAAGAGGTATCTTTTGTTGTAAATTTCCTTCTCCTGCACCCAGAATTGTATAGCTTTCTCCATTTTATTATATTCTTTTTATTGAGGGAATATTTGTGCTATTAAAATAGTCTCCTCAGTCAGAAACATAATGGAGAAGACTTGTTAATGAAAGATTTTATGGGGCTGATTTCATTTACTGTTAGGGAGAATTTTGAGGAATCAGAATAGTTCGTGTTAATGAGTATATAGTATAGCTGCTTTTCTTCCAGCATATATCTTAGAAAAAAATATTTTCTGATATTAAATAATCACTTTTTTACACCTGATTGTAGGACATTGTCCCATTTGCCATTTTAAAGTGTAAAAATAACAGAATGCTGCCATCTAGTGAGCAATGCAAACATGAGCTGCACTGAGGAGTCTACATAGTTTTGACCAAAACCATTTAATCTATTCACACATGTCCAAAACACAGACACATTTAGATAAAGACTAATTCAGCTGTATAATACTCTATGTAGAAAAATGGTCATATCAGAAAAGGCTTAGCCATTCCAATGGGATTTTAATTTGTATCTTTGACTCAGATGTTTTTACATCTGAGTTGACAAATTACAGCCTCTCATGAGGTACAATAATTGCTTGCCAATGCCAGGATACTAGCATTAACATTTGCAGAGAATGTTGTTAGACAGTTGTTATTGTTGCCTCTTGGCCCAAATAGTTATAAATTAGTCAATATTTAGGGCCTTGCTGGGTTGCTTCCATGAGGAAGAGAAATTGTTTATATGAGACAGGTGTTTCGTTGGTGCAATCCTTTTTATTTAGAAAGAATGTACACAAAGTTCTTTTTCCATTAACACAGGGGAAACAAACAACAGGAGACAGTGTCCTTGCTCACAGTTCCAAGCCTGCCTTTCCAGACAGAAATGTGCCAAAAAGAAGCTCTCTCTCTCTCCTGGCATCCTTCCAGGGCAATGTTCACACTTTTCCATGGCTTTCTGGTTCCTTTTACACACACTCAGACAGACAGCTGTAACCAAATTCATATCCCAGAACCACCCATTTGTAACTAGTTTCCTCCTCCCTGCAAAACAAAAAAAAAAAAAAAAGCGAACAATCCAGGCCACACGTCTCAGCTTCTACTCAGAACTTGCCATGTGGGTCTGTTCTTTGGGTGGTAGCTTCTTTTCAGTTATCATGAAAGAAAGAGGCATTTAATTGCTTCCTCATCTGAATGAAAGGTGGCTAGCACATCCATCAGCTTCAAGTCAGAGTTATGATTGTTCACAGATCAAAAATAAACTTGGTGACAGCCATTAACACCCTCCAGTACAACACTGTTCTAGCCTGAGAGATTACGCGTGTGGGTTTCTATAGGACTCCATTTATATTCTGTGTCTATGAGATATTTCATCTGGGATGTCATTGGCATCTGGATGAAATGCAGCTCTTGTTTTTGATTGAAGCCAGTTGACATAGTATCTCTATTTTCCAAGTCCCTCAGATAGGGACTTGGATAAGTTGGTTGAAGTTCAAGCCAGATAAGGCAGAAGTGATGTTGGGCGGTTGAGGGAAGTGTCAAAGGTAGGCTTGGGTACCACTCATGATACTGACAATGATCTTGAAAGCTCTACATGTCTCCTGTTCTGACTATGTGAGAAATCATCTATTTCCCCATAGGCTGCCTCAGTAGTTGAGGTTATTGAAAGTGCTTGTGCTAACAAGTCTCTAGATTTGAGCAGCTCAGAGCTAGACTCAGTGTGTTGTCGGAGGAGAGACCAAGTGGCTAGCATTCTATTTCCCCTGCCCACTAATCCAAAGGAGCCATGGTCTGTTGACCTTCAGGGCGTGATGTAATATAATCCATTGCTTCACTCAGGCTTTTGTTGCAGCGGAGTGTTTATGGGAGTATTTTCAGAGTCTATCAGGCCTTCTCGGCCTTCTGTTGAATGCGTCAGTACTCTGACACACCCAGCTGAAGGAAAACCCTTTCAGACAAGCTACCAATAAGACGGCCTTGGCTTAAAGTGCTGCAACCAAGCAGTTGCCTTTAATGTTTGTTCATTAGTTTAAAGGTGCAGACAGCCAAATTCTGGGTGTGATAAAGACTGATCCCGAGCTTACAATATTGGCTGCCTTGCTCCAGACCTATAAACTAAGGCTGGGAATACCTGCAATGCTACATTTGACCAGAAGGGCATGACAAGGAGAGTGAGTTTTTTTCTGTGTCAGTATGATTAAGGGTTCTCAAAAATTGTTCATATGCCCAGAGAAACCTGAGTTCTTTAATGTAGTTTTTGTTTGCCGTTTGTTTTTGTTTTAATGCCATGTAACTTAGGATACAAAATAAATACACTTTTACCCCTCAGCTAAAATTCAAGTGATAGTTGACACTAGACCAACTGAATTCATTGGGGCAAGCAGATGACATTTATATATCTTGCAGGTCTCCCTTATGCAATCAGAGAGCTCTCAGAAGTGGAATGTCAAATGTAGAGGGAAGATTTCACTGTCATATGAGTGTTGGAAAGCACTTTATGAGTTAACCTAGGACTCTCAAGAGCTAGAAGTATTGATTACTCTTCTGTGTATGCCAAGTCTACGTTAATAAAACACTTATCTCTGTAACAATCACATGGGCCTCTCTGTGCTTCCGATGAACTACAACACATGAAGTCAGAGCTGGCTAAGTCCCACTTGCATACGGAAGAAAGAACAGGAGGAAAAGAAAGAAAGATTAAATGGAACTTCTCTTAAAAAAGAAGAGGTCTGTTTTATTTACTTCCAAGCACTGGAGCAGCTCCCACAACAGGGGGCATTTTAAACTAGGGAATAAGAACAAACATTCTTGTTACACTTCTATACTACTTAAGATGACAGATTTAAGAACAATCCTGTTATAGTTAATCAGCCAGTTTACACTGTTTTAGCTTATTGTCAGCATTAGCAGTGGTAAAGACTCAGGGTGAATTTACTGTCAAAACAAAGATCCTGCCTAGTAATAAGAACAGGCATATTTGTGGCACCTTAGAGACTAACAAATTTATATGAGCATAAGCTTTCGTGGGCTACAGCCCACTTCTTCGGATGCATAGAATGGAACATACAGTAAGGAGTTAAATATACACATACAGGGAACATGAAAAGATAGGAGTTGCCCTACCAACTCTAAGAGGCTAATTAATTAAGATGAGCACTTATCAGCAGGAGAAAAAAAACTTTTGTAATGACAATCAAGATGGCCCATTTCAGACAGTTTGACAAGAAGGTGTGAGGATACACTAACATGAGGAAATAGATTCAATGTATGTAATGGCTCAGCCATTCCCAGTCTCTGTTCAAGCCTAAATTGATGGTATTTAGTTTGCATATTAATTCTAGTTCAGCAGTTTCTCATTGGAGTCTGTTTTTGAAGCTTTTCTGTTGCAAGATTGCCATCTTTAAGTCTGTTATTGAGTGTCCAGGGAGACTGAAGTGTTCTCCTACTGGTTTATGAATGTTATGATTCCTGATGTCAGATTTGTGTCCATTTATTCTTTAGCGTGGAGACTGTCCGATTTGGCCAATGTACATGACAGAGGGGCATTGCTGGCACATGATGCCATATATCACATCCAGTAGGAGAACACTTAACCTCTCTGGTCACTCAGTAACAGACTTAAAGGTGGCAATCTTGCAGCCGAAAAGCTTCAAAAACAAACTACAAGGAAAAACTGCTGAACTTGAATACCATCAATTTAGACTCATAGACTTTAAGGTTAGAAGGGGTCATTATGATCATCTAGTCTGACCTCTGGCACAATGCAGGCCACAGAATCTCACCCATTCACTTCTATAACAAACCCCTTACCTATGTCTGAGTTATGAAAGTCCTCAAATTGTGGTTTGAAGAGCTCAAGCTGCAAAGAATCTTCCAGCAAGTGACCCGTGCCCCATGCTGCAGAGGAAGGCGAAAAACCTCCAGGGCCTCTGCCAATCTGCCCTGGAGGAAAATTCCTTCCCGACCCCAAATATGGCGATCAGTTAAACCCTGAGCAAATGGGCAAGACTCACTAGCCAGCACCCAGGAAAGAATTCTCTGTAGTAACTCAGATCTCACCCCATCTAACATCTCATCACAGACCACTGGGCATACTTACCTGCTGATAATCAAAGATCAGTTGCCAAATTAATTGCCAAAATTAGCCTATCCCATCATACCATCCCCTCCATAAACTTATCAAGCTTAGTCTTAAAGCCAGATATGTCTTTTGCCCCCACTACTCCCCTTGGAAGGCTGTTCCAGAACTTCACTCCTCTAATGGTTAGAAACCTTCTTCTAATTTCGAGTCTAAACTTCCTAGTGTCCAGTTTATACCCATTTGTTCTTGTGTCCACATTGGTACTAAACTTAAATAATTCCTTTCCCTCCCTAATATTAATCCCTCTGATATATTTATAAAGAGCAATCATATCCCCCCTCAACCTTCTTTTGGTTAGGCTTGAACAGAGACTGGGAATGGCTGAGCCATTACACACATTGAATCTATTTCCCCATGCTAGTGTATCCTCACACCTTCTTGTCAAATTGTCTGAAATGGGCCATCTTGATTATCACTATAAAAGTTTTTTTTCTCCTGCTGATAATTGCTCATCTTAATTAATTAGCCTCTTAGAGTTGGTATGGCAACTCCTACCTTTTCGTGTTCCCTGCATGTGTATATATATCTCCTCACTATATGTTCCATTCTATGCAGCCGATGAAGTGGGCTGTAGCCCACAAAAGCTTATGCTCAGATAAATTTGTTAGTCTCTAAGGTGCCACAAGTACTCCTGTTCTTTTTGCGGATACAGACTAACACGGCTGCTGCTCTGAAACCTGCCTAGTAATACTTACCTTTACATATTTTTTCCTGCCTCTATCTGCCCCCCTTCAGAAGCACTTTGCAGTCAGCACACACACGACTGTTGCCATCAGTCTAGCCTTATTAAGAGCCAAAAAGGATATCACTCTTCTAATTGGTAATTTTAATGATAGTCATTCTATTCAGTCCAATAACACTTATGAAACAGCTGTTTTCTATCATCCTCTCTCCAGCAAAGGTTTTCTATCATCCTCTCTCCAGCAAAGGTTTTCTCTCATGCATGACAAGCAATGTCAGATATTTCTTAAAATGCCCTTGTAGACTTATTTACAAGGACAAAACCAGCTGCCAATTGCAACGAAGTATTATTGAATACCAGGGATCTGTTCCAAGAAATGGTGACAAGCACCTTACTACAATACACTATGCTAATTTTGTTCACAATATTTTCACATTACGTAAATTAAAATTAGAAAAGGTACTTTACTAGTACATGAAAGAGACCATAAATTCTATAACCATATTCAAACCACTATAATATCCTACATTTCTGTCTGTTTCAAGGACACCAACGTGGAACTGAGAAAGCAAGGGAAAGTCAAACTTGAATGGCTGAGATATGGTGTTACAAAAGCAAATACTTTCTTAGAACAGATAAGTATATTCGGACAAATATTGCTCTCCTTCCATTACATTCAGCCAACCCTGCTAACATCAGTACAAGAGTAACCAAGGTGAATTTAGTCCATTGTTTCTACCACTACATTTTCCCACCGTAAGTTAATTAGAACAATTTAAAATTCAGTCTGTAATTCAAGGACTTCATCCCCTAGGGACAGATGGTGTATATGCCCTTTTGTTCATTGGGGAATGAGGGGGAAACCACACATCAAGATCTTGGATTTTATTTACAAAATGGTTAACATCTATTTATCACTTTTAGAAAGAAAATTTTAATAGCTCTACAGTAGCCTAACCAGCTAGTAGTTTTGTCTCAATACCCTTTCCCACATCTCTCTCTCTCTCTCTCTCTCTCTCTCTCTCTCTCTCTCTCTCTCTATATATATATATATATATATATATATACACATACACACACACCCTACATTACACAGAAGCACATGAACCTTAAAGGAATGCTGTGTAATTTACCCAAAATTCTGTAGGCATGAACAGCTTTCGCCCATTGACCTTCAGCTCTCTTGCTACCTACAAGAGGCCTGATTCTCCTCTTTCTACACCAGTTTTACAGCAATTTAACACCACTGATCTAAATGAAAGGAGAAAAGCTCAATGGACTCCATATCACCAATGTGTTTATGTTCCAAAATTCATCTTTTAGTAACTGATGTCAATATTGTGCAAAGTACATACATCATAATCCCATCCATTTTTTCTACTTAGAATAGCACAAGTCTATGGCCCTTCAAAACATCAGGAGAAGGGGAGGGAAGCCGCAATGATTTATATACCAGTGATCTTGCTAAATGCTACTTCACGAGGGTGAAGAACAGAAAGAGAGAGCACAGCTCTGATGTTTCCTGCAAACAGAGAGAGATTTCTACACTAGCACTTTTGTCGATAAAACTTTGGTTGGTCAGGAGTGTGAAAAACTCACCCCACACCAATAAAAGTACCAGTGTGGACAGCGCTATGTCGGGGGGAGAGCATCTTCTGCTGACATAGCTACTGCCACTCGTTGGGGGTGGTTTAATTATGCTGGTAGGAGAACTCCCATCAGCATAGAGAGGCTAAACAGGAAACCTTACAGCGACACATCTGCAGCAACATGCTGTGTAGCTGTAAGGTCCATAATGTAGACATAGATTGGGGAGAGAGGAAGGTCCTAGTGGTCAATTTCACTATAGGGCTCAGTCTTGCAAAGTACTGAACACTCTGGGTTCCATTCTAGCAAAGTACTTTAGCACATGCTTAACTTTAAAGAGCTCAGTAGTTGTCATAACCTATTCCCAGATTTGGACCTTAGCATCCAAAATATGGAGGTTAGCATGAAAACCTCCAAGCTTAGTTACCAGCTTGGACCTGGTAAAGCTGCCACCACCCAAAAAATTAGAGTGTTTTGGGGCACTCTGGTCCCCCAAAAACCTTCCCTGGGGACCCCAAGACCCAAATTCCTTGAGTCTCACAACTAAGGGGAATAAACCATTTCCCTTCCCTTCTCCCTTCCAGGTGTTCCCTCCCTGGGTTCCTGGAGAGATACACAGAAGCAAGCTCCGTGAATCTAAACAGAGGGACTCCACCCTCTCTATTTCCAGTCCTGGAAACACAAGGAGAGAGAGCCATTCTCTCCCCCACCCCCCTCCTTCACCCAGAGGGAAAGCAAAGTCAGGCTAGTAAATCTAACACACACAGATTTCCCCCTGACTTCTTCCTCCCACCAATTCCCTGGTGAGCACAGACTCAATTCCCTGGAGTTCCCTACTAAAGAAAAACTCCAACAGGTCTTAAAAAGAAAGCTTTATGTAAAAAGAAAGAAAAAATACATAAAAATGTTCTCTCTGTATTAAGGTGACAAATATAGGGTCAATTGCTTAAAAGAAATATTGAATAAACAGCCTTATTCAAAAAGAATATAATTCAAAGCACCCCAGCTACTACACACATGTAAATACAAAAAAACAAACCTATCTTTTTGTACTTACAACTGGCAAACGGGAGATTAGAAAGGCAGGAAACAGAAATCCTCTCATAGCTGAGAGAGAGACAGATACAAGACCAGAACAAAGGACTCAGACACAAACTTCCCTCCACCCAGATTTGAAAAAGTCTTGTTTCCTGATTGGTCCTCTGGTCAGGTGTTTCAGGTTACTTCTTTCCAGGTGTAAGAGACATTAACCCTTAGCTATCTGTTTATGACAGTAGTCCATTTGATGTCAATGAGACTCTGCACACCAGAGTGCTTGACACCTTGCAGGATCAAGCCCATCATGGCTAGCTGCAACTTAAACCACCTGTCCTTGAGAAATGAGGGCACTCAAGCTTAAGTAGCAAGACTAAGAAGATCAGCTTCTCCCTACTTGCTAACAAAGGGCGTTTTAAAAGGGATTTATTCAGAGATTTGGCCATTGTCAGGCCACTGTGCAAACCGCTGATATTGGCATACATGGTCTGTTTGGGATACATTATTATTATGATTATGACGTTAGTGTGACTGGCGCTATACAGGCAAAAAAGACTTGTCCCTGTCCTGAAGAGCTTACGTGGAACGTAAAACAAAAATGGCAAGAGGAGGGAATAAATCTTTGTGTTGTGAGAAGTGTACGGGAATGCAAAGTAGGGGACAACAACAACATCATATAGTAGATTAGATGAGTAATATGCTTGTCCTGAGGGGCTTGTGATTCCTTCCTCCCCCTCCCCGTGTAATTTTTTAAAACCCCGTCTTTTTTAAAAAGTCTGAAGCAGAAGGGGTAAGAAAGTAGTAGGAATCTGACCAAGTCATGGTGCATAATGATGGGTGCATTTGTATGCTACCCTTCTTCCTCTACCACCCTGTGCAATTTCTTTTGGGTCTATTTAGTTTTTACAGATACTTTTGTTCTTTATAATTTAGTACAAGAGGTAAATTATATTAATAGTACAGGTAGAACATATTTCCTTCATTTAAACCATGAATAATTCATTTCATGTTTTCAGACAGACACTGTGAGCATCTGTGACCTTGTGATGGAAAAGGCAACCCATATGGCTGTCTAAGTACTTCTTTATGAGCTAAATTCATTTGCCCAGTCAATCTTTATTTTTCTTTAGTTTCTTATCTAAATACACTCTTCTAGCTTAGATATATAAAGGCTTTCTTCTTTTTTTATGGATTTTTAGCAAAGGAAAGTGTTAATGAGCCACTCCATCTTGAATGGTCCCTTGAAATATGTGTTAACTTCTTATGCTAACCAATCTGTTCCACCTTGTATTTAGCAGTGTTGTTGAGGCTACATCTATATATACTACAGCACTTGCAGCAGCACAGCTGCACAGATGCAGTTTCACCGCTGTAGGGTTTGTGGCGGAGATGCTCTAAGCCAGTGGTCCCCAGCGCGGTGCCTCTGGGCACCATGGCGCCCTCCAGGGCATTTATGTGCGCCCGCCTAGTGCCCAGCAAGGGAGAGAAGCCATGGCCCCACGCCTGCCGGGGACCAAGAACTCCGGGGCTGCAGGCTGCGGATGCCGGCGTTCTCGGTCCCTGGCAGGGGCAGGGCTTCGAAGCTGGAGTGAAGCCACGGCCCCGCCCCTGCTGGGGACAGAGAACTTGGGGGCTGCAGGCTTCATTCTATGTTAAAGTAAGAATAATAAATATATTTGGACTAGCAGTTCAACGATGTTTTACTTTTTTAAAATAAATAAGATGAAAACTGTTCATGATATTTATTTTGTAAAAACTCTTTAATTTTTCTTCCAGGTAGATGAAAAAGAGTAAATTCACATGGTAAGGTGAAAGAGTAATTGCCAAATAATTTAATTAATACCTTTTACATGTAAAATTACCCTTTTTATCTTAAGGAGTCATATATTATATAATATTAAATATGACGTTTTTCGTATTATTTAATGTACAAATACAAAATAAGCCTTGAAAAATGGTTGGCACCCGCCACACTCTTCTGAAAACATGAATGTACTACTGGCCACAAAAAGATTGGGGACCACTGCTCTAAGCCAACAGAAAAGCTCTCCCATCAGTTTAATTACTCCACCTCCCATGTTTGGCAGTAGCTACTGTATATCAGCAGGAGAAGCTTTCCCGCCAACATAGTTCTGTCCACACTGGGGCTTAGATCAGTATAACTTATGTCACTCAGGGGGTGTGAATTATTCACATCCCCTGAGCCACATAAGTAAGTTGTACTGTAGACAAGGTCTGAGTTAGTTTCCCTGACCTGAAGAAGAGCTCTGTATAAGCTCAAAAGCTTGTCTCTCCCCAACAGAATTTGGTCCAATAAAAGATATTATCCACCTTGTCTATCTAATAACAGCAGCTATAGCCAAGCATTATGTAATAAGGCTCTATATGTTAGTGATCCTTATGTAATCAGCTGCCTCAAAATCTTTCCAGTAAATTGTGATCTACAACATCCTTGCTTCTGCCTTTACTGGGTAGTCTGACAGCCATGATGAATTATGCCAAATGATATAGTTTTCTCATGATGGGAACCAAAGTCTGGCCGGCATCAGACAAAAATCATTTTCATGTGTGACTTAAGCCAAACTTGAACCAGGGTATCCAGAATAAAAAGGTAATGTACCCGTTAGCCTCAATTCCGTTTAACCTCATTTTTCTTTTTCTACTGTCTGCATTGGGTGGAACTCCCCTGTGGGCTGTCGTATGCACAGCCAAGAGTTTGGATCCCCTAAACACATATCAAATCCTGTTGTTTAATATTTGCAATATGTTAGCATTGAGGGGCCTCAATACAGGTCCCATTGTGGTAGCCACTGTACAAGCGCATAGTAAGAGACAGCTCCAGACCTAAAGAATTTACAATCTCAAACAAAAGGCAGATAAAGGGCCTGCCATTTTTTTTCTCTACATTTATACCCTTTTGCACTGGTTATTTTTGGAATAAAAGTACATCATTTGACATTGCATATGAAGACTAAGACAGACAGTGCATGAGGCTAGAAATCCATTAGTTAGGGCTATGGCTCACTGCCTTCTGAATTTAAGGGAGCTAATCCATTGTGTTACAGCTATCAGTGGTGCAAGACGGGTATGGCTACACTCGAAACTTCAAAGCGCTGCCGCGGGAGCGCTTTGAAGTGTGAGTGTGGTCGCAGCGCCAGCTCTCCCAGCGCTGCACGTACTCCACATCCTCATGCAGTTTAGCTTGCAGCGCTGGAAGCTGCGCTCCCAGCGCTGCGGCACTGTTTACACTGAGGCTTTACAGCTCTGTATTTTGCAGTGCTCAGGGGTGTGTTTTTTTCACACCCCTGAGCGAGAAAGTTGCAGCGCTGTAAAGCGCCAGTGTAGCCATGGTCGAGTCTTAGATGAGAAGGGCAGCTACTCGGTAAATGAACACTAGAGCTGCCAGCACACGGCTGGAAGTGGAGAGAGTGGCAGTTAGGACAGGGGTACAATATCAAAAACTGGAATGCAATTGAAGAGGGTTTGATAAAGAGAGAAGGAGCAAATATGCTAATAGTAGGACTGTCAAGTGAGTAAAAAAATTAATCATGATTAATCACACTGTTAAACAATAATAGAATACCATTTATTTAAATATTTTTGGATATTTTCTATATTTTCAAATATATTGATTTCAGTTACAACACAGAATACAAAGTGTACAGTGCTCAGTTTCTATTTATTTTTAACACAAATATTTGCACTGTAAGAAAAAAGAAACAGTATTTTTCAATTCACCTAATACAAATACTGTATTGCAATCTTTTTATCATGAAAGTTGAATTTAAGAATGTCAAATTATGTACAAAAAATAACTGCATTCAAAAATAAAACAATGTAAAACTTTAGATCCTACAAGTCCACTGAGTCCTACTTAAGCCAAAAGAACAAGGAGTACTTGTGGCACCTTAAAGACTAAAACTCTGAAACCTACTTCAGCCAGTTGCTCAGACAAACAAGTTTGGTTATATTTGCAGGAGATAATGGTGCCTGCTTCTTGTTTACGATGTCACCTGAAAGTGGGAACAGGCGTTTGCATAGCACTGTTGTAACCGGTAAAGATATTTACATGCCAGATGTGCTAAAGAGTCATATTCCCTTCACGCTTCAACCACCATTCCAGAGGATATGCAACCATGCTGATGATGGGTTCTGCTCGACAACGATCCAAAGCAGAGCAGACCAATGCATGTTCATTTTCATCATCTGAGCCAGATGCCACCAGCAGAAGGTTGATTTTTTTTTGTTTGGTGGTTCGGGTTCTGTAATTTCCGCATCGGAGTCTTGCTCTTTTAAGACTTCTGAAAGCATGCTCCACACCTCGTCCCTCTCAGATTTTGGATGGCACTTCAGATTCTTAAACCTTGGGTCGAGTGCTGTAGCTATTTTTAGAAATCTCATATCGATACCTTCTTTGCGTTTTGTCAAATCTGCAGTGACCGTGTTCATAAATCAAACAAGATGTGCTGGGTCATCATCCGAGACTGCTATAACATGAAATATATGGCAGAATGTGTGTAAAACAGAGCAGGGAACATACAATTCTCCTCCAAGGAGTTCAGTCACAACTTTAATTAACAGACTATTTTTTTAACAAACATCATTAGTATGGAAGTATGTCCTCCAGAATGGTGGCTGAAGCATGAAGGGGCACACAAATGTTTAGCATATCTGGAATGTAAGTACCTTCCAACGCCATCTACAAAAGTGCCATGGGAATGTCCGTTCTCACTTTCAGATGACATTGTAAATAAGAAGTAGGCAGCAATACCTCCCATAAACATAAACAAACTTGTTTGTCTTAGCGATTGGCTGAACAAGAAGGACTGAGTGGACTTGTAGGCTCTAAAGTTTTACACTATTTTGTTTTTGAGTGCAGTTATGTAACAAAAAAAAATCTACATTTGTAAATTACACTTTCATGATAGAGATTGCACTACAGTATTTGTATGAGTGAATTGAAAAATACGATTTATTGTATCATTTTTACAGTGCAAATATTTGTAATAAAAAATAATATAAAGTGAGCACTGTACACTTTGTATTCTGTGTTGTAATAGAAATCAATATATTCGAAAATGTAGAAAAACATCCAAAAAAATTAATAAATTTCAATCGGTATTCTATTGTTTAACAATGTAATTAATCACGATTAATTTTTTTAATCACAGTTAAATATTTTTAGTTAATCATGTGAGTTAACTGTGATTAAATCAACAGCCCTAGCTAATGGGAAGTAAAGAAATAAAGGGGGAAAGATAACGGCAGAAAAGAACAAATGGAAGTAATTATTTAAAAGGCCAGACTTTGGAAACTAGGATCCAGAGGTAACTGTGAAATATTAATAACTGTTTGCACTTATATGAGTCTTCCATCTGAGGGTCTTAAGTGCTTCAAATGTTAATCCTCACCTCACTCCATGTGACTGGTAGGTAGGCGGGAGTGAGGGAAAGGGGAGAGAGAAAACTATGCAAGATTCCTCTGTACTGAAGAGTTTTATGGGTTGTTGTTTTTTTCTTATTTACAGTAGAAAATTGTACCGCTTTGACTATGTCAGTTTTAGTTACATTGCTGAAGTCTCCTTGTGTGACACTCTTATTTTGGTTTCAGAATACCTTGCCTGAGTTTACCTTAACGGATTTAACTAAATGAGTTTCTAAACTCATTTAATTACAGCACTACAATTTTCACCCGTAGATAAGGCCTCAGTCAGGAGAAAAGCTTTGTCCCTTTGTATTGTACTGTGGGTGTGGGTGTGAGTGAAATTGGATCAGCCACTAGAGCAGGGGTCTCAAACACATGGCCAGGAGCCTGCCCTGGCCCCTATGCACGCTGCTGCCACCCCGGAGCTGCTCTAGGTAAGCGGCGCTGGGCCGGAGCTCACACCCCGCACCCCTCCTGCACCCCAACTCCCTGCCCTGAGCCCCCTGCCACACCTCACACTCCTCCTGCACTCCCCACCCTGAGCCACCTGCTGCAACCTCCACCCCAACCCCTTGCCGCACCCCTCATCCCTCTTGCATCCCACACACCAACTCCCTGCCCTGAACCCTCTGCCGCACCCTGCACACCTCCTGTACCTCAACTCACGGCTTTGAGCTCCTGCCACACTCTGCACCCCTCCTGCACCCTCTGGTGACAGGGAAGGGGCAGCATTGGGGTGGAGACTTTGGGGAAGGAGGTGAAAAGGGGCAGGGAAGGGGTGGGAAGAAGCGGAGCAGGGGCAGAGTGGGGCAGGGACAGTGAGGGTGGGGGTGTTAGTGATGCGGCCCCCGGGCCAATGCACTAGACCTCCTCAGGAGCCTTGATGGGCGGGAACAGGGGGAGCAGTCGCTCCCCCACTGAGCACATTACCCAAAAGTGGCACCTTTTTAATGTTTACACTCGCGCAGGGACGACGTTGCAGGGTGAGACCTTAGAAGCACCTCTTTGCTTGCTGCTGTCAGCTCACGGCGCAATGGAAGCGCCTGTCCCTTTAAAACGGGTGGGAGAGGGCGTTCCCATGGTGCCTAGCAGCGGACGGCTTGGATTTTAAATCCTCGCAAACAATGGGGAGCGTGCTGGGGGCTCGTAACGCTCTGGCTCGAGGTTTGAATGTCAGAGCGGCTGGCGGCGAGAGCGGGGCCTGGAGCCAGCAGGGAGCAGTGCAGGGTAAGGTCAGCGCAGGGCCGGGCAGGAGCCGTGCGGGGGGCAGGGCAGGGTTTGGGAGCCACAGGCAGGGGCAGGATCATGAGCGCGGTGGCTGGGAAGGGGGTGCAGCCGCTGGGCACGGCGGAGCCCGGGAAGGCGGCCAGGGTCAGAGCCGGGGCTGGGGCGGCAGCCAAGGAGACCCCAAAAGTGTTGGTGGATCTGCACACCCACCAGAGCTACATGTGCGGGCAGGGCCGGTGCAACCACTTAGGCAAACTAGGCGGCCGCATAGGGCGCCTAGTGGTTGAGGGCGCCTAAAAGTCCCCTCAGGTGAGGAGGTGGGGTGGAGGAGAGCTGGGGCAGGCTCCCTGGGTGGGGTTAGCTGCCATGGAGGGGAGGCTTGCACAGGGGGGTAGCTGCTGCGAGGGGGGGGCTCCCAGGGTGGGGGTGGGTGGGTTAACTGTCGCGGCAGGTGGGGTCTTCACGTGGGAGGGGCAGGTGGCCATCGTTAGCTGCCATGGGGGGCAGTGAGGGGGGTTAGCTGGGGGCAGGGTGGCACAAGGTGGAATTTTTGCCTAGGGCACCAAACTTCCTTGCACCGGCCCTGTGTGTAGGCGGGTGGGAGGCTGAGCCCCGACTCTGTGAGCGCTTCACTGGGTCTGTCCTGCTCCTGTTCCTGGGGGGAGGGAGAAGGTGGCTTTGTGGGCCACTGCAGGCTCAAACCTGCCCAGGGCGCTGCTGAGTCCCTGTCCTGTGAAGGTTGGTGAATAGCCTTAGGAAACTTTGGGTTGTTTTTGTTCAGAAACAGTTGGATGTTTCTTGTGAGGAGTTGTCTATTTTCTTTATTGAAAAAGAGTAATTGGAATCTGACCAGATTTATGATCTCTGTGGAGGCAAAGTCATGTATGGCCCGGTTTGACCATAAGCCTCTGTTATTCATGGAGGGGCTAGAGGTGCTTGGGGAGCTCTGAGCTATGACTTGCAGACTTGATCCGTGTCCTGCCAGGCTGGTAAGATCAAGTAGGGAAGTACTGAATCTGGTTTTTTAGGAGATTGTCAATCCCTTCCTTTGGTTGGCCCTGGCTGAAGAAATCTTGATTCTCAGAATTCAACCCATTATCTTCTGTCTCTAATCTCCCTTTTCTTGGGAATATAATTGGAAAGGTTATGTGGAAAGGACAACTCCAGACAAATCCAGAGTCCAAAGATTTCCTTGGTCACTGTCAATCTGTTTTAAAGCTTGGATGTGACACACAGGCTACATTGGTGTGAATGTTTGATGTCCTTCTAAGAATGGCTTAAAATAATGGGCCAAATACTCAGCTGGTATAAATCAGTGTAGCTGCACTGAAGTCAACAGAGCTACACCAATTCACATCATCTGAGGATCTGGCCTCAGATGCCCATTCTAATACTTTTATCTATGTTACCAGCTTTAGACACCATTTGCTGACAGTTGAGGACCAGAGCAGGGACATAAGGAGTGTCTCTTGAGTAGCTCCATTCTAGCCTGTCAAAGAGACAGCTTTGGGGCAAACGTTCATCTACATTGAGGGAATTCTCATGCTGGGTACAAGGTGATTCTATTCTCTCACCCCTCTAGTTCAATGTATATGTCACCATTAGTGGGCTGTTGAGCCTTCTATATGCAGATGGTACACAGTTCTGCATCTCCATTTTATGTGACTTATACAGTACATGAGGTGAGCCTTCTCAGTCTCTAACAGAGATGGGTACTTAGATGTGATTTAGCTGTCTTATTCTTAATTTGAATAAGAAATAATAGTGGTAGTCTGGGGGAATCAGCCAGAAGAAGTGGCGAGATTTACAGCAGTTCTTTTACTTGAAGGACTATGCCTATCTTTTGTTACTCATGTTTACAACTTGGGGATCTTGATCTGGATATTTAGATAGCAGCAGTGGCCAAGAATAATGTTAATCTCTGTTTAGGAAGGAAGTTGTTAACTTTTTTGCCAGTTACATATCTTGACATGGTCCATGCCTGATGGGAGTCTTACAATGCACTGTGGTGGCTCAGTCACATGGAGAGACTGTGGTACATGATGGTAGATACAGTGTAGCAGGGCCGCCCGGGGGGGGGGGCAAGTGGAGCAATTTGCCTCAGGCCCCGGGCTCCGCAGAGGCCCCCAAGAGAACGGACGAGGCTCCCGCCTCCATCCCTCTCCTGGAGCCTCAGCACATCCAGGAGCTTCGCTTGACAGCAGCAGCATGGCTCCGGCAGGGCCCCTGAGCTCCACCCCACTCAGAGCCACATGGTCAGGGGGCGGGGCTGCGAGCTCCAGGCCGAGCAGAGGGAACTCAGGCCCTGCTGGAGCTCGCAGCCCCGCCCACTTACCACGCGGCTCTGAGCGAGGCGGAGCTCAGGAGACCCACCGGAGCCACGCTGCAGCTGTTCAGGGACATGCTGAGCTCTGGGTGAAGGGGGAGCCGGGGGTAAGAGGCTGGGGCGAGGGGGGCTGGCTAAGGGGCAGGGAGTCTTGGGGACAGTCAGGGCACAGGGAAGGGGTAGAGGTTGGGGAGGGGCGGTCAGGAGACAGGGAACCGGGTTTGGATTGTGGGCTTTCTGGGGGTCTGTCAGGACTCAGTGGGGGGGTGGATAGGGGTTGGGGCAGTCGGGGACAGGGAGCAGGGGTGGGGTCCTGGAGTGGTGCTTGGGTGGGGTCTCTGTGGGACAGTGAGGGGACAAGGAGCAGGATGGGGGGGATTATGAGGGGCAGCAGTCAGGGGACAGGAAGTGGGTGGGGGTCGGATAGGGGGCAGGGGCAGGCTGTTTGGGAGGCACAGCCTTCCCTACCCTAAAGCTCATTCAGCAGTTTGAGGTTTGCAGAAGAGCCAAGCTGTTAGCTTTTCCATTAGGGCTACCATCGCTTTCACTTCTCAATTGCCAAATTATAGTCTATATTTAATTTCAGTGCCATAGGGAGCTTCATGTCAGGGGAAGGTAGCTTCATTTAAAATTAGCCACTGGGGGAGGGATCACATGAGAAGAGCAATATCCTTCCCAACCCTACCATGGGAGACCCCCCGATGCATTCCCTGAGGCTTCAGAGATGTTAATTTAGTGGTTCTCAAACTTTTGTCCTGGTGACCCCTTTCACAAAGCAAACCTCTGAGTGCGACCCCTTCCCCCTTATATAAAAAAGTGTTTTCAATTTATATTTAACACTATTACAAATGCTGGAGGCAAAGCGGGGTCAGAGGTAGAGGCTGACAGCCCGCAACCTCCAGTAATAACCTCATGACCCCCTGAGGAGTCCTGACCTACAGTTTGAGACCCCCTATTAATTTAATTTTAGCACCCTGTGTCCATTCACATGCATGTGCTATTTTGAGCATTTCAGTTTTCACAACATAGGCTCATCCCAGATTCTGGAACAAGCTCAAATGCTCAGTTCATGAAGTATGTACATAAGCTATACTAAAGACAAAGCTACAGTAACCGTCTTCAGTTTGTGAGGGTCCTCATGGAGCCAGTCTCTAGGAAATGGATAAATGCATGGAGGTTAAGTCCATTAATGGCTATTAGCCAGGATGGGTAAGGAATGGTGTCCCTAGCCCCTGTTTGTCAGAGAGTGGTGATGGATGGCAGGAGAGAGATCACTTGATCATTACCTGTGAGGTTCACTCCCTCTGGGGCACTTGGCATTGGCCATTGTCGGTAGACAGATACTAGGCCGGATGGACCTTTGGTTTGACCCAATATGGCTGTTCTTATGTTCTAACCCAGGGGCAGACAACCTATGGCACGTGTGCCAAAGGTGGCACATGAGCTGATTTTCAGTGGCACTCACACTGCCTGGGTCCTGGCCACTGGTCTGAGGGGCTCTGCATTTTATTTTAATTTTAAATGAAACGTCTTAAATATTTAAAAAACCTTATTTACTTTACATACAACAATAGTTTAGTTATATATTATAGACTTATAGAAAAAGACCTTCTAAAAAGGTTAAAATGTATTATTGGCATGCGAAACCTTAAATTAGAGTGAATAAATGAAGACTTGGCACACCACTTCTGAAAGGCTGCTAACCCCTGTTCTAACCTAAATGAACCCAAAGTTATGGAGACAGATACGAGTCAAGGAAGCCAGCAGAGTATCAGAAACCTGGAATAATCTCTGACTGGATGGGCTCAGGCGTTTGGTCACAAGCTGAGGTAGTTCAAAAGTTTTGGATTTTTTTTCAGCAGAATTTTTGTTTGTTTGTTTCTTTAAACAATCAAACACAGCAAGCAGCAAATATTTGGCCACACACTTCTGAAACCTCAAACCATGTTCAGGTTTTGGCAGACTAATTTCAGCTTTTCAATAAAAAAAACACAACACATTTTGATGGAAAGCAGACATTGTCCATGATTTTTTTCTGCTTTTTAAAAACCCCTGGTTTTCGATCCAAAAAAAGTTTTGATGGAAAATATTTGTCCAACCCTGTAATGAGCTTTAGTGCCTTTTAACACTAGCTGATGCTGAGAACCAATGATACCTTGTAAAGAAGTTCTCTGAAAACTGGGTTTGTGCTGAGATGCGGAAGGTTTATTTTTCCCAGGGCTGCCCGTGGGGGGGAGCAAGTGGGGCAATTTGCCCTGGTCCCCATAGGGGCCCCCATGAGAATATAGTATTGCAATTTTTTTTAATGGAAGAGGCCCCCAAAGTTCCTTTGCCCCAAGCCCCCTGAATCCTCTGGGCAGCCCTGCAGTGTAGCTAGGGAGTAAGGCATGTAAAGGAGAAAGGCAGCGTGAGGGAACTGGAATTATAATTTCCTTGAGGCGTGATAGCTGCTCAGTTGGACACACAGATTAATGTTGACTGAAAATAAAACATTTCATTTTGACTACACAAACCAAAATTAAATGTTTCCGTTCAATGAAAAGAGGCCCAAGCAAAATATTGGGATGTTTCTGAACAGAGATTTTTTGGAGAATTTATTTTTCTGTGAAGAATTTCACCTGGAGCTGGTGAAAATTCAAAATTTCCAGAAATTCTGACATTTTGAATTTTGTTTTCAAAACGACCTGGCTGCCGTGTGGACAGTTTTTTTAATTAATCACATCTGTGGCATTTTTATCCTTCCAAAATGGGTGGCACCTTTTTTTATGCTCCCCCTGATGTTAGAACGTGGCTACGCCACTGCTGGCCCTTGTGGTCATTCGAATTTGAGACCCCTGCACCAGAGAAAGTAGCATAGATATGAGAAGGGACCTACTAATACTGCCAGTTAAGGGACACCTTTTAAAATCTTTCAATTCTATGTCCAAGTTTATAAATGGCTGGTGTATGCCGACTTTGGCTACACAGAGTTCTGGACTGTAGAAGCTACCCTATGGAGATCATGCAGGGGGGAAAACACACTTGGGTAATTCCTTCTTAAAATTTGGTTGCTGCTGCTTTCTCCTATCGTGTGGCATCACTTTCAGTGAAAGAGGGGTACCAGGAAACTTAACAAGGAGTCAGGTTTCAGAGTGGTAGCCGTTTTAGTCTGTATCAACAAAAACAACAAGGAGTTCTTGTGGCACCTTAGAGATTAACAAATTTATTTAGGCAGAAGCTTTCATGGGCTAGAACCCACTTGATCAGATGCTTCTGATTAGATGCTTCTGTTTTAGCCCACAAAAACTTATGCCCAAATAAATTTGTTAGTCCCTAAGGTGCCACAAGGACTCCTCGTTGTTTTAACAAGAAGTGTTTCTGCTAGTCCTCACCACTACTGTGCAGATTGCCTGAGAACTCTGATTTACACACATGCGTGCACACACACACACATTGATATCTGAACATCCATAGGCCCTGATCCTTTTAACTGTGATCATGTGCTAATATTGATGTAAAGTAAAAGATGGGTATTATATTAGTGAAGCTCTCACACTCTCTCTCTCTTTTGTTATATCCGTCCAATCTTGGCTTGCCAAATCAGGAGACAGAAAATTAAATTTTCTGAAAGCTAACAGTCTTCATAGTGGCGTTGTAGATTTTTTCCATCCTTCTGGCAAAATTCCATCATTTTAACTGGAATAAGTGTGTCTATCTTGGTTTTAAGTGGGTACCTTAATAAAACCTGGAGGAGAAGCTAGATGCTTCCTAGATAGGTGATCCTATAAAGAATTATTTTTCCAAGAATTTTTTATTTTTATTATTATTAGGAGGGTGGCAGGTCACGGAATGAAATTATTTGAGTGAATAAAATGTTGCTTTTCCTGTGGCCCGTGTAATTTATTATATATTATCTTTAATTATCAGACATTGAATTTGTGATATTTCTCTAACATAAATTACACTGCTCTACAGCCAAAATGCTTCTGAAATAAATGTAGTCCAACTTTACTAATTCTGGGTCACTGAGAACGAAAATGATGCTTAAAATTGTTGATTGGCTCTAGTTTTCAAGATATGCTATTGGGTCAGTATATACGACCCTTGACTTGGGAATGGCGGAGGATAAGTGAGTTATAAAGGGAAGGATCTCAATTTAAACCAGAAATGACTGAAATACATCTTTGACTGGATCTATGAATAAATCTATGACTGGGTTTGGACAGTATTTGCTTTTTAGGCAAAACAATGAATGCTGCAATCTGAAGCTGGTATTGCGTCATACATGAGATGAATTGCATCATGTTATTCCTGGAAGTCATGGATGATGCAATCCTAACGAAGCTTACATCACTCTGCTGAACAAATTGCCCTATATCAGCTCTAGAAATCATACAATGTCTTGCTCTCTTATTTGTCAGTGTTTGATTTTGCAAAGGGACACATTTCTGTTTAGCCAAAGTGAGCAGAGATGCCTCGTACTTGTGTGAACAGTGCAGATAACTTCTGCTATGTTTGTGGTGAAGTGACTTTTGCATCATAAAAGCGCAGTATAATCACTATGGTTAAGAAAGCCTATCACCTTTCTTTTGGCTGCAAAATTGGAGATCAGGACAAGAAGTGGGCCCCACACATGCTGCAACACTTGTGCAACAAATCTTCGCCAGTGGTTGAACAGGAAAAGGAAATCTATGCCTTTTGCAGTGCCAATGATTTGGAGAGAGCCAAGAGATCATCCCAGCAATTGTTACTTCTGCATGGTGCCTCCAGTTGGGAAAGGTGTGTCAAAGAAGAAAAAGTGGACTGTGCATTATCCAAACATTCCATCAGCTATACGCCCAGTACCCCACGGAGAAGGACTGCCGGTTCCTGATGCACCAGAATCATTCTCACTTGAGTCAGACGAGGAAGAGGAAGAGGATGAAACTTCTGGTCCTGAACCATCAGTGTCACAGGACCCACATTTTCTCCCATCCTCCTCCTCTAAACCACACCTCGTAACACAAAGTGAACTGAATGACCTTGTCAAGGATTTGGAACTACCCAAGAGTAAGGCAGAGCTGTTGGGCTCCAGACTACAGCAGTGGAATCGCCTGGCAGGCTATCAGGGCAAATGGAGCCCATCAATGCTTGCAGACTATTGCTGGACAGTGACAAGAGATGCTCCATTTAATGAATACAAGAGACAAGCCAAGAAGCGCCGAGTAGACACTGAATAGGACTAAACTATGTACATAATAGTTTTTTGCCTTTTGTTTCATAATAAATTTTATTTATAGAACCCTTTTGCTGATTTTTAAAGTGTTACATAAACAGGACAGGTGAAATATTATCATGTAAAGCAACCATAAACACATGAAAAGACTTAGGTTTACAATTTATGATTAAAACTCTACTATCTACACAATATACATACACATAAAATGTAAAAACTTAAATATCTTAGAAACAGTAGCCAATCAGTTGTTTTAATTGTCATATTTGAATTCAGCACATCAAAATACATAATAAATATCACATTTTATCTCTGAAGCAGACGACTTCTCAAATTGTAGACCAGTGTTATCTGACAATTCACATATGTTCCACCACCTTCAATTATGCTCCTTCTCAGTTAGTCTGTCAGAGTGTGAATACTAGCCAAAAACAAAACAAAAAACAAACAGAGGTTCAGCTGCTGAGAACTTGGAGAGTCAGACCCAGGGCATAACTTGATGGGAAATCATCTACCAATCAACATCTGATAGCTGACTGAGGGGTTGTGGAAGCAGAGAAAAGGGGCAGCTAGAGGCAGCGCGGGAGCTAGAGGCAGCGTTTAACTTGTAATGAAAGAGGTGCCAGGGTTTAGGCAATGATTTAATTTTAAATGTTAAACTTGTTATGACTTTGAATGTGCAGCAGTATTATTGTCATTACTTAAGATTCTGTTACGGGTATTTTTAGTAAAAGTCAGGAACAAGTCACAGGCAATAAACAAAAATTCAGGCAAGCCCACAACCTGTCCCTGACTTTTACTAAAAATGCTCTGGGGAGAGGGACAAACAAAGCTCTGCTGGGGCTTACAACTCTTCCAGGGGCTGCTGCTCCAGGGCTGGCCACTGGCTCCAGCAGCCCTGGGTCTGTCTGCCAGCCATCTGTTCCATGTTCGCTGATCAGCTGTTTTGGCAGCCACCGCTCCCTCAGCCCCAGGGCTGACCGTTACTCCCGCCGTGCCCCAGAAGAAATCCTGGAGGTCCCAGAAAGTCAAGGAACCAGTGACTACCATGACAGAATCGTATCCTTAGTAGTTACCAATTCCTATAATACCACTGCACATTCAGTCCTAACAAGTTTATTTTAAAAGAGTAGCCTATTGTACATACAGTTGTACGTACTTAATGTACATACCAGTGATATTTACAACCACGTATTCTATATCATTTATATTGTAGTAGTTTGTGTAGAAAAATAAATTTAGAGCTACTGCAGCAAAAAAATTAAAAATATATGTCTGAATATATTCTCTAGCTGCAGACCTATCCACCTTTGCTCTGGCTTTCTCCCACGTGTTATTACAGAATATTATTCTCACACCTCCCTCCTTCCCTGCCCTCCTGTAACATGCCTCCCCCAACACACACACACACATTCTCTACAACCATTCTTAGTTTCAGTCAAAATAACAATAACTGCAGTATTTTATTGTACTAATACTTAGCAACCAGGTATGGCACATTGCAATAACAACTTTTAAATAAAGCAATAAAAGTCATTATGTCTAGTTTGTCTTCTATATTATTAAGGAACACTGTTAATAGAAATCAACAAATTATATTTTAGTATGAAATGAACAAATGTAACGAAACTTTAAAGAAAAAGATGTTTCCTTACCCTAATCCTGCAGTGATTGGGAGACATTGTACTGGATATAGCTCTGTGGTTTACATGTCCAGAAAAGTCCATTAAATAGCCATATTTCACTGGCTATCCTCCTATTTTCTCTCCTTGCTTCTTGTGTCATCGACTCCTCTGCACCCTTTGTGTCATCCAGGCACCCAGCTCTGAAGGCAGTGCAGAAGGAATGGTGCCATGGTATGGCTCTGGGGCTGGAGCAACCATGGGGAAAAATTAGTGGGTGCTCTGAACCCACTCGCAGCCAAGCTCCCCCCACACCTGATCGTACCACATCCCCGCTCCTCCGCCTCCCTCCCAGCGCTTCCCCCCAGCTGGGGGGTGGGGAGGAGCAGGAACGTGATATGCTCAGGGGAGGAGGTGGGGAAAAAGCAGGGCCGGGATTTGGGGAAGGAGTTGGAAAAGGGGCAGGGAGGGGGTGGAAACTTTCGGGAAGTGGTTGGAATTCATCGCCTATGTTGCCACCCTTACTTCTATGCTGCTGCTGGCAGTGGCACTGCCTTCAGAACTGGGTGGCTGGAAAATGGCAGCTGCTGGATGGGTGCCAACAGCAGTGCAGAAGTAAGGGTGGTATGGTAACAGGACCTGCAGGACAACAGGGAGTTAGTTTTTACCCTATTGTATATGAACTCTGGTTACTAGAGATGGGACCTGAGCTGAAATCCCGCATCCAAAGACCGAACAGAACAGGATCCGCCCTTTGCAACAGGGGTTCTCAACTTTCTTCTTTCTGAAGCCCCCACAAATGTGGCCAGTAACCCGGCCACCCGTGGAGCCTAACCCCCAGCCCCTCCCCTTGGGCCTGAGGCCTCTCCCCTCCCCCCTTTCTGCCTCCCCCTCCTCCACAGGAGCCCAAAGCATTCCCACCACAGTGGGAGTGCCAGCTGGCCAGGGGCAGGTGGGTGAGGCCCCAGCAGTCCTGGTGCTCTGCAGCCTCACAGCCCCCAGCCTGGGGGTTCTGGGTGTCTGGGCAGCACGGTTGCACGACCTCCAGCCCTAGGGCTCTGAGCAGGCAGCATGGCCCAGCACTAGCCATCCCCGTGGCCCCAAGTCCCTGCAGGAGGCATGCTGGCCTGAGGGCATGGCCACAGTAGGCTGTTTGGGGAGACACAGCCTCCGCTTGCCTATGATAGCAGCTGCCCATGGGTCCCCCAACATGTTATAAAAACTCCACATCCCTCCTGTGTCATAGTAGAGGGTTTTCTGCATATAAAAGCTGGGGCCAGCATGAGGGAGTAGCAAGCAGGGCAGTTGCCTGGGGCATCATGCTACAGGAGCCCCCACAACGCTACATTGCTCAGGCTTCGGCTTCAGCCTTGGGTGGCAGGGCACAGAGCCCGAGCTTCAACCCTATGCGACAGGGCTTTGGCTTTCTGCCCTGTGCCACAGTGAGTCTAATGCTGGCCCTGCTTGGTGGCCCCCTTGAAACCTGCTCACAGCCCCCCAGCAGGCCTCAGATCCTTGGTTGAGAATCATCGCTTGACAATACACCACATAGATCCAAACCTTGCTGCACAGACCTATCTCTGTGCCTTTTTATGTGTGTGAGTGTTAGCATCCCTTATGTTACATGGAGAGTCCCGATCTGTGCACTGTACACTCACTGTAACTTTGTGAGGTGCCACCATATCAGGAATGCACACTGCTTACAAATGGATGTTGGAAGAAGAAACCCCAGCCAGCGCGTAGCCTGAGCATAGATGCACTGCAGCTCTGACAAACGCTTGAGGGTTCTGGCTTTAAAAACAAACAAACAAACAAACACTTTCACAACACTTGTATAGCTTGTCATGCCAACAAAGTCTCATTGAAATGAATCATTGACTGTTGATCTAGAAATAGCAGTTTTTCAGGATAGTTGGCCAGTACATTTGATGATTGAGCTTGGATAGGAAGAAAGGGAGAAGCTGGAGGCAACTGAAGAGAGGGGGCAGCATGTGCTTGTGTGTGTGGTGGGAGGGGAGAGGAGGGCAGCGCATGTGTGGTGGAGAAGAGAGGAGTGTGTAGCCGAGGAGTGGGAAGGGGCTCTCTGTGTGTGTGTGGCAGAAGAAGAGGGCAATGTGGGGAAAGGAGTGGACAAAGGCAGTGTGTGTATGGGAGGGGAGAGGACAGGAAGGCAAGGCAGAGGGAAGCAGTGGGAGGGGCTGTTGTGTGTCTGTTGGGGGGGAGGCTGATGGGGTTTGGAGGGCAGGGCAGTGGAGGCAGCAATGGGAAGGTGTACAGGGTGTGAGAGGAGGGGAGGACAATGTGAGGTAAGCAGTGGGAAGGGGCAGTGTGTGTATGGGATGGAAGGGGAAGGGCAGTGAGAGGGAAGCAGTGGGAAGGGGCTGTGTGTGTATGGGAGGGAAGGGGAAGGGCAGTGTGAGGGAAGCAGTGGGAAGGGGCTGTGTGTGTGAGGGAAGCAGTGGGAAGGGGCTGTGTGTGTATGGGAGGGAAGGGGAAGGGGCTGTGTGTGTGAGGGAAGCAGTGGGAAGGGGCTGTGTGTGTATGGGAGGGAAGGGGCAGGGCAGTGAGAGGGAAGCAGTGGGAAGGGGCTGTGTGTGTGTATGGGAGGGAAGGGGAAGGGCAGTGAGAGGGAAGCAGTGGGAAGGGGCAGTGTGTGTATGGGATGGAAGGGGAAGGGCAGTGAGAGGGAAACAGTGGGAAGGGGCAGTGTGTGTATGGGAGGGAAGGGGAAGGGCAGTGAGAGGGAAGCAGTGGGAAGGGGCTGTGTGTGTATGGGAGGGAAGGGGAAGGGCGGGCAGGGCAGTGTGAGGGAAGCAGTGGGAAGGGGCAGTGTGTGTATGGGATGGAAGGGGCAGGGCAGGGCAGTGAGAGGGAAGCAGTGGGAAGGGGCAGTGTGTGTATGGGATGGAAGGGGAAGGGCAGTGAGAGGGAAGCAGTGGGAAGGGGCTGTGTGTGTATGGGAGGGAAGGGGAAGGGCGGGCAGGGCAGTGTGAGGGAAGCAGTGGGAAGGGGCAGTGTGTGTATGGGATGGAAGGGGCAGGGCAGGGCAGTGAGAGGGAAGCAGTGGGAAGGGGCAGTGTGTGTATGGGATGGAAGGGGAAGGGCAGTGAGAGGGAAGCAGTGGGAAGGGGCTGTGTGTGTATGGGAGGGAAGGGGAAGGGCGGGCAGGGCAGTGTGAGGGAAGCAGCTGTGTGTGTATGGGATGGAAGGGGAAGGGCAGTGAGAGGGAAGCAGTGGGAAGGGGCAGTGTGTGTGTATGGGATGGAAGGGGAAGGGCAGTGAGAGGGAAGCAGTGGGAAGGGGCAGTGTGTGTGTATGGGATGGAAGGGGAAGGGCAGTGAGAGGGAAGCAGTGGGAAGGGGCTGTGTGTGTACGTGCTGGAAGGGGAAGGGCGGGCAGAGCAGTGTGAGGGAAGGGGGCCGTGTGTGTACGCGTAGCAGGGGAGGAGGTGTACGTGGAAGGGCGCAGGGCAGTGTGAGGGAAGCAGCTGTGTGTGTATGGGATGGAAGGGGAAGGGCAGTGAGAGGGAAGCAGTGGGAAGGGGCAGTGTGTGTATGGGATGGAAGGGGAAGGGCAGTGAGAGGGAAGCAGTGGGAAGGGGCAGTTTGTGTATGGGATGGAAGGGGAAGGGCAGTGAGAGGGAAGCAGTGGGAAGGGGCTGTGTGTATATGGGATGGAAGGGGAAGGGCAGTGAGAGGGAAGCAGTGGGAAGGGGCTGTGTGTATATGGGATGGAAGGGGAAGGGCAGTGAGAGGGAAGCAGTGGGAAGGGGCTGTGTGTATATGGGATGGAAGGGGAAGGGCAGTGAGAGGGAAGCAGTGGGAAGGGGCAGTGTGTGTATGGGATGGAAGGGGAAGGGCAGTGAGAGGGAAGTAGTGGGAAGGGGCTGTGTGTGTACGTGCTGGAAGGGGAAGGGCGGGCAGAGCAGTGTGAGGGAAGGGGGCCGTGTGTGTACGTGTAGCAGGGGAGGAGGTGTACGTGGAAGGGCGCAGGGCAGTGGGGAACAATGTGACGGGGGGGCGGGGTGTGTGTGGGCAAAGCCCCGCTCCTTGCTGTTCCCGGGCGCGGGCCGCGCAGTTGCTCGGGCGGCCATGGAGGCGGCGCGGCGGTGGCTGGCGCTGTGCTGGGCGCTGGCGCTGGCGGGGCCCGGGGCGGCCCAGGAGCAGGCGCGCGCGGAGGAGAAGTGCCATTACTACGCGGGGGGCCAGGTCTACCCCGGGGAGGCGGCGCGCGTGCCCGTGTCCGACCACTCCCTGCACCTTAGCCAGGCCAAGAGTAGGTAGCGGCGCGGGCGGGCGGGCGAGGGATGTTGCTGAACAACCCGTCCCCTCCCGCTGCAGGGCTGCAATCAGTGGTGCTCAGTGCCCGCCCCTCCTGCCCGGTCCCCCCTTACCCCGCCGTCCTCCCGGGTGCAGGGTGACTGCGGCTACAGGTTAACACCGCCCCCCAGTAAAAGGGTCCAGAGAGTGGGGTTCCCGTGTGGGGCCGGGTGTCTCTGCTGCTTCACCCCGGCCTCAGTTTCCCCCCACTTGTGCAGTGGAGGCGGCGATCCCTCCATCGCAGGGCAGGTAGCATCCAGCTGCATGAACCCTTGTAAAGGGGGTTGTCTGGCCGCCCCCCAGCACAGGCCTTTGCGCAGCATCTCAGCAAAGCGGCCTTCCGGGGGGCCGTTTTTGCGATGAGGATAAAAGTGGCGCAGGCAGCCTAACCCACAGCTATTGCTTATCGTGCACCTCGTTTGAGTTAGTGGCAGCCTGTGTGTGCAGAGGGGAAGGGGGGATTATTGCAGTCCTAAACTGTGGTCACTTCACTTTGCTCCCACTGTTTGCTGTTCTGAGCCAGATGCACAGTTCGCTGCTGCTGGGGGAGAAGGCCACGTCAGACAAATCCTATTGGTTTAAAGTGTGCAGAAAGCCCGAAGCAGCTCCCTCACTGCCAAGTTTAAATAATCTGAAAATCAGAATTTACCCTCCTTGAGGATTTTCACAGGGTTGGAGGAGGTATTTAGTACCATGGCCCAAGTTTCTGCCTTTTCCCCTACTTGTAAATATAACAGTCATAAGTTAACATTTCTTCCAAAATATAGTTGGAATTAAAAACCATGCCAATGGACAGCTACTAGCAATGAGGAATATGCCACTCATTAACCCCCCTGTATAGAACTAGATAGTGTACACCCAATTAAACTCTTTTTTTAAAATAAAGGCAGAGTCTCTAAATAGGAGTAAATTACAGTTTTAGTCCTAGATTCCAATATGTTGGAATCCTTTTGGATATTTTGATTGCTCATGATGCACATTCGACTACTGGAATTTGTGCCTACCCCAGGTTGTGCTATGGACTTTCTAAACCTCTGCTTCTGTAGCTTGCTGTGTGCAGCTACACTCCTATAGTAATATACAGCCTAAATGAACTCACTGGAGCTCCATAGCAGCCACCCTATCCAAAGCCTGTGGCATAACTGGAGTGCAACTCTAGATCACTTTTCAGTTTATCACTGAATAAATAGAAAAGTATATTTTCTCAGTTACTTATTTTGTTACAGACTCAGCTTTGTTCAGAGGAGGTACTTCAGTTATCAAGCAACAGGATGGATGAACATAGACAGATTTCTGCCTAATGGAGGGCCTCTGCAGAACAAATCTTAATAGGGTTTTAAACTGGGTCAGAGTTTTTCAAGATTTATTTTGAACTTTGTATAGTGTTTTATTAGATAATTGTGAATATTAAATGAAAATCTTCATCTGTTTTTGCATTTCTCCCCCTCCTTCCCCAATGAAGGTCTCTTCAGTTTGTGGTGACAATCATTTGTCATGGTTGTCATTTGTACTACCATGGAGAGCTTGGGAAGGGAATCAGTAGCAGAGTAACAGATGAACTCTTTAACAAAAAGGTGCTGTTTTCATTGAAGGGGTAGTAGTAAAGAATGAGGGAAGAGAAGTAATGTAAATAATATACAGAATACTTTGGGGTTCTAATTAAGATTTAAAATATTTTATGAACTAAAGGGTCACACTGACTAGTGAGCTACATGCACTACTCTGGCTTCTGTAAGTGTTCTGTGTACAAAAGAATGGTAGGATATGACCAAAAAGTTAGCTGCAGCAAAAGTCTCCTGAAATTAGGCTTAACAGTCTTGTTTGTGTGTCTGATTTTTTTTTCTCTTTTGTTAGCTATGTTCAGAGAGCTCTAATGTGAATTGATTACATTGGAGATTCAGGGGCAGATAATTTTAATTGTTACAGTTAAGGGGTTTTCTGACCCTGTTTAAAATGGTCACCTGTTCTTAGAAATTTTCAACAGTTTTGTAGTCAAGTGAGATTCCCAGTTACATTAATCTACAGTAAAACACTGGGCAAGAAAGGTTTTTCTGTTCCACAAACATTTGAGATTAACTTTTTATCCAGATTTAGCATGGAAAAAATGGCACTCTCAAATGTTCACAAATAAGGAATCAAAACTTTTAATTTGATCAATCAAAACCTTGTGTTTAGATTTCAACCTTTAAACTTTTGGAATAAGTTAACAAAAAATTCATAGTCATTTCAAACTGAAATTTCTTTTCAGAAGCATCAAAAATTTCTAAGTTTTCAGAAAAATTGAATCAGGAGATTAATTGAAACCAACCCTTTCCCACAGACAGTTTTGTTTTCCACAAATCAGCATTTTGACAAAAAATGTTTTGTCAGAAAATTCCCAACCAGCTCTAAATAGAAACAGAGCTTGCCCACACTTGGAAATAGATAGTGTCATCCCTCTATCTCCAGAGATTCAGTAGAAGAGTATTACTGAGAAGTCTCAAGGTTTCATAGTGAAGAATTTTACAAAATACTGACAGCAAAGTGCTACCATAAATAAAATAAACTAGACTTGTCAAATGAAACATCTTGTGATGGTTGGTGTGCATGGGTAATTTATAAAAAATTGTACAGTATAAGTTACTAGAGAAAGACTTTGGTATGTGTACCAAAATTTGTGTGCTGTGCTAATAAAAATAGAAAGACAATGCAAGTTTTTAATGCCATTATTCATGTACTAATGTAGGTATCTTATAACTAGGCTAGTAAGGATTTGATTTTTAATTTGTAAATGTCGGTAAAAGTCAATTTCACCATACACACAAACTGACAAAAATTAATATCAATAATAATCAAAATTTACAGATAGGCAGAGTAAGAAAAATGCTGCTTGGGAACTTAGAGTTTGATTTAAGGATATTAACTTAGTATATTTTGATGTGATGTTGACAAAAGCTTTAACTTTTTGAATTTCAACATCTGCTGTCAAATAGTTCGGTGACATCCTCACCCATAATTTCCTGTAACTGTGAAAGTTTAAAATCTAAAAAAATGCTTAAGCAGATATCAAAATTATAAAAAATAAAAATCAAACTCTGCCAAGCCTACTTATTAGCAAAACAAGGTGGATGAAGTAATATGTCTTTTATTGGACCAACTTCTTTTGGTGAGAGAGACAAGCTTTTGAGCTTGCACAGAGCTCTTCAAGTCTGGGAAACTAACTCCGTATCACTGAGGACAAGGTGAAACAAATTGTTAACTACTTATGCTAAACACACTTTTCAAGGGACCACTCAAGGTGAAGTGGCCCATTACCACCTCTCCAGTCAGAGGGAGGAAATGAGGATGGGGAGAAAGCAGCTTGGGAGGTTGTAAGTGCTTATAGATTATTGTAATGAGCTATAAATCCAGTGTCTGTATTCAGTCCATGTCTAGCAAAGTTATAAATTTAAGGTCCCAGGCTCATCTTTTGAGGTTTCCTTTGTGGATGAGGACTGATAGGTCAGCAGTCACTCTATCAGTCCTCATCCTCAAAGGAAAACCGCACAACAACATTTCAAAAGACAAGCCTGGGACCTTAAATTCCTAACTTTGCCAGATAATCCTGGTCTACACTGCAGAGTTAGTTCGAGGTAAGGCAACTTACATCAACCTAATTACAACAGTGTCTGTGCTACAGTCTTGTTCCCACCAATGTAAGTGCTCTACTACACTGACCTAACTCCACTTCCATGAGAGGTGTAGGGTTTATGTTGGTGTATTTAGGGTGATGCAGTGACCCTGTAGACATTGCGGGTTACTTACATTGGCAGCCATTCTTGTCAATTTCTTGACTCCATGCTCTCAGCCCCCCTTATTGCCCCTCTTAAGTTGGTGGAAGCACTCCTGGTGAGGACATGCACCACCAACAGAAGTAGTGGTTAATCTCCACACTACCCTCCAATAATTATTGCAGTGGTTGTAAGTCAACCTATATTAGGTCAACTTAAGTTTGTAGGGTAGACATGCCTAAAACTCATGGACTGAATATAGACACTGGATTTATGGCTCATTACAACATTCTCTCCCTCCCCCTTGTATTTAGCAGTGACACTCGGAGGCTTGGTCTACACTGCATACATACTTCAATATAACTACATCGCTTGAGGTGTGAAAAATCCACACCCCTGAGCAATTTTGTTATACTGACCTTAACCGTATGTAGCAGTGGTGGGTAACCTGCGGCCTGTCAGGGTAATCCACTGGCAGGCCACCAGACAGTTTGTGTACATTTGGGGCTGCCTGCAGCTCCCTTGTCTGCAATTCAACGTTCCCAGCCAATGGGAGCTGTGGAAAGCGGCGCATGCCGCAGGGACATGCTGACTGCCGCTTCCCGCAGCTCCCATTGGCCAGGAACAGTGAACTGCAGCCACTGGGAGCTGCGGGCAGCCATGCAAATGTAAACAAACTGGTGGCTCGCCAGTGGATTACCTTGATGGGCTGCAGGTTGCCCACCACTGCCATGTAGACAGCATTATGTTGGCAGAAGAGCTCTCTCCCATCCTCTTAGACCAGGGGTTTCAAACTCAAATGACCATGAGGGCCACATGAGGACTAGTACATTGGCCCAAGGGCCGCTTTACTGACACCTCCCCCCTCACGCCAGCCCTTCCATTAGGCCCCGCCTCTTCCCACCCCTTCCCCGAAACCCCCCCCAGCCCCAGGGGGCGCAGGAGGGGTGTTGCAGGGGCTCAGGGCCTGGAGTTGGGGTATGGGTGCAGGAGGGGTGTTGCAGGGGCTCAGGGCCGGGAATTGGGGTATGGGGTGCAGGAGGGGTGCAGCAGGGGGTCAGGTACAGGGTGCAGCAGACAGCTCAGGGAAGGGGTTTGGGGTGCAGGAGAGCTGCAGGGTGCGACAGGGTTCAGGGCAGGGGGTCAGGGTGCGACGGGTCGGGGTGCGGCAGGGGGCTCAGGGCAGTGGGTTGGGGTGCGGGAGGGGTGTGGCAAGGGTGCAGGGTATGGCAAGGGGCTCAGGTCAGAGGCAGGAGGAGTTGGGGGGGGCGGGTTCTGGCCCAGCACACATCAGGGGCAGGGTAGGCTGCCTGCCTGCCTGCCCTGCCCCTGCGCTGCTCTGGGAAGCAGCTGTAATGTGGGGGAGGAGAGGCACAGGGTGTGTGTGGCTGTTGCTTCAGGCACCGCCCCCAGCATCTCCCATTGGCCAGGAACGGGGAACTGCAGCCAATGGGAGCTGCTGGGGGCGGTGCCTGAAGCAACAGCCACATACACCCCTGTGCATCTCCTCCCCCACATTACAGCTGCTTCCCAGAGCAGCCGGGGGCAGGGTAGGCAGGCAGGTAGTCTACCCTGCCCCCGGTGCGCATCGGGCCGGAACCTCTCTAGATAACGTCTGGGGGAGTGGATGGGGGGGCATGCAGCCTGCGTGTTTGAGACCTCTGTCTTAGAGCATCTTTCCGATATGTGCAGCATTGGTGCAGCTGCACTAATGTAAATTTGTAGTGTAGACCTGCCCTGAGTTAGTTTCCCAGACCTGAAGAAGAGCTCTGTATAAGATCTAAAGCTTGTCTTCCAACAGAAGTTTGTCCAGTAAAAGATATTACCTCACCCACTTTGTCTCTCTAATATCCTGGGACCACAACACGGCTCCAACACTGCATATAAGCCTATTTATAACAGATACTGTGCTGTTGACAATAATTGTCTAATATTAATCAGCATGCTATCATTCTTTAAATCAATTCCAAACATTGCTTTGAGCAGCACAGTAATTTACCCAGCAATATATGCTTGACATTTCAGTCATGTTTAAATCCCTTCAGTTTGATACTGGACCACCAACACACTGCCCTCAGGCATGGAATGCTCAGCGTTATGTGCTTTGATATTGAGAAATGCTACCTCACTGTACTTACAATTTGAAAACCTCCAGCATTCCAGATTAGTCTGTGGTAGAGTAGTAAGTGTTATATCTGCTGTAAGCGTGTCCATGGTGCAATTCACTAATGTTGTTTTAGGCCCTGTCTAGACTATCAAGTTTACATCAGTGCAGCCGTGCTGCTGTAAGATCGCTTGTGTAGCTGCTCTAGGCTGATGGGAGAGAGCTCTCTCCCATCAGCATAACTAAATCATCTCAAATGAGCGGTGGTAGCTATGCCATCAGGAGAGTCTCTCCCCCAACATAGTGCTGTCCACACTGGCATTTCTGTTGGTGTAATTTGTATCACTCAGAGGGGTTTTTTTTCACATCCCTGAGCAACATAAGTTATACCGACAAAAGTGCTTCTGTAGACATATCCTTAATCTTTTTCTGCTGCGTAAACTGAATATTTTTGTGCAGTAACCACTGAGTTAGTTTATAAATGGGTTGCAGTAACAGACAACCTACTTATTTTAAGCATTTGTGCCCTGAACACATCTTCTGTCATGTGTTTCCTGCAGAATTAAATTTTAGAAAAATGTTTTTTTGCTAAGGAGTAAACGTAATGTGAAATTGAACCACTCTTTACTTATGACACTAAATTATTTATAGCAAAATATAAGTTACTGAAATCTATAACACAGTAGCCATACATCATTCAGTGCAAATCAGCATCTTAATTTATGAGCTGTCATCAGCCAGTAGTAATCTTATAACGTGTTAAGGGGGTCCAAGTAAGTGTGTGCAGCATTTTCTCTCATGCAGCCTTATCCTTACCATATCCTTACCTTACCATATTTCAAATGGTTCAGAAATTTGTGAACACAAATCTATTGAGTTATGTATGCATCTTGAAATGTACATTTTTTTTAAACATAGCATGACCCCAACGTGTGCTTTCCTCCTGTGAAAGGTTGAAATTAATAAAGTTTGATTGTGTAAGTCATGCATCCTACAAAGTGTTATTTACTGTAAGGAACCACAAACATCCATCCAGAGAGGAAAACTGCCCTTGGACATATGTTACCTGCTGAACAGCCTTGTTTATGTACACATGCTTCACTTTATTCTTATACTTCAATTTGGATCTATATTTTATGTTTCTAGTTTCCAAGCCGGCACCTTATTGGGAAGGAACAGCAGTAATTAATGGAGAGTTTAAAGAGCTGAAATTAACAGATTATCAAGGAAAATATCTTGTCTTCTTCTTCTACCCTCTTGACTTGTAAGTAAAACTGATGCAGACATACCAAAATATATACTCCCCTCCTCCCCCCCTCCACCTTCCGAATTTGAATTTTGGAAGCGTGGTTAGAGTCAAGGAATGTTAAGATGTTGATTGCAACTGCACTTGACATTTTGTAATTCTGTAGCATCTTACTGGGGAATGTTTACATTCCTTGCTACCATACAACTCATTGCTGCAAATGGAAAATGCATACAGGAAAGAGTATCTCTTATCTCTTCACTTCATATGCTCTGGAAGACATTTTTAGGGAGACTGATTTCCTCTTACAGCATTTCAAGGATGTTATGGGATACATTTAACTGAAATTATTGGATGGACTTTCCTTTCACTACACTATTGTAACTCCACAGCAGTCAATGAAGTTACTCCTGATATATACCAGTGTAATGAGAGGAGAATCAAGCCCTGTGTTATCTTGAAATGAACAAAACATACAGTAAACTAGTAATATTAGTAATACCCATGTAGCACTTATCAGTAGAACTCAAAGCACTTTACAAAGAACGGGTAAGTAGTAAAGACAGTTAGCTGCTCTGATAGTGAAAATAGCTGGAATCATGGCTTATTTTCCTCCTAGCCTCAAAGCTTGAACAATTGTGATCTAAAGTTTAATTTTGTGCCTAGAAGAAGCAGGAAGAGGTCAAATGCAAAATAGCTACAACTTGCATCACTATTTTCCAGGAAATCATGACATCTGTTTCTCTGCAATTTGGTGTATCATACTTTAATCCAGTAATTCCTGTACAGTTTTAAAATCAGTGAATAATTGTACATGTAGCTAAACTGTAAGTTATAATATTACTAAGTCAACACAGATTGCATTTTCAGTCTTTTTATTCACAAACCACTTGCACAGGGTTTGACGATAGGTAATCCATCTGTGAATGTATTTATTAATGCTGTTAGGAATGCAGTTACTTGTAAAATGTAAATTATTTTAAGTTGTCTATATTGGATTCCATCTAAATAAAAATAAATAGTTGTGCTAAGTAATTCACAATTTATCTATTTTATATACTGCAAACAATATCTAGCTTCTCTGTAGAAACTAATTTAGCTATGTATTGAGCTGACTGAGAAATCACTCCTGGATATTCTGAATTTATTTTGTTTTCAATTTTTTAGCACATTTGTGTGTCCAACTGAAATTATCGCCTTCAGTGACAGAATTGAAGAATTCAGAGCAATAAACACTGAAGTGGTAGCATGTTCTGTTGACTCACAGTTCACTCACTTAGCATGGTATGTAGCCTACCCATGTGTCTTTTACAGGAAATTATTGGATACATATGAGATTATGGGTTGCTTCTCCAAATTCACATACTCCCTCTGATGCACTACTATAGTCAAGTAAATATTGAATGATAAGGTCTGAGGTGTGTTGCTATGTTGCATAAAAATTGGTAAGTAATAAAACTAACAGTAATATTCAAAAATTAAGTTTATTGTTGAAGGTGTCAGAGTAAAAGTGATGACTTGTGTTACCATTAGAATAAATTATTCATTACAAATTATTCATCAAACTTTCTATGGTGGATTAAAACCCCAGTGAAGATTTTTTTGGTATTGTTGTTTTTAAATTGTGGAGTTTGAAAGAAAGACAGTAGTTTGCAGGTGGATAAAAATCAATGATTAAAAAAATTTAAAATCAGATTTTTTTGACAAAATCCTTTGAGGAAAAAAATACTTATCTAAAAGATAGTTTCAGTTAAGATACATTATAGCTCAAAGATATCTCATCATGAAATATGGATCATAACTTCTAATTCTATAGCATGAGACAGTATATTCATATAATGTTTAAGAAAAGTTTTGTAAATAAGTTCCAATAGTTCATGGATTAGAGACCCAATTTTATGGGGTTCAACAGGCTTCTGTATAGATTTAGATTAATCTTTCTATCTACCCAATGGGACGTAGTGCTCAGTCTAGAAGATACCATCAGAGATGCTTAGCTTTGCAGTTCTCAAACTGGATTTGTGTCTCCAGAGGCAATGTGCTTGTTAACAGCAAAAATGTTTTAAAAATAAAATAAATAAATATATAGAGGTGAGAAATAACAGACCTCAATTCTATTGTCCCTCTGCAAATTTGTGTACACAGAGTCAATCCCTTACCTCTCTCTAAAAGTGCAAAGTTTCAAAAAGTTCAATGAATAGAAGATTGTTGGGGGTGAAATAGATCTGGACAAGGAGAAGTCTAGAGATAAATGTGAGAGGGGAGGGACATATGCTTGTTTTGTTAAAATACTGTATGTTTGCTCTTGAAGAAAAAAATCCAGAATACTTAACGTTGTTGTTTTAGTTAAAGAAAACAATTTAAATGTCTGTCTGGTGATGTTCTCCTTCTAATACAGCATGTCAAGAAAATCCTCCAATTATTAATGATTAACCTGTTGAATTGGAGATAGTTCACCTCCCAATGACTTCATAAATATCTGCTTTAATTACCTTTGGTAAATGAAATAACCAAACAATCATTTGTTTTCTGATATAACTGTAAAAACTAATCTGAAAAGTTTTCAAAGTGTCACTGTTTAAAAATGTGTAGTGTGTACCTTCTAAAACTGAAACTTACATCTATCTCTGCATTGTAAAGAATATGTATTAAGGTTATAACAACCAACAAAAACGCACTTTTATGTAGAAAACCCATGATTAAATTGAGTCTTCCTGACTCATGATTTATTTAAATCAATTTGATTTAAATCAAATCCACCCTGGTAATTTGGCCACACAGAGAGAAGGGGGGTGTTTCAAGTGTAAATTAAGCATGGAAGGAGGCACAAAAAGGAGATTAAGGCAACTATAAATGGACACATTGAAGGAGTGTAGGAAGCGAATTGGAGCAAATGAATAGGAAAAAGAAAAACAGAAATATAAATATTCCTTCTGCAAAGAAGCTGCATGCAAAAGTTAACTTGTATGTGCAATAAAAATCTCTCGGAAGAATAAATTTGCATCTCTTTTGTTTGTCAAAGGATTAATACTCCACGAAAACAAGGAGGACTTGGACCAATGAAGATCCCACTTCTTTCAGATTTGACACACCAGATTTCAAAGGATTATGGAGTATATCTAGAAGACCAAGGGCACACACTTAGGTACTACAAACCATTATGGTGCATTTTATCTTGTTATAGCAGTGCATTCTACCAGTTCCATTTAAACGAACACTCAGTATTGGCACTTTTCTCTTATACCATTTAAGTTATATACTATGTTCATCTCAGCAGTTAATATCTGAACATATACTGGGTCTGTTTACGTGGATAAATACAGGCATTTTTTCCACTGACTGTGGATAACTTAGCTGAAATTGTATATTAAAGCTCTTAGTCCGCAAGGAAATATTTCTTAATTTAAAAAAATAATAATTCAGAAATTAACTCACAATGATCTATTGTATATGCAAAACTCAGAGGTTTAAAGGTGAACGGAAATGCTTTATCCTGCCAGAATCTGAATTCCCAGTTCTGGCCTTTTCCTTCATTACTTAACAGTGTTTTATTAGGAAAAACTGACCCATGATCTCAAGATCTGGCAAAGAACTGTCAGATGTTTCGTATTGATCATCTTGCTGCTGACCGCGGGTGTAAATCTTGTCTAGTGGTAGTTGTGGCACTGTTTGATAGAGTAGTGTTTCTTGCCCATTCATTTTCAGTGTTCTTTGTTAATACTACAGATACTCATGCTTGAAACAGATCTGTCTCCCTTTCACTGCAGTTACCTGATCCTGTAGTGAAAACATGTTTTGTGACATTAGATCTCCTGTCTGGACAATGTTGCAAATTCAGAATTGCATCTTTGCTGCAGGAAATAGGTAAAGAAGGTGGACTTGGAAGGAACAAGGTCCTACTTCAATATTTATATCTGATTAGCTAATGCATAGAACATGGACGTGCTGGCTGTCGCTTCCCACAGCTCCCATTGGCTGGGAATGGCAAACCATGCATACGGGGAGCTCCGGGGGGCCGTGCCTGCAGATGGACAAAGTACACAAAATGTCTCGTGGCCCGCCAATGGATTACCCTGACAGGTCACGTGCCGAAGATTGCCGACCCCTGGCGCAGAAGAAAGTGAAACTTAAGTGGACTTACGTTCACATTTTGAAAGTCTAACTTTGAAGTGCTCTTACTATAGCTGCAGAAACTAGGATTAAATAGCCAGTTTTCGTTATAGCAAACAAATTAGCTGTGTGGTTCTTTAAGGTTTTATATTTGGTCTACCATTTTTTAAATGCTCTGTAAAGATAGCAGAATTTTCAAGTGATAGTTATTTAGGTTTGTCAAAATCAGAGAAGGGTGTGAGGAGATTGAGAGTCCTAACCAAGCTAGGTGAATGGCCAACACAATGGCAAGTGAAATTCAGTGTCAATAAATGCTAAGTAACTATTCGTACACCTTACTAAGGCTCTAAATCAACTGTAACAACTCAGGAAAGAGCCCCGGGCATCATTGTGACCTCTGTTCACTTTACAACTGCATTCAAAAAAGTAACCAAGATACTAGGATTCATAAGGGATAGGAAGGAGAATAATATGCCATTATATAAATAAATGGTGCAGGCTCAGCTGGAGTACTGTGTGCAGAACTGATCACCCCCATCTCAAAGAGGAAATTGCTGAATTAGAGGGGCTTCAGCAAAGTGAGATAGGAGTGAGAAACAGCACAGGAAACATCTGCTTTGAAGAGAGATTGAAAAGATTGGCATTATTTGCTTCAGATAGGAGAAGAATAAGAGGGGATACATTCAAGGTATATAAAATAATTAATGGTAGAGAGAGGGTAGGTCAGGAACTTTCTCCTTGCCTCATAAAAAGACAGAGGGAACATTCAGTGAAATTAGAAGGTAGCAAATTCAAAAATGGACATAAGGCAATACTTTTTCACACCACACCTATCTGGAACTCATTGCCAGAGAAAGTCATTTGCAACATTTAAAAAGAGATTCGATACTTCTATGAATGTCAAGAATATCCAGCATTGTTGTAGTTAGTACTAAAAAATTTGGAGGGATACTCATAGACCAGAAGGGACCAATATGATCATCTAGTCTGACCTCCTGCACAAGGCAGGCCACAGAACCCTACCCATCCACTTTTATAACAACCCCTAACCCAGGACGGAGTTATTGAAATCCTCAAAATTGGTTTGAAGACCTCAAGCTGCAGAGAATCCACCAGCAAGCGACCTATGCCCCATGTACCTCATGCTTCAGGGTTTAAAATCAGTCTTTAAATATTATAGGAATTAATGTAGGGGGCAAATTATCCCACATCTGCCTACTATAAGACAAACCTCCTGCTGAAGCCTCTGCTTCTGACCATTGTCAGAGACAGGAAACTGGACTAGATGGACTGAGTCTGTACATTCCTATAATATCATGCTGTCAACCCTGAGCGGGCATTATCTCACCAGGTCTAGATATGTAAGTGTAACAAGTGCTTTTAGTTTATCATTGTAATTTTTTTTTTTTTACACTAAGGAATGTGTAAATCGCTTCTATCACATAGATTCTAAAGGCTCTTAGGTTCTCATTTACACAGTTCAGCGTTTTATAATATCAGTGATCTACTTATCAAGCAGTATAGTTAAGGGTAAATAGTGTTCAAGACTTCCATATGAAGTCTAAAATCTCAAAGTGCATATAAAAAATTCTTAATCATCGTCATATCATTAAAGAAAGATGCAACCTTATGTACTTGGACTTTCAGAAAGCCTTTGACAAGATCCCTCAAAGGCTCTTAAACAAAGTAAGCAGCTATGGGATAAGAGGGAAGGAGGTCATCTCATGATTAAAAAACAAAAAACAAAGGGTAGGAATAAATGGTCAGTTTTCAGAAAGGAGAGAGAGGTAAATAGTGGGGTCCCCCAGGAATATGTACTGGGACCAGTGCTGTTCAACATATTCATAAATGATCTGGAAAAAGAGGTAAACAGTGAGGTGGCAGAATTTGCAGACGATTCAAAATTACTCAAGATAGTTAAACCCAAAAAACAGATTGCAAAGAGTTTCAAAGGGATCTGAAAAAACAGGGCAACAAAATTGCAGACGAATTTCAGTGTTGGTAAAGTCAAGGTAATGCACATTGGAAAGCATAATCCCAACTATACATACAAAATGACGGGGTCTAAATTAGCTGTTACCACTCAAGAAAGAGATCTTGGAGTCATTGTGGATAATTCTCTGAAAACATCCACACAGTGTACAGCGGCAGTCAAAAATAGCCAACAGTGTTCGGAACCATTAGAAAAGGGATAGATAAGATGACAGAAAATATTATAATGCTACTACATAAATCCAAGGTACACCCACACCTTGAATACTACATACATACATACAGTTCTAGTCACCCCATCTCAAAAGAGATATCGGAATGGGAAAAGGTACAGAAAAGGGCAACCCAAATTATGAGGGGTATGGAACAGCTTCCAAATGAGGAGATATTAAAAAGTCTGGGACTTTTCAACTTGGAAAAGAGACTACTAAGAGGGGATAGGATGAAGGTCTAAAATCATGACTAGGGTGGAGAAGGTGAATAAGGAAGTGTTATTTACTCCTCATAATACAAGAACCAGGGGTAAACCAATTAAATTAATAGGCAGCTGCGTTTAAAACAAACAAAAGGAAGTACTTCTTCATACAACGCACAGTGAACTTGTGGAACTCCTTGCCAGTGGATGTTGTAAAGACCAAAACTATAACTGTGTTTAAAAAATAAACAAAACAAAAAAAACTAGAAAAGTTCATGGAGATTAGCCAAGATGCTCAGGGATGCAACCCAGTGCTCTGATTGCCACAAGCTAGGAGTGGACAACTGGATGGATCCCTCGATGAGTGCCTGTTCTGTTCATTCTTTCTGAAGCACTTGGCATTTGCTGCTGTCAGAAGACAGGCTACTGGGCTAGATGGACCCTTGGTCTGACCCAGTATGGCCATTCTTATGTTCTTACTGCTTTCTTAATTCTGACTTGACCTTGCCTAGATCACAGCAAGATCTGAGGGCACTTTCAGTGAGAAATGGAGTTCTTTGTGTCAATGAAAAGCACCTCCTCTAAATGAGGCTTGTATTGAAGGACTCCAGAGGTGGGGGAGGTTAGATCCTTCAATTCTAGGTGCATTATGAATGAGAAAGTAAATGTGAAGGGAGTTGCAAAGGAAATTAAAAGTTAACACAGAACCTGTACTTAACTTGATCGTGTAGTGCTTGGAGAGATCTAGCCACTGCTGATGTAATGTAGGTATGCTGCAATATCTGGACACCACAATGTGCATAATAGAGATCAGTATTATTAGGTTTATATCTAAAAGAAAAATTCCATGTTTTTGCAGAGGCCTTTTCATTATTGATGATAAGAGGGTCCTTCGACAGATAACAATGAATGACCTTCCCGTCGGCAGATCAGTGGATGAAACACTTCGTCTAGTACAAGCATTCCAGTACACTGACAAACATGGAGAAGGTGCCTGTTTCCATTATTTTGGCAATGGGAGTTTTATTGAGGTCTTATTTAGTTTGGAAGGTGTATTTTTAGCTATTAGGAAGCAAGGCATTTGATAGCTTCATGGTTGTTACTGAGCAAAGTTTTCTGTTCCCCTCATTCAAGATTCAGTGGACCTGATCCTCCCCTGCCTTGCACCTAGTGTAGTGTCCAAAGTGAATGCAAAGTGGTTAGAACACTACCAAATCAAAGCAGTAGCATTTACACACATTTTGCACTCAAGCATAAATGATTGCACAAGGTATGAGGCAGCGAAGAATCAGGCTCAGTATTTTAATAAATTTAGACAAGCTACAGCTGATCCAAGAGGCACTGCCAGTGTAATCTTACTGTTTGGAGTGGGGAGGGGAGGGGAAATAGAGCTGGTGTCCCAAAACAAAATAGATGCAATACTTTGAGTCGGTGAAAAGCATCTCCCAAAATGCTATTCAACTTTAATTATTAACACATCATATGTTCAGCTGGCTGAGCTTCCTGCTCTCAATTTAAAGTGTTGGTGTTTAACAACATTCCATAGGTTTGCGACACAGCTGCAATTCATTCTAAGGTTGTTTACACAGTGTGGTGATGCACACTATAGGGGTGTGCTTTCTGAAGCACACTAATGTGTGGCACATCAACTGGTTTGCATAGATCCTGACGGTGCGCACACCAGGTTCCCTAGCATGCTTTAATGTAGTGCAGTTTGAAACATGTTAACAGGTAATGTAACATTATCTGTATAAACAGCTCTATTTTGCAATTCAGAATTGAAAAGAACAAATTCTGATACTTAAAGGCAATAAGCATTTTGATTAAGGAGATAAAGTCCTCTTTGTTCAGCTTCAAATAAAGCTGTGTCTCAGCTTACGCAGTACTGGATTCTCCCTGTGAGGCATGTGGAATCCTGTTGGGTTTTGCTGAATGTCTGTGGCAATGCATATCTATTTCATTGGACTCCGTGCAAAGGCTAGGAAGAAGAATCCTCCAAAGTTTTTATTATGTTCACCACATTTCAGCTGGCAGCACTGTCTGCAGGGGATAAAATGCCTGTGCTCCAGTTGTGTAATCCCAGCTGTGCAGGCTGATCCTTGAGCCTTTGCAAAGCCTCATCGAAGCCAATGAAACTCCGCCTGGGCACAAGGTCTGCCTACCCATATACAGTTTCAGGATCAGCTCCCTGGTCTCACCTAGGTTGTACATGAACAACTGAGCAATTGCAAGAATGGTAAATATTTATTTTTATCATTCTAATCCTTTTACATCCTAAGCAGGATATCAAACAAAAACAGTCACAGTCTAGAGAGAGAGATTTAAATTTTTCTTCATTGCTACTGTAATACCTGCCTTCTGGCATTCGTTTTAAAGAAAGTTATACCTGTTTCCATTTCCACCTGATGGAATTGCTGGCACCATATCTTGGCACCATATGTCCTCTTGGAATGGGGATTCATCTTCAGAATGGGAGATACTATTACTTTGCCAGTAAGTTGACTAATAGAATGAAAACAGTGAAAATCAAACCCAACATATACTCAGTCAAGCAAAGATTTCCCGTTGTTGGTGAATGGAACAATCCAACCTGCCCTACAAATAGTATCAATATGAATGTTTTAGGGATACTGTCTGATGAATAAGCATGTTACATATTTGCAGATGTTTACATGTGGCACCTTCTTGCTATATTACTTAAAATTCAAAGATTTAGTTTTTTATGAGAATGGTTAGAAAACCAAATAAATTAGAAAAATAATTTCTTTTCTTCTAAGTCAACTTCCATTTTTTTTATTTTTTTTTCCAGTTTGCCCTGCTGGTTGGAAACCTGGCAGTGAGACAGTAAGTCTGTATTTATATTCAGCATACATTCATTATTTTGCATGATTAAATAAAATTAGGGACTCAATCCTATCTCCACTGAAGACAAAAGCAAAATTCTCATTAACTTGAATGGAAGCACAATATCAGGCCCTATGCATTGTGATATTTTTATAAGTTCTTAATCTGTTATAATTGGAATTTTATTGACTGATTTATTACAGTATATCATGTCTGCAGTATTTCATGCAGGAAAAAAGTTAATCTCTTCACATCAGGAGTTTCCTTCTCCCTCAACTTTACAATGTATGATCAAAACCTCAAGCACCAGAGAGTTAACTTGAGGGAGAATTTCCTTCCCATCCTGCAATGCAGGTCAAAAGAGAGTTGGAAGTTCTCTGAGGAAGAAGCTATCTTCTGTGTCTTATCTGTACAGTGCCTAGCATAATGGAGACTTGATCCTTGATTGGGGTTCCTAAGCAGTTCCTCAGTATAAATCATCTCACTGCTCAGGCCATTGTATAATTGCCCACAATCTGGCAAAGCACACTACCACTGTTAGAATTGTAAAATGGAATGCATGTTGCGGCACAGTATCTCTTCTTTTGTTTCTTCACACTAACATGATTATGAGCCAAAGAGCAAGGGCCCAGTTCAATGCCCACTGAAGCAACTGAATTCAGTGGGTGTTGAATCAGGCCCCAATGGAACAATGAAAATTTTTTTTCTAAGGCTATGTCTACACACACATCTTATGTTGGCATAACATACATCACTCGGGTGTGAATCAGCCACCCCCCTGAGCGACATAAGTGCTCGCCTGCACAGCACTTTGTCTGCAGGAGAGGTTATGCCGTTCATGGGGTGGTTTTATTATTCCAATGGGAGAGCTCTTTCCCGTCGTCTTAGAGCATCTTCACCAGACGTGCCGGTACAGCAGTGCCACTACAACGGTGTACATTGGCATTTATTCGAAGCTGCTCTTTTTTCTTCTGCTGCTTGTTTCAACTGTTGGCACAAACAGCATTATATAAAAAAATTAAAATGAAAATAAAGGTGCCTTGAAAGAAATTCTGTAAGGTTTCATTAGCAGCAAAAAATTGAAGTGGTCTCTGCACCTTTCCCTGAGTTGGTAATACATGACAGCATCAAAAACCACATTTTGGCAGGGCCATGAAATGTGTTCGTTCATATAGACAATGGGCTTATCTATAAAAAATAACATTTTCATAATATCAATAGGATGCTAATGATATAAACCGATACAGCATTATTAATAAACTGTATTCTAGTAGCTTCTGGAGTTTCCAGCCAAGATCAAGGTCCCATTGTGCTAGTCACTATACTGACACACATTAAAAGACAGTCCTAAATTGTATCTATATGCAAGATCTCAAACATGGCGTGCAGAGAGCCAGAATGTATAGCCTCTAGTAAACAACTAGTAAGCAACTGGCAACATTTAAGTGGCTAGCACAGACCTCTGCATTACAGTGTGAAACAAGCAGATGCTGGGAATTATATTCATGGGATAGTTAAGATTTGTCTTAGTGGAGAAAACTGGCTCTTTAGATTTTATGGTGAAAGTGGGTTATAGGAATGGCATATGTATGCATTGGAAATCATGCATTCCACTACCTTGCCTAAACTGAATAATCTGTCCATTAGCAGCTGACAAGTGAGTGATTTCCCATTCTTAGAAGGGTCAAGCCTATGAATACACTTAATAAAAGGGAGACCGGTTGATAGCAGGAATAGATTACTACTTTATAGCATCTGCTGTTTCTGTACACTTGTTGCTGACAACTGACTCATTGCTGAGAATATCAGGCCACAATAAATGTTTAGCACTGACGTAAATACAAGTAAGATGTTCTCTTTACTTTCTGTGCAAAAGTTGTAGTGCACTTAAACAGCAGAATAGTTCTGCAAACACTCTTCAGAATACATTAACATCTGTAGCCATGCCTTCTAAATGTATTTGATTTAATTAGATCAAACCTGAAGATGCCATGAGAGCGTGGTGGCCAAGACAAGAGCTGTAAGTAAACTCTGAGGCACTTGAGTACAGATGTTAATTTATGGAAATAATTCCAAGTTCACTTACGGGGAAAAAAATCAGACTGGAGTACATTCTTTAAACAAGGCAGATTCTGTTTCCTTCTTGAACTCCATGTCCTCCTCCATCACCCCTACTGCCCTCCACTGTTTAGTGTTCATTAGAGATAAGCAGTAACCTTAGATCTGAACAGGTGAAAGGTAATTTCTAAATGTAGTGTGTGACCATTAATGCCAGAATATGAGGTAGATAATTTGTTCCTTTTGTTTTTAGACCAACACTTTCACTTTCTTTCTCACACAGATAATCCCAGATCCAGCTGGAAAACTGAAGTATTTTGATAAACTTAACTGAAACTTGCTTCTACTGAGCTACACAAGTCACACGCAACTTCAAGTTGTCAATAAAATTCCAGTCATTTTGTTATTTATAATGGCTACCAACTGTAGTTGCTTTCTCAAAATACAGGTATTCACTGTGCAGAGACTACCACTAGCAGAAAGAGTTGACAGAATTGATCTTCTAGGGCCTCCTGAAAGGAGGCTAAGAATTTGAGCTTGAGTTTATTCCATTTCATCTAGTCAAGAGTTCATATGTTGAGTGCATAATGCTCTGCTATCATACTGTGTAGGCAGGGAAATTGCACTTTCATCTTTAGTTACTTGCATCCTCTTAAAAATACATATATCTATATAGATAATGTATATCATTTCCTTAGCTATATGGACTTAGCTTTAGGAATCTCATTTTGGATAGATCACTTAATTTCCACAAAAGCTTAATCCATAAAGTCCTTTATGTCTTTGCTTCTTTTTCAAAAAGATACCAGAATTTCCCTCCCAGTGGTTTTCTATAAAGCCCTAACTCTCTATTTTTGATGACGTTAGAAGCTGCAGCTGAAAAATTGCCACCTGCCAATTGTTCACTATGAGTCTGAGACCATATTCCACAAATTAATACAGTGATCTGTAATGGAGTCTGAAGCCAGGAATACAGTTTAAAGGAGTTAAACTAAAATTCCTCTTTGTCTGAAGTTGGAAAACATTTTAGTTTTTCTTCAGTCGAACATTAAGAACCAGATTCTCAGCAAGTGTAAGTCAGCATATTCTACTGGAATAAATGGAGCTACACCACTTTGTATTAACAAAGGATCTAGTTTTATCTGTTTATAGTTTTTAACACTTAAAACTTCTGGGATACATGCTAATATAAAAGGAAGATTCTAATGTATTTAAAATTCCCATAGTCTGGGGATGATCCTACTTCCACACTATGACCTGAAACTTTTTCCTATTCCCCTCCAACTGTTTTCATAGCTCTTAATTTAGAGCAGGGGAATTGTAGAGTCTTTGAGTTCATGTGCACACATTTCTTCCCGCAAGAGACAAAAACATCACCTCTAAAACATGCTTGAACACCACCAGAACTTGAAATGCCTCCTAAATGCACATCCTATGCATGGGTGCTCTTCCCCCTACTTTGAGCTCTTTAACATAAGGTCATGCATGAACCAAAAAAAACCCATACAGCATTGTGTGCAGTCAGCAAAAAGCATCTGATATTATGAATAGCGTCCGCCTCTCTTCCTAAAAATCGTAGTGTGATCCTTGAAAGAGTAAAAAGTGACTTTCTACATTGCCACTAAAACTTATTATTCTTATACAGTGTCATGTTAGAATTTGATTTTTTCATATATACAGAATGAGGAGGAGGCAGCATCCCAGGCCCTGGATATCCGGATGGAATTTTAATTTCACCAAACTATACAATAGATTGCTCTCACCAGTAAGAATTTCTTAGATTAGGTGAACTTTTCTGGGCAGTGAACAGGTATTCGTGCCGCACCTAGTACAATAGGGACTCCATCTTGTGCAAGGCCTCTGGGTGCTGTTGCAATATAAATAAATACACGGTGGCAGATAAAACAACCCCGCAGCAAATAAAACTTCTCCAATTCTCAACTCAGTTTCTCCCCAGATGTCTGGGAGAGAAGAGAAGCCTTGTGCCATGGCTAAAGGCTAACAGCGCCAAGATATGGCATGCAAGACGAGAGGGAATTCAAAAGCTGAGAATGTCTTGCTCATTTATAACAAGGGAGCTCCAGCACATTGCTGACATCAAATGCGGCTGAATTGCAGAGAGGGAGAAACTCGCACACACGATGTCTCAGATCTATTAGCCTTTGTCTATGGCACAAGACTCATCTCCCAGATGTCTAGGGAGAAATTGGGTTGAGGACTGGTAAGGTTGTTTGCAGAGGATTTGTTTTATCTTCCAGTATCTATTATCCAGCCATTGCAGATGCTGGAGCACCAGGTGATGTATTCCCAGTCTGAAGCCTCTCTTTATAAAGAGACCACAACGTTTTGTATGTTTCTAACTTCCATATGCTCTGTGTGGGCAGTCCCCTGTAGAGTGCATTATAACAAAACAAAGGCATGCCTGAAACTGATAAAGGTTACATCAGAGGGGAAAGGTCACACTTTTCATCAGCCCAAAATGAAAAAATGGGCAATTAACCATAGCAGCTCCTGGCATCCACCAGCAGCCCAGAATTCAAAATGGATCTAATTTGTGATCATATATTACAAAATAGTGGCTTCCCTCCTTCACTCAGAAGATACATTTATACCAGTGTAAGTTCTGCAGCTCTTCTGTTGGCTTCTCCCAACTCTCAACACTCTGTTACATCCAACTCAGACCACAGTCAGACCCCAAAGCTCTCCTGACACTGCGATACTTGTTCCACTGCCCCAGCCAAATGAAACATGACAGAGATGCAGAGTTGGTTGTCATCAACATACTGAAGGCATTTCAGCTTCCAGCCACTCACTAACCCAAGCAGCTTCAGACAAAGTCAAGTGACAAACCCCTGTCATACACCAGAAGGTCAGGGTGTAGCTGACACTGAAGAAATAATAAAATGATGGCAACATAAGAGGCCAGGCAGTAAAAGCATTTCATGTCAGGAACAAGAAGGGAGACCAAAACAGAAAATACTCAAAGCTTAATTTGTGCTAGGGCTGAGACCCAGCACCCCTAGGTTTGGCAATTCATAGCCCCTGGGCTAACTGCATATGTTCTCAATGTAAAACAAACTGGTTAAGCCCCAGCATCTCTTTCATTACAAATTAAGTACTTACTGGATAGAGGAGAAGTAGATACAGCAAGGAGAAGTCACTTGGAAAATGGCAGTTTTAGGCCTGGAGATGGTTGGCTCTGACAAATTTAAAGGGCCAGCCCCACAAAGGCATGTTTGAAAAATGGGACAGAAGTGCTTATAGAAAAACAATGCTACATGAAGAAATGATTCAGGGCTCAGACAGCTAGGCAGAGAGGGTAGCTAAAGATTGCTGCAAAGACTGGAAGAGGCTGAAACAAGCATTGGGTGCATCATTAGGGTTGAAAGAGTTTTGAAGCTATGGCGCTGCTCACAGATTAGAATTGAGGGGATGGAAAGTGATCTATGCACCAGGCCTTCCTCAGCTGTGCCAATTGTAGCTCGGATGAACCAGCAAAAATTAGAATGGCCTTAACCCAACCCACCTGATGCATCATTTACAGCCCACAGGCAATAGCTGGGCTCTATCAGTGAAACCACTCCTCTCATCACATAGCTGTTTTTACAGCACCTTAGGATGGTGTGCACTGGTGGCTAACTAATGGGGTGAGAGTTGGACTCGTAACACTTGGTACACTTTAATAGCCTTACAAGTGGGTGCAAGCAATAAAGAGCAGTTTCCCTGCCTTCTCCTGGGAAGGGTTGACTGAGGAATGGTGGAGACTAGGTTGAGCACACAAGAACAGAAACTGATAACTGATTGCAGAAACTAAGTGTGATACCCCAACCTGAGCTAATGCTTCAACCTCTGAAGTGTTGTCTTCCTGATACCCTTAATACCTCAGCATCCCAGTAAAATTACTGATTTGCAACTGAAATGTAGGGTGGCCAGGTATCTCTGAAAGAAATCTTAGATTTGGTGGCAGTCACAAGATGTTTGAGATCATTGTGTCCTTCACGTGACACTGCACAGTGCTGAGCAATTTTATGAGTTCTTGCAGCAGAATTAATTAGTGGAATATTACAGAATCCCATTATACAGAATCTAGCAGGAGTGTTTGTCTTGGGCAGGATCACACAGCAGACAGAAGCTGTTTGGAGAGTGTTTTGTGTTGGGCCGTGCCTATGGACTTTTGGTAAATACACAGTTGTAACCTCTTCCTTCTAGAACTGAGCAAATCATTGATTTTTTCTGGTTCACTGACCTTTTGAAAATTTTGAAAATAAAATGTGGTACCAGTTGAACTAAATTTTTAAATGATGAAACATTTTTGGCAAATCAAAAGAGTCAGTTTCAGGTTGAACAAAACATTTCATTTGACCTAAAACAGTTCGTTGCCAAGTATTTTTAAAGATTCACGAAGTGGGAGGAGCAGCCTCCTTTTGGACCTTTAGTGCAGTGCTTATGGGGTCACACAAGCCAATGGAAGACCCAGTTTCACTCTCTATCTTTCCTACTGTGGAGGAGAGATTTGAACTTGGATCCCTCACAAGAAAGTACTCTAACCACTAGCCTATTTGAATATAAGGCGCTTTTAGCCTCACCTGTTGATGCTGTTTCATTGTGTATCCATAGTAAAATAGCCTTTGGCACAGCGATTTGAATCTCAGTCTCCTACCTCCCACAGGACTACCCTAACCCATAGACTACAGGAGAGGCTTGGGTAGGACTGTCTCAGTCTCTCATTTTGAAGCTGTTCCACTTCGTATAACTGACTAACTAGTCAGCAAAGCAAACAGAGAAAATGATACTATAGGTGAGTTGTGAGGGTGTGATCCTACCCTATGAGAAGACATGGTTCTTCTTCGAGTGATTGCTCACATCCATTCCAGTTAGGTGTGCGTGCCGCGCGTGCACGTTCGTCGGAAACTTTTTTTACCCTAGCAACTCCGGTGGGCCGGCAGGTCGCCCCCTGGAGTGGCACCGCCATGGCGCCCAATATATATCCCTGCCGGCCCGCCCGCTCCTCAGTTCCTTCTTACCGCCGTGTCGGTCGTTGGAACTGTGGAGCGCGGCATAGCTGTCCTCCACGTCCCTAGCTCTCCTCGTTATCTATCGTTTATCTCTAGTACTATTGTAGTTGTTAATTAGATTGTTAAGTGTAGATAGTAGTAGTTAAGTATAAGTAAGTGTAAATAGTTCTTCGCCGGGGGCTTAGCCCTTCCCGGCACCCGGCACCGGGCTCATGCCTGGTTCGCCGGGCTTCAAGCAGTGTGCGGCCTGCAAGAAGCCCATGCCTACCAGCGATCCCCACGACGCGTGCCTGAAGTGCCTGGGGGAATCGCACAGATCAGACAAGTGCCGCATCTGCAAGGCTTTTAAGCCAAGGACAAAGAAGGAGAGGGATCAAAGACTCCGAACTCTCCTTATGGAGGCGGCGCTTGACCCGGCGGCTTCGCAGGCCGTGATCTCAGCGCCGGCACCGGATCGCACCGGCACCGAGAAGACTCCCCGGCACCGACCTTCTCCGGCACCGGGGACAGAGCCAAGGCCGTCGAAGTCTGCTACTCCGGCCAGGCAGACCCGACTGGAGCGCCCGGCCTCAACATCGGCCGCGGCGCCGCCGGCACCGTCGACTCCGGGCCCGGCGGGTCCGTCGAGTCCGGTGCCGCCAAGCTCCCCCATGAGATCTGGGGTTGAGATAGTGGTCCCATCCACACCGGAGACCTTCGCCTCGGCTCGGGACCTCATAGCCCTGACTGAGCCCACTCAGCTGCCACCCCCGGTACCTCCGGTACGGGTCGTGTCCAGAGGCAAGCCCATGATGTCGGCACCGTCTCGGGACTCACGTTCACGATCCAGGTCCCGACACCACGGTCGCTCCAGATCCCGCCGCCGCTCGCAGTCCCGGCACCGCTCCCCTCAGCGGTACCGGTCGCACTCGCGGCGCCGGTCGACATCAAGACGATCGCTGTCGGACTCCAGCCGCCGATACCGGCACCGCGATTCCAGGAGCCGGTCCCGACGTTACTCGCCGCACCGGTCGACCTCCCGGCACCGAGCTGGTGGCAGGTCCCGATCCCGGCACCGAAGCGGCGCCCGGTACCGGTCCCGATCCCGGCACCGTGACAGAACCCGGTCCCGATCCCGGCACCGATATGACTCCCGGCACCGGTCCCCGGCACCGAGACGATCGTCCGTGCTGACCCGCGCAGACCCTTACCAACCAGGGTCAGCCCCGCCATGGCCCTCTAGACAGCCGTCCGTATCTTCCCAAACGGACAGCGGGTATGCGCTGGGCACCGACCGGCAGGCGGCGTTGTTCAGCCTTCCGCCACAGCAAGACCAAGGCCCGCAGCAATGGGGATTCTGGACACCCTGGGCATACCATCAGGCCCAGGGCCCCCAACAGCTCCCTGCTAGGCCGGCGACTGCGGAGCGCAGGGTGCCTGAAGCCTCGTTGTCTCGCCCCCCTCCCTCCCCGGATGGGGAGGAAGGGTCCAAGCAACAAGACTCCGCTTTGGCTCCTGAGGCAGAGGCGAGGGCTGAAGGAGACCCGCCGTTAGACACTCTCTTGCCGGGGGTCTCCTCATCCTCCTCCCCGGATGAAGCGGTGGCTGGTACCTCCTCCAACAGCCCCCCCCCGCTGGATCTCAGGGCGCACCAAGACCTCCTCAGGCGAGTAGCTCAAAATCTGAGTCTGCAAGCCGAGGAGGTCTCGGAGATAGAGGATCCAATTGTCACCATCCTCTCAGCAGATGCTCCCACCAGGGTCGCCCTATCCTTCATACGAACCATCCAGGCCAACGCCAACACCATCTGGCAGTCTCCGGCCTCCATCCCACCTACTGCGAAGGGCGTCGAGAGGAAGTACATGGCTCCTTCTAAGGGCTACGAGTACCTCCATGTGCACCCGACTCCGTGTTCCCTGGTGGTTCAATCAGTGAACGATAAGGAGCGTCATGGCCAGGAGGCTCCAGCCCCCAAATCCAGAGAGGCCAGGCGGATGGATCTCCTCGGCCGTAAGGTGTACTCGGCTGGGGCGCTGCAGCTCAGGGTCTCCAACCAGCAAGCCCTGCTGAGCAGATACGCCTTCAACTCCTGGGTGGCAGCAGACAAATTCAAGGAGCTGCTGCCACAAGACGCTCGCCAAGAGTTTACGGCCATCTTGGATGAAGGCAAGAAGGTCGCACGCACGTCCTTGCAAGCCTCTTTGGATGCTGCAGACTCGGCTGCCCGTACCCTCGCGTCGGGAGTAACGATGCGTCGCATCTCCTGGCTGCAGGTTTCTGGCCTTCCGCCGGAGCTCCAGCATACCATACAGGACCTTCCTTTCGAAGGCCAGGGCTTGTTCTCTGAAAAGACAGACCCCAGACTCAAGAGTCTGAAAGATAACCGAGTCATTATGCGGTCCCTCGGGATGCACACACCCGTGACGCAACGCAGACCCTTCCGGCCACAGCAACAACAACAGCGCAGGCCGTATTCCCAGTTCCGCCAGCGGCAGGACCTTAACAGGCGCCGCGGCAGGAATGGAAGGCGCAGGCATTCGGGGAACCAAGGGGGCCAGAACCAAGGCTCCTCTAAGCCCCCACCTGGACCTAAGCCTTCATTTTGAAGGTGCGCCCAAGGGCGCAGTAACAGTTTCCCCAATGGATCCTTCCCCCCCATTTTCCAACCGCCTTTCGTTTTTCCTCCCGGCGTGGTCCCAAATAACATCGGACCGCTGGGTCTTAAGCACGGTGCAGACAGGATACCGCCTGCAGTTTGTTTCATTTCCTCCTTCCCGCCCCCCTTCCTCGTCCCTCTTCAGGGACCCCTCTCACGAGCAATTCCTTCGACAGGAGGTGCAGACGCTCCTCGGCAAAGGAGCTATAGAGGCGGTGCCGGAGAACGAGAAAGGCAAGGGGTTTTATTCCCGCTACTTTCTGATCCCCAAGGCCAAGGGGGGCCTCAGGCCTATCCTCGACCTGCGAGAGCTCAACAAGTACCTGGTGAAGTTGAAGTTCCGCATGGTATCCCTGGGGACCATTATCCCATCCCTGGATCCGGGAGACTGGTACGCCGCCCTCGACATGCAGGACGCGTATTTTCACATTGCCATTTGGCCACGCCACAGACGTTTCCTTCGCTTCGTGGTGGGCCCTCTTCATTATCAATTTGCAGTCCTCCCATTTGGCCTGTCCACGGCCCCGAGGGTGTTTACAAAATGCATGGCAGTTGTTGTGGCGCATCTTCGGCGCAATCGTATCCACGTGTTTCCTTATCTGGACGATTGGTTGATTCGGGGCACGTCGGAACAACAAGTCTGCAGCCATGTCCGCGTAATCACCGGCATGTTCGCCACTCTGGGCCTCTTGGTAAACACGGACAAGTCCACCCTGATTCCCACACAGAGGGTGGAATTCATCGGGGCCGTCCTGGACGCCACTGTGGGCAGGGCCTTGCTGCCATTGCAGCGGTTCCAGGCCTTGTCGGCGATCGTTCAACGACTGCGGACAGCCCCCTTGACGTCAGTGCGGACATGTCTAACCCTGTTAGGCCACATGGCGGCTTGCACCTTTGTGACCGGTTACGCTCGGCTCCGCATGAGGCCCCTCCAGTTGTGGCTCATCAATCATTACAGGCCGACAAGACAGCCGCTAGATATGTTAATCACAATCCCCCAGAGGGTATTAGATTCTCTCGGCTGGTGGCTAGACCAGTCCGTGTTATGTGCGGGTCTCCCTTTCCACCCACCTCAGCCCTCGGTGTCCCTAACAACGGATGCCTCAGATCTAGGCTGGGGGGCCCACCTAGGGACCCTGAGGACGCAGGGCCTGTGGTCCCAGGAGGAGGTGGGGCTACACATCAACATGCGGGAGTTGAGAGCGGTCCGCCTTGCTTGTCAAACGTTCTGTCATCAGCTTCAGGGTCGCTGTGTCGCGGTGTTCACCGACAACACGACGACCATGTATTATATCAACAAGCAGGGCGGCACCAGATCCTCCTCCCTGTGCCACGAGGCGATACGACTCTGGGACTTTTGTGTAGCCCACTCCATTCACCTCATGGCTTCCTTCCTCCCCGGAGTACGGAACACGCTGGCGGATCGATTGAGCAGATCCTTCCTGTCGCACGAGTGGTCCCTTCGCCCGGACGTCGCCCTCTCCATCTTCCGGAGGTGGGGTTATCCCCGGGTGGACCTATTCGCGTTCAAGGGGAACAGGAAGTGCCAAGCGTTCTGCTCCTTTCAGGGCAGGGAGCCCGGGTCGATAGCGGATGCCTTCCTCATTCAGTGGTCGACCCACCTGTACTATGCGTTTCCCCCATTCCCTCTGGTCCACAGGGTCCTTCTGAAGGTGCGCAGGGACAGGGCTCACGTGATCATGGTAGCCCCGGCATGGCCCAGACAGCACTGGTACCCCATGCTGCTGGACCTGACCATAGCCGACCCAGTTCCCCTGCCCCTTCATCCGGACCTGATTACCCAGGAGCACGGGACCCTCTGTCACCCGGACCTGCAGTCGCTGCACCTAGCGGCGTGGCTCCTGCATGGCTGACTGGCTCTGAGCTGCGCTGCTCCACGCCGGTGAGGGAGGTGCTCTTGGGCAGCAGGAAGCCGTCCACGAGAGCGACATATTCGGCCAAATGGAAGCGCTTCTCCTGTTGGTGCGTGGAGAGAAATCTCCGCCCTATGGAAGTTTCGGTAGCCGACATCTTAGACTACGTTTGGTCCCTCAAAGGGCAAGGTCTGGCCATATCGTCGTTGCGAGTCCACCTAGCAGCTATCTCCACCTTTCACCCGGGTGCGGATGGTCGCTCTGTTTTTTCTCACCCAACGGTGTCTAGATTCCTTAAGGGGCTGGAACGTTTATACCCTAACGTCCGTCCCCCTGCTCCAACCTGGGATCTTAACCTGGTGTTGTCCCGGCTCATGGGACCCCCCTTTGAGCCGTTAGCTACTTGCTCCCTGCTTTACCTCTCTTGGAAGACTGCCTTTCTAGTAGCTATCACCTCAGCTAGACGGGTGTCGGAACTCCGGGCTCTTGTGGTAGACCCCCCATATACGGTCTTCCACAAAGACAAGGTGCAGCGGAGACCACACCCTGCCTTTCTCCCCAAGGTGGTCTCAGCCTTCCACGTCAACCAAGAGATATTCCTCCCGGTTTTTTTCCCGAAACCTCACTCCTCAGGCAGGGAGCAGCAGCTCCACTCGCTTGATGTCCGTAGGACTCTCGCGTTCTACGTGGAGAGGACCAAGCCCTTCCGCAAATCCCCCCAGCTTTTCGTGGCAGTAGCGGACCGCATGAAAGGGCTTCCTATCTCCTCCCAGAGGTTATCCTCTTGGGTAACGTCCTGCATCAGGACCTGTTATGACTTGGCCCATGTCCCTACGGGCCGTGTGACTGCGCATTCTACCAGGGCGCAGGCGTCCTCGCTGGCTTTCCTCGCCCGTGTGCCCATCCAGGAAATCTGTCGGGCAGCGACCTGGTCATCGGTCCACACCTTTGCTTCCCACTACGCCCTGGTCCAGCAGTCAAGAGAGGATGCGGCCTTCGGAACTGCAGTGCTCCATGCCGCGACTTCTCACTCCGACCCCACCGCCTAGGTATGGCTTGGGATTCACCTAACTGGAATGGATGTGAGCAATCACTCGAAGAAGAAAAGACGGTTACTCACCTTTGTAACTGTTGTTCTTCGAGATGTGTTGCTCACATCCATTCCACACCCGCCCTCCTTCCCCACTGTCGGAGTAGCCGGCAAGAAGGAACTGAGGAGCGGGCGGGCCGGCAGGGATATATATTGGGCGCCATGGCGGCGCCACTCCAGGGGGCGACCTGCCGGCCCACCGGAGTTGCTAGGGTAAAAAAAGTTTCCGACGAACGTGCACGCGCGGCGCGCACACCTAACTGGAATGGATGTGAGCAACACATCTCGAAGAACAACAGTTACAAAGGTGAGTAACCGTCTTTTCAAAACTCTCTTCCCACGCAGTGGGGGAATTGAACCAGAGTGGCCCAAGTGTGTACTCTAAATGTTGCAAGGGCAGCCTCTCGCTTTTGTGAATAGTACCTCAGTCCCCAAAACTATTTTTTAGATGAAATTGCCCACTTCATTTCACATTTTCAAATAACGTCAATGCCCCAAAATGCATTTTTCAGCATATTTACTATTAACATATTCTCAGATTTCTGTAATGAAATATTAGCCAGAGGAAGCATCTCTTTCACTTCAAAAGCCCACAAGCAATGGGATTCTCTGCCTTCTGTTCCACACTGTGGTAAGGTGACTAGTCTTAATTTTATCTTCACTTTCTACCTCTTCACGTTCAAAGTTTATCAGATCTGGTATGCAAAAGCATGATCAAGGCTCATGTTCCCTCTCCATATGGTGTGACCCATCTTTTTGTTGCAGTACTTCTCTATTCCACCCAAACTGCATCCAGTGGGATAACCTATGCACTTCCCCATGTACTCAAACCGCTTTGTCCCGCTTCAAGAAAGGAATTGTAGGTACTGAGGTAGTCTGGAGGCCAAAGCTGAAAAATGCATTAGCATAAATTGGTGTCACTTAAAATACGGTTTCAAAAAGAGTGTGTGCATGTTACAAATCCTAAGAAAGCAGATAGTTAGTATTGCTAGTGGTCAGAGTATGGGACCTGAAGCAGGACAAGTAGATTCCTCACTATACCTCTGACTCTCATGATCTGGATCAAAGTACTTTTACCTCCTTTTACCTCAATTTTCCCCATCTGTAAAAGAAATTATACGTAACTTCATGAAGCAGCTACACCCTTAGATGAAAGTCAGGAGATGGACACAAACTAACTATGGGGTGGTGGAACACAACCAATGGGTCTTTTGAGTTTAAGTCTGATAAAGCTGAGTCCAGCACACCAGCAGAGGGTGCTACTCATGCATATTATCTGTTCTGGACTGATGGTCTCAGAAACAGTTCAGTCTTCAGCTCATTGCCAATCAGTTGTACTGGGACTTGAGCCCCACTTTCCTGAGATTTTAAAATTAATAGAACAAACTTAGTTTCTAGGCTGCTTGTTAGAACAAACCCACACTGGGTGGATTTAATATTTGAGATTACACACATGGGGCCAGCTTGTGCCCTGTCCTGCCTGCCAGTGCAGTGCTGGAAGGGACCCAGTGCCCCTTTAGTCCTCTTTCACCAATGTGTCATACCTCTGCTTCCAGAGCACCATGGGATGGCTGGCTCTGTAGCACAGTGGTTTTCCAACTTTTTTTCTAGCAACCCTGTTGAAGAAAATTGCTGATGCCCACAACCCAATGGCGCTGGGGATGAGGGATTTGGGGTGTGGGAAGGGCTCAGGGCTGGGGCAGAGGGTTGGGGGACAGGGATGAGGGGTTTGGGGTTCAGAAGGGGGCTCTGGGTTTGGGGGGGCTCAGGGCTTTAGCAGGAGGTTAGGAGGGTGCCCCCACCCACAGAGGGACACAGTAGCTCTACAGTAGTGGTTTTCAAACTGCGGGTTCACAACCCAGTGCTGGGTCACGGAATGGAAGGCACTGGGTCGCAGCGGCTCTGGTCAGCACTGCCGACTGGGCCGTTAAAAGTACTGTTGGCAGTGCTGCCCAGCTAAGGCAGGCTAGTGGCTACCTCTTCTGACACCGTGCTGTGCCCCAGAAGCGGCCAGCGCAGGTCCAGCTTCTATGTGGGGGCGTGCAAGCAGCTCTGCACAGCTCTTGTCCGCAGGCACCACCCCAGTTTCCATTGGCCACTGTTCCTGGCCTATGGGAGTGCAGAGCCGGTGCTGGGGTGGGGGTAGTGCATAGAGGACTGTGGCACAGGAGGGACTTTGGCTTGTGACTTGGAAGACCTGGCTTCATGTCCTCACCGCTGGCCCAGCCTTCATAGTTACTTTGAGGTAACATCTGATTGGAGTTCATCTCTAAGTCAAAAGCACCATAAACTTGACACACACCACTTCCACTATTATACATTCCGCCAATGTATACAAGTAGTTCAAATTGTTTCTCCCTAGAAGCATTACCTTGCCATTAGCGAATTTCATCTAAAATTGTGTTGCCCATTTCCCTGGTGCTGGGTAAATCTTAAGTTATTTGCTCGATTTTGAGCTAACTAAAGCAAACGTGTTATCCACAAATTTTGCAACTTCATCAAATCATTAAATAGTTCCTCCTGGTGCAGAGCCTTAAGACACCTCATTAGTAAACTTCTGTCATGAAAACTTAATATTTATTCTTAGTTTTGTTCTCTCAACTAATTTTTAATCCATGACAAATGCCACCTGTGATGTGTTACCCCGCTTTAAGGTGCTCCCTGATATACTTGGATGTCACTGAGCCCACCTGGACCTCTTTTATCCTATCTTGCTGAGCCAGGCTCTTCAGCCTCCTCTGGCACACACACAGGTAGGGCCACGCCCAGTTACCGAAAGACACAGACACTAAGATCAGCTGTAGGAAGACTCAGTTTAAGGGACTTGCGCCAGCAGTTAGGTGCCCAATTCCCTTGGAGGGCAGACCCAAAAGTATATTGTCTTGCACTGTACAAAAAAATCTGCACAGCGCAAGCTCATAAAAATTCACCCTCTCCCTCAATGTGAAGAGAGATATGGACAACTTCTTGCCCCACCCTATTAGAAATTGCATAAACTGGGTTTAATAATAAAAATTTATTAACTATAAAAGGCAGATTTTAAGTGAATATAAGGGATAGCAAACAGAACAAAGCAGATTACTGAGCAACTAAAACAAAACACACATACTAAGCTTAAGATCTTAAAGAGACTGGTTTCAAGAAGTAATTTCTCACACTAAATGTTATTTTAAGCAAGTTGCAGAATTTCTGTAGCTTAGAGTTTGAGTTATTTCTTCTCACAGACTGGACCCATCTCAGTCTGGACTCAGCCCTGCCTTTCCTCTCAAGTTAGTTCCTTTGTCTCTTCAGGTACTTTCAGCAGTCCTTCTCCATTGCCTACCCAAGAAGACTACTCAAGATTAACCCCCTCCCCAGCCTTAAAAAGGCTTTACCTAAGGCAGGAAACCTTTGTTTGATCCTCATCCCCTACAGAGGAAAAGTACCACTAGTGTCCAAGATGGTATTTTGTATCAGGTGATCTTATCACCTGACTTGGTAGTATCAGAACTAGGTCTCAAGATGCCTCTCAGGAAGGAGAGAGATTAGTATCTTCACAGTCTTATTGTTTCTTCCTAATGGCCTATCTGATGGCTGGTTATCTGGTGGGTGTCTTGCAAATACAGACCCAGTTTTAATTGTTACATAGTCAATATTCCTAACTTTAAATACAGAAATGATATATGCATACAAAGAGGATAATCACATTCAGTAAATCATAATCTTTCCAGTGATACATTGTATGCAAGATGGCCCATGTAAGGTATCTTAGTTATGCCATATGCATATCATAGCCATATTTCTATTACGAATATGGGGTGTAACGTCACACCACCTACCTCTCACCTGTGACTAGCTACCTTAATAACCATTACAAGAGGCTTTAGAAAGTCAGCTACCTTAAAGCAAAGCCATAAAAAAAATTTTTTTAAAGTTTGTTTGTAATGGTCCCTTGCTATCCAATGGGGGAGGGAAGCCCCTCCACTTCACTGTGTCAGGCAACAGTAGTTGAGCTCACACCCCACTGATTGGGGCCAAGTAATCAGCAGCCTGTGGCTCTCAGCCTGCTGTCGGGGAACACAACAGTTAACAATCTGGGCTCTTGACCACTGGGTAGGGCAGAGCAATAAGTAATCATTAATCCTGAGCCTCCTGACTAGGAATGACAGCAAACAACAGTCTATGGCTCAGGCCCTCTGGGTGGGGCAGAGCAATGAGCAGTCTTTAGCCCAAGCTTCCTGGCTAGGGCAGTGTAGCGAGGCGGTGTGGCTCCCCTCCCCCTCAGGGAGGGTCGAGCCCCGTCAGTCATCCACAGGGGCGGGGCCACTGGGCAGAAGTCCCGCCCCTCAAAGGGTCAGGCGGCGACCCGGAAGAATAAAAGCCGGGCCCCAGCCTTCAGTTGTGGCTTGGCCACCGGCAGGAGCAGATGTGCCTGCCGCTGCTCGTGACTGGGAGGCTGCCCGAGCCAGAGGCCGAGACCAGGAGCTGCCAGAGCTGCCTCGCCCCTGCTACGACGAGGAGCTGCCAGAGCTGCCTTGCCCCTACTACGGCCCCGAGGAGCCCCCATACCAGGCGTGGCCCGACTTCCCCGAAACCCTACTGGACCTGCCGCCCAGCCCGGATTGGGAGGAACCGATGGTCCTGGACGTCTCCGGAACAGAGACCCTGGACCAGGTAGGAATAGAGGGGGAATTAGGAAGTAGCCCCGGGGGCAGCTGACTCCAGTCAGGCTGCAGAGCTACCGTTGCCCATGTCAGTGTGTTGCAGTCAGGACCCCACTGACCACCGGTAGAGGTGACAACCGCTACCAGGGCCCCGGGCTGGAACGCAGAGGAGTGGGTGGGCCTGTGTTCCCCCTGCCACCCGCAACCGGGTGGCAGATTCCCCCTCCTCCCAGTCGGAGAAGCCTGTAACTGTTTAAACTGTGTTTGGTGCCCCGCCTGAACCAAGGACTGGGCCCCTGCTGACTTTGCCACTGCTCTGCCCTGCCGAAAGGCCAGAGCAGACTAATTGCAGGGAAGACCTCGAGGCCGGTGTGGCTCCCCTCCCCCTCAGGGGGGTCGAGCCCCGGCGGAACCCGTCTACAGGCAGGCAGCAATATAGAAGTCTATAGCAAGGCCGTCTGGCCTCAGGTGAGTAGGGCTGGCAGCAGGGGGACCCTGGCCCACACTACTCCACCAGGTCTCAGCCCAGGGCCCTATTAGTGGAATATGGTCACACCAAAGGGTCAGCAGGAAAATCACCAAAACACACTACCACGCTTCCCAACTGAAGTCTGGTTCCCCTGGGCTATTTCCTACCCCGCTTAGTTTGTGTCACTCCATCAAGCAGAGGCTATGTCTTGCCACCTTGCAGTCAGGAAGTGGCCGCTTCAGTCATTCCTTGGTGTCCTCTGCCTCTGTTCACAGGGTGCTGGTTAGTTCAGCTGTCAGTCTGGGATCCTGTAGGGATTGCAGCTCCCAGAAAGATATCTGCTCCCTCTAGTGGTCCAGCACCAACTGAGCTCCAGAGCACCCCTCATATTTCCTGTCCCATCCTAGTACTTCCAGCCAGGGGATGGGGCACATTTGGCTCTGCCCATCAGAGGGAGGGGAGTGGGGTCTCACTATCCAGTCCAGAGGGAGGCCACTGTCTTACTACACTGTACTATACAGTAGGTCTTATTGAACATAGTTTCTACCAAAGGCAATGAAATACAGACAAAAATGAAGATTGTAATGCTGCAATAAAGGGAAGAATGATAGCAGAGAGTACCCAGTAGCGTTTAAAAAACAAAAGTTCCTGTAAATATCAATTCATTCTAGTGAACAATACACTAATGATTGCATTAAGTTGTTTCCCAAGAACTATTAGCAGTATATTTGCTATTACTATCATTAGGCCTGTCTGGTAGTGGTAGTCATTTTAAAAGTAAGGATGAGGGCTATATTTTGGTCATTTAATTGGGATAAATATTTCATTATACAAAATAATGTAACATTTTTAACTAATGCAAAATTCCATTCCTGCAACACCAAATATATATTTTACATTATACACCGGATTTAACTCCATATAATCTAATCTCATGTGTGCTTGTATATAAACATGTACGTTAACATGACATGCAAATTGTAACAAATTTCTTCTAAGCAGGTAAGCTTCAGCTGGCCTAGAGTCAGAGACAGAAATACATCTCACAGATGAACTCCGAGTACACACTACCACACTAATATGTTGAACATGAGCAAGCCTGCAGACACCTACACTTCCTAACTGACAAAACTGAAATAACCAGACACACAAATAAGGTATTTCCATTGGTTTGTTTATTAATTACAGTATACATATGGTTATTCATACATGTCTTACTCTGATTGGGGTACATCTCTAAGTCCAAGTCACCAGGAATTTTACAAACACACAGGGCTTCCATACATATGTATTCCATTTTATTCTGCATTTGCTGGGTTGGCTTTCTGGACCTTGGCCACAGCTATTGAGGGCAGTGTTCCATTTTTTGTTTTAAAAAATTATGCTAAAGGTGACGTTGAAAAATAGTGCTTTATGTATTGAGTTGCTGCTTTAAAAAAATGGGGACAGGATTGGGTATCCACTCTAACTCATAACTGTTATGCAAACAACAAATAGGATTACTTTGCCAAATGTTGAAGTGTAAGAAGTAGGGGGCTACTGATAGAGCTGTCTGTATCTGACCTGAGTTTTCAGCTGTACTACTTATTTTTGGACAGCCATCCATGCTGCCTCGTAGGAGAGAGGGAAAAACTGAGAGAATTTCAGATAGACTTCTGGATAGATCAAACATACTTAACTTCAAAAGGGTCCATGTATATCTTATTGCTCTCCTGTCTGGAGTGCAAACAGGAAGACAATAGGAAATATGTACAGTATCACAACTGAGAAAAGTATTAAATATCACCATATTGTCAAAGTTTCAACAAAGTTTGGTTGAAAGGTTAGAAGTTCTATATATGCAACAGGTAGCTAACTCTACCCCCAATTTATTCTAGATAGTGTCAGATGGCATCAGTCCCCCCATAACATTTCTGGAAAAATTGTCCAACCTTATCTTTACATGAAAAATAACAGCTTGGAAGGGAATGACAAAGAGGTAACGGTGACAGACTGTACCCCTTTGTTTACCACTTTTACGTAACATGATAAATTTTATACAAAGTATGCCTTGTGAGGTGGTATTTGAAAACTCATAATTTGCTGATTGTTATTGTCCTGGCAAAATGTGTGGCAACACTGTATTAAAGATATGATTTTCTACTGTAGAACACTGTAGTCTACTAAGACATATCCAATTCTGGGGAAGCAGTCCAAACCAGTTCCTCAGAGATAAAAGCATATGGATGCCTCAGCCAGGTGTCCACAAAATCAGATGAACAATCACTGGGTTAAGTGGCCATTCTTTGTCAGAAAGAGGTGTGAGAGCAAGAAATGTACATCTTAGCAAACAGACTCGCTGCCACCTGAACCCCAGCTGGAGATGATTCTCAAAGAAGAGAAATGCTATCAGGGAGAACAAAGGACACACATCCCCTCTCTCTCTCTGCTCATGGCATCAATGACACATGAAGGAACACTGAACTGGGGGAGCGGTCCTGATTGAAAGAGTTCAGCCATTAAAAGCATGTGGTGAGAAAAACCTTTGCTTTGAATTAATTTTGCTTATAAAGTTAGGGATAAGTTTGTGTCTTACCCATTTCTTTGTACCCAATTCTGACTTTTATGCCTCATTACTTGTAATCACTTGAGCTATCTTTCTGTAGTTAATAAACTTGTTTTGGTGTTTTATATAAACCAGGGCACTTGAGTTGAAGTATTTGGGAACTTCATTTGAGATAAGAGTTTGTGCATATCATTTTCTATTAATAAAATGACAGATTTTCTATGAGCTTGTACTGCACAGAAAGGAAGAGCTGGGCAGTACAAGATGCACATTTCTGGGGACAAGTCTAAAACTGAGAATTTGCTGATTTCACTCTGCAATATAATTCAGGAGTGACTGGCTACAGCACTCATATCATTCAGCTGCAAGTGATTTTGCACGCTAGAAGCTGTGTGCGAACAAACCAGGATTGGTTGTTTCCACCGCAAAGCAATGTGAAAGGCACCCCAGGTTGGAGAACTAGGGAATGTCACAGTAACACACTGTACAGTTGAATTTTGTTTCCTTTTAATAATGGAAATGAGCTATATTAAATTCCTTTTAAAAACAATGGCCTGACTTTGCTACAAGCAGAAGAGTCCACATCAGGATTCTGAATTTCTCAAATATTTTTATCCTCAAATAAGATCCTATTATAGTGCTTAGTTCTATCTACGTATTCCCTTTTTGATTGCAGAGTCAGAGACCAAGATTACTTGCTTCTCCACATGGTGATGTAAATTTACACTCCAGCTTGGTGCGCACTAACATCGCTTTGTGAATAAACTTTAGACTCATTGATTTTTAAGGCCAGTGGGTTAGATCATCTAGTCTGACCTCCTGGATAACATACTCCAAAGAATTTTGCCCAGTTAACCTATACTGAGCACAATAACTTGTTTGGCTAAAACATCTTTCAGAAAGGCATCCGCTATGGATTTGAAGACATCAAGAGATGAAGAATCTACCACCTCCCTTGTAGTTTGTTCCAATGGTTAATAACCCTCACTCTTAAAAATCAGTGCCTTTTTTCTAATTTGAATTTTTGCATATAACTTTCAGCTATTGGTTCTTGTTGTGCATTTCTCCACTAGATTATAAAGCTCTTTAGTACCCAGTATTTTCTCCCTCATACGCTGTAATCAAGTCATCTCAATCTTTTTGATAAGCTAAACAAATTGAGCTATTTAAGTCTCTCTCTGTAACACATGCTTTTCAGTTTTCAAAATAATTTTTGTGGCTCTTCTCTGCACCTTTCCAATTTTTCAAAACTGGTCATAGTATTTCAGAATTGGTCTCACTACTGCCATACAAAGGTAAAATCACTTCCCTACTCTACTCACTACTTCCCTGTTTATATACCCATGGATCCTTAGCCCTTTTTGCTATATCACATTGGGATTTCACATTGAATTGCTTGTCCACTATGTGCCCTAACTTCAGTCACTACTTCCCAGGATACAGGCCCCCTTTCTGCAGGTATGACCTTGCATTTGGCTGTGTTAAAATGCATTTGTTTGTCCAGCTTACAAAGTGATCCAGATTGCTTTGTATGACTGTCCTATCTTCATTAATTACCTTGCCACCAACCTTTGTGGCATCCGCACATTTTATCAGCAGTGATTTTATATTTACTTCTGCATCATTGATGAAAACACTGAAAAGCATCAGTCCTAGTACTGAGCCCTGCAGCATCGCACCAGAAAACCCCACACCTGATGATGATTCACCACTGACAACTTCTTTTTGAGAACCATCAGTTAGCCAGTTCTTAATCCATTTAAGATGTGCTTTATTAGTATTGCATAGTGGTAATTTTTAAATCAATGTTGCACAGTACTAATAAAAAAAGTCTAATAGTACATCTGTCTTTGGTGGCTCCCTTTCAGTAACTGCCTTTTACTGACTGGATGGGCTGTCTGTGTTTTGCCTCTCTTCCTTCTGATCTCCCTCACTCTGTCTTGTCAAGGGCGTAATGTATATGCCAGTTTCTAGGCTGCATGCTTCCACATGAATTTTCTCTTTTCTTTTGCTCCTATTCAGGTTTTTTTTTTTAAGGTACTTAAGTGGAGATTGTTCCATCTTCCTCCACAGCTATCCCATCATTATTCTCAACCAGATCTAGGTCTTTTCTTTGTAATCTATTTTAGAGTGTTTCTGTTATTTCTGCGAGACTTCAGCTGGTCCCTCTACAATGGAACACTGCTTTGCATGTCATACATACAAAATAACCCTTTAGTGTAGTGCTTCATTATTGTCCACCTTAGTACCAACAAAAAAAAAAGTCTATAGTCCAGCTGAGGATTCTTTCTTCAAGCAATACTCTCTCATCTGGTCGGAATCTTTCAGAGTCTGAGAACACTGCTATCTTTCCATCTCGGGACCTGGCCTGTAAGCTGCTCAACAGGGTCACTGGGCCCTGACTTCTGCAAGGCTAATGTAGTGCCCATCTTTTAAAAAGAGAAGACGGAGGATCTGGGGACCTACAGGCCAGCTAGCCTTAACTCAGTCCTTGGAAAAATCATGGAACACGTCCTCAAGGAATCCATTCTGAAGCACTTTGAGGAGAGGAAAGTGTTCAGGAACAGTCAGCATGGATTCACCAAGGGCAAATCATGCCTGACTAACCTAATTGCCTTCTACGATGAGATAACTAGCTCTGTCGATGAGGGGACAGCAGTAGACGTGTTATTCCTTGACTTTAGCAAAGCTTTTGATATGGTCTCCCACAGTATTCCTGCCAGCAAGTTAAAGAAGTATGGGCTGGATGAATGGACTATAAGGTGGATAGAAAGCTGGCTAGATCGTTGGGCTCCACGGGTAGTGATCAATGGCTCCACATCTAGTTGGCAGCCGGTACCAAGCGAAGTGCCCCAAGGGTTGGTCCTGGGACCACTTTTGTTCAATATCTTCATTAATTAACTGGAAGATGGCATGGACTGCACCCTCAGCAAGTTTGCAGATGACACTAAACTGGGAGGAGTGGTAGATACGCTAGAGGGTAGGGATAGGATACAGAGGGACCTAGATAAGTTAGAGAATTGGGCCAAAAGAAATCTGATGAGGTTCAACAAGCACAAGTGCAGAGGCCTTCACTTAGAACAGAAGAATCCCATGCACTGCCACAGACTAGCGATCAAATGGCTAGGCAGCAGTTCCACAGAAAAGGACCTAGAGGTTACAGTGAATGAGAAGCTGGATATATGAGTCAGTGTGCCCTTGCTGCCAAGAAGGTTAATGGCATTTTTGGCTGTGAAAGTAGAAGCATTGCCAGTAGATCGAGGGATGTGATCATTCCCCTCTATTCGACATTGCTGAGGCCTCATCTGGAGTACTGTGTCCAGTTTTGGGCCTAACACTACAAGGAGGATGTGGAAAAATTGGAAAGAGTCCAGCAGAGGGCAACAAAAATGATTAAAGGGCTGGAGCACATGATTTATGAGGAGAGGCTGAGCGAACTGGGATTGTTTAGTCTGCAGAAGAGAAGAATGAGGGGGGATTTGATAGCTGCTTTCAACTACCTGAAAGGGGGTTCCAAAGAGGATGGCTCTAGACTGTTCTCAGTGGTACCTGATGACAGAACAAGGAGTAATGGTCTTGAGTTGCAATGAGGGAGGGTTAGGAAAAACTTTTCACTAAGAGGATGGTGTTACCTAGGGAGGTGGTGGAATCTCCTTCCTTAGAGATTTTTAAGTTCAGGCTTGACAAAGCCCTGGCTTGGATGATTTAATTGGGGATTGGTGCTGCTTTGAGCAGGGGGTTAGACTAGATGACCTATGGAGGTCCCCTCTAACTCTGATATTCTATGATCTATGGATCAGCTCAATCCACTGCTGTTCTAGCAGCTTCCGCACAAAGCTGGAACCTAATGCTCTGTTCTAAAAAGCCTACCTTCCCCTCCACACATACACAGCACCCTGCCAATAGCATCTGTACTATATTTAGCCTAAAAGCTTTCGGGAATAATTCTCTCGGGAATTTTCCCTAGTCATCTTTTGTTCACTGAATCAGTTATACAAAATAATTCAAAAAGGAGGAGTATACAGTATTGGTAGGATCTCCCACATACAGATATCTGTAAACTTCACATTTGGCCAATTCATTCATTGTAAAAATTGGTGTCCTCAAAAAGTAGAAGAAAACACACATCAATTCTTCAAAACAAGGGCTGCAGCAACCTTATGAGATCCCATCCGCAGACAAATACACACACGATTGCAAGGATAATGTTCACATAACACAGATGTGCACACCACACTGTTCTTCCACTGCCCAGATTCACCTGTTCCTGAGAACCAACAGGAGGCTGACTGACTAACTTACACAGGAACCTGGGTCAGATTTGCACACAAATGATCAAACAGGATATCAATAGCAGCAGCCCTCATTTTAGAGAGATGATAGCTCTCCTGTATCAGGGACCATAATGAGAAGCGTGTGTGTGTGTAGGAGAGAAGAGATGGGAATGGTGACAAAATTGAGACTTCTCTATGGTAATATCCCTTTAATGTTTTCTGGACTATGGTTTTCATCCCTCTATGAAACATGAACAGCCTGTCAGAGCAGAATTTTAAGAAGCTATGCATCTTAACTGTGGAAGCTCTAAAGCGAGAGTAGAGGAGAAAGCTGTACATCATCACATAGTCAGCCTACAGTTAGTTGTATAAATAGTGCTAAATGATTGACTTTGTTCAAAAACAGACCACTTTCCAATATGCCTACACTGATGACACACTGCGTTAAAGAGCAGAAATACCATTATTGATACACCATGCATAGGAAGCTAGCAATCTTTGGCAGAGGTTTCTCCACAGCTAACAATTTGCTATGGCGCTGCAGTAGTTTTCTCCACTTCTCTGGTTTATTTCATGGTGGCACTGAAGTGCCGTTTGCCATCTAAATACAACATGGACTCTGAAATGACAGGAAGAAAAAAAAGAGATATGAGTATTTAAAAAAACAAAACAGTCACTTTAAAAAAAAACAGCCTCTGGAATGTACTGGGCACTACACAGAAGACCAAGTTTGAGAAGCAATACGAAACACATTTGCATTATGGCAGGGTATAGAATAAATACAGGTTAGCATGAAGGGGCATTTTGTGTTACTCTACTAGTAGTAGTAGTCTATTAAAACGTAAGTACGCTCCACCAGCAGACGGAGAATAGGTTTTTCCCTTCCAAGAACAAAGTTTCAATGAGATGCATTAAAATTGCCACTTACCACCATATGTTTTTGGGACAATCTGTGGTACCTCTCTTTCTGACATAAAAGTGAAATGGAAGACGTTGGTTGTCTTGTGCTCTCTGGTATCCGAATCATAAACCTCACTGTGTACTCTAATCTGGATATAGTTTTCTGCTGTATAACAAACCTAGACAGAACAGTGGATACAGTTATTATTTGATCATGTACACCAAAGAAAGGGGACAAGACGGAAGAAGAGTTAATTCCTCCACTTTCATAACTCATTGTTCATTGCCAATGATTGATAATGAAGACATCAAGCTGAATAAGCTTTATGGCTGTTTGAAAAAAAGAGACCAACTCCTACCTGTGCAGAAAGCAGTAATAGGGATCCAATCTCAACTGGTCTTTGAAACATGATATCATCTACAGCTACTACATAAGGTCTGGCACCTCTGCAGAGAAAAAAAAAGGCACTTAGTATTAAAGAGCAGCTACTTGTCTCTGCACAAGTTGAAACAATTTTAATTATCTTTAATGCAAAATATATCTGAAACTGAGCCACATAGATATAAAAAACAATAAGAATTGCTGAAGAATACAGCCAGTGTGCCAAGAAGAAAACCAATATCCTGAGGGAATGCCAGCATAGAGGTGATACATGTACTCCTGCAACGGTACTGGCTCCCATCCTCTTCTACTACACCACAGACTATAGCAACATTATGTACTAGAGCGGAGGTTCTCAAACTGTGGTCTGTGGACCACCAGGAGTCCGCGAGCTCCATTCAGGTTTTCCGCAGATATTTCCCTCTAAGGTGCGTGCCTGGGCAGCCACACACACACGAGAATGAAGGGCCACCCACCTAATTAGTGGAGCCGTGCAGGGGGTAGGTGGGAGGGGGCAGTGGGGTGAGAAGAGGGGGTGGGGGGAATTTCGGATGTGCAGGGCTGCAACAGACAGAGAAAGAGGCGACTTTCCCCAGCTCCAGGGCTGTGGCTGCCAGGGAGACATGGCTCTCCTTCCCAGACTCAGCTCTGTGGCTGCTGGGGAGCGGGGGGGTGACGGGGGGAGGAGGAGTAGATACACTCCTCTTTCCCAGCCCCAGGTCAGGGACTGCCACGGGGGAGTGGGGGGGAGGAGAGGGAGAGACCCCCCCCTTCTTCCCAACCCTAGCTTGGGGGCTGCTGCAGCAGGTGAGAGAGGGCACATCCATCGCATGAGAAAGCTAAGACTACTGATATTAAAATGTGAGAGTTGTGTGTTTTTATTTGTAGAACAAAAAAAGTTAATTATTAAAGTTTTTTTTTTAATAGTACTTTTCTCCAGAGGGCTTTACAATAGTTAACTAATGGTACAAACATTTGGAAAGATCTAAGTGGACTGCCGAGACCCTCAGCAATTTTCAAGGGGTCCATGGGGGAAAAAAAAAAAGTTTGAGAACCACTGAACTAGAGTCAAAACACAATTTTCTGCCACTTTTGGTTTTTCTAGTCCTCTTCATTCAGGCCTCACTCCTGCAAAAGCTTACACATGTGCTTAACTTTCAGCATATGTGTCGTCCCACAGACTTCAGTGGAGCTACTCATGTGCTTAAAGTTGGACACGTTTGTAAGTGTTTGCAGGATCAGAGACCGTGTCAGGTTTCTAAGAGTAAATGGCTGTTAGAATAGCCACTAAAACATCAAACCCTTTTCGATCCTAACTATACATATTTTCCATTGACTGCTTATTTTGTAGTTCAGGTTCCCCCTACCCATTAATAAAACACACAAAATGTTCTGGATTACACAAATACCGAAAACCTGAAACTCACCCATAGCTGCTGGCAGTAGCCCATCCCAGCTCAAATGCTTTCCTCATGAGAAACCCCCCAAAGATTCTATTGAAAATGTTTCGTTCCTGCATTAGAAACACAAAGTGGCAACAATACGCATGTACTCACACAACACAGTGGTAAAGCCTGTCAGGTTCATTTGTAGTCTTGTTTATGGGATTATACATAGCTCCTATAATGAATATTTGGCAGCTGTACAGCACAATTAAAACATATATAGAAGTCTAAATGATTCAGCGTGCTTACTTCTTAAGAGCTTACCTTATCCAAAACAATTTAAAAAAAAAATAATCGTCAGCCCATCTTATACATGCTCTGCAGAATCTGTCAGGTGTTTTCACTTTTGTATTTGTACAACTGGAATTGTACATTTGCTAAGCCTTATAGGTAAACCTTTGTAAATTTAGGGTTTCCACTGCACAAATCTGTGAGCCTAGCTGATATATTCAAATGCTAATTTAAAAAGAATCTTATTCTTGGCAGACAAAAGCTGTTAAAACAATATGAACTGTTCAATCAAAATCTTGTGCTCTCAAATTAAACTAACTAGAGTTCCCACCTTTCTAATGGCTGGTAATGAGCCCCCACCCTCTGCTCTGCCTCTTCCAGCCAGGATTTTAAGAAACCCAGACATCAGGGCTTGTTAAATGGCACCCAGATACACAAGCTAAAACCCAGACTGTCTGGGTGAAAACTGGTTGGGTGGCAACCCTAAGTCTAACACTGATGGATACTGTCTCTTGATCAACACCCATTGCTCTCAGGTGTCTGTGGAGGAATTTCTTTACCTAAGATATCCCTTCTGATAAATAAAAAGAAATGCTACATTTAGAACTATATTTAAACGTCAGAGTAAAAAACAAAAAAGTCCAAGTTAAATGTCTTAGATCTGCCAACCTTAAAGATGATTCATAACTCATTCGTTATGACTTTTATAATGCGTTAGTACTCCTTCAAATACCTGAGGATGGCAGATCACCAAGCTCTTAAGTTTTGCATCTTCCATCCATACTGAATTGGGTGGTAGCACACGACTCCGAAAACTTACAGTCCTGTAGAAACAAGGGGTTTGGGGCAATACACTCAATATCCAGCTTCAACAGTGCTCAACAAGCTACAACCACAAAAATAGAAAAACCCACTTGTGTGTGCATACACACCAAGCAAACCAGGATTCAAATGGAAAAAATGGAAGTGCCAGAAACATATGCTGTTTCTGACAGACCTCGAAAACCAGAACTTGATTAATGCAAGTGTCTAGTCTAAGGCCATGGTCCTTCAAACATGTATGCTCATATTTAACTTTAAGTGGATCATTTCAGTGGGACTGTTCACATGAGTAAAGTTAGATGCTGATGCTCAAAATGTTTATGCATCTGCTTATGGGGAACCATTGCTAATAAGACCACAAAAACCTCTCAAGTGTCCTGACCTGAAAAGTGTAACTAACAAAAAATCCCAGCCAACCAAAAAAAAAAATCCATTCTAAACTCCCTAAGCAAGTCCTTCACCTTTTTATTAGGGCAGCGGTTTTCAACCTGTGGTCCATGGACCCCTGGGGATCTGCAGACTATAAGATTTCCAAAGGGGTCCGCACCTACATTCAACATATTTAGGGGTTTGCAAATGAAAAAAGGTTGAAAGCCACTGTATTAGAGTATAAGAAGATGCAAAATGCCAGATGAATTAATCACAGACACATAATTTAAGATTTGCAAATTTGTCTAGGGGATTTACACATACATCTGCTAATTTTAAATGGAAGATATGTCTAAATCCACTAAGTAACCTTGAAAATTTCAACCATGTTACAACTAATTTTAAGATATTGGAATAAATAAGAGCTCCTCTAATGTTATTTCTATAGACATTACAGAATTTTCTTGTGTACTGTTATTCCTGCTTTGTATTAAAGTTAGTTCAAGACTGGCTCTGTGAGAGTGCACGTGTCTAACTCTGCAGCTGCTCCTTAAGAAAGATTAACGATATGCAGATAGAGGGATTTAAAAAAAAAACTAAAAATACAGATGGTAATAAAATGTTTCCCTTACCCCTTTTTGTCCTCCCCTTTCCTCCTTTCTGTCACTTCACTTTCTGTATCTTACTTTGAGTTTCCTGCTGTCTTTCCAGATTCTCGTTTCACTTCAGATTAAAAATATTACTAATTGTACAAGAATTACATTTTCAGATCTCTTTTCCCTCTATTATCATCCCTTCACTTCTTAATCTTTTCTAATTCTGCCACTTTTCAGATTATTTGCCCCCATCCCATTTTTTTAAATTTTTCACTCTGGTTTTCTTGTCTAGACATCATAACCTCTCTGTGTCTCTATTTCCCAGCCCCCTCATAATCTGTAAAATTAAGTAGTAAGTCTCACAGGGTGTCAGAATTTATGTTTACAACACACTGTGAGAATCTTGGATCAGCATGTGAAAAAATATTATTATAGCCAAGGAACACCTCTTCCCTTTAGAAGACTAGCCAGTTATTAAGGTACAAGACTGCAATGGCAGTGCAATAGCTCCAAGAGCCCCATAGGGGGTTAAATTCCTTCTTGTGGTTAAGCTTGACTAACCCCTTTCTTAAGATTATTCTATGTCGCTTTCTCAGAAGCCATCTACTGTAACCTTGTTGTTTTATTCTTGATTGCAGCTGCTGAATAGCATTAGCTTTCTTGGATGGCACAAAATTCCGTTCGGGAACATACGTGGTATAATCAGCACATTGATGGTGCTTTGTGCCTGTATTCCAGGTAAAGGAGACAGCATCCAAGTGTTTAAGTGATGGGATAGGGATAGGGAAGCAAAAATTATCTACATTCCTTCTACCCTTACAACTGAGCATCCAACTGCCACATTACTGTCCCTTCTTGCAAGTTATTAGTTCTTCCCCTACTTGCCTTGTGTCCAGTGTATTAAGGAATATGTTATGAACAATGTTTCTTTCTTCTGCAGTGGGAGCCATTTTCAGTAAGGATGCAGTACTGAAATCAACCCTCCTCATCTTGTTCACTAAAGAAAAAAAAAAAATTGAGCACAAAGATTGCAGAACATCACTTGGTTTTAAATTGCTTTACAAAGCAGTCCAGTCCTCTCTCCATTTTAAAATTCATCACCAGAGTAAGTGATTTTTGGATTCACAGTCAGACTTAAGAAATTTGCTCTTAATATTTGTTTGCATTAAAGAAAAAAAAATAGGATGTAATCTGCCCCACTGAAGTCAATGGAAGTTTTGCAATTGACTTCACTGGGGCTAGGATTTCACCCATACATTTTATTTAAGTGCTTTGTTTCTAAATGGTCACTTAGCTGGTGTGCCAATAGAATTTGTTGGTCTTATAAACACAGCAATGTACTGCAGACCGATTATTCACATACTAGGATATTCATTTAACCACTACAGATTGACTCATACTACAAATGCAAAAGAACTGAATAGTATGCAACACATTTCTACTTTTTGTATCATTGGCAGTATATACTTTAAATATTTACTGAAGATAGTGTAGAACTTTTGGGGAAAAGGAGCTTTTAAGAGTCTTCTGGTATTTTATTTTTGTACACCTTCAAAAAATAAACAAACCAGGGGACTTTAAAAACAATGTAACAAGACTTTTGCAAGGATCTACACCTTATACTTTTTTTTTTTTTAAAATAAAGCTGGCTTTATCGTGACCACTTCCAAGCGTCCTGATACTGCATCCCATGCCTCATATCTCCTTCAATAGCATTTCTCTGGTTCAGTTAATTAGCTGCTCATGCATTTGGATTTCCCCACAAACTTGTGTGGTTACTGTGTATATGGTACAAAGAACCAAATTTATGAGGACATGAGTTATGATGAAACCAGGTATGGCAGCCCAAAATCTTCAGATTTTAACTTAGCTGACTATTTTAACTCCATTAGAGCAGTTTTGAACTCCTCTAAAACGAGGTATTTTTAAAACAAACTTTAAATGAAAAGAGAGTCACCAAGGGTGAGTAAGAAAAAGAAAAATCAGTCACACACAGTATATGCTGCCACAAACCCGAAAGATTTACAACGCACATACAGAAAGTTAACAATGACTTCCTCTCTTTTATGTCTTTGTGCAGTGAAATATACTTAGGATATAAAGGAACAGTCCAACAACTAGTCATTTTGGTTGCCTACGGTTTTGGGTGCCCAAGTTGAGATACCTGAAAGAGCTCTAATTTCAGAAGGTGATGAGCATCCAATTGTTGAAAATCAGGCACCTCTAAAGTGTCAAATTGGTCATCCAAAGATTAAAGCACTGAAAATTGAAATCAATGGGATTTATGTGCAAACTTAACGTTAAGCATGTGTTTAAATGCTGTCTTGAATAGAGGCTTTAATGGGTAAAATATTATGTGATTCAATTTAGATAGTATAGCCCTCAGTGTGCCACAGCCCAAATATGAACACAAGACAAGATGCAGCAGTTCAGGAAGTATGATTTATTTAATTAACATATCTACTGTTTCCTTACTCTCAGTTTAGTTATTCAGTACTTCTGATGTACTACAATAGCATATTAAAATTGATAAAACTAGATATGGTTAACACAAAACCCTGTATCTGAGGTAAGGTGAGGGGGGAAATGTTTCAAAATCCAGATTCAAAATTCATGGTTTGGACTAATCTCGAGGTACTAGCAGGTGTGTGAGGCCGAAGTAAATCTGATCTTAAATAAATTAAGAGCAACTCTTGCTCGTAGAATTTCTGAACTTCGCTCTCTCTCAGTCACTGCAATGAACCTATACAGAGTTTTCTACTGCCATAAAGTATACATGAAGTATTACATACATTCTCCTTTCCTGAAGATTTCTTCCTCCTCTGGGCCCTCAGGAATTAATGGATTAACAAATGCTGACCTATGGATATGAATTATTTTTAAAGTGATCTGCTTTAGAAAAAAATGTCATAAATGCACAAGGGAAAGATCAATAGACATTCCTTTGTCCACATACAATCTAAGAGAGAAAGAGACATAGCTTTATCCCAGATAAGATGACATCTAAAGAAATAAATATGTTTCATAGGATGGCTGGTGACACCGAAAGGTCACCCATTGGCTTTATTGCTCAGCAGATCTCAGATTGTTAACAGTTCTCTAGTATAACTAAAAATGGGTCCTCATAGCATTTATACTTCTTAAAAAGTTAAATGACGACCAAAATTTTCATATAACAGATTACTGCAGACATACCATTCAGAAGCACAGTAAATTCAAGCTGTGATCTAGGATTGTCTAAAATAATGTCTAATAATTGTCTAAATAGTTGTCTAAAATAATGAAATGAAAGAACTTGAAAAAAAACCTGTAGCAAGCCTTCTGCCATAATCTATTCATTTCAGCAGTGGCCTTATCAGCAACCAAAAGCTGTTTACCACACATACAGCTTATCAAATAAGAACATAAGAAGCTGCCTACAGTCCAATTCATTTGTTTATGTGCTGCACAAATCTACAATGCCTAATTATATAGATCAAATCAACATAGGAATCTTTCACAAAGCAAGATGTCTGTTTGCTCGAAGGAGCCCTCCCTCTCCATAATTTGGAGAAGTTACTTCTGTTCTTAAATTGTTGCATTATGTTCAGACTGGATAGAAAAAGATACATATATGCTATGTTTGCATCATGCTACACTGCTGAGGTAGCTTCTCTCTGTTCCCCAGATTTGCTAACTTTCCAAGCATGCTGCAAAGTCCAGGTTTTCTCTTTCTGTTCTTTGACTACAGAGGACAGAACTGAGCTGAGCTGGTCTTTTTATATTATTTTGTATGTTTTATTTTTTGGAATAGTTACTCAGATCTGAGGTACACTGACTAGAGAACTAGCCTAGAACCTGGGTTGCCCATGGTCAATTCCTACTCTGCCACAGCCATCCTCTTTGATCTCAGTAAAGTCACTTACTCTCTGTATATCACTTTCCTGTCTGTAAAAATGGGAATAATAGCACTTCCTACCACACACGGGTGCTGTGAGGATAAATACATTAAAGACTGTAAGGTGCTCAGATACTACAGCCCAGGACCCATTTAAGTACCTAGGACAGATACACTATAAACTTGAAAAAAATAAACATGTGACCATATTACTACATCAAGGACACTGAATTATTTTAATCACAAAAATATTTTTCTATTATGCACACAAGAAGTTGTTAGACCTATTATGAATAGAAAGACTTAAGATTTTTGAAAATTGTAAATTGAACAGGTTAGAAGTAGAAGTTTTAGTTAAACCTCCCACAGCAATGTTAGTGACCTATCGGCCAAAAGAGAAAATGATCAGTTTGTTTTAAATGACCAAGCAAAACAGTATGTGGGAAGTAAAACCAGCAAGATGGGGAAATGTAAATTAGAATTTTAAAATTCCTTCAAAATCATTAATAGTCCGAGTTATTAGTGACATAACCTTAGTCCCAGATTTGGACCTTAGCGTCCAAAATATGGGGGTTAGCATGAAAACCTCCAAGCTTAGTTACCAGCTTGGACCTGGTACCTGCTGCCACCACCCAAAAAATTAGAGTGTTTTGGGGCACTCTGGTCCCTCTGAAAAACCTTCCCTGGGGACCCCAAGACCCAAATCCCTTGAGTCTCACAACAAAGGGAAATAATCCTTTTTCCCTTCCCCCCTCCAGATGCTCCTGGAGAAATACACAGACATAAGCTCTGTGAAACTACACAGAGTGACTCCCCCTCTCTGTTTCCAGTCCTGGAAGCAAAAAGTACTTTCCTATTCCCCCAGAGGGAATGCAAAGTCAGGCTAGCAATCCAACACACAGATCTCCCCTTGACTTCTTCCTCCCACCAATTCCCTGGTGAGTACAGACTCAATTTCCCTGAAGTAAAGAAAAACTCCAACAGGTCTTAAAAGAAAGCTTTATATAAAAAGAAAGAAAAATACATACAAATTTTCTCTCTGTATTAGATGATACAACACAGGGTCAATTGCTTAAAAGAATATTGAATAAACAGCCTTATTCAAAAAGAATACAAAACAAAGCACTCCAGCACTTATATTCATGCAAATACCAAAGAAAAGAAACCATAGAACTTACTATCTGATCTCTTTGTCCTTACACTTAGAAACAGAAGATTAGAAAGTAGAACTACTTCTCCAAAGCTCAGAGAAAGCAGGCAGCCAGGAAAACAAAGACCTCAGACACACAATTCCCTCCACCCAAAGTTGAAAAAATCCGGTTTCCTGATTGGTCCTCTGGTCAGGTGCTTCAGGTGAAAGAGACATTAACCCTTAGCTATCTGTTTATGACAATTAGTTACACATGTTTTAGGTTGACAGAGTCCTCTAAGGAACTCACAGCACTTTCAGTATGGTATTAAAATTATATTTGTGAGTGACCATTTACAAGTTGAGTATCAGCCATTCCCTCCCTTGATACAGGGACCAATTAATTCTCACGGTTACAATAGATTCCTGGTGGGTACCAGATGACTTTTCCTTCTGGCATGTTTTCATCAGGTCTATTGTTTAAATTCAGGGAAACACCATTTCTAGAAATGGGTCAAATACCAATTATAGTTTGAAAACTACCAACAATACTCTATATAGTTCTGAGAAGCTAACTGTAGACGTTCTCTCCCTCAAGCTCTCCCCAAAAAAACCTGAAAATATACTGCCTATTTCCTAACAAAAAAAAAAAAAAGGGGGGGGGCAAGTATATGATTTACTTATAACTAAAGCACATATAGAAGTTAGAGCATTTGCCACTTTCCAACAACAACAATCTGATATTCCCAGCGTCCCACACAGATAAATTACCTCTTGTTTTCTGGATCGCGGGCCACCATGACAAAGGTTGCATCTAACACAGAGCTGTAAGTATCATCATGTAACTAAAACAGAACAAAGAAATCCAGTTTTATTCTCTACAAAAGTGATGTTGTTTAACAGGCCACGCAGTTCATACTAATAATGCAATTAAGATGTTGTTTGCTTTCACATTTCACCCCTTCCCAGTTTTCTTGCAATGGACCTAAGACAAGAGAAGCGCTCAGCATAATATTCTATTTCAGCAGAACTGCCATGCAACTATTTAGCAATGATACAGGTTATACAATTAGTATAAAAATGGCAACAACTCCAGTTACCAATCAGTTCCCACTTCCATTCCCAAACAACCCCATGGAAAAACACCATGACAACAAGCCATTATCACCGCAGACTTGCCTACCTAATGCCAGCAGAGAGGAACGACACATTTAGCAACAGATAATCCCTTATCCACTAACAATTCAACAGTACAGACATTCGTTTTTTAGAGGTAAACTGGATCAAAACTGGGTTTTTGTATTTGGTTTTTCTGAAGTGTAGGATGTATTTTGAACAATTCAATTGCCACATTAGTATTTTGTAATGGAGCTGGAAAAATAATTAATTGTGACTAATACATCATATTCATTGGCAGCTTTTCATTGAACGGTTACTAATAAATAATTTTTCCACTATTTAGCCAGGTATATTTTTTGTAGATCAATTGTACTCCAATTAAAGTATCTTATTTCAACACTGTTTCCAGTGATATTCATGAATTATCTGTCTTACAATCCTAAAAAATCAAGTTATTTTACACATTAGAACATATCAACACAACACCTTGGAAAATTAGTCTGAAATCAACAAGATGGCATTCAGTAAAGGCAAGTGCAAAGTACTACATTTAGGAAGGTGGGTGGGGGGGGAATCAAATCACAGCTACAAAAAGAGGAATAACTGGCCAGGCAGTAGTGCTGCTGAAAAGGATCTGGGGGTGTGTGTAATGTATCACAAAATTAATACAAGTCAACACTGATGCATTTACAAAAAAGGCTAATATTCTCGGGTATATTACTGGGAGTGTCATATATAAAACATGAGAGGTAACTGTACTGCTCTACTTGGCACTGTGAGGCTTCAGCGGAACTACTGTATCCAGTTTTGGGCACCACACTTTAAGAAAGATGTGGAGAGATTAGCGGAGCAATAAAAAATGATAAGGTTTACAAAACCTGACCTTTGAGGAACCGTTAAAAAACTGGGCATGTTTAGTCTTCAGAAAAGACGACAGAGGGTGGGACCTGATAATGGTTTTTAAATATGCTAAGGGCTGTCACCCACATAGACTCAGAGGCTTCAAGGCCAAAGGGGACCATCAGAATCATCCAGTTCTCCTCCTGCACATTGTAGGCCACAACCACATCCACCCATTACTGAGGTAGGCCCATAACCTCTGGCTGAGTTACTGAAGTCCTTAAATCTTGATTTAAAGACTTCAAGTTACATATAGTCCACCATTTCTGCCAGTTCAAACCAGCAATTGATCCCTGCCCAACACTGCAGAGACAACAGTCTCTGACCTGCGGAAAAACTTCCTTCTGACCCTAAATATGGTGAGCTGTTAAACCCTGAGCACATGGGCAAGATCCACTGGCCAGATACCTGGAAAAGAATTCTCTGTAGTAATTCAGAGCTCTCCCCGTCCAAAGTCCTATCTCCAGACACTGGAGATATTTGCTAACAGCAGTAGCAGACGGGTCATAGGCCATTGTAGGCAATGTCATCACACCATCCCCTCCATAAACCTACCAATCTTAGTCTTAAAAGAAGTTAGGATTTTTGCCCCCACTATTGCCCTTGGAAAGTTGTTCCAGAACATCACTCCTCTCATAGTTAGAAACCACCTAATTTAATGACTAAACTAATTGATGGCTGATTTATATGCCTTTGTTCTTATGCCAGCATTGTCCCTTAACTTAAATAACTACTCTCCCTTCCCGGGCTGTTACAAAGAGGATGGTGACCAATTGTTCTCCATGTCCACTGAAGGTAGGACAAGACGTAATCTGAAGCAAGAGAGATTTAGGTTAGATCTCAGGGATAACTTTCTAACTATAAGGTAGTTAAGCTCTGGAATAGGCTTCTAAGGGAGGTTGTGGAATTCCCATCATTGGAGGCTTTTAAGAACAGGTTAGACAGACACCTGTCTGGCATGGTCTAGGTTTACTTGGTCCTGCCCCAATGCAGGGGACTGGACTAGATGACCTCATGAAGTTCCTTTCACCCTTAAATTTCTATGATATCCCATTACAATATCAATTCTAAACTCTGGCATTCTAATCTGGGTATCTTTTGATGTTAAAATAAAGAAGAAAAGTTTCCAAAAAGCAGGGAGGACAACTTTGTTGGAGGAGAAGAGGACGGCTTATGGACTGCCATGTTGCATTAGACCAAAGGTCCATCCTATCTCCAACAGTACCAGATACTTCATGGAAGACATAAAACACCTACCATAAACAACTATGCTTTGGAAAGGAGAAAACAGGGAAGTAAAAGAATATAAATCCTGAAGCACAGGGGTTGGTAGCCCTTCTAAAACAGATGACCTCAGTGTAATTTAGGTTTCTAATGTTATCACTCATAATTCCTTCTGAGGTGTCCAAGGTATCTTGGGAGAAACGAAAAGAAGAAATAGAAGTCACTGACCCCAACCTGAAGCATGTGCATCTTCACTTCCATTGAGGTCTTCCCAACCCAAGAAACATTTCCAGTGAATTTGATATCACAATCTGGGTATATGACCTTCTTGCACAAATCTGAAATATACATGACAATGTGTTAGAGCAAGATAACTGAAGTTTAGTATTTAAAAAGCAAGGGTATGGATTCTCCTAGGCCACTTCACACTGAGTATCTAGCACAAAGTGGCCTTAAAATAACCAGAGACGGACAGTCAGTATTGCACCCAGTGCAGGGCAACTCTCTGCTAGTGGAAGAAGCTCAATCAGCTTCTATACCAGCCACCCCTCCTAACATCAGCATAAGGGGAAGAAGCAGCGCAGACAAGGAAACAGCATGACAGGCTACAGTGAAGTTCCACTATACACCATCCTCCACTGGTGTAAGGGTCTTTCCTTGTATGGCTATAAACTGACTCCCTGCAGACAAACTCAAAATGCAGCTCTGATTTGGTAAAGAATGAGGGCCACAGTGTTTCCTGTTCACACAGCAAATTTATTCTGGTATTGAAATCGAGATTAGTTCTAGTTTAGAATCATCAGCAATGGACTCAGATACACACTGTTGGTGTCACTTTTCAGCAAGATGGCAGCAGATCATCATAATTGCCAATTATAATTAATCAATTAATCATCGTTTTTTAAATCATTTAATATATATTATACACACACACACACACACACACACACACACACAGTGAAAAGGGAAGAACTCCGCTCTATTTCCGGCTCTGCTATTAGGCTGCTGGGTGACCCTGGGCCAGTCACTTCACCCCTCTGTCCCCTGTCCCTCAGTTTCCCCATCTGTACAATGAGGATAATGATATGGACACCCATTGTAAAGCACTTTGAGATCTACAGTTGAAAAGTGCTATAAGAGCTAAGTTATTATTTTTTAAGTACCATTAGCGTGCTTGGTTACGTACTGTACAAAATCAAAGCTGAGTCTCACTGCTATAAGCCTCTTTCGTGGAAGACAAGCAACACTGGCCTGTCAATATCTAGGAGACTGACTTGATTGATGCAAAATTGAATACAGAAACGCATGAAACATGAAATATTCACTTTTTGGAAGGAAAGGCACCAGAAAAAGGCAGAATAGTATCTAAAAAGAAATGCAACATATCAGAATTAGCACCAAACAATTTCATGTAAACAAAGGAGAAAGATATCAGTTTCTGCTGGAGATAAGCAGTTATTACTAAGTGTTCATAGAACAGACCATCATTTTTCAGTTGATCAAATGACCACTTACCAATTTTATCCACCAGGGCAGTAACTATTGACAAAGGAGATCTCTGAGAAGCTTCATGTTTCGTGTGAGTGTAACAAATGAGAACTGTGGAGAGATCAAAGAGGTGGTCAGTTATCTGTTCTCCATATATTTTAAAAGGGATTTTAAAGAGTGGAACAAGCTTCACAATGTAGCCATTGTGATACAAAATGTAGGGCACATGTACAGTTCAAACAAAACCGAAGACAAAGAACACTATATCCTGGAGGGTTAATGACTCAAGTAATTTAATCTGCTTACAAAACACTTTATTCACCCACAGCAAGTTAATTTGGTCTGATCATTCAAGTATACCCACTCCTTAGATCAATTTCACATTGCACTGGATCATTTTAAGCGTTTATACTGTTTTGACTTGGAGATTTTTGTAACTGAGAGTATGTATACACTGCAAATAAAAAAAGTTTGTTCTTAACACAGGTTAGTTAGAACAGCAGTAACTCAGGTTAACAGCTTGAGTTCATCCCCAGGCCCCTCTATAGGCGTTAATTCAAGCACCTAACCCAAGTTAAATGCCAAGTTGCCATGTCTTCATTGCTACTGTAACCTGAGATAGCTAACACAAGTTAAGAACACACCCTTTTTTGCTGTACAGCAGGACTGGGCAAACTTTTCGGCCCGAGGGCCACATCGGGGTTGTGCAACTGTACGGAAAGCCAGGGAGGGAAGGCTCTGAGTCCCCAAACAGCCTGGCCTCCACCCCCTATTCCCCCCTCCTACTTCCCGCCCACTGACTGCCCCCCTCAGAACCAGCAACCCATCCAACCTCAGTAACTGCAAATTAACGCACTGAAATTAGTCTAATTCAACTCAAGACTCTCACTAGAACTAAGCTTTCAGACAGCTTTCTCTTCTGAACTGCTCAAGGCCATCAAAACATTAGAGATGCTCATTCATCTGACGACCAATGGCATGGTTTCAAAAGTTTACACCTTCACATGAAAATTGGGTCCCACAGCTCTGAATATTTCATAATTGGGTATATGACCTTCATGAACCAGAACCTTTACACGGTGGGCAGAACAGATACAAATCCCACAGTTGTCTGGTATCATTTTGAGTGCAAATATGTTCCCACACGTCTCTCAGCAACAAACCACCTCTTTTAGCAGCAAAGCAAAAGATTAGAATCTCAGTGTCTTTAAAGGCTGGATGTGAATGATCCTGCACAAAAAGCAGTAAGAGAACCTTAAAATCATAGAATCGAAGGACTGGAAGGGACCTCAGGAGGTCATCTAGTCCAGTCCCCTGCACTCATAGCAGGACTAAGTATTACCTAGACCATCCCTGAGAGGTGTTTGTCTAACCTGCTCTTAATTTCCAATGACTGAGATTCCACAGCATCCCTGGGCCATTTATTCCAGTGGCAATGCTCTAAACCCTGAGCTACATCCCAAGTACCCTCAGCACAGGGTGGTGGTTAGTTCTGGCTGACAAGCAATAAGATGACAATCCAAGGCAGAAACTTCTATGCAGGCCCCAGCAAGAATTGAACTTGCAGCCCCTCGTTTACAAGACCAATGGTCTAACCCCTGATCTAGAGAGCCAAGTCCCTTGCTACTGCTTCAATGCTGATTTGTAAAAGGAAAGTCTTATTGAAAGACTTCCTCTCCTGCATCCACCTAATGCCTCTAGAGAAAGTTCAGGGACTGCTATATATGTGGTCTCACCCCCATACCAAATAACTCTTGCTTCTCCGCACTGGACAATTTCTACTGACACCTCTCTTCCCACTTTTCAACTCACCTCCTGCTGTTTTTACGAGAGAAAAACATCCAGTTTAATATGAATTTCTATACCTTGCCTCCTTCCTTTTCCACCCTGCACGCTGTCCACCATAACTCAAGCATCCAACTCAGAAACACGCCTCTAATTCTCTTTCACTAATCTCTCCAGAACCTAGGAACTGCCATATCAAATCAGATCGCTGAGCCATTCAATCCTGGTACTGGCCATTCTTGAGAACAGGATGCTTCAATGGAAAATGTAAGACATCTATAAAGGGACCTCCATTACCTGCTCCTGGGAGAATTTTTTTCCTACTTCCAGGCAGTTGGTGGTTAGTTTATGCCTTGAAACATGAGAGACTCTCTCTTCTAATTTTATTTCCTGCTCAATATAACTGTAGATTTTCTTCCTATAAAAGTCTATTTATGTATTTAATCCTACTAAGCTCTTGTATTCAATGATATCTAGTGGCAGAGAGTTCCACTGATTAATTATGTATTGTGTAAAAAGTATTTCCTTTTACCAATTTTAAATGTATTGCAATTCAGTTTTATTGGGTATTCTCTTGTTCCTGTATTAATAGAAAAGGTACAAAACTTCTAAATTCTCATTGTGACATTGCACTCCATATGTTTCAGGAAATATGCTAATGAGTGTGAATATAATGTAACTGGAATACACTTCATGCAAAAGGTCTCTTGTAAGGTATCATTACAAAGCTTATAATCTACTGAATGTGTTCATTCCATTTGCTTGCCTGTATTATTTCTATGTCTGAAGTTAGGAGAATAAGATATAAACTTGTATTACTGATGTAAACATGTTAAGTGGAAGCCATTAAGGGTGCTTCAGAATCAATGATCTGTGAATGGGTGTATTTACCTGCAAGCCTTCCTATGTATGTGTCTTCCAGCTACTAGGTAATGAAGGAGGTCTTACAGTGATCGTGTCACCTGAACTGGAGTCCATCTTAAACCTGGTGCTTTTCCATTTAGAAGCAAGGGTGGGAACCCAGAGAGAGACAAAGGATTCCCACCTTGTGCAAAAGCTATAAAAGGGGGTGGAACAGAAGGGGGCTGCCAGTCATGAGAAATCCCCTGGTTACCACCTGAGCTGGGACTGACAAGGGCTGTACCAGGGGAAAGGATTGGGCCAGGACTAGGAAGGAGTCCAGTCTGTGAAAGAAGTTTATTGGAACAACCTGAGGGTAAGATTTTACTTGTAAACAGGTTCTTAATGTATTGGGCTTAGACTTGTGCGTTTTGTTTTATTTTGCTTGGTAACTTATTTTGTTCTGTCTGTTATTACTTGAAACCACTTAAATCCTACTTTTTATACTTAATAAAATCACTTTGGTTTATTAATTAACCCAGAGTAAGTGATTAATACCCGGGGGAGCAAACAGCTGTGCATAATTTAAGAGTTTATCCTGTATAAGCTTTATTCAGAGTAAAACGGATTTATCTGGGGTTTGGATCCCATTGGATCTGCGTGCTGGAGACAGGAGTACTTGCTGAGCCTGTTTTCAGCTAAGTCTGAAGCTTTGGGGGCATGGTTCAGACCCTGGGTCTGTGTTGCAGTAAGTTAGCATATCTGGCTCAACAAGACAGGGTTCTGGAGTCCCAAGATGGCAGGGAAAACAGGCTCAGAGGTAATCTCAGCACATCAGATGACCGTCCAAAGGGAGTCTCTGTGACCGACCCAATCACACTCATCTCAGATCTCCCTGCTGCTCCCATCTTTACAATGCCAGAGCAGCCTAAAAACTGAATATCTTTCTCAATGGACATCATCTGAAACACAAACCCCACCAGTCTCTCTCAGAGTAAACCTTGATAAGTACATCACATATCTTAATAACCTGAGGAAAACTGCTATGGTGATGACGCATTAGATCCTTCTAGGCAAATTCTAGGCCAGCACTTCCTGAGGAGCAAATGCTCAACTCCGATATTCGGTTTAGCCCTCTATTATTCTGCAGCAGAATATGGTGCTCCACTCTAGCTCCATTTGTCTCACATCAAGTCAGCTGACACATAACTACACTCAACCATGCACATTGTAACTGGGAAGATTCGACAACACCAGCTCCCCACATTAAGCAACGTGACTCCTCCACACATACATCAGGCTGCTACAGACAGAATGGTTGAGAAGATCAAAACAAACCCGAGACCAGTGTACACACACTGCTTCAACCACCCAAGAGCAAGTTTGCTGTCAAGGAACCCATTGTGTGCCCACTTGCCCTGTCTAGATTTCTCTGATGTTGAAGTGGCATGAAAAATGGTCTGCAAAGGACATCAGAAACCAGTCTCTTATAACTGACCTGACACATGTTCCTGGCTTTGATTTGCCACACCACTCACAGGCCTTTTTCAACCAATTTTGAATAGGCCAGGGTCAATATGAAACCAGCCTGCACACCGGGGGCCAAAAACAGGATCCAACTTGCGGTCACAGCCAAAGACAGACAGCATCACAAATCACAGACAACTGCTCTCTGACCAGATTTGATGGTGGTCTGAAGGCTCTGCGCTTCGCTGATGAAGCTGCTGCACATTCTCTTGGCAAGCTCCAAATCCAATAAGAAGTCCCTATTCCAGTTGACATGGCTGATCACTCCTTAGGCCTTTGGCCTACACTTGCACGTTATACCGCAATAAAGCCTCTCAGAGCGCTCTACCTTACTCCCCGTCCACACCGGCAAGACATGTAGAGCGCTCTTACTCCCTGGCTGGAGTGCACCTGGTACTCCACCTCCCCGAGAGGATTAACAACTGTTGCGTATTGGGTGAGATGCTTCAGTGTCAGTGTAAACAAGAAGTAATGGTACAACTCTCTAATTGACCTCCGGAAACGTCCCATAATCCCCTTAACTGAAGTGGCCTCTCTTGCCTTTGTTGTGAACTCGGGACGTGGAAGTGCCCTTTCTCAGACCAGATAAGAAGCGCTGGCTTCTTATCTGGTCTGAGAAAAAAAAAAACAGCTAATGTTTGCTTTGAGTGAGAAGAGACAGGCGGGGGGGGAGGGGTCTGTACTTACAAGGCAGCGTGCTGACACACAGCACCCCAAAACCCCCACTCTCTCCCTCCACACTCCCTGTCACACTCCACTCCACTCCCATTTGAAAAGCAGGTTTCAGCCACTTGAATGCTGGGATAGCTGCCCATAACGTACCGCTCCCAATGCAGCTGCAAGTGCTGTAAACGTGGCCATGCCAGTGCACTTTCAGCTCTCAGTGTGGACAGACTGAAGCGCTTTCCCTAGTGTGCTCTCCGAAGGCAGGTTTAACTTAAAGCGCTGTACAGCTGCAAGTGTAGCCAAGCCCTTAGTCTGTGATTCCATGTTTTCCTGATTCTCATCCCCTCTGGTATTCCCATCAGTGGCTCCTGTTATTTCAACCACACCAGGCTAAACTGCGTAATCTGTGGGATGACTTCCAGCCAACTCCTGACACAGGGGGAAGGGGGGGACCCATAGATAGCCCTTTCCCAAGAGCATTTTTCTTCATAGCTTCCTATTCCAGCTAAAGCAAACTTCTTTTAGGGACATTTACCTGCATGCTGCTCTTTAAATTTGGCATAGCTACTCCTTACCCCATTTTCCTCTCTTCCAACCGCATTAGACTTGTCTTCTTTGTCCTTCTGGAGCTGTAGCACATCCTCACAGACAGGACACATCAGTATACTACAGTAAAAGCTGGGTTATCCGGCACTTTACCAGCCAGGAAGCTCTATAAGCCGGCATTTCTGATCTTCATTGAAAGTGTGGTTTATAGTACCTGGCTCCGGGTGGCTCCTCAGAAATGGCGCTATGTCCCTGCTGCTCCTAGGTGGAGGAATGGCCATAAGGGGTTCGGAGTGTGGGAAGGGGTGTGGGGCGTGGGCTCTGGGAGGGAATTTGGATGAGGGAGGGGGCTAAGGGCAGGGGCACGGGAGGGAGGGAGGAGGGGGGGTAACCTGTCTCCGCTGCTCCCAGGCAAAGGCGCAGCTAGGCAGCTCTTCGCGCTGCCTCCACCCTGCCCTGAACACTGGCCAGCCAGTGGGAGCTGCAGGGGCAGCACTAGCAGGCAGGGGCACTGCGCAGAGCCGCTGCGCAGAGCCGCCTAGCCATGACTACGCCTAGGAGCAGCAGGGACACGTCACCGCTTGTGGGGAGCTGCCCGAGGTGAGCACTGCCCGGTCCGGCACTCCGCACTGTCTCCCATGCCCCAACCCCCGCCCCAAAACCCCTCCCACACCCTCCCTCTTATTTAACTGGGATTTTTTAATTACCAGCACCCCTGACTCTCCCAACATGCCGGATAACAAAGCTTTTACTGTATATTGTTCTGAAGTAATTCACTCCAAACAATACAATAGCTACATCTTCAAACAGACATTTGCTATCTCTTGTTCTAATATAGTAACAGTAGATTTGCATTAAACATAGGTATAGTTACATACCTCCTAAGCTGTCAAGATCTTCAAGAATTCTTCCAAACCTAGGACATAAATAATGAGAATTCAACTACATTAACAGTAGATAAGCTATTTTTATTTTTCCATATGCATAAAAAGATTGCCTTGTTACCTCACAGTATTATGTACATTCAGATATTTTTCTCTTAATTCAGGTTGACTTCCTAGAGGTAAAATAACCTCTATGTAGCTATCATTCATTTTCCTAGGTGGCAAGTCTTCCTGCTGTTTGGCCAATAGACTATGTAGGTCTTTTCTTTCATGCATTGCTTGCACATGGTCACTGGGAAGAAAAGAAATTGAGATCAGCAGCAGAATACAGGATGCAACTCTCCCCAAAATATGCCATGCTGTAGATCGATGTTTAAAAAAAAGCAAAAAAACAGCAGCAGTCAGAAAAAAGTATATATTATACCAGGGATCAAATGTCAGGAGAGGAATAGAGAATTACAACACATCGTAATCAGAAATTTTAAGAGTAAACTATGTGCAAACTCTTAATGAACAGGATGTGATGGTTTTATCAAATAAAATAGCATACTTTGTACACGAGAGAGTTAAATAAAAATATATGTCCAATCCTGAATGATGCAAGGCTGTTTTAAAAAACCCTGTACTGCTTTAAAAAACACTTTATTTCAAATGCTTTATTTTAAGGAAACATAATTTAACCTAAATGATTTTTGTACAGATTCTTATGGCTCACATTTACTATAGCCCAACTCTTCCAACGTAAAAAAAAAAAAAAAATTGATCTGTTAAACTTACTAGGTTCTGATTATCACTTTACAATCTGCCTTGGAGTAAGGAGACCAGAGAGGGAACTATGACTCCATTGCTATTCCCTTCTCAGTTCTTCTCCCTACACCCCACCAGCACTTTGTTCCAAGAGAAAAGTAACCTGCCAGTGTTCTGCACCAACAGCAGTTTACTTTCCTGCCATACCAGCTCACCTGTGCTGGCCAGCACATTGACAGAAGGTGAAAACCAAATCTATCCATTCCCCAATCCATCTATGCAGAAAAAGGCACACTGCTCCTGCAGAGGGTGCTCTCCCCACAACGAGGTCATCCATGAGGCATATAGCCTGTACAGGGGAATAAGGAGACACCTCATCCCACCTTACTTCCCTGCAGAGATGCAGATGGCAAATAAAACTCTTGCTCTAAACATCACTCCTTACATGAGCCTCAGAAGTTCCCTCCCTTTAAAAGTGCAACCTAACTTTAGAAATCATATATTTTATAACTCTTCTAAAGTCAATACTAAATCTATATAACAAATGGGTATTAAATCTGTTAAACCTAAGAGAGTTCAAATATAATGCTGAAGATATTCTCTAAAACACTAACCTGTTTCTTGGACCAGGCACAGCAAACTTTTTTTTTTTTTTAAACTCTCACAATGGCTCTATACCACTCACATATGTGCAGCATGATCTTTTGTACATGTTATAATACAGTATTATGCGCCATTGTGCATAGCGGAGTTGGTCCCAAGTTTTCTAACAAAAGTTTGGGGGTGGGGTTTTTTTGACTGAAAAATGCTGTTTCAAATGCAAAACCTCTGTTTTCCAGTGGAGGGGGGCGAGGGGAAGAGAGAGAGAGAGCGCGCGCAAGAGAGCTTCCCCCCCCCCCCCACCAAAACCCATTTTGAAATGTTTTCAAAAAATACTAAAAGATAGAACATTTTAATCAAAGAAACCAAAAATTTCACACAATATTTTGAGGGAAATAAAAACTTTCACTGCTTTAACAATACTGTGAAATGTTATTTATTTTTCAACCAGCTCGAGTGCATATCAGAGTTCAAAGAGCGGAGAAGAAGTTACAGTTCCTACACCAAAAGGTCTACATTCTAAGTTACACAGCTGTACAGACATGGAAGACACCAGATTGCTAAGTGAAGATGCTCTATTCTTTAGTTTCTGTGGATTTATCTCTAGGTTGGACTATCAGTGAAACGTTCCAGGGAAGAGGCAAAGTTTTAAAGGAGAGGTCTAAATGAAATTGATAGTTACAGGTACAAATTCAACACAGTCCATAAACCTGTAGGAATTGAACAAGAGATCCAATTATATTCTGTTCTCCACCCTATTCCTACATTGCACTTTTAATAGACATATTAAAATCTCCTTTGAAGTCAATGGCAAAACTCCTATTGTCTTCAAGGAAGCCAGGCTTTCACCCCTAAAAGTTTTAGAAAAATTCACTTTCATCTACATAGATGAAAATATTAGGGGTTATGCTGTCTATAGTATATTATAAGGAAATACTATTCCTCAAAACCATCAATATTTTTAAATACCGCAGTACTATTCCTAAAATATTACACAAATAATCCATCCATGTATCAACTGCTAGGTGACAAACATTCGCAGAAAGGAAACCTTGTATTTCTGAATTAGCTAAACATAGGATCAAGCACAATCATCTAATACTATAACAGGTTTCCTCCAAAATGGTCCAACCCCATATCACTCATTATAAAAGCCATGTGTAGACTTTTCACATCAGCAAAATTGATACAAACAGCCATTAAGTAGAGCAGAATCTCGAATGTGTTCTGTGGTCCAGTACATGCAGCCCTAGGGTTAGACATACAAGAATCTTAAAACCCGATCCAACTCTCATTGAAGTCAATGTGTTTCTATTGACTTCGACATGTTGAATCACATCTGTAATCTGGATTATATAAATATATTTAGTTATATATACACACATACAACAGCACAATAGAGTCGATGTAAACGGTCTATCAATTTTTACAGTTCATTGGGTAAGAAGAGTGTTCATAATCTCAAAAATATTATAAACCCTACACGTACACACAAGATAGATGAATCTCAATGTAAAATGGCACTGATTTCCACAAGAGATTCATGAACCATGAATCACCATTACAACCACGTTGTAATTTCATACAACAAAACTTAGGGTAGATCTACACTGCAATCAATGGGTATAATTGCAGTTCACGTAACCATACCTTAGCTAGCTTAATCTGGCTAGTATGGTAGCAGAGCAGTGAAGATGAGATGGCATGTGCTTCAGAGTGGGCTGTACAAGCCTGCCCAGAACGCTGGGTAATTATTTACACAGCAAGCCAGCACTTAAGCATGCAGTGCTGTACCTTCACTGTTCTGGTCCCAAAGCTAGCTTGGGCATGTCTACACGAGCTGCCACCTCAAACTTTAGCCACTAATTCAGAATTCAAAAGTCTTCAGTTTTCATTGTTTTCTCCAGCCTCAGCCAGGTGTTTTCCCACAGGTTAGTTGTATAATGCTGTTAATCTCCATTGCTGTGAAAGTGAGCTCTCTCAAGGGTATAGGAAATGAAAGAAAAAAAATACATTCATGTACACTGTACCTCCAGTTGGTAGAAGCTCCCACTATAGCCCTCAATCTGCTTCGCACTGAAATAAAATCAAAGCAAATCAGTTAAGTGACAAAGGTGAAGTTGCCTGGTGCTAAAAGGTGCAATCTTCATCCCAAGAACAGGAAGATCAAGCAAAGTCATTCAAAAAGCGGCTTGAAAACTAGATATTGTCGGCCAAATTCACTGCTGGTTTTATTAGGTATATCATGATCTTGAGATGAGTTAACAAGACTCTCCACAGTTTAATAACGTAATTAACCTGGATTCTTTTTATCTTAATAACATGATTCTGTAACCAGTTGTGTACAGCAAGAACCAAGAGAAAATGCCTTCAGAAGATTTACTAATGCAAATGCAAAAGTTGTTAGAATGCTGAATAACTGAAAAAATGTGGCAGATCAACATCAACCTGGGAATCAGAATATGGGGCCATTTCAGCCTAAATACAAATAAATCCTGGCTAATTCACAGACTGACAAGAGGTAAAACAAACCCAAAAGGGAACAGTGCAGCTGAAGAAAAAAGGAAAATTTCTCTTTTTTAATCAATAATTTCCAAACAAGGACAGGCAGGATCAAGTATACTGGCTTTCACAAGCAGAGACTTGTCTCCCTTTATGTAGAAATGCAGCTCTTAGCTGGGCTTACACCAGGGCAGCAGTGCGTCCGAGGGACGTGCTGGCCGCCGCTTCCCGCAGCCTCCATTGTCCTGAGACTGCAGACAGCGCCAGTGGAAGCCACGATCAGCCGAACCTGCGGACACGGCAGGTAAACAAACCGGCCCAGCCAAAGTGCCAAAGGTTGCCTATTCCTGGCTTATACACAGGCAGTCAATAGTAGTTCTACCATTGCCTGCACCAGTGAAACAGCTCCAGCATCTGTGCGAGGATGTGAGATTTCTTTAAATTTTGGGTGAAGAGGCAGATTTATGGTTCTGTTCTTTTCTCATTTGGGACTGCCAAGTTAATGCTAGGTCTACTCAAATCTACAGATTCTACACTGCGAGTTTCAGTTTAGTATATGCACGGTGTGGTCAGTGCCTGAACTCATCCAGCAATAGTTCATAAAATTTCAGACAGACAATGACATGAAGCAGTTTACACAAGCAGGGCAACCTTGCCTCCTTATCAAGATTATTAGAAGGAAGAGAGAGAGAGAATTTTAAATTATGAAGACAGAATTAAGGACACATCAGGGAACAGCTACATAAACAACACTAGCAAGACACAGATTCAGCCAATGATAGCACAGCAGCGGATCCTTCACATTTTTTATATAAGGCAAATTAAAATTATTACACAGTCTTGCTTTGCACATTCCAAACTGAACACTCGAGCTATTTGTATTAACAATTATCAAAAGTATATTTCAGATTAAGGAAAATTCCATGACTAATTTTACACCAATACACCTTAACCAAAATAAATGCTTAAAAATTAACTAAATTAAATTAAGCCTCATCAGTGGCCTCTTTATATAAGAGCTACTCCACTGAACTCAATTAAATTCCACTCATGGAGCCAGCAGTGAACTTGCCCTAATATCCATTAGAGTAAAGCAGCATTAGAACGAACACCATCACAGCATCTACAACCATTTTTGTACTATTGTGCAAACTGAAAGAAAAATACATGTTTTTGCCTAGAATTTCTGTATCTTGATTTGAAGAGGAAGTTGTAGCCATTTCTAATTGTAAAGAGAGTGAGGCAATAAACTATTAATGACATAATCCTCAATCTGGAAGATATACATGCGTAAGTAGTCCCGTTCACTTTTGTGCAACTATTCACAGATTTAAAAAACACACAAGTGTTTGTAGGGTAGAAGGTTTAGTACTTTCATTTTGATTACGCAAAATGTAAAAGGAAAATGTGCATAATGAATATTATTAAAATGTGAGCACATCAAATCCAAATTTACAATCCAAAACCAAATCCAATTTACAGATTGAAAACCAAACAGTTTCAGAATTTGTTTAGTGAGTAAATTCTACTATTCATCTACTCCCTTCTTCATTTAACAGGATTTCAAGCAATTAGAAATAACGCTCCTTAAACTTCCATACTTGATTTACTATTTTGTTATATTACACTCTAATTGCTTAACAGTATAGAATATTAGTAAACCATCCATGAAAGCAACTGCTTTATTTGTGACAGAAATGTTATGAGATCACGAATGGGAGAGGAGATTCCTATGAATCCGTGGTTCTCAAACTGGGCCTCACAAAATGTTACAGGGGGTTCTTGGGAAAAAATTCCCTAATGGCGGACAGAACTGTCCATAGGGACCCCGGGCAGCACAGGACCGGCAGCCCGGAGCCCCTGGACTTCCAAGAGCTAAGCAGATCAAAGCAATCATATCTATCACATTGAGGAGATTTAAACTTCATAACTCCTTATAAGAAATGAAAAAGGAGGTGGATATTTTTTGCTGTCTTTAAAATAAATAGCTAGTATGGTTTTTAAAATTATTACAAAGAACAAGTTTAAGCCTTGTTGTAACATGAGTTGTTTGCCTGGACTGCTCAAGATCTGAATGCTTGTGTAGGAGGAACTCTTTGAGTTGGCTTCTTAAATACCTTTATGCTGTTTCACATCTGATACTCCTTGATGAAACACAGGAGCCTTGTCTTATAACAGGCTTATTCAAAGTGATACAAACTATGAAGGATCAGAGGGGTAGCTGTGTTAGTCTGGATCTGTAAAAGCGGCAAAGAGTTCTGTGGCACCTTAGTCTATAAGGTGCCACACAACTCTGTGCAAGCTATGAAGGGGAGATCTTGGAAGAGTGTTGCCATTCTCATAATGTAATAAAAATACTGTAATGATAAATAATAATAAATGGTATGTAATAAACATGTCATAAAAACCATTTTATATTTCCAAGATCATTGCTTTTTATAATTTATACTCAGGTAAAGGAGAAAATCCCTGGAAATGTTCATTTTTAGAAGGGGATTCGTGAGACCTAACATTTTAGTGAAAGGGGTTCACAGGCTGTTAAAATTTGGGAACCACTGCTATGAGAGTCTACCCATATGACCACGTGGGCCACAATATACAAAAGTTTGAGCATCCCTGCTATAGCATACTAATAAAGTGATGCTGCATCAGTTTCAAACTCTTTGTTACAGCTCCACTGTAACAGTATTCACTCAAACCAGAAAAGGTTTTCTAACCACAAAAAAACCAACACTAAAGCTGTTTAGTATAAATACAAATACAATGAGTTCCTCAGATCAAGAGAGAATATTGTAAACAGCAATGAAAGTGAAAGCAGAGCTGGCTCTACAAGGGATGGTATCAAGATACAGATTTCTTCCAGTTTGAACAGATGGAAATTTAAAGTAGCCTCAGAGACAGCTGGCAGCTAGGAAAACAAACCCTAATGTTTCAGTGCATGTAGAGACTTTTGCACAATGTACAAGAAATAGGCTCTTTGAACACCAGAGTACTGAAAAGAGTTTTCTATCAGCACAGAGAACACTCCCACCGACATAGTTCTGTCTACATCGGTGCTTGGTTCAGTATAACTTATGCTGCTCAGGTGTGTGTATTATTCACACCACAAGTTATACTGAAGTAACCCTGTAGTGTAGACAAGGTCAGAAAGTTTAGGAAGACAGTAAGCCTATCCCTGGAATCAAAAAGAATAAGAAATGCTGCCCTAGAGAATGTGAAGATAATCAGAGGCTAAGACTGTTAACAGTATTTACTGGATGCACTGAAATCTAATTTCCATTAGGAGTGAGAGTAAGCTTGACATTCGTTTCAAGTAAGTTACACAGCAGTATTCCCCAAACAAAGCGCCATATTGTGCCATCATTTTTTAAGCAGACTTTGCTATTGATTTCAGTGAGAGTTGCAGGTACTCAGCACATCTGAAAATCAAAGTTCTTATTTAGATGTCTAACTGAGGCTTTAGGAGTCTAACTTTAGGCAGCCAACTTGGAAAATGTTGGCTTGGGTCTTTCAACAAAAGCAGACTAGAGTTGGTATGTGGCATCTCTTTAAATTATCAACATTGCTTCAAATACCAAGTCAAAGATTTTCAAACTTGAGTCCTTGAAGTTAGGCTGCTAAATCCATATATAAGGCCCTAAATAAATAGCCTGAATTTTCAAGAGTATTGATTGGTTACAATTCCTATTGATTTCATTGGAAGATACAGGCACTCAAAACTTTTCAAAAAAGTCAGGCTGCTTAAATTCCTAAATACGGATATTGGAGTGTGAATTCAGACACCTACGTTGGAAAAACTTATTCCAGGGCTTTCCTGAGTATATTTCTGTTTATACTTTTTGAGCCAAATCCTGCAATCTCTACTTAGGTAAAGTTCTTATTTATGTCAATGGGAGATTTACATGTATAAGAACTGCAGGATCTGTGCCTTAAAATATAAATGGCTTTGTTACCTGCAGATTTTTTAAAAATGCAAGTGATCTATAGTGCCGGCACTACCATTTAGGCAGCCTAGGCAATCGCCTAGGGCGCCAGGATTATTGAGGGGGCAGCATTTTGCCGGGGGGGGGAGGGCGGCAGGCGGCTTTGGTGGAGCTGCCGCAGTCATGCCTGTGGAGAGTCTGTTGGTCCGTGGCTCCGTGGAGCTGTCGCAGTCATGCCTGCGGACAGTCGGCTGCTCCCACGGCTCCGGTGGACCTCCCGCAGGCATGCCTGCGGCAGCTCCATCAGAGCTGTGGACCAACAGACCCTCCGCAGGCATGCCTGCGGGAGCTCCACCGGAGTTGCGGGATCAGCGCGGGGGGCGGCGAAATGGCCGTGCGCCTAGGGCGCGAGTAACCCTGGCGCCGGTCCTGGTGATCTAGCATGCCCTTACATCAATCAGCACATTGTATATGTGTCCTGTGACAATATTTCTACCAGTGAGATTGGAACCACTCACATATCACAATTAACAGTTTTAATGACCACAGGGATGACTTGTGAAAGCTGACAGAGAAAAATATTAGTTTGCATTTTTCATGAATCCTCAAGTAAAGTTAGATAGTAGCAAGACAGGCTTGAAGCAGTTCTGTAAATATTAAAATGCATGCTGATTACCACCACACACCATTATTCACATGAATGGGTAAGTGTCCTGTGGAGGGGAAAAAACAAGTTAGATAGTCAATAGCACCATAAAACAAGGAAAAAGAGTACACTTCCAGTCACGGGTTGTCTGGTTATTTTTCCCCTTCAAATTTCACTTTCACATGCACATTAGTATCTAATTGTAGGCAACTTGTCTTCATTCAGTTACATGGTTCATTTTAATATTAATTTTTGTTAAGTACCGGTAATGACAATAGTCCCTTCCTGCCCAGAAGAGTTTACAATCTATGACCATGATCCTGCAAACATTTATGTACATGCTTAACTTAACACATGTGAGCAGCCTCAAGGATCAAGGCCTCAACAGATGTAAACGGGGAAGAAATGATGCAATAAGGAGGTCAGAGAAAGGAATAACAGAGGTTTTTTTTTGTTTTGGGGGGTTTTTTTTGAGAGTTGCAGGGGTTGAGGATGATCTTTGATGTGTTGTTTGGTTCACCTCTTGTGAGGATACAGAAGGAGTGAGTTTAAAAAAAAAACAGAAGGGATTTGAATGGAGGTCAGTGATATGGAAAAAAGTTGGAGTGAGCATCCAGCACTTAGGAGACAGCTTGGAAAAACAGATTAAAACAATGAATGGGAATGAAAGAAGGACAAGTTATTTATATGTAGCAATGGAAGTCTGTATGGTGTTTTTACAGGCAAACAAAGTTACAGGTTTAGAGTAGAACCTCACTAAGCAGTAACTGCTCCCCATTTCTCAGAAAATAACCAATAACAGAGTGCCCCTAGAAGCTTTTACAAAAATGTACTGTACTGTACTACTAGTTGGTACTGTTATAGCTATAGCTAAATCTAAAATTACAATCACAATAAATGAACCAAGTACAATTTTCATTAAATACAACATGCGGTATCCTGCTTTTCTTCCCCTCCTCCTCACCCTTCAGTTATGTTTGCTCATTTACTAACTCAGATCTCCAACATTCAGTAAATCACAAGTAGTAACCCAGTCATTAGTAAGAGAGTTTCTATTTAGAGAATGACTGAAGGATTAGATAGTATCAGAATCTCAGAGGAATTATGTGTGTCCCATTTCAGTCCCTTTGTTCTATTTTAATGTACATGTTAAAAAATAAGAATGGCCATACTGGATCAGACCAATGATCCATCTGGCCCAATATCCTGTCTTCCAACAATGGCCAGTGCCAGATGCTTCAGAGGGTATGAAGAAAACTGGGCAATGTATCAAGTGATCCATCCCATTGTCCACTCTCAGCTTCTAGCAATCAGAAATTTACGGACACCAGAGCATGGAGTTGTGTCCCTAACCATCTTGGCTAATAACCACTGATGGATCTATCCTCCTTGAGCATATCTAATTCTTTTTTTAGTCCAGTTATACTTTTGGCCTTCACCATAGCCACTGGAAACAAATTCCACAAGTTGACTGTGCTTTATGTGAAGAGGTAGTTCCTTTTATTTTAAACCTGCTATTGATTTCATTGGGTGACCCTGGATTCTTGTTATGTGAAGGGGTAATAACACTTCCTTCTTCACTTTCTCCACATCGTTCATGATTTTAATAGACCTCTAGCATATCTCCCTTTAGTTGTCTCTTTTCTAAATTGAACAGTCCCAGTCTTTTTAATCTCTCTTCATATGGAAGCTTAATCCTTAATCATTTTTGTTGCCCTTCTCTGGATTCTTCCAATTCCAACATGTCTTTTTTAGATGGAGAAAACAGAACTGCACACAGTGTTCAAGGTGTGGGCATCCCCTTGATTTATTTAGGGGCATTAAGATATTTTCTTATCACCTCTCTCTTTCCTAATTGTTTCTAATATTGTTAGCTTTTTTTTATATTATATCACATCACACACACACACACCCGCTGCACATTGAGCAGATCGTTTCAGAGAACTAGCCACAAGCACTCAAGCAAGAGATCTTGGAGTCAAACAGTTAATTAAGACTCCTAGACAAATTGGAGGATTGAGCCAAAAGAAATCTAATGAGGTTCAACAAGGACAAGTGCAGAGTCCTGCACTTATGAAGGAAGAATCCCATTCACCGCTACAGGCTGGGGACTGACTGGCTGGCTAAGCGGCAGTTCTGCAGAAAACGACCTAGGGATTACAGTGGATGAGAAGTTGGATATGAGTCAACAGTGAGCCCTTGTTGCCAAGAAGGCTAACGGTATATTTGGCTGCATTAGTGGGAGCATTGACAGCAGATCGAGGGAAGTGATTATTTCCCTCTATTCGGAACTGGTGAGGCCATATCTGAAGTATTGCATCCAGGTCCCTCCCCCACCTCCACCCCAAAAGGATGTGGACAAATTGGAGAGAGTCTAGAAGAGAGCAATGGAAATTATTAGAGGGCTGAGGCACATGACTTATGAGGAGAGGCTGAGGGAACTGGGCTTATTTAGTCTACAGACAAGAAGAGTGAGGGGGGAATTTGATAGCAGCGTTCAACAAGCTGAAAGGGAGTTCCAAAGAGGATGGAGCTCAGCTGTTCCCAGTGGTGGCAGGTGACAGAACAAGGAGCAGTCGTCTCAAGTTGCAGTGGGGGAGGTCTAGGTTGGATATTAGGAAAAACTATTTCACTAGGAGGGTGGTAAAGCACAGGAATGGGTTACCTAGGGAGGTGGTGGTGGAATCTCCCTCCTTAGAGGTTTTTAAGGCCCGGCTTGACAAAGCCCTGGATGATGTAGTTGACTTCCTGAGGTCTCTTCCAACCTTAATCTTCTATGATTTTGTATGAATAGTTGGAATTATGTTTTCCAATGTGAATTACTTTGGATTTATCAACACTGAATTTCATCTGCCTTTTTTTGCCCAAGGTGGGTAAGGTAATATCTTTTACTGGACAACTTCTGTTGGTGAGAGAGACAAGGTTTTGAAACACACATGCCCAATCACCCAGCTTTGTGAGATCCCTTTTTAACTCTTCACAGTCAGCTTTGAACTTAACTATTTTGAGTAATTTTGTATTGTCTGCAAACTTTTCCACCTCACTGTTTACCCCTTTTCCAGATCGTTTAGGAATACGTTGAACAGCACTGGTCTCAGTAAAGATAATTTACAGAGCTCCACCACGAAAACTGACCATTTATTCCTAACCTTTGTTTCCTACTTTTTAACCAGTTACTGACCCATGAGAGGACTTTCCCTCTTATCCTATGACTGCCTAGTTTGCTAAAGAGCCTTTGGTGAGGGACTTTATCAAAGGCTTTCTAAAAGTCCAAGTACACTATATCCAGAGATCACCTTTGTCTACATGCTTGTTGTCATCCTCAAAGAATTCTAATAGATTGGAGAGGCATGATTTCCCTTTACAAAAACTGTGTTGACTCTTTGCCAACTTATCGCATTCATCTATGTGTCTGATAATTGTGTTATTTTCAACCAATATTCCTAGTAGTGAAGTTAGGCCTACTAGCCTGTAATTGCCAGGATTGCCTCGAGCCTTTTTTTTTTATTATTATTATTTTTAAATGAGCATTACATTAGCTATTCTCTAGTTGTTTGGTAAAGAGGCTGAGTTAAGAGATAGGTTACACTGCACAGTTAGTAGCCCTGCAGTTTCATATTAGAGTTCCTTCAGAATTTAGGTGAATACCATCTGGTCCTGGTGACTTATTACAGTTTAATTTATCAATTTGTTCCTAAACCATCTCTACTGACACTTCAATCTAGGACAGTTCCTCCAATAAATCATCTAAAAAAAAAATGGATGGGATGTGGGAATCTCCCTCATATGCTTTGCAGTGAAGATAGATGCAAAGAAGTCTTTAGTTTCTCCACAATGGCCTTGTCTTACTTGAATGCTCCTTCAGCACCTCAATCATCCAGTGACCCCACTGATTGTTTGACAGGCTTCCTACTTCTGATGTACTTAAAAAAATATTGCTGTTAGTTTGTGTGTCTTTTTGCTAGTTGCTTTTCAAATTCTTTTTTGGGCTATCTAACTGTAATTATTTGCATTTACTTTAGTTTTAAATTAAAACATTAACACTTCATGTTTCATATTATAAATCTGATTTAAAACAGTATTTTAATATAAAATAATAGTGATATAAATGTTTATAATCCACGGTTCTGATCAGATTAAAGGATTTTCATATATAATTTCTTATGTATAAAAACTCACAGCTTTTCTGGAGGATATTTCAGTTCCATTCCTCACTCGGTCCTCTTCTTGCCCATCCTCCCCTACCATCCGTATGTCCCCATCCTACAGTTCCCCTCCATCCAGAACGCATCCTCAGGGAAAAAGGAAAGGTGCCTTCCCAAAAAACAAACATGAGCTTTCCGCTTTTCCAGGAAAAAAGGACCACGCTGATACCCTGAACTTGTATGCTGCATTCACACAGATTTACCATTAGTTCAACACATGTGCAAGAATTTTACATAAAAGAAACTGTCAGGAACTAGGTCTTAAATAATATGAACTACATGAAGGGATATACTCTTTATAACACATCCATGTCATTCCTTAATGGGAGTTGCATGTGAGTATTAGAACGAAAAGTACAATATACTGTATTTAATGTTAGAGAAGTAGATATTGTTATAAGAAAATGTAAAAAGGGAGCTTTCCTGCTTTCTCTGTGTGTTGTTGACATAGCTTGCAAAGGTTGTAAAGAAATCAGAAAGCTGGTTTGCATCCTATCTACAGTAGATTCTTGGTCTGTGTAGATAACTGGGCAAAGTGAAATGACAATGTGTAATTTTTCTAGGCAAATACAAGCAAGACAGATTAGGAAGGATAAACACTGAACAGAACTAGTCAGCAACTCCAAGGCCATAACAAACAGATATGTAACAATACAACAACAGTTGAAAGAAATAAGGAACACATGAAAGCAATGGTTAAATAAAAGATAGCTAAGGAGGCACCTGTTACTTTTTTTTATTTATTCTGCTAAAACTCTATTAGAAAACATATTTAGAATGGAATGTCTGCGGATTAGGTAGTTTAAATAATTTATGCCCATGCAACGTTACAGGACACAGTATAAAGAATGCGTGTTTAACAAGGGAAGGTGGAGCAGCGCAGGATTTACACCAGATTGGACTAGATGCCAGAAATACCTAGTCCTGGGGCTATTCTCCTAGTAGGCTAACTTACTACATTATCCTACTTTACTTATGCTGTATGCTTGATTAAGGTGGTAATATATTGTCCTAACATTTTATTAATAAAGCATTAAACTAGTTAAGCTTAATAACTGATGAGGACAGTGTTTTTCACCCAACAGTATAAAGGAAAGAATAAAACCCTTTAATGACATGATCTTCCAAAATTCAACCAGTTTATTACCTTCAGACATGTCTGGAGGAGACTGGAAGCCATTAGTCATGGATGTCAGTGCCCTAGCCAGAAGAGAAGGAGCCTTCCCTACAGTGCATCTGTAGATATGAAAAGAATTAAGCATCATTCAAAATTATTGCAGTGAAAACAAATGAGAAATGTACACACTACTTCAGAGACTCATTTCATCATTTTCACAGACTTTTTTTCAGAAGCAACGCAATAGTTTAAACGTATTATAGGTGGAGTTGGCTGAACTGCAAATTGGCATGTGCAGAGAATTAGTAACAAGACAAGCTTGCATTACTTGTATGGTAAAATTATTGGGGAGTTGGAGGGTAGTAAAGGCAAATCAGATATGTTGTTTCCCCAGTGTTTTCATAACATTGTTTGGAAGAAGCTGTCAATGAAGCATATAAACTGTGGCCAAGATTTTCAGAAGTGCCTCATGAACTTAGGTTCCCAATCTGAGGCACCTTAAAGGGGCTTGGTCAGCAGAGACTGCAGTTGGGAGTCAGGAGCCTACATACCTTGGTGGATCTGGGTCTTAATGTCTCTGTGCCTCAATTTATCCATTTGTAAAATAGGTATAGCAACACTTCTAAATCATTTTGGGATACTTGGACAAATCTAATATTTTTACTAAAGTGAACATGAGTTTAAATCATTTAAGGTAATATTAATAGGGAAAATGTAAAATTCACTGAATGAAGATTTTATTTTATTGCAGTAAGACACTAGTTTTAATTCGGAAAAGCAAAACAAACAACAAAGGAGGCTTATTGATATTAGTGAAGATGCTATGTTATTTCAGGTCACTGTCTCACAGAGAGCAAGTTCCTTAACATCAGGGTGGATGCTCAGCACTGAAATAAACTGAAGCTAGGAGTCTAAATACCATTGAGGATCTTGGCTTAAATGACTTCCTTAAGGTTACATACTGAGTCAGCACCAAAGTTGCTAGATTTTTTGAGTCCTGACTTCAAGTTTCATAGTTTGATCACAAAACAACATTACTTTTTCTAATAAACTCATAAGATACATTGTTATTGATCTGTATTTGTATGTTCCCCACATTAATCTCAATAGGCCAGATAGTCCCTAAAGAATCATAGAATATCAGGGTTGGAAGATACCTCAGGAGGTCATCAAGTCCAATGCCCTGCTCAAAGCAGGACTAATCCCCAACTAAATCATCCCAGCCATGACTTCGTCAAGACGGGCCTTAAAAACCTCTAAGGAAGGAGATTCCACCATTTCCTTAGGTAACCCATGCCAGTGCTTCACCACCCTCCTAGTGAAAAAGTTTTTCCCTAATATCCAACCTAAACCTCCCCCACTGCCACTTGAGACCATTACTCCTTGTTCTGTCTGGTAAAATTCTCACAGCAATCCCCTATATTGTCCTGTCAAGGAACAGGGTTTGCCTGTCCCTCAACCTCCTGCAGAAATGGCCAGAGGGTTCACCTCAAAAACAGGTAGGTCTTCAGCATGTATAATAGGGCAGGGCTGTCTACACCACTATGGACCCTGCACCTCTCTAGCTGAGGTAACTAACAGGACAGTAAAAACACTAGAACAATGGTCCCCAAACTGTGGGGCATGCCCTCCTGGGGGGGGGGGGGGGCAGAGGAACATTCAGGGAGGAGAGGGCCTGGCAGGGCCTGGGCCAGTCCCCATGGGGGGCAGGGAAGGAGCACCACCCAGTTCCACTCTGCCGCCAGCTCTTTTCTGGCCCAACCCCTACCTGTGGCCCCGGATCCTAGCTGCACCTCTGCACCCAGCCACTGCCCCAGCTGCTGGCCCCAGCTGATGCCCCAGCCTCGGCCCCTGGTTCCCAGCCAGGCCACAGCTCCAGCCCCAGCCTGGCCACCACCACGGCCCCAGCTCCCAACTAGGCTCCTGGGGGGACATGGACATGGGTAAAGAGGAGGCGAGATGTAAAAAGGCTTGGGGACCACTGCACTAAATCTCATCTGCACTAGGAATTGCCGCAGTGGTAATGGTGGAAACTTTCTTTTAACATCCTCTACTGCAGACATAGCCTTTGACTCCAACGGCCACTTTTATTAGCAGAGCCCCTGGGTGATCTGTTGCTTAACTCACTTGATATTTGTATAGGATTTTAAAGTACAATGGCAAGTACTTTAGGAGGAAAAAGTGTTCTAACATTTAAGATTATATTCTGGCCTCACTGACACTCTGTACAGGCTCAGTCCATTGGCATCAATAGAGTTGCACAGGGTATAAATAAGGGCAGAATTTAGCCCTAAGCATTAGTAGAAAAAGGTTCAAAATCTGCCTGAGTTGTTTGCATTTCAGTTCAAACAGCTTGCATGGATTTAAACATTCCTCTACGGTGTTTTCAACTCAAGTAGTACAGCTTTATGCTAGTCCAGAACTGCAAAATTAAGTTAAATACTGAAAACAACAGTACAACTCTTCAATTTTCATTATCTAAGATGAGTGAAAAGCAAAAATAAAAAAAAAGGGGGGGAGGCAACTACTATTAATAGCAAAAAAAAAAAAAAAACATTTTTCCAAGCTGAATTATTTAGTGAACGATTGTAAAGCAGCTAGTTTAATATCTATGTAGCCTGATTCTCCACTGCCTTGTACACTGTGTCGTTATTTATCAAATGCTGTCGAATCACAATGCAAGAATCAGGTCTGACACCCGGACAGCGCCCATTTACACGAGGTCTACGGAGTAAGGCTCCTTGGGGGATTCTGACAGCCTGTCCGAGCAGCCATGTCAGCGACGATACTGTTGCATCTGGACGTTACAGCCTCGGGGGCGGGGGTGAAATTTACTTTCTGGTTTTTTCACCTGAAGCAGCGCCGGGCAGGCGCGTGCCCTGCGGACCGGAGACCAGGGCCGGGACACGCGCCCGAGCCGTGCCAGTGCGCAGGCAAAGGCGGCTCCCGCCCAAGAGAGCGGAACCCGGGGCCAGCGAGCGGCTGCCGCTCCCCGGCGGCACAACGGCCCCGCCCGGCCGATGGCTGCCCTGGGGCCCCGGCCGCGCTCGGGCCCCTGCCGAGCCCCGGGGCGAGGGGAGCGGCCCGTGGCCCTGGAGCAGCTCGTCCCCCGGCCCGGCCGGGCCCGGCCCCTCACCTGAGCGCCAGCATCCTGCCCCGCGGCGGGACCTTAGTCCTCCAGCACCATAGACACGCAGCAGCGCCCCACAGCCGCCCAGTCCTTCTTTCTGCCTATGGTTCCTGCCTCCTGAGCAGGGGGCGGGGCCTTTAAATCAAGATTTAAAAGGACCCAGGGCACCGGCAGCAATTTAAAGGGCCTGGGGCTTCCTGTAACGTGGAGTCCGGGGCCACTAGTGCTTCCCCGGGGTTCTGGCAATAGGGCTCCAGCTGTGATTTAAAGGGCCCTGGGCTTTGCTGCAGTACTGGTGGCTGGAGGCCCAGGGTTCCAGGCACTGCTGGGAGCCCCAGGCCCTTTAAATTGCTGCCAGAGCCCCACTACCAGAGCCTTAGGGCTTTGGTGGCGATTTAAAGGGCCTGGGGCTCTAGCTACTGCAGCTGCTGTCCCAGGCCTTTGATTTAAAGGGCTCAGGGAGTTAAAGGCCACATGCTTCTGGTCAAGGGCCTGCCCCTTCTAGTTGAGGCCCCACCCCCTCCTCAGGACTCTAGCATACCGGTAAATCCTTTAAGTTAACTTTCACCGCTGGGTGCCCTACGTGTCATAAAAAGGACTGTGAAAAATAGACTGTGAATTTGGTAGGTTCCTTTGTATCAGTCTTAAAATAAACGGTTATTGAAATTACTTTTTCAAAAGAGCAGCAAAGAATCCTGTGGCACCTTATAGACTAACAAACGTTTTGGAGCATGAGCTTTCGTGGGTGAATACCCACTTCCTCAGATGTATTCACCCACGAAAGCTCATGCTCCAAAACGTCTGTTAGTCTATAAGGTGCCACAGGATTCTTTGCTGCTTTTACAGATCCAGACTAACACAGCTACCCCCTGATACTTTTTCAAAAGAGTTATGTATGTTCTTATGTTATCAACTAGCAATCAGCTCCATGTAAAACCTGTTGAGTTTGGATGAATCAGTTTTTTCCTTCAGCAAAAGAGATGGTGTTCATTAGCATTTGGGCTGTGAAATGCTTAGAAGAAACTGTTAACTGCAAGATCTATACACCTTTTCCTTTGATTCTCAAATGACCTCTCCTCTGGATCACAGAAATCTTAGTCATAAATGAGTAGCCAGCCAACTCTAGTCATGTGATTATTTTGGAAAATGAATTTATTGTAAATTATTTTAAAATGTGATTGCAGTCTCTGTGTTCTTTATAATTGCACGTGTACTCCAGGGTACAGGGTTACAAAGATTAAGATTTGACCAGAACTACTTCCATGCTCAGAGTTAATTACATGCATAAGTGCCTTACTGGATCAGAAGCGCGCGCGCACACACACATTTTTTTTGGTTCAGGACTTACATCAGAACCAAATTATGCTGAAATATGACAACTTTTTAGAAAACGAAAACTCTTCAAAAGAATATTTTTACCAACCAAAGGTGCTCAGATACTAAAGTGTATGATATAAATGTAAAGATCAGATAAATATTTCAAATACATTCAGACCTGATGTAAGCAGGCATCCCTTCCCTGTTTAAACCAGTTCTCAATTTGGATTTGCCTGTTTATTTTAGTAAGTTGTTAAAATTGAAATCCTTCCTCCCTATTACAGCCATTTCTAGGAAAAGCAGAATACTTTTTGAGCTATGTCATACATTTCCCAACTCAAATCCTCATTGTTTTTCCATGCCACTATATTTCACAATATGTGACCTCTGCCTTCAGCAGCAACCATTAAGAATTCTGTCTTCGAGGGCACGGTCTGAACTTTCCAGCGCCCAGTTTACAGAGGTCTAATGACATTTTTCCTTCCCACTTTTTCCCTTTCATTCCTTCAACATTCCATAATGGCTGTTGTTCGGTCATCTTCCTAGCTCCAAATTCAAGGTCAGTACTGCCCTCACCCCTATGCAAGGCCAGAATAAACAGGCCCTTCATGCTAAGTTATAGACAAAATTTTCTTGCTTGGATCCTCTGCTGAAATGAATTTTTACCTGTAATAGATTGATCTAGCAAGCCAGCTACATATGTGTTTGTATACCACTAATCAGTGTAGCATGTAGGCTGTGAGAGGCAAGTAGTAGTGTATCATTTTCTTTTTGTTTCCTCTCTTCTATATTTTGTACCATACACTAGCCCATAAAGCTATTCTGCCATTTCAAAGGTTTTTTAACCTTTTTAAATGCGAAAGCAAACCATGTTAGTTGGTTTCAAGGCTGATTCCCCACTCTGGCACTTCAAGTGCAGAAGGTGGGGCCTGCAAAGATTCTAAAAATTAATATTGGCCACTCCAGGCTTGTGTTAAACTCCCAGTTTCTCTCTGATCTTGGATGGGTAGATGCTGCCAGAACCCAAATGCAAAAAAACCCTTTTTTGAACTCAGATGCACTTGAGAATTCCTCTGTGGGGTACCCTCAAGCCGTTTCACCCCCCCCCCCGGGAAGAGCTGAGAAAGAAAACAAAGGAAATTAGCTGTTGCCTCCAGCTAGTCAAACAGCATATGCACAAACCTCTTAGGACACCAAAAATCCAATCCTGTTCTTTAAAAAAAAAAAAAAATTATTAAACGAAAAGAAAATTCATCTGAAAACTCACGCTATTGCTAGCTTTTAAAAGAGTAATTCCAAAAATTAAGCACCCAAATTAGCTTTCTTGGGGGTTCATTTTAACAAAAGCATCTGGAGTTAGCACAGAGGAGTCCACAAACCAATAAAAAATAAAAGAAATAACCCTAAATCTATCTTCCTAGACATTCTCTAATTTACTTACATTTCTGGGATTTCAGATAAGCAATCTTTAGGTATGATCTGATGATTTTTCATACCTGGCTTCAAGCTTCTCACAGTATAACTGCTCCCTGTTCCCCTCTTTCCCAGAGAACACCACCACAGACAACAGGAAGTTTTTTTCCCAATTTTAAAAAGTTCTAGCCCTTCCATTGGCTCTTTTGGTCAGGTGCCCCCTCCTTTCCTTTTACCTGTGGGCTTGTTAACCCTATACAGGTAAAGCAAGTAGAGAACAACCAAGAGGGATTCCATAGACAACTGGCTGGCTGCGTTTTCCTCCTCTCTTTTATCACAGCTGGAATAACACATAGTCAGCATATTTCAGTGGAGTGGGGTGAATTAAAGTTGAACTTTCAAAAATGGTAAAACAGGAAGACACCATTGTTGAAACTTTAGCGTTTCTAAAGCCATGTGACTGTTTTGTCCTGTGACCAGAAAAAGCAGACACTTTTCTACATTACCCAACCTCAGGTTTCTTGATAATATAGTTTTGTGTGTGTCAAATGGAAAATCAACAAAGGTCTCATGAGCACCAGAGGTCTTTTATAAAATTCGATTGTCTGTGTCATGTTTCTGATCCCTGCCAGAATATTTATGGATGTTTTACAGACTTATGTTAAAGAACACCTTCTAAATGAGACTTTTACAAATCAAAGTCCTGTGTGTGCTGTATGGCTGTCATTACAGACCTCCGTGGCACTTTCATTGGAGGCTGGTGCTTTTAGATAAAAATCTCCTCACAAGTTGTGTTGTGCACTGATGAGTCTGTCCTGGGGTCCCTTCCCTTCCTGTCAGTAGGGCCCAGGCCATAGACTGTGCCCTGGGATTTGTAGTCCTGTGGGATGAGGCTGTATAAAAGTGAGAGCATTGTGCAGAATTTACTGACACTATAGTCTGTGTAGTGCTGCTCTGTGCTGGATGGGAAGTGGGGTGTCAGACCTGCTCAAATGTGCAGGGGCAGCTCTATGTATTTTGCCACCCCAAGCATGGCAGTCAGGCAGCTTTCGGCGGCATGCCTGCGGGAGGTCTGCCAGTCCTGCACCTTCGGCATACCCACTGCCAAATTGCCACCGAAATCGAGGGACCGGTGGACCTCCCACAGGCATGCCTGATTGCCACCCTCACAGCAACCAGCAGGCCACCCCCCGCGGCTTGCTGCCCCAGGCACATGCTTGGTGCGCTGATGCTTGGAGCCGCCCCTGCAAATGCGTCAGAGGCCCAACACTGTTAAGAGCAGCTAGCAGAGATTCTCCTGTGGTGCCAAGGAGCCTATGCTTTGGGTGCCAGAGGGAACTTCTGTATCCCTGCTGTGCTGGCAAGCCAGAAGAGGGCAGGGTCAGGGCCAGTGCAAGGATATTTTGCACCTAGGCAAAACTTCCACCTTACGCCCCTCCCTTCCCCTTTCCCCAGAGCATCGCTTATTATAAACTTTCAAAAACGAATACTGCATAATGTGGCATTGTTCATTAGAATTAATGCACATTCTGCTTGAAAATGTATTAATTTCATTATTTAGTCTACATATTTAATGAAAATAAATGGCCTTGGGTCTTCTGCACGTGGCTAGAGTCCCTCCTGCTCTTCTACCCCCCTCTCCCGCTAGTGGATTTGGAAAGGGCTGTTTTGGTGATCAGAGCACAGAGCTGGGAGTCGGGATCTGGCTTCTGTTCTCCACCCTGGCACCAACTCACTGGATGACTTCAGGCAAGTTACTTCCCCATTCTGGGCTTCATCTCCCCTCAGTGCTAAGGTGTGAAACGGTTCCTTGCTCCTGGGCTGGAAAATGAAATACAGACAGGAGGGAGTGTCTAAAGGCCTGTCTTCCCCACAGGAGTTCCAGCTTCCATCATGACCATCCTGGTTGCTTTACTCTGCTTCACACCAATCACTGCTGAAGCCCCTTACTCAGAGAGCTCTGGCCCACAGCCAGGGGTGAAAGTAACTCACAGGACTTACTGGTATGGCCAGAGTCCTGAGGGGGCATGGCCTCATCCAGAACAGGTGTGGCTTCAAGTGGAAGAGGCAGGGCCTCAAGATTTAAGGGTCCTGGGGCACCAGCTGTGGCTGGCAGTTTCAGGGCCTTTAAATCACCCAGGGGGCTCCCAGCTGCAGAGATGGCTGGTAGCCCCTGAGGTGAACTAAAGGGCATAAGGCTCCAACTGCTGTGGAGCTCTGGGCCCTTTAAATTCTGGCCCCGGTTTGGCCGCTGGAGCTGTGGGCTGGGGCTGGGATTTAAAGGGCTCCTCCAGGCTCCCTGCCATGGCGGGAAGCTCAGGCCAGAGCTGCAGGCCGGAATTTAAAGGGCTTGGGGCTCCCCGTGTCTGCAGGGAGCCCTGAGCCCTTTAAATCCCCCCTGCAGAAGCTGATGCGGTTCAGCAGTGTACTGGACTGGACTGGCTTACTTTCACCTCTGCCCAGGGCAGAGGCATCAATGTCATTCTGGGCCTGATTTTCAGAGATGCTGAGCACCTGAGGTTCCCCTGATGTCTGTGGGAACTCCATGGTTCTCAGTAATTCTGAAACTCAGGGCAATTTATTTTGAATGCTGGGCCAGGACTGAGCCTGCAAAGGCAGCTCCATATACACCCCTCAATTCACAGCAGCTCTCCCATCAATAACAATACAGGCAATCAGAAGAATGATGAGGGGCAGTTGGCCCAGTGCTGGGAGTTGGGAGGATATGGCCCTAATGTGGTCACTAAACTTCTACCTGTAAAGTTACTGGTGCATCTGCTGTCATTCAGTGGGAATACAAAAATCTCTAGGGTGCTGCAGACTGCCCAGGATTCAGCTGCACTTAACCTAAGTTGCTCACATACTTGCACTGGTTGTGCACCGTGCAACTGGTCACCCATGTTACATGAAAATCTGGCTCTGACGGTGTTGTAATTAGACTTAACAGTTACTGCTGCATTTCCTAGAGCTGTTGTCCCAGGCTAGCTGCAGACTCAGGCAGACAGAACTGTGTCAGCTAGACGCTCATCACCTTTGGAAGATTTTCCTTGTAGCCATAAGGGCTTGAGACAGCCATGTTTCTTCACTGAAAACTTGCAGTGTGCTGCCCCTGAATCCCAGATTAATACCTTGTGTGGGCAGGTGCAGAGCTCAGGGCTTGAAGGCCTCTGGTCTAAATGGCCTAAGCCAATGCAGAACTAGGAGCCTCGATCTCCTGTGTTCAAAACAGGACTCCGACAATGACTCCCCGGGTGACCTTGGGTAAGTCATGTCCCTGTTCTCTGCCTCAGTTTCCCCAAAAATGGGGCTCTATTTACCTGCTCCACAGAGTTGCAGGGATGGATGGGGATGAAGCCTTGGAAGGTGGCACGTGCGAAGGATGGTTACACTTTTGCAGATTTTTCACCCTGTATCCTCTGGTAGGGCTATGACCCACCCCCACAGGTGGACCGGCGGGCACGGTCTCCTCTTCCTTTCCCCCATCCCCCCTCCTGCCACTGCATTGCTGTCAGTAGAGCCAGCTGCAGGTGGGCTGATGTCACCTGCTCTGATCTGCAGGTGGCAGCCCCTGGGCAGCAGCTGCTGCTGCGGCGGGGGGGGGGTCCGTGTCTGCCAGAGCCAGAGGGAGCAGGCTAGGGAGTGATGCAGCATCCTGGGAGCTCAGGGATGAGCAAGCTCCGGGCTGGCAGGGGGTGACGTAGATTGGGGTGCAGCAGAGGAAGCCAGTGGGGTCCCTGGTTACAGAGAATGCCCACGGAGACAGGTGCTAATGTGGCTGCGAGCAACTCGTCTCCACACTGTGAGCAATGGTGTAAAGAAAAATTGGGGCGCACCACTTTTTGGCACCCACATATCTTGGTGCCCTAGGCGGCTGCCTAGTTTGCCTAGTGGTTACACTGGCCTTGGGCAGGGTGTGTGCCACGCAGGTGAGCAGCAGTTAGCGTCCCCATGCCGTGTGTGGCAGTCCCTGTTGTTTAGGGTGGCACTGCCTTGCACAGGCATTTCCCTGCTACCGCAGAGCGGGAGTCCCCGCCCCAGCTCGCAGCCCAAAGGCCACAGGGCCCAACCATCGCGCTGACGTTTCTGTAGGTCACGGAGTCACAGAACCCGGACCAGGGCTCCCAGCCTGGGGCAGAGCCCGACGCCCCCCCCCCCTCCTGGAGCAAGGCAGCAGCCTCTGCCCGCCAGGGGGCGCTGCCAGCCGCGCGCTCCAGCCTCACGATGGCAACACGCACGCGCCGCGCCCGCAGCTTCTGGCAGAGTGAGGTAATGCTTGGGTCAGGAGCGCTGTGATTGGCTGACGGCCTGAGCGGGAGGCGGGCCATTGGCGCAGGGGCCCGAGGAGGCGGGACCTGTTGCCGATAAATAGGGGGCGCCCGGCCGGCCTCCTCCAGACGGCGCAGGGTCGGGAGTGCGAAGTTGTGTCGGGGTCGCTGCTGCCGCGCCATGCTCGGAGCCTGACTGAGCCGCCGCGCCGGGGACACGAATGAACAAGCTGCTGCTGCTCCTGTTCACGTACCGGGGACTCGCCAGCCGGGGAGGCCGCAGGGGGAAGCGCCGCCGAAAATGGCCCCGTTCCGCATCCGCAGCGCGCGGCCCGAGGACTGCCCCGATCTGCTGCGCCTCATCAAGGTAACAGGCTGCGCGCGGCGGGGGCTGGGGGGAGGGGAGGGTGAGGCAGGAAGAGGGCGAGGCTGGGGGTGGAGTAGAAGCTGTTGTTCTTATAATCAACCTTTGCACCTGTTGTGCCGCAGGGGATAGAAATTCTCTCTTCCCCCCTCCTCCCCCCGTGGTTTTCTCTGCTTAGCACCCAGCTGGTCTCTGCAGGACACCTTTGCCCTCCTGACTGGGTAGAATCGTAGAATATCAGGGTTGGAAGGGACCTCAGGAGGTCATCTGGTCCAACCCCGTGCTCAAAGCAGGACCAATCCCCAGACAGATTTTTTGCCCCAGTTCCCCGAATGGCCCCCTTAAGGATTGAACTCGCAATCCTGGGTTTAGGGGGCCAGTGCTCAAACCACTGAGCTGTCCCTCCCCCCTGCACTGACTTGGCAAAAACAAGGGTTTTGTGTTCACTTCATGTGCAATGGGCTGCTTGCTCTTCACTCCACACAGGCAAGTGGCTTCCTCTCAGTGCTGCTTTGTATAAACAACACTTGGGTGAGAAATGTCTTCTCTACACATGGAAATATATATGTATAGCTATACCTTTTTTTTTTGCAGGAACTAGCTAAATATGAGGATATGGAAGATCAAGTAGTCCTAACTGAAAAAGGTAACAAATTAGGTGCTGAGAGTTTGTTTTGTTGATAGTCCCACTACAGTTAATATAGAATATATATCAGTTTATTGTCATCTTATAGATCTGCTTGAAGATGGCTTTGGTGAGCATCCTTTCTACCACTGTCTTGTTGCAGAAGTGCCAGGAGAACAGTGGACAGCTGAAGGTAAGACATCCTGCTGCTTTTTAAAAATCAGAAATGCACAGGATGTATGTAACTTCATTTAAAGCTACTGATTATACATAAAGCTCCATCTGTGAATTTGGGTAAGACAAAAGCGCTAAAATGCAACTGTTGAAATAGAAGAACAATTATGTTTTTCTAAAGTGATCAGCCATCCTGAAGACACTGGAGACCAGGTATAATATGTATGATGTTCTGTAATTCCATTTCATTAAATAGTTGTTCTTGTTTGACCCTAATTTACCTTAATGTAATCCTGTTGAATCACATTTTTTCTTTAATTTGTCCCCAATCTTCAGGTTACAGTCTCTAGCTTCGCCATGTACATGGCCCTTCCGTGTACATGGATGGGCGGGGAGGTAACTAAAAGATCCGTTACACAATAAAGTAGATGATCATGATACATGAGGTAAGGTCTAACAGGGACAAGTACTATTCCCAAGCATTTACCAAAAAACACACGGTAGATCAGAAATTCTGAATGCACTCTCTTCATATGAGTATGTGCAAAGCATTATGGCTAACATGATTTGAATTCTCAAGTTTTAGGACTGAGTTGGATGATGTTGGAAGAGGGTACCAGTTTTGCACTGACTGGTTGGCTCCTCTTATAGGGTGAGCCATAGAGTTGTTTCAAGTAAACAAGGAAAGCTGTTGGCCAAAGTAGATATCTTTCTGGTGCCCAGGATAAAGGAGACAGAGTACTGCTTTATCAGTGGGAACACAGTTGAGGCAGCGCTGGAGATGCCATTATGTTAACTAATGGCTGCCTGTGTGCACTCCTGGTTTTCCCGCTGAGCAATTTTTGAGAAATATTAATTGGAAGACAGACTTTAAAGGTGTGTGTTTTTAGATTCTACTGTTAGTGTTGTGTGTTCTGATTTTTAAGAAAGCAGAATTGAGTTAACTGCCATCATATTCTGAACTGCCGTGTAAAATGTAAACCAATTTATAATCCAAAGTGGACATACTAATAATTCAGTAGGGTATGTATAATGTGTCTGTAGCAGAAAGCCTTAGTTGTTCATTGTTCACTATAACTGTAAACACTGCCTTTGAGGAACCAGAAGGATAATCTTCATTCCACAACACAGATCTCAAGCAATCAGAAATCCTATTTTACCTACATCTCAATATGCTTATTACAAACTTCCATTCTTAAATCAGGCTTATAACAGTTAATAAATTAATAGTTGCATGTACAGAAAGAAAACCTAGGTATTTAGGTTACATGCATGTAAGCTGAAATGTACTAATCTTGTTGCCTTTCAAAAATAAGGGGTTTTTTTGCTGATGTAATATAAATCCTTCGTTACAGGACATCTTATTGTGGGCTTTGCCATGTACTACTTCACTTATGACCCATGGATTGGAAAACTGCTGTATCTTGAAGATTTCTTTGTAATGCCTGAGTTCAGAGGTATGTTTTAAGGAATAGCTTTTAAAAGTATTGTTTGTTGTATATGCTTTTTAAAAAAAATACAATTAACATTTCTTGACTTTTTAGGACTTGGCATTGGTTCAGAAATTCTGAAGAATCTGAGTCAGGTAAGTAGTTTTTCCTTTCTCCATTAGATTTTTAGCACAAGACAACAGCAGAGAAGCAAGTCTGTTTGTCAGTTGTCTGAATTAATATTATCCTTTAACAGTACTTGAAAGTGAGTGATTTAGTTGCTGTAGTAAAGTGGATAAATGGACATACAGGACAGGCGTATCAGATTCTGTAAACTTCTAGTGGCTTAGTATCCCTCTGATTCTTCATAGAAGCAGGACTGTGATAGGCACAATGGAGATGAGGGACAAAGGAGGAAACTGCAAACATTTTAGTAGTGGTGTCCACTTCAAAATAAATCATATTGCTGGACCTTTTGTGTGTCAATAGTGAGTGGAAGGATAGATTTGTGTACATAACAAATAAGATTGCTGTATACCTAATATACTAGTTATATGTTTCTAGGTTGCTCTCAAATGCCGCTGTAGCAGCATGCACTTTGTAGTCGCAGAATGGAATGAACCTTCGATCAGGTTCTACAAGAGAAGAGGTGCTTCTGATCTGTCCACTGAGGAAGGATGGAGGCTCTTCAAAATTGACAAAGAACATCTGTTGAAAATGGCAACTGAAGAGTGAGGAATTATTCCAGAAAATGATAAATCTTATCCCTGAATCATACTCTGAATGAAGTCTTGCCTTGCTTTCTGTACAGTTTGTAGTGGAATAAATAGCATGGACATTAATTCCAAAGCTCCATTACCAGTGCTATTGTAGTATAATTGTTGCTGTCATCTGGACTTGAAACATCAGTTTTACAGGAAATGACATCTGTGAAGTTCAATTTATTTGCTTGTAAACATCCTTCACCACTGTGGGCTAGTGATCTTTCAATGTATATTGAATAAAACTTCATTGTTGTGAGTGTCATTCAAATGTGTACAATGTACACACTGGCAGGGTTTTTGTTTTAATTTCCTTTTATAAAATAAAGTATAGTATTTTCACTTTAATGGCATTAGTGTAGTGTGGTTGAATTCTTACAAGTAAAGTGGCTTTCATTTGGTCACTATTTCCTACAGCAATAAATAACACTACTGCCAATCAGCATCACAAGGACTTGAAAGCAGAGCTTTTGTTGCAACTAATGTAGCTACCTGTGACTACGTATCAGTCCACCCTTCCAATTTTGGATCTCGTAGCTCCTTTTTTAAAAAATGTGCCCCCCCCCCATGAAAAACAAAACCAAGGAAAAACTAATATGCAGTCTGAAGCTTTTCTCTTATAGTAGAAGTAATTAGAGGCAATGCTGTTAATATCAGTAGGTAAAGAGGCCTTATCTAAAATACAGATTGCACTTGTTTAACTATAATTGGCTTTTAAGTAAGTAAATAGATGATATAAAACCCCTCTGTGGACACATCAATTCAAATCTGATTTATACTCTTTAAACTTGGATTCCATACCAACTTAAGTCAATAAATCATGTTAAATTGACTGAAGAGTATTTATGTGAGCATTTTGCATCAACCCTAACTAAATTTTTGTTAAAACCAATTTGAACACAAGAACAGGTGGTGGGGTTATTTGTAACTACCTGCTGTTCTTTTTAAAGAAGCTGAAAGATACCAAAACATGGAAAAATTGTCACTGTGCACAGGGCCATAAATTCCCAAAAATGGTTATCTTACTAATGGAGCTGTTCTGTAGTAAAACAATGTTAAGGTGGGGAGAGAACTGACATCTTCATAAAAACTAGCTGGACTCTACACCTGATTAGGAAGGCAGAAGGAAGTGAGGTTGATAATGAAATCATCACACCAGGGTTATAGTTAAAGTAGCTTTCACTTGTTTTCATTATATCTGAATCGTGCTTGGACTGGCTGAAGTAGAAAAACTACTAACTTCACTACTGGAGCCTTATCTACATTAGAAGGGTTGTACCAGCACAGTTAAGACAGTAAATCTCTATAGAGGTGGTTATACTCATCAGTTTAATCCTAAATGGGAATATGGTGTACTAGTGTAACTGTCTCCCCACTGGGGTTTGTACTGGTAGATTGACTTTAAAACAAAAAACTCACCAAAATTTATACCACTACAACTTTTGAGTATAGAATTAGACTTCCTGTGTAGGTGGTTTTGGGACAGGAATCATCTTACTGTACTGCAGTACAAAGACCCACCTTGTTCAGTTGTAGCTAGGTAAATAGGAGCATAAGCACTGCCAAATTAAGTGTAAAAATGTAATAAATGCCAAAAAGGAGTTTGAAGAACAGCTAGCCAAAATCTCAAAAGGTAATAACAAAATGTTTAAGTATATCAGAAGCAGGAAGCCTGCTAAACAACCAGTGGGGTCCCTGGATGATCAAGATACAAAAGGAGCACGTTATCATCTTTAAGTCATTGTGGAGAAACTAAATTAATTCTTTGCTTCAGTCTTCACAGCTGATGACGCTAGGGAGATTCCCAAACCTGAGCCATCCTTTGTAGGTGACACATCTGAGGAATTGTCACAGATTGAAGTGTTGCTAGAGGTTTTGGAATTAATTGATAAACTTAACCGTAGTAAGTCACCGAGACCAGGTGGCATTTACCCAAGAGTTCTGAAAGAACTCAAATGTGAAATTACAGAACTATTAACTAGTTTGTAACCTGTCCTTTAAATCAGTTTCTGTACCCAACGACTGGAAGATAGCTAATATAACGCCAATATTTAAAAAGGGCTCTAGAGGTGATCCCAGCAATTACAGACCGGTAAGTCTAACGTCAGTACTGGGCAAATTAGTTGAAACAATAGAAAAGAATAAAATTGTCAGACACAGGAACATAACTTGGTGGGCAAAAGTCAGCATGGTTTCTGTAAAGGGAAATCATGTCTTACTACTCTATTAGGTTCTTTGAAGGGGTCAAACATGGACGATGGGGAATCCAGTTGTACTTAGATTTCCAGAAAGCCTTTGACAAGATCCCTCACCAAAGGCTCTTATGTAAATTAAGTTGTCATGGGATAAAAGGGAAGATTCTTCCATGCATTGAGAACTGGTTAAAAGCCAGGGAACAAAGGGTAGGAATAAATGGTAAATTTTCAAAATGGAGAAGAGTAACTAGTGTTCCCCAAGGGTCAGTTCTAGGACCAATCCTATTCAACTTATTCATAAATGATCTGGAAAGGGGTAAACAGTGAGGTGACAAAGTTTGCAGATGATACTAAACTGCTCAAGATAGTTAAGACCTAAGCAGACTGTGAAGAACTTCAAAAAGATCTCACAAAACTAAGTGATTGGGCAACAAAATGGCAAATGAAATTTAATGTGGATAAATGTAACGTAATACAAATTGGAAAAAATAACCCCAACTATATATACAATATGATGGGGACTAATTTAGCTACAACTAATCAATCAGGAAAGAGAGCTTGGAGTCATCGTGGATAGTTCTCTGAAGACGTCCATGCAGTGTGCAGCGGCAGTCAAAAAAGCAAACAGGATGTTAGGAATCATTCAAAAAGGCATAGAGAATAAGACGGAGAATATCTTATTGCCCTTATATAAATCCATGGTACACCCACATCTTGAATACTGTGTACAGATGTGGTCTCCTCATCTCGAAAAAGATATACTTGCATTAGAAAAAGTTCAGAGAAGGGCAACTAAAATGACTAGGGGTTTGGAATGGGTCCCGTATGAGGAGAGATTAAAGAGGCTAGGACTTTTCAGGTTGGAAAAGAGGAAACTAATGGGGGATATGATAGAGGTATATAAAATCAAGTTTGTTCACATTTACAGGACATAATGGTGCCTGCGTATTATTTACAATGTCACCTGAAAGTGAGAACAGGCATTCACATGGCACTTTTGTAGCCAGCATTGCAAGGTGTTTATGTGCCAAATATGATAAACATTTGTATGCCTCTTCATGCTTTGGCCACCATTCCAGAGGACATGCTTCCATGTTGATGATGCTTATTAAAAAAATGAGTTAATTATATTTGTGACTGAACTCCTTAGGAGAGAATTGTATGTCTCCTGCTCTGTTTTACCCACAGTCTGCCATATATTTCATGTTATAGCAGTCTCAGCTGATGATCCAGCATGTTTGTTTTAAGAACACTTTCACTGCAGATTTGACAAAACGCAAAGAAGGTACCAATGTGAGATTTCTAACGATAGCTACAGCACTCAACCCAAGGTTTAGGAATCTGAAGTGCCGTCCAAAATCTGAGAGGGACGAGATGTGTAGCATGCTTTCAGAAGTCTTAAAAGAGCAACACTCCAATGTGGAAACTACAAGAACCTGAACCATCAAACCTTCTGCTGGAGGCATCTGACTCATGATGAAAATGAACATGTATCAGCCCTCACTGCTTTGGATCGTTATCAAGCAAAACCTGCCATCATCATGGATGCATGTCCTATGGAATGGTGGTTGAAGCACGAAGGGACATATGAATCTTTAGGGCATTTGGCATGTAAATATTTTGTGACGCTGGCTACAACAGTGCCATGGGAATGCCTGTTCTCACTTTCAGGTGACATTGTAAACAAGAAGTGGACAGCATTATCTCATGCAAATGTAAACACATTTGATTGGCTGCACAAGTGCAGAATGGTGGTAGAATGTGCATTTGGACGTTTAAAAGCTCGCTCGTGCAGTTTACTAACTCAGTTAGACCTCAGCAAAACCAATATTCCCATAGTTATTACTACTCGCTGTGTACTCCACAATCTTTGTGAGAGTAAGGGGGAAGACGTTTATGGTGGGGTGGGAGATTAAGGCAAATAGCCTGGCTGCTGATTATGCCAGCCAGACACCAGGGTGATTAGAAGAGGGCAGCAGGGCGTGCTGCGCATCAGAGAAGCTTTGAAAACCAGTTTCATGACTGGCCAGGCTACGGTGTGAAAGTTCTGTTTGCTTCTCCTTGATGAAAACCTGCCCCTTTGGTTTACTCTACTTCCCTGTAAAACAACCGCCCTCCCGTCCCCCTCCCTTCGATCACTGCTTGCAGAGGCAATAAAGTAATTGTTTCAAATACATGCATTCTTTATTAATTCATCACACAAATAGGGGGATAACTGCCAAGGTAGCCCGGGCGGGGTGGGGGAGAAGGGAAGCACCAGATTGGGTGGGGGAGTAGGGAAGGACAAAACCACACTGCACTTCACAACTTATTGAATGCCAGCCTTCTGTTGCTTGGGCAGTCCTCTGGGGTGGAGTGGTTGGGTGCCCGGAGTCCCCCTCCCCACGTGGTTGGGCATCTGAGTGAGGAGGCTATGGGACTTGGGGGGGAGGGAGGTCGGTTACACAGGGGCTGAAGCAGTGGTATGTTCTCCTGCTGCCTTTCTTGCAGCTCAACCATACGCCAGAGCATATCAGTTTGATTCTCCAGTAGCCTCAGCATTGCCTCCTGCCTCCTTTCATCACGCTGCCGCCACCTCTCCCCTTGCTCCACTCATCTATCCTCTCAGGTGTCCCGCCTGTCCTCACGTTCATTTTGTGCTTTCTTGTACTCTGACATTGTCTGCCTCCACGCATTTTGCTGGGTTCTTTCAGTGCGGGAAGACTTCATGAGCTCTGAGAACATTTCATCACGAATGCGTTTTTTTCACTTTCTTATCTGCACTAGCCTCTGGGACGGAGATGATAGGGGGAGCATTGAAACATTTGCAGCTGTGGGAGGGGGAAAAAAAGGGAAAGCAGTATTTAAAAAGACACATTTTAGAGTACAAGACTGCATTTTGCCTCTTATATTGAGGGCAACAGAATTCGGCTTGCAGGTAGCCATTGTAAGCCACTGTCTTTTCGCTTCTTTAAGTCTTCTGGGCAAATTAATCATTAAACATGCTTGCTTTTAAACCATGTATTATATTTACAAAGGTACACTCACCAGAGGTCCCTTCTCCACCTTCAAGGTCTAGGAGCCCGCCTTGGGAGGGTATTGTGGAACTCCTTACCTGAGGAGGTTGTGAAGGCTAGGACTATAACAATGTTTAAAAGGGAACTGGATAAATTCATGGTGGCTAAGTCCATAAATGGCTATTAGCCAGGAAGGGTAAAGAATGGTGTCCCTAGCCTCTGTTCATCAGAGGATGGAGATGGATGGCAGGAGAGAGATCACTTGATCATTGCCTGTTAGCTTCACTCCCTGTGGGGCACCTGGCATTGGCCAATGTCGGAAGACAGATACTGGGCTAGATGGACCTTTGGTCTGACCCGCTACGGCTGTTCTTATTGGTACCAGGGTGATAAACGGTTCCTGGCTGTCGGAGAGATGGGTTTCTCCACTTGCTTGCTGTGCACCATCTTCAACCTCCTCCTCCTCGTCCCCAAAATCCTCATCCCTGTTGTGTGAGACTACCCCCTTACAGGAGTCCATGAACAGGGGTGGGATAATGGTGGGGGCACCCCCTAGAATTGCATGCAGCTCATTATAGAAGCGGCATGTCTGGGGGTTTGACCCAGAATGACTGTTTGTCTCTCTGTTTTTTTGGTAGGCTTTTGCCTCAGCTCCTAAGTTTCAAACGGCACTGCTGCGGGTATCTGTTATAGGCTCTGTCCTTCATGCCCTTGGAGATTTTTTCAAATATTTTGGCATTTTGTCTTTTGGAGCGGAGTTCTAATAGCAAGGATTCGTCTCCCTATACAACGATCAGATCCAGTACCCCCTATTCGGTCCATGCAGGAGCTCTTTTGCAATTCTGGGACTCCATGATCACCTCTCCTGATGAGATCTGCATGGTCACTGTGCTGATCAGCTCACCAAGCTGACCAAACAGGAAATGAAATTCAAAAGTTCCCAGGGCTTTTCCTGTGTACCTGGCCAGTGCATGAGAGTTGAAAGTGCTGTCCAGAGCAGTCACAATGGAGCACTCTGGGATAGCTCCCGGAAGCCAATACTGTTGAATTGCGTCCACGCTACCCAAATTTGACCCATCGATGTTGATTTCAGCACTAATCCCCTCATCAGGGAGGAGTACAGAAATCGATTTTAAATGCTCTTTAAGTTGACAAAAATGGCTTCGTCGTGTGGATGGGCGCAGGGTTAAATTGATCTCAGGCTTCTACATTTGACCTAAACACGTAGTGTAGATCAGGGCTTAGTCTTACCTGCCAAGTTTTTACATTTAAAATTCAGTAACATATGCAGGTTTATACTAATTCACGTGTACTATTTTGTTCATGGGACATTTGCTGTCATGGACTCTAGCCAGTGAAGTGTTCAGGTCTACTTTACCAGGTTGCAGACAGAATGCCAGCTATGCATGGAACATACATCTGGGGAATAATTCCATAATTTACTGTCATACTGGAGAGTATTTTAGCATTAACTATCTCTCTCTGCTTACTAGAGCATTATTTCTGCTTCTTTGTTGTGAAATTTGTGAGAAATGAAATAAAATCTTATATTTGCACGATTTGAACTGAAGATGAAGTCCTGTGCAGCTCTTTCAAAGTAAGCTATTACATCATCATAACAAGAACAGATTGATCTCTGCACAGACATTCTCTTCATATACTATATCCAGTAAATATACTTGTGGCCACAATGAGAATGTCACACAGGTTAGACTGCAAGAAATAGGGAAGACAATCCCCCAAACTGATAGTTTATTCCATAATTAGATTCACCAAGCCAGTAACCAAATAGCTTCTGTAGTACCATACTAGTTAATAAGCCAAACACAGTCCCCTTTAGATAATTCAGCCCTTGGTTCCCATCTAGACAGCCAAGTCTAATATAATGAGGGATTACTGAAAACCTGATTCACCATATGTGAGGTTCACCAATTCCCAGGTCAATAAGAGTTGCAGATCTTACCCAATAATCGTGCTGATGCCAGATCTTTAGTATCTAAAACTAAAGGTTTAATAATAAAAGAAAAAGGGACAGAGTTGCAAATGGTTAAAAGATCAATATGCATACACATATATGTAAAGTCCTTAGGTCAGTTTCATAGCAGAATGGTGAGGCTGCTGATTTGTAAAAGTTTTTCTGGAACCAGTTTAAACAGTTACAGTCCAACTGGCAGGCAAGGTGTAGAGTCTGGTCAAATCCTTTTATGCATTTCCCAGGGTATTCCAAATAATTCTTTGGAAGCTCTCCGTCTTACAATTTAAACTTTCTCTGTTCAAAGTTTAAGCAGACTAGAGATGAAAGGGTCCAGACAAAGCTTTCCTTTATAGCTCTTCTAGCAGACTGACAAGCCTCACTTCCTGAGGAATAATAGGCGATATTGCCCTTTTGATTTGAAGCTAATCTTCTATTCCCTATGCATATGCAGGTAAACTACTTACACTCATTCACATAAGGCAGTTAACCAGTCCATTATAACAGAGATAGTTCAGCTGAAGACAATGTGGATAATATTATTAGTTTTCTGCTGTAGCTTACATCCTTGATCTCAAAGCTAACTGGACACAGTCACATACATAATTAAGGCAATTAAGATATGACAGAGAATTAGCATCTACAAGCTAATCCAGTTACATTGTTAAACTTCTTGTGATCCTGTTTGGAAGTTTGTTTTACATCTGTATGCAGTGTTCCCTCTAATTTTTCCGACACATGTGCAGAATGAATTTTATGTGCACCAATATGGAGGTGATGTGTCCATAGTGGTGCTGATAACAAAAGTCATGTGATGGGGGGTGGGGCTGAAGGGTTCAGTGTGTGGGAGTGGGATCAGGGCTGGGGCAGAGGGTTGGGGTGCATGGGAGGTGAGGGTCTGGGGTGGGGCTGGGGATGAGGGGTTGGGGTGCAGGTAGCCTCAGAGCTACAGCAGGGAGAGAGGATTCCTCCCACAGTAACACCTGGGTTTGTGGGGAGAGGTGCCTCTCCCTGCTGCAGCAGCCCTGGAGCAGGGGCTGTGAGATAGGCACCTCTCTGCCGGCTGCAGCAGGTCCAGAGCTGGGGCCAGGAGAGAGGTGCCTCTCCCCTTGGCTGTGGCAGATCTGGGATTGGGCTGGGGCTGGAGGGGAGAGGTGCCTCTCCCCCTGGCCATGGCAGGTCTGGGGCTGGAGAAGAGGCATCTCTCCCCACTGCAACCCTGGGCACCTGCGCAACGTTTACTAGGCTGGTGCCTGGCTGCACAGCTTAGAAGGAACTTAGGTTGTATGTGATGTTATCTGGGTCCTCCAAAAAAAATGTCGCCAAGATCCACCAGCAAAGAGAAAAGCAGAAAAAAACCTTTTGTTTAAAACTTGATGCTACCTTTATACATCATAAATAACTCAGCCTTTATACAGGTCAGAGATGACAGCGATAGGTGTTATGGAAATACATAGGCAATAACTTAGGAGGTGGCTAACCCAGGCTTTTCTAAGTGCCTTTGAAAATCTCACCTCAATTATTTTTATTATAATAAAAAAGCCAGAGCTTCCTTTTGCTATACAATTTCCTTTATTTTCTTACAGAGTTTAATTCCACACTCACCTGATATCCTTATTTCTAAAGCTGATTCCAAAAGCAGCTGTGTGTGTAGTATAGTGTACTGCAGTGGAAACTAAGAAAAATACTGATCCAAAGTTAAGGCTGCTGTGAATTCTGCACAGAGGAGCCCTGCACCCACACAGAGCTCCATTGACTCAACTGGTCTCCGTGAGAGCTCAGGGACTGGCCGGGCAGAGCTCACTGCAGGAATGGAATCTATTTTAGTTAACCGTCTGAACTATTTACAAAATGATAAGTGCTCCTCTTGTGATGGAGCTTCAAGTTCTTTTATAGCTCTGAGAAGCAGATACAGAGGAACTGACAGACTATAGTACTGGAGCGGGTGAAGTATGTACGACCTCAGTCTGGAATGGAAGACTGGCCTGATCTACACTCCAGAGTTAGGTCAACGTAAGGCAGTTTACGTCAACCTAATTATGTCAGTGTCTGCACTACAGCCTTGCTCCTGCCGATGTAAGTGCCATACTACACTGACATCATATAACTCCACCTTCACAAGAGGTGTAGGGCTTATGCTGGTGTATTTAGGGCAATGCAGTGTGATGTAGACACTGAGTTACTTACATTGGCTGTTAGCTCCCCTTCTTGTCAATTTCACAGCTCTGGTGACCCCAGGGCTAGGGGGACTCCAGCTGGGGCCCAGCTGCTGCCCAGCTCCCTGCAGGGAGCCTTGCTGCCACCTGGGCTGCTAGCTCCATGCTCTGAGCCTAGCTACTGCCCAGGCTCCCCACTCCCTGCAAGGAGCCTGGCTGCTGCCTGGGCTCCTGGCTCCCCACTCTGAGCCCAGCTGGCCCTCACACTGCCCCTCTTAAGTCAGTCCTTGCACTCCCAGTGAGAATGCACTCCAACAAAAGAAGGGCAGTGGACACAAAAACCTGCAGTAATTACTGCAGTGGCTGGATGATGACTTAAGTCAACTTAAGTTTGTACTGTAGATATGCCCTCAGTTTCACGTGCACATTCCCTAATTCCTGCTACTAATAAGAAATGGTTGGCTGGGCACAGATGACCAGCTATGTAGAAGCAGTAGTATGAAGAACAGTCCATTAAAAATGCAAATTAAATCAGGAATAATTTAGCTAAAATAGAGAGATCCCAGATTCTTTGCTAGCCCTCATTTTATTATTTTTACTTCTGTGAGATTGCTTTAATTATAGCTCAGTAGATCAGCACGAAACCGGATAATGATTTAGTTGTTTAAGAACAAAAGTTACTTGTTGCTGAAAATTAATCGGCAGAATTGGCAGAGAAAGGCAGCAATATGCTCCATACTCAAAGAAATTACAATCGACAGTAAGCCAGTTCTAAACAAAAATAGCTATGAACTGTAAGGAAAGATTGTAGCATATGCCGCTCCTCTGTCATTACAAGAAACAACCCCCTTTTCATGTAACTGCATATCTTTGAAAGATGGCAGGCTATCAACAAGGCTGATAGAAATGAAGTCCCCGGTGTCACACAGTGGGTAGATCCGAGTGACAGCAAAGTGAGGCCCAGGTTCAGAAAAAGAGACCTCCCAAATCCAAATATTATCAGCACAAGCCTAGCATGTGGACAGAGAGTAACCCTTGTAAAATTTCCCCTCTCACCAATTCCTATTCATTTCAACTGAATTTTTGTAAGTATTATAATTTAATTTTAATAGTAGAACCCATTTTTTCAAGTTGGATCATTCTGATGATTTGCAATCTTAACTATTAGTAACTGTCTTCAGGACCCCATGGATTGCATGATTCTGCAGCCAGAGTCTGTAGCTGGGACTGACAGAGTCACTGGATCAGGCACAGGTGTAAGATGCATTGACCACACTGAGAAACATTGGCTTTCTCTGAACACTTCTTTCCAAGGGTGGAATTTGACACTGATTCTCAATCTCAGGGGTTTCAATTCCCAAAGAGCTCATGAAGAAGTGTTGGGAGTCATGATAAAAGGGTGGAATCCCCTGTATGGAAAAAGATGTCCCGGGAAAGGTTGTGAACCATTGCTGAAGTGCTAGAAACAGAAGCTTCATGCCACTGGAGATGGCAGATTCCTAATGGGACCCAGATTCTTGCCTAGGGAAGGCCCAAGGCATCATACTTAAAAATCATGTAAACAAGTGTTATTTTGGAGCATGTTTGGGAGATTTATTCTTATTTTTATTTTTGACCATTGATTCCTGCTTCAGTTGAACTCCTGGTAACTCAGACACATGACTTTACAAGTGGAGGGCTACAGTACAAAAGAATAAAAAAAGAACAAAACAGTTTCAATAGGACTCTGTAAAGGATTCCTAAAAAAAATTTCTGTAACACATGTGACATAAAACAACCAACCCTAGGATGATGTGGTGTCAAGGCATGTGTTTGGGCTGACATACCTAGCTCGTTTGTGTCTTCCCCAGAGATGCTGGACCAATTTGTACAGTGGGGGTGCTGAGAGCCACTGACAAACTGTAAATCCTGTGTATGGTGGAAACCACTTCAAGCCAGGAGGTGCTGCAGCATCCTCAGCACCTATGGTCTTCCCCATTTCCATCACTTTTATACCCCCATGGCATGTTGAATGTGTTACATATGCATAACCGGTAAATGTGCACGAGGTAGGATTTTGCTGTTGCTGGGCAAACAAAAGTCCTACTAATTTCAAAAAGAGTTGCAGTTTCACAGTCAGGCACATACGAGGCAACTGAGATACATGGAGGCCCCACCAGCTCCTCAGAAATGCCTATTCATTTCAGTTGATGCCACGGATTTAAGTATTTTATTTGCAATATTTTTCTGTTTAAATAAGTTACCCTATTATTGTAGCTCTAAATAAAAGCTCACTGCAACTCCCTGTAAAGAATTATGTACACATATGTACCGCATAGTGCAAGTACTGTCCAATTCCACTAGATAATATATTTAGTATGTCCCATTTCAAAGTGGACAGAGAAGAGCATTATGTCCAACAGTATTTACAGATCTTTGCACAGCTTCAGTAGATGGATTTTAGGTCTGTAGGTCCAATACGCAACCAACTAGGAAGGTCTAAAACCACATCATCAGGGCAAAGAATTGGCACCAAGTAAGGATAACTGCAAAATAAAAGGCTCTAGCTATCACTGTTCCTGACTCACCACTGACAGGGATTAAAAATCTTGTGAAATTAATAGTTGGTTGGGTTGAAGTTAAGATACAGGGAGAAGCAAAGCATTAAGCCTTTGCAGTCTAAATATTGCTACCCCTTTTGACCCTAGCTGCCAATAGTCAGGGTCTGGCCAGTTGTTTCTGTTAGGAGTAACAGATGATGGAGTTAGGTATTTCTTTGATGCAATCCTACTTATTTACAAGGACTGTACATGAAGTCTTGTATCCCTGAAAACAGTAGGTATCAAAGAGCAGGAGGTAAATGTCTTTCCTCACAATTCACAAGTGCTTCTCTGTCCATCAAAATTTCTTGCTTCCTTCTTTGTATGCTTCTGTGGTGTTTCTCCTGCTTCTCACACGCAGCAGCAACTAAATCAATTCCCCACCCCTGCATTAGTTGTCAGACCCCCAGGAAACTCTTTGGACCGCGTAGCCCAGCCTCTGCCCAAGCTTGCATGCAGGCTAGTTCTTGGGCAGTGAGTTTCCATTTTTTCAGCCATCACTAAACAAAGAGGCATTTAAATGTTCCCTCATTTAGCCTGAATGGATGGTGCCTATCATGCTCAGCAACTTCATGAGGTGGTGTGATTGCCCAAACCTCAGTGTAACAGTATTTTCCAAGAAATCTATACCGATACATCATTCCAACAGATTTTAACCACCCAATAAATCAATTTCAGGTGAAACACAGGAATCTGTAATAACAAAGCCTGAGTTTTTCAGAAACTACTAGTGATTCTGGGTGCCTGTGTCTTTGTGTTTCCAACCTGAGTCACCTTTTCAGGTGATGGGAGCTCAGCTCATCCTGAAAAATTAAGATCCTTGGAGGTGTCTAATGTTGGGCACCCAAAGTCACTAGTTACTTTGGAAAGTCTTAGCCAGAGCTCCCAATACACCTTTTATCTGTTCCTGACTGCTTTGTTACTACAAGGGTTTATTCACAACCTGTATTCACTGATTCAGCCTTAATGTGAACATTATGTCCTGGCAACTCTGAGTTCAGCAGGAAATACTTTCCTTTGCTGTGGCTGGCACAAAAGTTATTACGCAACTCAGCTGTAATCTTCAAACATACATTCTGCAAATCATCTGGTGCACTCTCTCTAAAGAGATGCTTTGTCAATCCAGGCTGGAATTATCCTATTAGCAAAATATGGCTCAGTAGGTCTACTTTAGTATTCAATAACATAGATCCAGTTTTTTATGCTTGTTAGACTATAACGAGAACAAAGGCAATGGGGTTGCATGGGCATAAGTGAGAGAGAACTGGTACTACAGCCTAGTCAGCATTACTCCTCCTTTGTCTATGATGATAAGGCAATATTTTAAGGCAGATCAAATCAGTTCCTGTTCTAGGAGAATAAAGCAGCTCTTTTGTGGGGGAGTTCAACAAAAGATTCAGCTTCCTAATGAATCTAAAAACTGCATCTCATTTTAAGAGGTTTTGCCAAGAAAGGGACGGGGCAGAATTCCCCCTATACCATGCAACAGAATGTTCAAGAGTGTTCCTTTGAGCTTCATCTTACAATGTTAAAGCTAGATCAAGTTCTCACATTCATTATAAATATACATTATAGGCATGGAGGAGAACTGCCAGCTTCTTGCAGAAAAAATATCTATCTGGGAGGAAGAGAAAAACTCCACTAGGTTTCCCTCCCAATTTTCCCCAGACTGCTGTGGGAAGGCAAACCCTGCCCCCTGAGACCACAAACAAGCGTTCAACCTCCCCTACTTGCTATTAAAAAAAAAGAAAAAGAAAGAAAAACACAACCCCACATCCGCTGGAAGCACAGGGTTTTACTGTAGAGGCCCTATGCTTTTGTAGTATCTCCTGTCAAAACTGCCATTTTCTCCAGCTCAGTGACAGCAAAGCCTGAAGGAGGCTGCATAAAGTTAGCACAGTTGCAGCAGGTATTAACTTTTCAGCAGATTTCCAACGGGCTGCCTGAAAGGCAGTGCACAGTCTCCTTTCCTCTCCACATGCAGCATCTGGGGAAATGGTCCCCTCCCCTACACTATAACCCTAAAAAGTACCAAGTTTCAGTAAAGGCTGCTAGAGTGTGATGAGTAACCTGCTTTCTTAAAGGCTGAAGTCCCCACAAAGTGCATGGTCCAACCTTCAGCCTCAAAGGAAGTCTGTGGTTGCCTCTGACAGAGCTGTTGAGCGGGGCAGTGGAGGATGGGGAAGAGAAGGCAGAGGGAGGTAGTCAACAGAAGTGGCGGTCATGAAAACAAAGTAAAATTGCAAAACATGAATAAAAGGCACTAAACTTAAAGTTGTCCATTTTTGGCCTTGCTTTACATTCCTCCCTTCTTCCATCTTCCACTCTACAATTTTTCTTTGGTTTTCTCTAATGTCTATTATTTCTCCCCTGCACCTTATTTTTTTCCATTTATTTTCTTTGTAAAGCACCCCAAACTGACCTCTTATTCTGGGAGCAGTGTCTTAGAGGATAGGGAACTTGGCTGTTATTCCCCCCGCCACTGGCCAAAATTCAGAAGAAATGTCTGGAAGAAACAACTCTATGGCCTCCTTCCCTGAAGGATTACACGGTTACAGAAACAGACTGGGAACCAGAACAAACGGGTTCTATTCATGGCGCTACCACAGACTGGCTGCATGACCTTGGGCAAGTTGCCTGACCTCAGGCTGGTTCTCCATTTGTTCCTAATGCCGCCCTGATGGGGACTCCACCCACTTGCAAGGACATCAGCATCTGGGCAAGAATCTTCACATCTTAAGTAGGAAACATGGGTCCACTGGAACCTGACGAGGTCTGTTCAGTCAGGAACCAGATTAAGAATGTGCATTGCCTGTACTCAGGGGAAACAATTTTTACTCCCTCAGTGCAGGCTTCAGTCATCTCAGGAAATCTTACCAGGAAACTCAGAGTAACCCTTCCACATAGGAGCAATGGTTACAGTCTGAGCAGCCAATATACAAATGCATAGTGACACTCAGGAAGTGCGTACTTCACCCTACATGACTTTCTTTAAACTGGCAAAAGTAGGTCAACTGAAAATTAGAAACTAGAAAAAAAGGCTAGATAATAAATCCAACAGCAGCAATAGACTGATACCAGGGATACCCGCAACTACAACGTCACAACCTCAAACATCTCCCCTAAATAGATCCCCTTTATGCAAGGGCTGATTTCCAACACTCACTCGGAGGTAGCTAACGAGTGCTCAGCTCCAAAAACCTGTTTTAAGAGTACATATGCAGGGCAGCTTGCAGTCAGTAAGCCCCAGGGCTGCAGATAAAGGACTCCAATGATGGGATTGGGAGTTGGGGGGATCAAAGCAAGGATAGAAGACAGATGGCTCATGAAGCACTAAGTCTCTGTGTAAGAGTGAGGCTGTGGGGCTTACTCTAATCAAACTGCTTGCAGGCATTCCCCAGACCACTTCCTGGGCCTTAGACACCTGGCTGCACAGGTTCTGAGGGGGCAGGGCAGGCAGTTAGGCCTCTCCTCCTCCTCCTCTCTGGCCTGGAGCTTGGCAGTTTGCAGGCTCTTGGAGTCAGTTGCAGGGGACAAGCCAAAGCCACTCAATCTCCTGGCTAGGCCAGGCATGCCTGGTTTTGTCTGCATAGGTAACCCAGGAAAAAAGGGTGAGAAACGATCTTTTGCCATTGCTGTCATGGAGGGAGGGGGGCCTGATGACATGTACCCAGAACCACTCGTGACAATGTTTTTGCCCCATCAGGCATTGGGAGCCAGAATTCCAATGGGTGTCTGAGGCTGCAGGAACTGTGGGATAGCTATCACAGTGCAATGCTCCAAAAGTCGACGCTAGCCTCGGTATTGCGGACGCACACAGCCGATTTAATGTACTTAGTGGGGACACACACAATCGACTGTATCAAATCGATTTCTAAAGAATGGTCTATTAAATCGACCTAATTTCGTAGTGTAGACGTACACCAAGACTCTAACCATAGAGACTTTGCCTGTAGCACAGCCCCTAATCCACATACCTCCACAGAAATCTAGCCAGAGTACTGGGCAGTGTGGACAGAGTAGTGCCAGGGAGGCAGTCACTCCAGTCAGATGACTGTGGCTATCGGGCAGGTTGCAGGCTGCGCTCTAGTGTCTTTATGAGCAGACCACTTGTTGTGAGGGGCAGGTGCCATTCCCACTCCCACCTGTTCAAAAATTATTAATCATACTCCCCTATGAGAACAGCTTCAAAATAATGAATCTGTGTTATTTCTGTTTGTCTTCTGAGCCATCAGCATTCATTTGAGTGACATTTCAGGCTTTTCTCCACAACCATGAGGGCTAGAATATTAGCTAAGAAAGAAAGAAAGAAAGAAAGCGAGGCTCATGCAATCAGTTGCATGCAGGCACGGGGATTTTAAGAAAAAACAACATATCTCACAGCACTCATGATAAAATTGCAAGAGTTATCAACACCAGGAAGGGGTTGGGGAGAGGGACTTGAGGAAATGTGTAGGGGAGGAACCACGAAAAAGGGGGAAGATGAGAGGAGCTAGTAATAAGGGGAAAGAGAAGCCACAGGGGATATAGGTTTCCCTTTCCCAAGGACAGATGGGGACACTGACAAACTCAAAATCAGGGAAGGGGAACCCAGCCACAAACGGAAGGAGGGGAAAATGGAAACTGGGAAAGCAAGCTTGTGCAAAGGAGGAAATGAATAATTAAATATGGAAATGATAAAATGCCCTGTTTTGCAAAAAATCTCCAAATTTCTGGTCTTAACTGCTTTTAGTAAGTATGGGCTAAGTACCTCCGTCCTTTCAGAAGTTCCCATCCCACTTACTCACACTTTTAGGCTCTCTCCTCAGCTATTTATTAGCCTAGCTGTTTGGTTCATTCAGGTGTGTCCGGTGGCTATTCCCAGCCTCCTTAAAGTAGTTACTTTCTGAAAAGGTGCCTTCATTACGGTGGAAACTGGAACCAAAACCAGAGCTCTAGTCAGAAAGCTTTGGGAATAGGTTTGGTTTTACACTCACTGTTTCAAAACAAACAAACTGTAATTACATGTTATCCCTCCCCTTCAAACGCCACCGGGAAAGACAGGCAGGGGCCCATCCACAAAAGGTAAATCCTACGGAATTATCATTAATATTGCTACTTTACACTTTCCTATCTCCTAAGAGAACTGTGAATCTATTAATGCTAACAGAGCACTCAGTTTTTCAGATGAAAATGCAAAGCATGATTAATATAAGAGACAGGGGTTTTATGTAAGATCTCTGCATATTTTTATTACTTTCTTAGCTTGCCCAATAGAGAACTAAAATAATTTGTTCTTTGCCTTCCTGCCTCAGTAGTATTTTGAGCTATTGATTGGCTAGCCATGAGCTGACTGTGAGCTACGTTAATATTGTAATACTTTACATTTCTAGAGCACCCTGCACCTAAGAGTCTCAAAATTCTTCAATTAGTCTATCCAAAAAACCCTCTGGTAGGCTAGTAGGGACTCCCATTTTACACTTCAGAAACAGGTATAGAATACATAAAACACATGCTAAGAAGCACCTTTTACTTATCCAGCCTTTGAGAAACAGCCTCTAGAAGAAAAGTATTGCTAGTGGAAAAAGAAAACCTATATATGCCATTACAATTCACCTCTTTTTCACTAGCTAAGATTTTTTTCCCCTTTACTATTCATTCCTGGAAAATGCTTCATGGCCAAAACACAAGTGCTGACTTTAGCATCTATGCATTTTGCTCTAAGGACAGATTGTACTGATCTCACGCCATGAAGGTTAATGTACAGCCAACATCTGTATGGCCCTGTGGACATATCCTTACGGAGGCTGGGTGCTGAAAGAGCTCTTAAATTAGTAGGCAGCCAAAGACTGTGTATGATTTGGCTCCAGCTCCTTTAGAATTCAGTTGGCAAAGAGATGGATGACAGCCAAGCAGCATCTTGTTATTGTTAGATGCAAATGGAGAGGACCCAAGGAGGGACAATGTACAACATACCATTTTATCAGTAACCTGGCAACTAACCACAGACACTTGTAATGATCCATTTGCCACAGTTAATACTAGAACAGGATTCTTCAATAACTATTCAAGTTGTTTCTCTTCTTCATTTTCTTTAGTGTGCACACAATACTGTTGAGCAATATGCCTGTCTGAACTCGATAGCAGGGAGTACTGCGTGAGCAGGGCATTCCCTCCAGAGATCTTAATGACTCACTGAGGGGCCCTGGAGCTAGTTCACGTCTTCAGCAGGATATGGAAAGTGTGTCAAGTCTGGTACATGATGGTAATCACACTGCTTTAGGACAGCTTCATTGCTTTTACTAGACAGTTTTAGTTCAAGCCATTTGCAAACAATGATTTTAAGAAATAAAACAATCTGGAACAAAAACACTGTGCCAAATTCAGCCTGGACACTAAGCAGGCACCATTAAGGAAGAATCTTCTGCACTGTGTTAAGTTACAACTCTTTGTAGCAAAAGTACAATGTTCTGAACCAAGTTTACTTTTCTGACTCATGACATAAACTGGCAAGTGCAGGTTGCATAGAGCTATGCTGTATGAAGAAGGAAATGCTCCTTTAGTGGCTTTGTTATAAAAGGAAGTGAGGCTTCAAGTTGCTAAATTTACATAAAATCAATTTGTAAACTCAACCCAGAGGAAAAATAGGAAACTTTATTTTCTTGCTTTCTGAGTGAATACACTGGCTAGCTTTATTACAGCATTTCCTTTTAAAACAAAAAACAAAAAAACAGTTGAAAAGGGGGAGGGTGCTGTTCCTACAACTTCTCCATTGCAACTTGCATCTTTCACATCACCTAATAAGTTGGCTGCTCCATCACCTAGCTGATGAAAGAGAAAGAGCTTTCTGTTTCTTCTCCACCCCACCTTATGCTGCTGGTTGATGTGAAGGGGGTGTCTCTACAATCCTCCAAACCCTATCCATCTTTGTTCAGACCTCTTCCCTGTGAATGGACTGAATATAGAGAAGGAAGGCATTATATTAACAAGCCGGTATCTAGCGTACGGGTCCAGATGTCTGTCCCAAGAGAGAGTGGCAGATGTGGTTAATTTTCTCGGAAGGGTAGGATGATAAATTCTTCGCAGAAGCAGATGTTGAGCTCTGGAGCTGAATGAAGGTATTTCAAGTTAACAAATCTGGATGCACATTTCAGGCAATTCACCTTAGTCGTTATCAATGTAATAGGTCATAACACGAAGCCACCATGGTAATGCCCACAGAGATACTCAAAATTAAAGTTACTGTACAAACACAATGGCTAAATTTTCAAATCTTAGTAACTTAAGTCTAGCTCATCCCTATTGTATAGGAATACCTACAAAAATTACCCTTGAAAGCTTCTGTCATGCACAAGTGTGTGTGTCTATCTGTCCCTCCCTCCGATGGAAAAAAGGAGTCAGAATCACAACACCGATACCCCAAAATCTGTAGGTTGCAGAGGGTCATCCACATGGTGGTCCCTGTTCATCTGCAGCATCTCTGGTTTCCCTCCTTGACACTGTAGTTCCTTCACTGCTGCAAGGAAAGCTACATTTTTAACTTAGGTACCTGCATCTTGATTGTGGAGATATTTACGGTTGTTAATTTTCACAACCGTTCCTTCTGTTGTTCTTTTTGCAACCTTTCATTAATTACATCCAGAAAGAGACATTTAAACCACAGTAATTTCCATGCTGCTAACACTTTATTGTTTATCAGTCTATCCACGCATCTATACTGCACTCATCTCTGTGATATCTGAGCAACTAAGTCCTGGTGCTAATCGTCTTCATTTTCTGTTCCTATCAATGAACAGACTACGCCAAGGCACCACATTTATTTTAACACTGAGACAGCCAGATTGGTAAAATAGGTTGTGTGTCTTTGAATATAAACAGTCTAAATACAAAATTGCAGTGATGGCTTTAAAGAAAGATCTGGAATGGCCCAATTCTACCAGGGGTCAAGCACTCACAAATTAACTTAAAAGCAAATTATGCACCTCTGAAAAATCAGGCCAATGGCCAACAGGCAGAAACTGCTAGGGGCAGTAGCTTTAAACCCTCCACAACCTACATACCTGAACTGTGCTGAACACAAGACATTTGGTACGTTACAGAAACAAATCAGAATATGGGAGATGTAGGAAAATACATTCTGGCAATGTTAGTTTCAAGCTTCTTTGGGGATTTGGGTACTATACAAATCCTACAGTTATGGATTCTTCAAACCACTGTATTCTTCAAATACTGATTCAAAATCTCTGAATCATCTGGATATTGTTTTAAAATAATGTAACAATACACATAGTATTAGTTTTACATTCTGCACCAAGAACAAAGGTATTCTATACTGTATGCCTTACACTACTGAAGAAGATTTATGCACCTACAGCTGCTTTTCTAATTAACTGAACCAGAACTAACTGTTTTCTCTGGGAGAAAACTATACATACAAGATGTTATTCTCCTGAACCAGAGAAGCAGCAATTTGTATTTGTACTGGAGTGGTGTGCACCGGAACAAAAAACAGTGAGTGTTTTGTTATACTTATGTGATGGAAGAGAGAGTACACTGAGGGCTTGTCTACACTTGAAACTCTACAGGGGCACAACTACCTATCCCAACAGGAGGGGTTCTCCCATCGGTGGAGGTAATCCACCTCCCTGAGAGGCAGCTGCTAGGTTGGTGGAAGAATTCCATTGGCTTGGCTTGAGTTTTTTATTTTATTTTTTTAAATATGCTAACATTAGAAACACTATTTCAGTACTCTATAGCCGGATAAAACCAAAGATTGTTGTGCAGTTTCATGCTAAAAAAGGGGTTCCGCATCCCTCAGTGAATTGGCACAACCACCCAATCCAGCATCAATTGCTCAAACGTGTGTGGAACGTTTTGCTGGGACATGATTCTAGGTAACCATACGCACTCTGGCTGAGCTGTAGAGGCGGCCCTGATTAAAATCCCCCCCCCAAGCTAATATTTGTATTGCAAAATTTGTGTTTTTTCATAATCCATGGAATAAATGCAGCAAGAACATTTGCCAGGTAGTAGCTGAATATTTTTTTGATCCAATTTGCTTTTATCCTCTTGCCTGATCTTTTTAGGATGTTATAGCATGCCAAGCACTGGTAGGTTATTTTACATATACCTGTTTGGGTTAATTTGCAAGTATTAAAGTCTCACTAACAAAGGCTAGATGCTGTGAGCTACTGACATTTCATTAATCTTCAAAGAATCTCTCACTCTGGATATGATTAATGTATGTGGCAGCAAATAATGAAAAGGGTATCTACTGTGCACAGAACCATTTAGAAATCTTGAAAATCCTTTTGAAATCCCTTTGTTCCACAGTCTCTTCTCCGCCTGGCTGAGAATAAGGAAACAGTCACCGGTTATGCTACAGCTGGTTCCCACCAACACAACATTCCGATCCTCACTGAGCTGTGCATTCAAGCAAAAGAAGGAACAAACATAACAACTCCATTCCCATCCATCTACTAGAAAGGAACTCACAGATGCTCCATTATATACCTCCCACTGGAACAGATGAGGCAGAAGATTTGTATAAAAAAGGGGGAAGACTCAGACAAAACAGAGGGTCATTGTAATTGTTTTCATTGATAATCTGTTAACCAATGCTACACTACTGACATGCTACTTATGCTTTCCCCCCTCCTCAGTTTAAAAAAATTAACATTGTTCGCTGGCCCTGAGAATCATTCTACTTTACTCCCCTTTAGAAATGGTGCAAATATCAGATAAAATTAAAGTTCATTTAAAGAATGCGAGAAAAGAAAGGAAAAAAAGCAGGACAAATTTACTGAATTTTAATTTTAATTATGCATATAAATAGTAACTAGAGATTGAAGAATTCTGAGACTTGCTACTTGCGGTGCTGATCCTCCAGTAGGCTCTGCATGGGCAGAACCTTAAAGCTCTCTGGATGCTGTTGCAGGACTGAGGCCTAAAAGTTTCCAGCTGACAAATCCTAGGCAGTGTCCATTGACAGAGAATCCATACCAGAGTATCAGATAGTCCTTCCTGAGGCAGAACACAGGTTAACTATACTTGTAATCAAAACAGATTCTTCAGTCATCTTCCCCTCTCTCTCTCTATATATATATAGAGAGAGAAAACTGTTGATCTTGTCTAAATCTTCTATGCACCTGTGTCCAAAGAAAGGGAGGAAATAAAATTAATATCATAGGCTTATTTTTTGCCACTGCTAATTTGCGATTAAAAACATACTTATTTTGGTATGCAATTTAATCAGCAATTGCTCAAGGCACATGCTGATAAAGATAGATATCTTTGCAGTGCAGTGATTTACTTATTGGTATTATAGTAGAATGCATTGTGCTAGGTGCTGTACAAACCACACAGCAAAACCCTGCTGCAATGAGCTCATACTATAACTATCACATAAGCCACAGAGAACTTTGCTCCTCTGGCTGGGGAATGTTGTGGTTGGGGAACACAGGAAGTTGGGAGAACACTCCCCAACAATACATCCCCAACTTGAATTCGAGTAACCAATATCTTTTACCACTGAACAATTTTTCACACCTGTTAAATATACAGGGCCTGATTCTAATCTGATCTACACTGGTGTAAATCCAGAGGCCTGGTCTACACTGGGCGGGAGGGGAGGGGGTGGAAATCGATCTAAGTAGCTGAAGTTGCGTATCTTAGATTGACTGACCTCGTGTCCTCGCGGTGCGTGACCAATGGCCGCCACTCCCCTGTCAACTCCGCTTCTGCCTCTCGCCCTGGTCGAGTTCCGGAGTCGACAGGGAGCGCGTTCGGGGACCGATGTATCACGTCTAGATGAGACGAGATACATCGATCCCCAATAGATCAATCACTACCCACCGATCCAGCGGGGAGTGCAGACATACCCAGAGTAACTGCACTAACGTTAACAAAATTAGATAGATGAAGAACCAATAGTAAACATTAATTTTGGGATCCACCACTACCCCTTCCCTGTCTCAGCCCAAGCCCACTGCGCAGCTCCTCCCAGCCCCCATGCTGTCCTCTCCCAGCCCTGCCCCCTTCTGCAATCCCACCGCCTCTCTCCTGTCTAACCAGGCTGCTGACTATCCACTTTTTGCCTCTGTTCACTTCCTCCACACTGGCATTGCCTGCTGTCTAGGGGAAGTGAGATTGTGGGATTTGGGGGTGCCTTTGGGGCAGCCAGGCTCTTCCCAGAACCCACCATTTTGGCAACATTACTAAAGGGGGTCTCAACAGCATCACTGCAAAGTCATTCTGTCCTAACAGCATAACCCACAAACCTATCCTATAGCAAGTTCAGATGAGCAAGGGCAGGATTTTGCTCAGGCCTGTGGACAACAATTCCAGGCCCCAAGGCAGAACAGTCAATGGGCCCCCTAGAAAGAGATGTGCCCGCCTGGCTGCCTCACAACTGCCAGTACCACCTCGCGCGTGCCTGGGAGCCAGGGCCGTATGAACCTTTTGTGGGCCCGGTGCCAAACATATTTGTGGGCCCCCATGGGGGGCAATGGAGCATGGTGTGGGGAGGTCAGTACCCAGAGCAAGGGGCTGGCCAGGGGCAATGAGGCATGACATGGATGGGGCTGGCCAGGGGCAATGAGGCATGACATGGATGGGGCAGCCCCACTCTGTCCAGCCACACGCGAGAGTACAGTTTACAGACTGGCAGCCACCAGACACCCACTGGCCCGGCCAGCCCTGTGCTGCCAGCATGCCCCTTCCACTCTGGGGCGGGCCCATGCCGTGCCACACAGCCCCTCACCCAACGCGTGCCAACCCCCTATGCCCAGCCTCCCCCACTCATAGCCCTGCACACCGCCATCCCTGCCCAGCACTCCCCCCACCCACAGCCCCACTGCAACTGCCTAGTGCCCCGACACACACAGATCTCCCCAACCCTGCACGACCCAAATCCCTTCCCCACAGCCCCACCATTACAGCTACACAGCACTCCACACAGACCCCACACTGCCTAGCGCCACAACACACACAGGCCACCTCCTGCCCAGCACTCCCCCCAGTGCCTAGCACTCCAAAACACACACACCTCCCCCACTGCCCAGCGCCCCCCACCCCCTCACAGCCCAGCCCACATTCTCACAGACCCACTCCCCCATGCCTTGCCCCCTGGCTGCACTCACCGGCCCTGCTGAGCCAGCACAGAGCAGGGATCCCCTCTCCCAGTACAGTCCTAGGGGGCAGAACAACTGATGCTTCCTACTCCCTTCTCTTCATGTGTCACTATATAATGTCTGCATCTGTAACTTTCACTCCATGCATTAGAAGAAATGGGGGTTTTACCCACAAAAGCTTATGCTCAAATAAATCTCTTAGTCTTTAAGGTGCCACCGGACTTCTCATTGTTTTTTAACTGAAGCTTGGGAACACAGAGCGGTCCCACCCCCAGAGCCTCACCCAGCCTTACTTGCCTGGTGCTGGGGCCCAGGTGGAGAGGAGACATTTCCTTGCAGGAGAGGCGTGGGGCAGCCACCGACTTCCCCAGCCCACTGCTTCTGCAGAGCGGGCCCTGCAGCCCATGCGGGTAATTTAAAAGGGCCTGTGGCTCCTGGCCACCGCCATCACTACTGCAGCAGCAGCGGCCGGGGGCCCAGACCCTTTTAAATCGCCCAGACTCCTGGGCAATTGCCCCCTTTGCTCCTCCCCATTAGTGGGCCTGATTCAAATATTAGTATATTGCAAGTGACTTAAAAGGAGAATGAAATAAGAAGAAACAAAAGCACAATCTGCCATACTTAAGCATATATCCTAAGCAGTGTAAGTAGAAAAAAATGTGTCTTGTTAAAAGCTTACAGTACTGATCTCCAGCACTGGGATTACCCAAATCTAACAAAATGCCCTGACTCAAGCGAAGTCTATGGACTCTTATCTAAGCAGTGATCCCTGCTTCACCAGCCATTCATCAGCGCAGCTGACAAAAGACACAGAATTCAGCTTTCACCATCTCTCTCAGGCCAAGGACTGAGGTTTTTAAGTGGTTCAATTTATAAAAAGTTCATTGCAGCGTCTCTACAGATAACTTATGGAAAAGTGAGTAGTATTTCAAGGGCTGCACTTCCCCCTTTTAACCATTCAAACATATTTAAAGAATTAAATGTTTAAAAGAGTTAAGTAAATAGATAGGGTAAAATGGACACCAGAGACACTTCACAAATCAGGACTTCAGACACCATCTTGCACTAGAGATGTTGTTCAAACTTATTTGCATAGTGTGAGTCCAGTACTGGGACTGATAGATTTTGGGAATAGAGCTTTGAAAAACATAAATGTGTAAAGTGAATGTTAAGAGTATGATTCCCCCCTCCCTTTGCTTAATTAGAAACAAATAATTTAGGTAAGTTTTCAAAAGGTGAAATAAAAACAGCTGAAAATAGGTCTATTTGTATATAAAATATCTAGTGGTAAGGGAAGGACAATGTAATATTTCTGATTAACCTGACACTTGCAGATGCATCTCTATATACAGAAGACAATATTAATGTTTTTGTAGCATTTGGACCCTTCCTAAATCACAATGAAAAAATATTTTAATTACACATCCTCTGCCTTTGTTTTCCGTCATGCCTCTCACTCAAGAAAAACCTTTTCTCCTCTTTCTTATTATGTTTATTTCTATTTTATGTAGCTATTTTGAAAAAGGTAAATACATATTTATTGTTGCAGTTAAAGTATGAAATAATGTCTATGAATCAGTGACTCAGCCTACTTTTGGAATGGTCAGGAGTTAACTACAGTAATTAAGGATACATTAATGGAAACATTAAAGTGCAGCTCTATTCTTAAAAGTGATTATGTAAAAATGAGGCATTGTTATTCAAGAGATGTGTGCATTCAGTCATATCTGCAGAACCTTTGTTAGTGCTGATGACTCACGAAATTCAATGACCTCAACCTGTTTTTTAAACCTAGATGGAGTTTACAGAGGTGGCAGCTGAGGTGAGGTAGGAACATTTTGCTTGTAAACTGAGCTTATTTGATACAGAAGTCTTTGAGAAACAAACACAAACCCACACTATCACTTTTACAGTCACCTTCTAGAGTAGAATCATTCTTTTGTGTAACACAGACGAAAATGGTAAAGATGAGTGTACTGGGAGGTAAGCATCTGCCAACCACACTGCATCAGTCAACCACACTGTCAATCTTGCAGACAAAACCAAACCCAAAACATTTCTCTATTGTATTTGCAAACTTCGAAGCAGCACTTCAAAATATTGGCTGGCTATGTAACTATGACATGTACATTTTAAACAGGTCTACTATCTTATCAAATAAAAATACAGAAGCAGCAGAGTTTAATGCAAACCTCATTCATGCCACAGATTAACCTACATTTTTAACAATAAACAGCAGTAATACTCTTCAGTTACATAGCATTTTTTTTGTCCTGTGATCTTAACCTGCTTTAAAAAGGTTGGTTATTACTCTCATTCCAGGTATGTGGAAACTGAAGGCTAGAGAGATCATGTGACTTGCCCACAGTTATACAGCGAGTCAGTAGCAAAGTCAGAAATAGAACTCTAGTCACTTCCACATCTCCTGCTCTGAGCACAGGACAACACTGCCTTCATTTGCCCAGACTGTTTTGAGAAACAATTGTGACCAAACTTGTTCTTTACCTGTTTGATGGGAAGTGATGGCGCATTCTACTTCATGGTTCTTTCTTCACCTGAATTGACGTGTACTTCCACTGGCATGTCATTGTTGGCTTCAGACTTAAAAAGAAAACACAGTATTTAAAATGAAGCCCAACCCATAGTAAACAATTCTGCCAGAACAGAAACCCTCTTCAAGAGCTAAAAAGAACAGTTACTTACCTTACACAGTAACTGCAGTTCTTCAAGATTATGTAATCAGTGTGGATCCCAGTGTAGGTGCGCTCGTGCCTCACATGAACAAGGGTGAGTTTTTTGAATGCTAGTGTCAGTAAGTGCATGTGTCTGTATCTCCTCAACCAAAAGCATAACAGGCCAGGTGGCCACAACTTTCTTTCAGTTCCCTCACAAGTCAAAGCCTGTGTTGCTGAGGACTCCAAAAAGCAGGGACAGAGGGCAGGCCATGGGATCCACACTGACTACAACACCTCAAAGAACCACAGGTACTGCAGGGTACATAAATACATTTTTATTGAGGTAGTTCAAGTATGAAATAATGTCTATGAATCAGTCACTCAGTCAACTTTTGGGACTCCCAGGAATTAGCTACCGTAATTAAGAATACATTAATGGAAACATTAAAGTGCAGCTCTATTCTTAAAAGTGACTATGTAAAAATTGGCCATCGTTACTCAAGAAATGCGTGCACTCAGTCACATATGCATAACCTTTCTTAGCGCTGATCTCCCCCTTCGGGTATATGTCAGTTTGGTTCCCCCTGTAGGTGGCTGGCAAGCAGTATGCTCTCAGGACATGCGAGTAAGGAGTATCAATCAAATGGCTTATTGAAGAACAGATCTTTCAAAACTTAGCATATGCTCTGGTTGCCATGTCAAGGGTATAATAAAAGCCAATGGGCTGCTTCCCATGGCTGCCAGACAGATCTTGGAGATCAGCACTTTTCTGAAGTAGACCACAGACGTTGCTTATGCCCTAGTGAGGTGTGCCGTGAGGTTCAAAGGGAGCAGCTCACCAGCCAACTAATAGCAGGTGGAAATGCACAGTGTGATCCCCTTTGAAATTCTCTGGGATGAGATGGCTTGGCCTTTCGATGTGCTGGATATGTCCATGAAGCAGCATAGAGAAAATCTGAAAGGCTTGGTCCCGTGGGTGGAACTCCCCTTGGGGAGGATAGCCCCTGGCTCCGCTCCTTCCTTCCTTGACCGCCCCTGCCGCCGCAGCCAGAGCCCCGAGTTCCACCCCCACCCCCGCCAGCTGGAGAAACCCCGGGCCAATCTCCCCTCTCCAAACCCCAAGCTGCCCTGGGGAAAAACATCTCACTCTCGCAAAGAAGCTTTAGATATGCCCCATGCAGGTTCCAGGACGGCCGAGGAGGCAGTATTTGCTACTCAGCTTCCTGGGTTGCTTAGTAATCTCTCTGGAGTCCAGGGAGATTACTGATGAACTCAGGAAGCTGAATAGCATATACTGCCTCCTCGCTATCCTGGAACCTGCACGAGCACAATAGAGCAAAAACTTCCCGCAAAACTCCTCAACTGGAGGTCCGGCAGCCGCAGCAGTGCCATGGGAGGCTGAGCCTCCCCTGACCTATTATACCCACTGCCCATCCTCAGTCCTGTTGATGTCATAAAGTAAGACTGAAAATATCTACAGTATGAAGCTCCTTTTCTCTGGGCAAAGAGCGTGGCTTCAAGAAGAAGACTGGTAAGGTAATAGACTGGCTCAGGTGCAATTCCAAGACCACTTTAGGGATGAACTTAAAGTGTGGTTTCAACACCCCTTTGCCCTTGTGGAAGGATGTATCAGGTGATCCAACCATAAGATGTTACAGTTCACTGATTCTTCATGGTGATGTGATGACTACAAGAAAGGGGGTCTTGATGGCGAGTTGGTTTAATGAGCACTCTGCTAATGGTTTGATGCAGGCTCCATACACTGTAGGAGAACAACATTAAGCTCTCATATGAGAGTCAGGTCTCTAAATGGAGGGCAGGTATGAAGGAGACTATGAGGCACATAAGACTGAAAGAGCCTTTATTGGGGCATAAGACGTCGATATTACTGCAAGATGGATTTTAAGGGAGCTGGACAGTAGACCTGCCTGTATCAGGAGAAGTATATAGTCCAGAATCTATATTGTCAGAGCCTCTACTGAATTCACATAGTTCTGGGCTGTCCATGCAGAACTGATAAATGAAATTGTTTTTAAATTGTTCACTTTATTAATGTAACTTCTGTTCACCATTCACTACACTTGCCTACACTGTAACTTCTGTTCCATATTGTAATTCAAACCCCATTTTAAAACACTCACTCCATTTTGTAAAAGCTTCCTCCAACCTTCATTTTGGCAAACCCTGCTGTAATCTTATTAGATTAGATGTGTGAATGAGGTATGTATGAATGATGGAATCAACCTCCAGCCCCAGCCTGTCCTGATGAGATAAAGTTCAAATACCAACGGCTGAAGACCTAGACAACAGCCCTAAACAAAGTAAGAAGCATCCACCCTAAAAAGAAAAGGACAACAGATCAACAGAAGGAATATCAAAGCCAGGTTCAAGGCTGAAAGTCACGCCTGCAATTGATGGGTGATCCATCTAAACCCAGAGGCAGCGTGACACAGCAAGACCTATAGACTTTGAATCCAAACTAAAAGCCTATAAAAAAGAAGGGTGAGATGAGAGGCTCTGGGTAACATTCTGCTGCCAACATGGAAGGACATCAGTGCCTGCCCAACAGAGATCCAGCTTGTCCTTGTGCCTGGCTTTCCTGGCCAGTTAGCCGCCACAAGCTACGAACCCAAGCTACAAAATCAAGCTATGAACTTAAGCTATCTTCAGGACTGGTAACTATGCAGCAGCTGCAGAACATTTGATGTGTGTGTGTGTGTGTGTGTAAGTATTAGGTATAATGTGTGTGTATAAGAATTAAGATATTAGTTGTTAGTCATGAATCAAATCATCATAATAAATGTGGCATCTTTGTCTTGTCCCCTTTAATAAGATCCTGCTGGTTTTTACTGGTCTAATATAATTGGTATAACATCCATATGGGAAATCTTTTCCACTTTGAGGAACAGTTTTCCTGGTGGAAGGTTCCTAGCTTTGTAAAATAATTTCCCGGTCCTGCTCACCCAGCCAACATGTGCAGCGATTATGTGTCTGGTTGCAATATTTGACCCTGGTTCTGTGATAGAATGCCCAGACAGGTGGGAAGACATATGAGAGGCTGACTGGACAGCTGATAGAATATAGTCTTGTCCTTCACAACATCCTCTGGCAAGGAATTCCACAGGTTGACTGTGTGTTGTGTAAAAAAAAATTCCTTTTAGAATATCTTTTAGCTCCTCTCTCTCTTTTCATGAGGGAGCTTTGCCAGAGAGTTGTAGAGAAACTAAGGTGACTGTAATCTGCATCAGGAACTCCTGAAAGGCCTTGAAATTGTTCACTGCAGAGGCTACCACCTTGTTCATAGATGACGAGTAGAGGTCCTCAGAAACTGAAAGCTTTGATCTTGCTCCTCTCTCTGTATTCCAGTGACTGAGGTCTTGCTAACAGAGCCATGGAATGGGGGGAGGGGGAGCACTCCTCCTCTTCCACAACAGCCAGGGATTGGTGGGCCCTCTATAGCCCCAACAGTGCCACAGTAGCATTCCATATGTGTACAGATAGGGCAGCAGGTCGAAGGCCAGACCAGTGCCAATCCTGGCATGCTAGTGGTTGAGATCTGTAGAGACCCTCAGGGTCTCTTGGTAGCACCACTCAGACACCAGCAGAGATGGGTCCCTGCTGGACACCAGCAAAAGGGTATGTCCTGGGTATTATGAGGAGTACATCTACTCCACAGTTAGCATTGATTGGTAAGGCACTATGAGTGCAGGTGGTGCTAAGAGTGGCTCTGGTGCATCCTGAGTCCATCCTGTCAGTGCCACAGTCCACATCCATGGGGAAATATTTCTGATGCCAGGCCCAGTGGAGTCTGCTCCTTTTCATCCATCTTCAGTGCCCTACAGGACTTGGTTTGCTTGTCACTCAACATCCTCCTTTCTCGCTATGAGATGACCAAGCTCCTTCTCAAGCTCATGTCTCAGGTGTCTGAGAAAGCCTCTTTCAGCACCTTGCTTCCATTTCTGAGATGCTGACAGCTTTGGTTTCAGGAGCAGTACTGATGCCAATGTTGATGCTTCATCTGGTTTCTGTGCAATTTTCTGTGCAGTTTTTGGAGCCACCTGCCTAACAGATGGAACACTAGAAGATGCAAACTTGAGCATTAAAGAGGTCTTTGAGATTGAAAGTAGAATCAGATCCAGTTGTCCTTATATTCTGGGTCTTGAACCCAGGCCTGAAGAGCTGCTAGGACATCTCCATGCTGCCACCCAGTGGGAGCTATAGTAACATTGCACTCCACTACCCATGACCCACAGAAGACACAGACAAAAGGAAGCCCCATCTCAAAGGGTCTGACAGACAGCAGCCTCCTGGCTCCTGACTCTCTATAAACTCAAGGGATGTTCCAGGAAGTGTCCAGGCAACAGCACAGATCTCCTGTAGCTTTCCTGACCACTCCTGTTCCATGTTCTTGAACGTCTTGAACTCCTGGCTTAAATCTCACTTCGATTTGGACCTCACTTCCTGACTCAGACCCTGAAAGTTGACTTGGACTCTGATCCTTGGTATTGACTCTGGCTTGGAACTTGACAATGAACCTCTATGCTGCTCTCAGCCTCAAGTTTGACCCTGCTCTGACTCCTAGTCCCAACAGCACTAGTCAGGATCCTGACACAGAAGAACCACAGATTACTCCCGCAGATTGGAGCTTTTGCCTTACATCTTTCAAATTGCAGGTTCTTTTAGAGAAGCAGAGGCAGATTGAGCCCTTGCCTGGGATGTGGGACTCTCCCAAGCAAAATAGGTATATGCTGTGCCCATCTTTCAGAAGAATTAGTTCATCACAGGACAGTCTAGACTTGCTTGATGCCTGCAGGATTTGAGTCCACCAATTCTAAGTCCCTGTCTGTTTAGCGGTTTTTGGTTCAACAAGCACTAGAACAGATTAGAGCGATCACAATACAGGAAAAAGTAGTTCTGAAGAGTTTCAGAAAATTTTTAAGAAGTTTGGCCAAACCTAAAGTCTAGAAGTTGCACACCAACTAGATTCTATCTCACTGGTATGGGTGATAAGAGGGAACTTAGGGAGTGTCACGGACACCCCACTCTTTATACCCTCACATGGGAGCAGAGAGCAGGGACACTGCTATTAAAAAAAACAACAACCCAGTTTCATGTGCACCTACACTGGGATCCGTACTGACGGAAACCCAAAGGACAATCACTTCTTGCAAACTGAAAAGGTCGATGAATCTGACATTCACTTTCTCTCTCCCCTCTCACACACAGAATTGCTCCCAAAGTATTTCTAGATTTAAGTCATCCATTGTTTAGTTTAACACTAAGTAATGGAAGAACAGTAGTTCAGTGAAAGATACTTCAACTGATTCATTTTTGTCTGCACTAATTACAGAGGTAGAAAATTTCCCACAGATGTTGTAGATGCCATTTTGCATTCTTAGAATTCCATGTTGATTTATACAATAGACCCCTTTTATACTATACCCTTTGAAAGTGTGTTCTCACACTACCTCTGCAGTGAATAACAGAATTTAAAGACTGAAGAAAGGCTTATTAGAGCATCTTTTTAGCTTCCCTGCCAATGCAAGAATGTTCCCTACAGCATATATTCAAATCTAGTTTTAAATGGATTTCACTAAGAATATTTCCATAACTTCCACTGAGAGACTATTCCACAGTCAGACCTTACTACTTCAACAAGTGTTCTGATGTTAAGCGTTATTTATTCCATTACTCCTAGTTAAACCCATTTGGCCTTCTCTGTGGTATGAGGCTCTGCTATATCTGCTTCCAAGTGGATTTAGCCTGTTTACATCAGGTTTTAACCCCCTTTTATGCAATTCCAAACCACTTCCAAATATAAATGTGCTACTGTAGCATGGGGTTGAAATTTAATTTAATTGTCTCTCTATAGTAATAATGAATATTTTACTAACTTCACCTAAGTACAATTGTAAGCAACAAATTATTTGGAGCTAAGGTTTGAGACCAATTAAAATTTCACAATACAGTTAAACTGTAACGGGAGTTCACATATAAACTCAATGAATAAGGAACCACATTTTCCTTTATTTTTTATAATCACCAAGCATGTTGTCAACATTTAACAATTATGTTTATATATCACTTCAATAGCCCTTTTGGGATGCATTAACTTTTACAGACATACAAAAAAAATCCCCACTTAAAAAGATTATAATCTAATAAGGCCTCATTCATCCACGTGGCTGGATCCTTATGCAAAACCCCATTTAAGCCAGGATAGATATGGAAACGTGATCAATGCGGATGTGATCTCAATCCTGCAAATAGTTTCTATCATGCATGGTCCCATTGATTTGGATCGGACACTAACTTATTTCAAACAACTAGGACTTTTCTTTTTTCTTCTCCTCCCCCTGCCCCAAAAACTGCTTTGCAGAATTTCTTCCCACCATGTCTCTCAAAGTGTTTGGCGTTTCATACAAATATACTTATAAAATTTAAGATTGAAGTTTAGTCTAATGGTCTCAGGTTTTTATTTACTTTATTTAAAGACATGTGCATTTGGGGCTTTTTTATTTTAAAGTCCTCTTCTTCCTCTAAAAAAAGAAAGCCTACTGTTCTGACAGCAGTCACATTCTTTACACATTTAAATGAACTCACATCTGCTGACCCCCCCCTCACTTGAAAACACATGGATAAAGAACACATAAATAAACCTTGTAAATTACTACACTCTAAAATGTGAAATGTTTCCTCAGGGGTGAGTGAATAATTTCAGTTTCCTAATGTGACTGATGTCAGGACAGATCTAAACCACTGCTCACTCCTCGGTAAAGAACTAAAAATAAATTACTTATTGGGAGTTCTGACATGGCTTTTTTTCCCTCTCATTTGTTTTGTTTTTTAAATGCAAAAACAAACAGAATTTAGGCTAATTTCTTTTTTCACAAAAGAAAAAACTAAACTCATGGAAAAAAATCTGTTGACATCATACCAACCAAAGGATTTCAGCAAATAGTTGATCTCTTAGTAGACGGAAATGTCATAACACTACATTAGCTCTCCCAAAGTGGATCTGTATATGAGCAATAACTGTGCACAAGATTCATTCTAATGCCTTAAAGTTTAGATGCAGGCAAAACTATTTAATGTCCAAAATTAAAAGAAGCTTTTTCTTTTGGCGCGTATCTTGTGAGTAAAAGCATTAACGAAAACTGAAAATAAATTTAAATATATGAGAAATAGCAAAGTAATCAAAACTGCATACCTTATAAGTAAATTTACTTGTATGCCCCTATTTTGGTCAGACAGTACATATTTTTTTTTAAGGATACTGTTTGGATACACTTTCCGAGTACCAGATGAGATAATGGAGTCCTTAACATGTGCTCACTCACTTCCCTCTTTACGTCAGACATATTCACGAGTTTATTCTTTTTTTTAAGGCTGTATATGACAGCACTATCTACTTAGATTTACGTTGTCTTCAGGATTAAATCAAAGTAACAAATATCACCATATGCTATGAGCCTCAAAAAGCTAACAAAGGTCAGAAACAGATAGAACTTGGATGGCAGAGTTCCTATAATCAACCAGATGCTGCAGAAAGTGGTGTTGACCCATTATGTAGAATTCTGCCCTGGATCAATGGTGCCAGTCTGCTATTTAGGGGCACAGTGTTGAGGATGGAAGGGTCATCTTTTGACTCTTTGACATATATGAAATTTAGGCTCAAATTCCTGAGCCACTTTTGAAAATGGGATTTAAGAACCTAGGCCACTTTTTGCAAGTGTAGGAGTGTCACTCTCAGGGCTCGTCCAGACTAGAGGGGGGAAATCGATCTTAGATACGCAACTTCAGCTACGTGAATAACGTAGCTGAAGTCGAATATCTAAGATCAGAGTACTCACCCGTCTAGACGGCGCGGGATCGATGTCCGCGGCTCTCCCTGTCGATTCCGGAACTCCGTTCGGGTTGATGGAGTTCCGGAATCTATATAAGCGCGCTCGGGGATCGATATATTGCGTCTAGATTAGACGCGATATATCGATCCCCGAGCAATCGATTTTAACCCGCCGATACGGCGGGGTAGTCTGGACGAGGGCTCAGTGCCTGTACAGATAATTCCATTCTGGCTACCTACATTCCCCCTACAGTTTCTATCAGACACTACACTTTTCATTTTCTACCCTAAACTGTTGGTTGTGTTGTTATGCGTTGTTAAACATCTCCCATGTTTTGATCCTAAGGGGGCTGACGCTGTGTTCCCTACAGTAGGGTGACCAGATGTCCTGATTTTATAGGGACAGTCCCAATTTTGAGATATTTTTCTTAAATAGGCTCCTATTACCCCCACCCCCATCCCGATTTTTCACACTTGCTGTCTGGTCACCCTATCCTACAGTGTGTACAACAGTAAAAGAATTAAAGTGCTTTGGGATGAAAAGCACCATTCGAATGTCAAGATAATATTGAACAGAAAATGACTGCACAGAATATATTTGCTTGAAACAATCAATATTTGAGTTAGCAATTAAAAGTAGGTCTCAGGGCATTTTATACCCCAGATGTTAATGCCTAAGGAAGACAGATATTAACCATCACTCAATCAATTAAAAACAATTTTTAAAAATCAATTACACAGAATAAATAGATGTAAATGATTACAAACACTTGTGTGCATATTTTCCTTCTATACAGAAAGAGAGAGAAGCACCATAGCCAGCTATCAGAACACTACTACACATCCAAGAGTCGGCTGCCTTTTTTAACAATTTGTTCATAGTATTACAGTTCAGACAGAAGCAAAAGTCACAGGAACCCATGACTTTCCTGCAATCCTCTCTAGAAACCTGTTACGGAGGGCCAATCCCTATTGCAATCCAGCATCTATACTGAGAAAACCTCATCTTCTCATGGGGATTATAGCAGACTCGATTCTTGAATCTACACGTTCACCATTTGTTTCCTTCCTACATTTATAACTTGGAGGACTGGCTGGACCAACAACTCTGTTTAGAAGAGTAGATACCATAATCCATGCCTTTACAATAGCTGAAGTGTCAATATGATGTATTTGGAGCTAAGCCTTATGAATACTCAAGTAGAAACAGTTGCAACTACCTGCCTACTTAATATATAGAACAGGGGTCGGCAACCTCTGGTACGTGGCTCGCCAAGATAAGCACCCTGCTGCGTCAGCAGGTTCGGCTGATCGCGGCTCCCACTGGCCGCAGTTTGCCGTCCCAAGCCAATGGGGGCGGCGGAAAGTGGAGCAGGCGAGGGCTGTGCTAGCCACAGCTTCCCATCGCCCCCATTGGGCTGGGATGGCGAACCGCGGCCAGTGGGAGCTGCGATCAGCAGAACCTGCCAACACGGCAGGTAAATAAACTGGTCCGGCCCAAAAGGGTGCTTACCCTGGCGAGCTGCGTGCCAGAGGTTGCCGACCCCGACATAGAGCATGGCATCTGTGCTCTGGGATCTGTACTGGTTACCAACTGGCTTCCAAGTAGAACTGACAGTGTTTATTCTAACCTATTATATTCTATACGATACTTGGATGCGCCTACTTGAGAGACTGCCTCTCCCCCTATGCAACACTGCTGCAGCTATAGACTGTATCAACTCTCAAGTTAGAATACCCTCACTATCAAGAGGGTAGAGCTGGCAGACTGATGTCCAAGACTTTACTCATTTAAGGCTCAAAATAGTGCAATTTTACTAACATTTAGGGCATGCTGCATGGCCCAACTGTTTCTTTTGGCTTTTTGGGTGTTGCTAGAATACAGGTGGCACAGGGTGAAGTTTGAGGTATTGTGGGATATGAGGCAGTATCTTATTGGGACTCTCAGGCCATGGCTACACTAGAGAGTTGCAGCGCTGGTGAGGGGGTTACAGCGCTGCAACTTAGGATGTGGCCACACTTGCAAAGCACGGCCAGTGCTGCAACTCTGTGGTTGCAGCGCTGGCTGTACACCCGGTCGAGCCTCGGGTGTAGTGATTCCAGCGCTGGTAATCCAGCGCTGGTCAGCAAGTGTGGACCCCACCAGCGCTTTTATTGACCTCCGGGGTATAAGGAGGTATCCCAGAATTCCTGTCCACAACAAACCGGAAGAAAGGGAGAGCTCGGAGTTCAGCCAAATTGCTTATTTAAAAAACAAACACAGCTCCTGTTTGCTGAGCGAGCGGAGGCAGACAGGGGAATTACTTTGGAATGTTCACAGCTGTTTGCTTGAAGAGAGAAACAGCACGCTCACACGGCAGAGGGGGAGGGGGAAGTCCGTGTTGAGCAGATGCTTATCTGGTGGCTATTTAGGAGTGCATAATTTGCATTTAGTGAATGAGAGAGGGGTGGGGGAAGGGGGTCAGAACTTTTAAAATGATTGAAGGTAGGCACTGTTCAGTGTCTTCCAGTCCTTAGAACTTGCAAGGCAGGGAGCTGAGAACAGTGTCAACTCCAAAAATCCATTCTGTCTGTCTCCTCCACGCTCCCTGTCACATTCCACCCCACCCCCCTCTTTTGAAAAGCACGTTGCAGCCACTTGAATGCTGGGATAGCTGCCCACAATGCACCACTCCCAACAGCGCTGCAAATGCTGCAAATGTGGCCACACTGCAGCGCTGGTAGCTGTCAGTGTGGCCAAACTGCAGCGCTGGCCCTACACAGCTGTACGAACACAGCTGTAACTACCAGCGCTGCAGAACTGTAAGGCCTTGGGTACACTCACACTTTACAGCGCTGCAACTGGGATGTGAAAAAACACCCCCGAGCGCTGCAAGATACAGCGTTGTAAAGCGTCGGTGTAATCAGGGCAGCAGCGCTGGGAGCTACACCCGTAAGGGATGTGGTTTACATGCAGCGCTGGGAGAGCTCTCTCCCAGCGCTGCCGCTTTGACTATACTCACACTTCAAAGCGCTGCCGGGGCAGCGCTTTGAAATTCCAAATGTAGCCATACCCTTAGTGTAGCCATGGCCTCAGTTGTTGTAAAGCGATGAAGCTGATTGAATAATTGTGACAAATCATTTCCAGTGATGGCAGAGTGCTAAGGTGAATATTTTGTGATGTATTTTCCTAAATAAAAAGAAAAATAAAATAAAGACCAAATCCATCTTCTTAAATTACTTTACTTGATGTTAATACAAAGCTCAATCTGTTCTGAAGCATTCTAAAATCCATATGCTTATTCAGATTGTCTTGAAAATTGCTGAGCCTGTGCTCCAAAAGGAGTTCCTGAAATGCAGACACCTTAAAAAGTAATATCAAATTTTGTGGGTTTCTTTTATAATTTTTTTTTTTGCATACACCTGTGGTTCAGACTATGGATATGATCAGCCCCAAACTGACATTCCCAACTGGAGTCTGATCTCAGCTAGTGACAGGCTTTCCTTGCTGCTTTGAGGAAACAATATTTAAGAAAGACTTTTGAAGCACAAGTTGGATTTACAATGTGACTTGAGCCAAGCTGATGAACAGGAGAAAGGGATTTACCTGCATGTAGCAGGACTGGGGCTCTGTTGCCAGTCAGAGTAACTGAGGGCATGTCTACACTATAAACTTGAGTGGACCTATGTTACGTTGACTTACAGCCACCACAGTAATTACTGCAGTGGTTCATTACCACACTGCCCTTCTTCTGTCAGCAGTGCACTTCCTCACCAGGAGCACTTCCCACTGACTAAAGAGGGGTAGTATGTGTGCGGGGGGAGGGGGAGGGGTTGACAGCTGTAGCTCCCTGCTGGTAGCCCAGCACCCCACAGCAGTCTCCCCCCGCCCCTCAGCTTCTCAGCTCCCCTCTGGGAATGAGGCTGGACACCAAGTGCAGAGTTCCCTGCCGGGCACAGTCATGCTCCCAGTCGGGAGCTGGAAGCTGAGACACCAGGGGGACAACTGGGCTCCCAGCAGAGTGATTCGTGCCCAGAGTCTGGTCAGCTGCCAGACTCCTGGCGGGGAGCAGAGAGCCCAGAGGCGCAGACTAGCTCTCCGCGGAGAGTGAAAAGCCTGGACAGCAGCCCGGTTTGGAGCCAAAACTGGGCTGCAGCCCGGTTGGGGACTCAAGAGGCAGCTTTCTTGTCAATTTCATGGCTCTGCTGGAGCCATGAAATTGACAAGAATGACAACCAATAGATGTAAGTAACACAGTGTCTACAGGGACACTGCATGGCCCTAACTACACCTCATAAAACCTATGCCTCTGGTAGAGGTGGCATTATGTCGGTGTATTAGAGCACTAACATTGACAGGAGCAAGGTTGTCGTGCATACACTGATATAATTAAGTTGATGTAGGCTGCTTTCAGTTAACCTACTGCTGTAGGGCAGTGGTTCTCAAAGTTTTTTTTTTTTTGCGGACCACTTGAAAATTGCTGAGGGTCTCGGTGGACCACTTAATGATCTTTCCAAATGTTGTTTACACTGTTAGCTAGCTATTGTAAAGCCCTTTGGATAAAAGTACTATATATAAAAAAAAACTTAATAATAAATTTTTTTTTGTTCTACAAATAAAAGCACACAACTCATATTTTAATATCAGTAGTCTTACCTTTCTAATACAATGGAAATGCCCTCTCCCCCCTACCATGGCAGCCCCTGAGCTGGGGCTGGGAAGGAGAGGAGTCTCTCCCGGCAGCTGCAGCCCTGGAGCTGGGGAAAGACGCCTCTTTCTCTGATCGCCACAGCCCTGCACGTCCCAAATTCCTCCCACCCCCTCTTCTCACCCTCACTATCCTTTCCCACCTCCCCGCTATTCCTCCCCAAGGCCACCACCTCACCTTACATGTGCGATTTCTCCAGGGTCCAGGCACCTAATTAGTGAAGCCACGCCTGCGCGGCTCTGCTAATTAGGTGGGTGGCCCTCCATTCTCTCATGTGTGGCCACCCAGGCACACACCTTAGAGGGAACTATCCGCAGAACACCTGAATGGCGCTCGGGGACCATTGGCAGTCCACAGATCACAGTTTGAGAACCTCTGCTGTAGGGTAAACCAGGCCTGGAGTGACTCAAGTAAACATGCTGTGAGCATTGAACCCAAGTAGCACCCAGGTACTGCAAGTCTGAGTAGTGCTGTCAATAACTTTCTGAGAATATATGTTGTGCACATTAGTCACTCTCCACCTGCATTCTGCAAATTTTACCAAGAAAAAAACATCTGGGTTAAGAACCAAATGTTTCAAAGTGCTCTAAAACCCACATGTACTCCTGCCAGATTTTGAAGGGAAGGTATATTTTGGTGTGTACAAAGAGAAAACTATGCAAAAGGAAGCTGAAGCTATCAGCAGGTTCTTGCTATTTTCCTCAGACCAGCTTCCCTAGTTTCTTTGCAAAATGTATATATCTGCACGGAGGCATTTTCCATCTGGAAAGCACTTCTTTATAGGTGTAGTACATACTTGGGCTGCTGCTCCTTTTCCTTCCAGCCCCCTAGGCAAACACTCACTAAAGGTCGTGCCCACTGACTGTTCAAAAAGTAATACAGACCCATATCTGGGGTGAGTTTCTGTCCCCTGAAAGCCCCAGTGCTTTAGGGGTCTGGTGCCAAAGTTTAAAGAAATAAGATGACCAAACTTGCCATAAAGTTCAAACAACTCCTCCCCAGCATTTATGCTGGGGTTCCAGGCTGGCCCCAGTCATCTGAAGGTACCACCCAAATTAACACATGAGAGACTAACAACAGTTCCAGCTCTCTTGCCCTCAGAGAAGGAGCCTGTTTATTATCCAACTCCCATTCCCGGTATTCCCCATACACATTCCAGCAGCCCTTCTTAGGGTCACTCATCTGAGGAATCCCTCCAGATGGCTAAGAGAGAAGGGAGCTTTGCTGCACCTACACTTCAAGACTCTCGTCCCACACAGACAGTCTTGGACCTCCTCAAGCCACAAACTGTCACCTGGGACTACCGCCTTGTCATAAACAGATTGTTAAGGGTTAATGTCTCTTGTACCTGTAAAGGGTTACAAGCAGGGAACTGGACACCTGACCAGAAGACCAATCAGAAGACAAGATACTTTTAAATTTGGGTGGAGGGAAGCTTTTGTGTGTGTTCTTTGTCCGTTATGTGTTCTTCTCTCAGAGGGTCTGAGAGAGACCAGACATTACTAGAGGCTCTCTAAGTTTCTTTTCAAATAGTAAGCAAAAACAGGCGGTTTAGGCTTTTTGATTGTTTTACTCTATTTGCAATTGTGGATCTGGCTGGGTAACTTTTATATGTGTACTTGCTGGGAATATTTGATTTGTATTGGTACTGGGGGGAAAGTCTCTTTCTGGTGTTTGTAAGCTATAGGAGCCTGTATATTTACATCTTGAAGTTACAGAGATAATTCTTTACTTTTTCCTTTCTTTTATTAAAAGATTTCTTTTTAGAGAACCTGATTGATTTTTTCCCCTTGTTTCCCTTGTTTTATTCCAGGGGATTGGGATAAGATTGGGGTGGGGGAGACGGGAGGGGGGAGAGAGAGAATCTCTCTCCGTTTTCCTTGAATCTGTTTGCCTCTTTGTGGAAGGGAAGGGAGATGCTTCTCTGTAGGTGATTTAGAGGTTGGATACTGATCTCTCAGGATAGCCCAGGGAGGGAAATTCTAAGGGGGGAAAAGGTTGGGGGAATGGTTTATTTCTCCTTGTTTTAAGAACCCAAGGGATCTGGGTCCTTGGGGTCCCCAGGGAAGGTTGGGGAGGTCGGAGTGCCCCAAAATACTATATTTTTGGGTGGTGGCAGTGCTATCAGATCTAAGCTGGTAATTAAGCCTAGAGGATTCAGGTGCTAGTATCTCATTTTCTGAACTCTAAGGTTCAGATCTGAGAAGGAATGCTATGGCACACCTCTCTATTAATGGCTGCTTCATTTCCTGGGTCTCTTTGTAATAAACATCCTGGAATGAATAGCATGGCCCCAGGGAACTCCTTCCTTAGTCTTAAAGGGCCAGTGCATCACATTATACCAACCCCAGTTTAGTCTCTCATGTTGCTATATCACAGCACATTCTTCTGGCTCACAATTTTCAGAACTCTGTTAGTCTTGCAAGACTAGCTTTTTAACTGGGGTTAATCTGCAAAAGATGAGATGGACAGCAATCCTATAATCCAGCTGTTTGTATCAACGGAAGAGGCAGAGCAGCTCAGGAGCTAGGAATGTAAGACTCAAGTCTAGAGATGGAATTGCCCATAAATTCAAAGGCACCGTAGCTTTAAGTTATGCATCTGAACCTGTATTTCTTTAAATAGCCAGTAAGATCTGACAGCACAGACTCTCTCCACTGCACATAATTCTAAGTAAACTTCTCCCTGGAAATAATTGTTTTGGCTTTTTACAGGCACTGTGCTTCACTGAACTGTCTGCATACATGTTTCAGCCATCACAATTTGTTTAATCTGTTCTATGAGCCACACGAGATAGAGACAAAGCTGTTATAGTTCACTAGTCTGTATGAAGGGTAATTGAAATTTCTATTAGCTAGAAGAAGCCAAGCAAAGCATTACAATGCTTAACAGGAAACCCTCTACATGAACTTGAGGCAGGACGTAAAATACAAATTAGACATTCTCTCATAAAGTAACCACTCATTGAAAGATCCACATTTCTTAACAAGCCAGTGCAAATTACCAGGTACACAAAGCTTTCATTTTTAGCACAATCCCGTTTCTGTTGCAATTTAAGTTTGACTCATTCACAGAAAAGGCATGACCACAATTTTAGTGCAAAATGATAAGTCAGTCATTCTTCTGTGGCTCTGCTGATCTGTGGCTCTCTGTTCCCTTGTGCTAATGCTGCATGTTGATTTGTTGGTTTCACTTCATTCTTCACATTTCTCTCTGATTTACGGTCAGGAGTTTCTTTGATATCCTTAAGTTTATATTACAAAATTAAATCTGTGGGCACATTTGATCACTTCAAACAGGAGGAGCATTTTTTTTTTAAACTCTTCATGTACTTAAGTCCTTCAGAAGGAGTTTTCCCACAAATCCTTACCAGCTTAACTTTCTCCCGGGATTATGAGCCTCAATATGCTGTAACCAAGATGGAGCTTCAACACTACTGTGCTCTGTTAGTAGCCTTAACATTGCTTCAAAACCATGGGAAATGATGTCATGTGTAAGGCTACATCTACATTACAAGCGCTACAGTGGCACAGTTGCAGCTACACTGCAGTACAGACACTTGCTTCAGTGATAAAAGGGGTTTTTCTGTCACCGTAGTAAAGCCAACCTCTTGAGATGAATTCTTCTGTTGACCTAGTAGTGTCTATACTGGGGCTTAGATCAGCTTAACAACATCTCTCAGGAGTGTGAAAATTTCCAGAACAATGTAGCTATGTCGCCCTAAGATTTAGATGTAGATGAGGCCTACATCTGAATCAGAAACCTTACTTCAGTGTGACTTTGCAATTGCTCACTGTAAGTTATACAGTCATACTAAAAAATGTGAATCTGCCCCTGCCCCATCCTCTTCCATTCCTTGGCATCCACCCACACCTCTTTTTCTAAATATCTGTCTATAGTACTTACATGGCCCCTCCACACACACACACACACACACACTCGCATTACTGAAGCATCTGAGCACCTTACATTCTTTCAATGTAGTTCTCTTCGTCACCCCATGAGGTAGTAACGTAGTACGTATGCGCACTGAGCACTGAGGCACAAGCCAGACTGATTTGCTGAAAGACACACAGGAAGTCTGTAGCGGAGCAGGAAATTGAACGCAGGTCTCCCAAGTCCCAGGCTAACCACTACACCAGTAAGTCCTGAACTTTATGCCGTGACCCCCTTTGCACTCATATCTGTTAATGCAACTCCCCGGTACTTAGTAGTCAGGCTGGATTTGCGCAAACACTCCTTACACAGTCTACTTTGAAAACTATGGGTGGCTAGCCAGGCCCAGATTAGCCACTGTGAGCTTGCTGCACTTACTTGCACAGGGGCACCAACTACCAGACTAAACAAAAAGGAGAGGCAACTGAAGGCCCGAGGGCCACATTCAACCTGTCAGATCATTTTATTTGGTCCTCCACCCTGCATGCTGGGGGTAGGGGGGAATCCCCACCTTTCCTGATCTCACTGCGTTGGTTCTGCATCCACCACATGGAGCTTGGGACCTTCTGCTGACCATAGAAATCATGCTGCTGCTGCGAGAGCACAATATTGCTCCTGGAGCAGATGGTGTTGCCCAGCTGTCTGCTTAAGCTTTCTTGCATTTTCTCCCCTCCCTCCATTCCCCCAATCTCACAGCCCCCCTGGTGACCTCTGCATCATGACCTACAGTGTGGGAACCTCTGCACCAGACCATCCTTCCTCTCTTCAAGTATATCAGTTTCATAAGTCATGCAATGTATTACTAAGATAATTACTGGTGTACAGTAGCTAACCCCCAGACATTGCAGGAAATGTTCTCCATCATTACAACTGATCCAAACACAAAGCCAATCACAACAGAGTTCTATGTTGGCCAAGCCACCACTTCATTCAAAATATTACTATTTTCCCTTAGATCATAAAGCCGCTTGCACCTCTTCTTGCAGACAACCATATGTACTGCAACTGCACATCACCTGACAAGAGGCCAGAATAAGTCTTTTGAGAGATGCCAGTACCAAATTATGGACTGGATGGCTGAAAACATGCAAGGAAAAAAGTTCAACTAAATGGTGCTGAGATTAAAATAATTTAGGGTTTTTGGAACCCTAGCACCTTGAAGTCCAACCACCTTACACTCAGATTGAAGGAGCAGAGAAGGGGAGTGAGAATTGGAGAAACTAGGGACATGCAGGAGTTATGAGTGGATGGGAATGTGAAATGAACCATAGCAGGGCTGGAACATAAGCTTCACTCCTCTCTGGTGGAAGGAAATCTGACACTGCTACTGGTGTTTGATTCAGGACAGAAGGGGGAAAAGAAAAAACACAGCAATTTAATTCAAAGGAATTCAGAATAGTAAACATGTAGACATTTAACAATCTTTATTAATACTGATAATGTATTGTGAATGATATTAAGATCCCAAAATGCTTGCCACACTCTATACAAAATACATTTATCCAAACATCCTGCTTCATCATCAAAATGCAGCCACATCTGTGGCAGGAAGCCATGATCTTTGAACAGCATATAACAGGGCAGACGGGACTTATGCTTTATTGAACTGAAAGTGCAAATGAATGTTAGGTAGGTTAGAATGAATAATCACTCAATTTTAGCTGGGACCCTGGGTCAATATCTTGGCTCTTGCAAAAAGTGCCAAAAATATTCAATAATCAGTATTTGAAAGACTGCACCTTAAGTAATACAGTGTTGGCAGCACTGTGACAGGGCACAGATTCAGAAGATGACTACCACTGAAAGAATCAAACTTGTGAGAAATTATCATCAAAATTTTAGGTAACTTGCCCAAAGATATTAAACAAAACAGTACATTTCTCTCTAAACACATAAGCTATTTACCTCTAAAAGTACTATTTGTTTTAAGGCCCGGACGATAGGCATGTCCAGAGTCTAGTAAAACAGTGCAAGAGGAGGTTATTATGCTACCGCACCGCCTACCAGGATGACAACAAAGTTACCTCAATTTTCACAAATATTTACCCCCTATCCTTCCAAAAAAGCAAAATTGAGGAAAGCAGTTTGATAAGGGGTTCTATTTTACTTTTCCAAGGAGTTACTACTAATGAACTTTAACAATTTTAATGTCACTTTGAAGTAGATAAAATCCTTTGAAGCAATTGATAAGCTTTTCCTTAAGGTTCTGATATAGTCCATAAAAGTTTGCATCTGCAGACATGGCAGGACCAGAATCATTCATTCACAACACTCCCCTCTTCTTTCTTAATACCCTTAGCTGATTATATCTTAGTGTTGGGGGGAAAAATTCCCAACAAAATTTCTGGGAAGCCTAGACTGGAACTAGTTTAAGATATTCCCAGTACTTAGAAAGTGTCTTTTTTTGTCTTCAGAGACATAAGAGCAACTTTTTTTGTTTGTTTGTTTATAAACAGAGCAATTCAAGTCTCAATCTATCATCCTCTAGCCCAGGGGTCGGTCAGAAGTGGTGTGCCGAGTCTTCATTTATTCACTCTAATTTAAGGTTTCGCGTGCCAGTAATACATTTAAACATTTTTAGAAGGTCTCATTCTATAAGTCTATAATATATAATTAAACTATTGTTGTATGTAAAGTAAATAAGGTTTTTAAAACATTAAAGAAGCTTTATTTAAAATTAAAGTGCAGAGCCCCCTGGTCTGGTGGCCAGGACCCAGGCAGTGTGAGTGCCACTGAAAATCAGCTTGCATGCCGCCTTTGGCACGCGCGCCATAGGTTGCCTATCTCTGCTCTAGCCGGACTATCAATGTTGGGCCTTTAAATTATCCTCTATTTTGGAAAATAAATCCCTTTGAGTTCTTACCTTGTCACTTGCTTTTTTTCCAGATTTCTTCTTTTTAGGATTATCCTTCCAGAGGGATTCTACAGCTACATATCCTTGCAGACTCCAGTCATACAATCTTGAACCAGTGACCTTTAAAACAAGAGGTTAGAAGATCAATCAGTTTAAGAACCATCTGAGAAGGGTTTATTCTTCCTACAATTTAAACGGTTCCATAATCCACCAAGACCCTTAACTGGGACTGCTTTACAAAACATTCATGCTGCTCAAGTATGGAATATACAGCTCCACTAAAAACAGACCATAAAAAGGACGACAACAAACAATACCCACACAAATGGTTTAATTTGATACAGTGTTCGGAACAAAGTATAAAGAGAGATGGATTTTAAAATAATCTTAAGCAATTCTGAAATGTAAGCAATTTAGGGGTTTTGAAACCGTAGTACACTGCATTCTATGCATTTCAGATTTTGCAATTTTAAAACTGTATTACAAAGACTAAAATCTGTCTTAGAAAGATTAGTAATATTTTCCCTATTGATTTTGCCACCATTTGGCAATTTTATATTTCACAGCTTTGCTCCAACAACAGGAATCAACATAAGTAGCTCCCTTCTGATTACTTTTGTCTGTCCACCATCACCACAAATGTCAGCAAGATTATGCATAGTTCTCTGAAAAGTGTCTGTTAGTAAACTCCTAATGAACAAAGAAACTAGTCAAGCCCACAGTTTTGGCTCTATCCCACCAAAATAGAGTTGCCCTGAGGCCTGCCCCCACTCAGCCTTCTCCCCGAGGCCCTGCCTATGACCCACCCCCTAAGGGCCCCACCACGCCTCTCTCCAACCCCACTCCCAAGAGCCCCCGTGCCCACACCTCTCTGCCTCAGGGTGTGAGTAGCAGGGGCCATATGGAAAGCAACAGAGAAATGTGAGTGAGGGTGGGACGGCCATGAGGGAAAGGGGCAGAGAAACAAGAGCAGCAGGGGCCATGTGGGAAGAGCAGGATGTGGGAGCAGGGCCTTGGGGCAGAGCATAGGAGGGGCCATGGCTCGGGCACCATTTCGGTGATGGCGCTCCAAAGGCGGCAGGCCGGTGGTACATCCTGTTTGGGAAGGTTTAGCCTCCCCTAGCCTATTATACCCGCTGCCACTGTCTTTAGCCAAAGGCTGAAAATGAAAAATGGCCTCATACTGGCTTTCTTTCAGATGGCAAAGAACAAAAGAAATGGACATTCTGCTTGCCTAGATACCTACTAAATACAATTTTTAGACTGGAAGCTCTTCAGGGCATAGACTATATCTTATGATGTTTGTACAGCAGCTAGCACAATCAAGTCCTGAACCTGACTGAGGCCTCTAGAGGAGCGTTTCTCAACCAGGGGCTCTGAGGGTACGCAGAGATCTTCCAAGGCTACATCAACTCATCTAGATATTTGCCAAGTTTTATAACAGGCTACATAAAAAGCACTAGTGAAGTCAGTGCAAACTAAATTTTCATACAGACACTGACTTGTTTATACTTCTCCATATACTATACACTGAAATATAAGTACAATATTTATATTACAGCTGATTTATTATATGGTAAAAAGAGGAAGTAAGCAATTTTTCAGAAATCGTGTGCAGTGACATTTTTATGCCTGATTTTGTAAGCAGGTCGTTTTTAAATAAGGTGAAACTTGGGGTATGCAAGACAAACCAGACTCCTGAAAGGGGTACAGCAGTCTGGAAAGGTGGAGAGCCACTGCTCTAGACTATATTGTAAATTTTATGCACACACCCCACACCCCACTTTTGGAGGAGTAAGGATAACAAAAATGTGTGTTTGTTCCATCCAAACTGCAATGAGGAGCAACTTCTTCTCTGTGGAGTTAGAACATAAGAAAGACAAGTTCTTTTCTGAGTGCGGTCAGATCTGCCATTCAAATCCAAATAGTTAGGATTTTTAAATGCAGGTCAGATCAACAGCTTGTCTACCTATCTACAAGTTTCTAATGAACCCACCACATATCCTTGAGAGGGGGAAAATAATGTACAACCTACAGGAACCTTCCTCCTGCCGTAAATCAAGTTGACTTTTCAAATGGTAAGCAGCAGCCATAGCATTCCATTCCCTCAGTCACCCTTTGCAGGATCCTTCTCAGACCTTCATTACAATGCACCATTAACCTTTACTGTTTAAGCTAAGAGAAGGCTTCACCATACGGCATACTCCACATCAGTGTGTGGTTAAAGATACACACCTTGTTACCAATTAGAATAGGAAAATGGACTAAAAAGAACCAATAACTGAGCCCAACAGGAAGTCATATCCATACACTGTACTTACAGACAATACAATTATTTTAAAACTAAATTCACTCTGAATACAGGAAAGAATTGTGACAAATAAGTTTTCTAGTCAGACACCTAGATCTGAGATGCAGGCTGTCTTTGGACAAGTTGTCTTTAAAAAAAAAAAAAAAGGCATACTTAATCTGTTTGGCCACCAGTTAAACTAGTTTAAGTAGGTCAATTTTTAGATATAAACAAGTTGCTAGTTGGCATGCTGTATTTAGAGAAATAAGATTTTTATCTGCATTTGATGGTGGTAAGGGCAGTAATAAAAGAAAAAAAGCAAACACCCAGAGACCTGGCAATGAATGTGCTATACCTCTCCAAAATCCTCGCAGGCACTGACGGTATAAACCTTTGTACTGTTGTCTAGCTTTTGAAATGTTTTCTCCCAAGTATTTAGACAAACTAGTAAGTTGCTTCAGAACAGTTTATACTTCATTAGCTAAAGATTTTGCTTCCTCTGAACATGGAATGGTGCAGTTATGTGGGGATCATCATTAGAAAGCTGCAAGTGCAAACTTACCAGAGTAAAGATAAAAAAACACTCCTTTTATCTGTGGTGCCAGTACGAATACAGCTATCAAAACAAGATGAAGGAAAACCAACAACTGTCTGTAGGCAGCAGCTGCTTTTTCCTGGTTATAAAAATTCCTCCAGTACATGCTCTTTAATCTATACACAGCAAAGGGCAACATGATGCAAAAAAATGTCAACTGTGATAAAGTATTGATTTAATCTCTTATTTTGGGTCTCTACATTGTTTTTAAGATTGAAGATTTTCAAGCTGCATATGGGCTCAGTCCTGCATTTGTTACAAACCTAAATATCCCAGAGTTCACTATATTTGAGTTCATGGAATTCGGTGGAGTTACGAATGTACAATGACTGCAGAACTGGGCCCTTATTTTCACATTTTGAAATTCTTTTTTGTGAGTAAGAAAACTGGGAAAAATTAAATCAGAGAAAAAACACTTAACAGCATAAACAAAAACTGCAAGCAACAAACTTAGGGCTTCAGACAGACAGAAACAAAATATTTCCAAAGCACAGACTATGCATTTAAATTATAACGTCCATCCCTTGTCTATATGCTTATAGCTCCAGGGGTATGTAATTTCCGAAGTGTTAGGTACAGTCCTGTAGATTTAACATTCCCGTTTTTTCAAAAAATATTAGCTCTGATGGAGCTATGTTCAAGAGCTTTGCCACATTCCAGTTTCTCTCCTTTTACTTGCTGGAGTTGTCCCGGCAAGTAAAAAGGAGTAATACAAAATCTCAGACTTTCAACTGAGAGCTTTCAGAAGACAACAGTTTCTCCAGGCCTTCAGAAAAGTATTTTAGTAACTCCAGATTTGGCTTAAACCGAAAGATGACAAAATATAGTTCCTCTTCATTAGTGTTAAATTCCAGCATGCCAAAATACCTCCTAACTTCCACTGAATTCAGCATAAAAGAGCAAATATGTTTAACTCCACGATAATATTTAAACAAACACTGAAAAGTCAGACTGACAAGTTGTCAGGAGAGGTTCTGAAGAAACCTGAAAATGGGCTTATGTTCTGCTTAGTGTCCCCTAAATACCTCTGGGCCTAGGGCAATAGAGTAGACCCTTGGAGTTGCGAACACCTCAAGAATGGAGGTTGTTCATAACTCTGAAATGTTGGTAACTGAACAAAACATTATGGTTGTTCTTTTAAAAGTTTACAACTGAACGTTGACTTAATACAGCTTTGAATCTTTAGAAGAAAAATGTGATTTTCCTCCCCCATTTTTTTTAGTAGTTTACATTTAACACAGTACTGTACTTCAGCTTTTTTGTGTGTGTTTGTCTGTCTCTGCTGCTGTCGGATCATGTAGATCCGGTTCCAAATGAGGTATGCGGTTGATGGGTCAATTTGTAACTCTGGTGTTCGTAACTCTGAGGTTCTACTGTAGCCCCAAGCACTTTCCCCTTCTTATTGTGTACACAGAAAATTAACTACAGTATTCTATTTCAATACATGTAGGTTATCAAGCAGGATTAAGGGTAATGGCTCTCTATCAGTACAGCCTTTTGGGAACCTTAACTGAGAATTTGCTGACTTTTAACATTTATATTGTAACCTTTAAACACTGTAGTCAGTTTAGTTTACTGTCAAGGGAATAAATCTTGACAACAGCTGTGCACTGGCAAAGGTTTATCCTTGCAGGAAGCAGTGAGCATGAATAAAAATGACTAGTACGTGTGCTGTATTATGCAAGTTGGGAAGACTCAATACTGAGGATTATTAAAAATCACTGAAAACTTTTCTGTGGTGCAAAGAGGTTGATTTTGGTAGTTTAGTAGCAGATGCTTTTTCCAGATTGAAGCTGAACCAGAGGTAAGTGCAAAATTCAGGTAAGTGTAATAACAGATATATATTTTATCTTGGATAGAAAGCAGAACAGCTTTAAAACACCAGTGGAAGTTCTGCCAAAGCCACAAATATTACAACAATCTGTCCAAGTTTGTCTCCTTGGTGCAGGTCAAAGACAGCTCACCAGATATTCACAACACAGAGCTTTACATTTTGCGATCTTGTGATAAACAGCTACAAGTTTGTTCTCCATAAGAATGGTGCCTGGAGAAAAAGTCTTTTAGATTTCCAGTTACAGAAAGTAATGCCTAGAAACTATCCTTGATCATTAAGTTTAACGATTCAACTTGCTGAGCAACTGTGGAACAGATCAGGCTGCTATTGTACTCCCTGTGTACTTGGTATTTCAGAGCTTCTGTAGCCAATACACCTCATTCAGCAATACAAACATTGAAAGGGATGTGACTTTTCTTATAGCCAGATGTGCAGGACCTGTATCACAATCCCAAACTGTACTCTGCTTAGTATATTTCCTAGTTCTTTGATGAGCTAACCTTTCTCTAGTGGAAAGCCTTAATTAAGAGATGAATGTGCTCCTTTGTACTTTTAGGTATTTGGCAATATTCAACATAGTGTACAAACATCAGGACTGTGTGACACCCAAGGAAGTGCAGAGTGGTAAGCTCAATACAGAATAATTCACATTTTAAAAGCTAAATAAAATAAAATAAAATAAAATAAAATAAAATAAAATAAAATAAAAAAATACATTTTTTCCAAAGAGCCATGTTAGAAAAATGTTCATGTTTGAATTGTTCCCAAATTAAAGGACTCAAACATTTAAAACAGAAGACCACGTTAATTTTATTCATGTCTTATTAATTAATCTTAAACTTTTACTACTACATCTTAGGTCAAATCAAGAAAATCCTGGACTTCTAAGTATCAGAGGGGTAGCCGTGTTAGTCTGGATCTGTAAAAGCAGCAAAGAATCCTGTGGCACCTTATAGACTAACAGACGTTTTGGAGCATGAGCTTTCGTGGGTGAATACCCACTTCCTCAGATGCATGTAGTGGAAATTTCCAGGGGCAGGTATATATATGCTAGCAAGCAAGCTAGAGATAACGAAGTCAGTTCAATTAGGGAGGATGAGGCCCTGTTCTAGCAGTTGAGGTGTGAAAACCAAGAGAGGAGAAACTGGTTCTGTAGTTGGCAAGCCATTCACAGTCTTTGTTCAATCCTGAGCTGATGGTGTCAAATTTGCAGATGAACTGAAGCTCAGCAGTTTCTCTTTGAAGTCTGGTCCTGAAGTTTTTTTACTGCAGGATGGCCACCTTAAGGTCTGCTATAGTGTGGCCAGGGAGGTTGAAGTGCTCTCCTACAGGTTTTTGTATATTGCCATTCCTAATGTCTGATTTTTGTCCATTTATCCTTTTCCATAGAGACTGTTCAGTTTGGCCAATGTACATAGCAGAGGGGCATTGCTGGCATATGATGGCGTATATTACATTGGTGGATGTGCAGGTGAATGAACCAGTGATGGTGTGGCTGATCTGGTTAGGTCCTGTGATGGTGTCGCTGGTGTAGACATGTGGGCAGAGTTGGCATCGAGGTTTGTTGCATGGATTGGATCCTGAGCTAGAGTTATTATGGTGCGGTGTGCAGTTACTGGTGAGAATATGTTTCAGGTTGGCAGGCTGTCTGTGGGCAAGGACTGGCCTGCCACCCAAGGCCTGTGAAAGTGTGGGATCATTGTCCAGGATGGGTTGTAGATCCTTGATGATGCTTTGGAGGGGTTTTAGCTGGGGGCTGTATGTGATGGCCAGTGGAGTCCTGTTGGTTTCTTTCTTGGGTTTGTCTTGCAGTAGGAGGCTTCTGGGTACACGTCTGGCTCTGTTGATCTGTTTCCTTATTTCCTCGTGCGGGTATTGTAGTTTTGAGAATGCTTGGAGGAGATTTTGTAGGTGTTGGTCTCTGTCTGAGGGGTTAGAGCAGATGCGGTTGTACCTCAGTGCTTGGCTGTAGACAATGGATCGTGTGATGTGTCTGGGATGGAAGCTGGAGGCATGAAGGTAGGCATAGCGGTCGGTAGGTTTTCGATATAGGGTGGTGTTAATGTGACCATCACTTATTTGCACTGTGGTGTCAAGAAAGTGGACCTCCCGTGTAGATTGGTCCAGGCTGAGGTTGATGGTGGAGTGGAAGCTGTTGAAATCGTGGTGGAATTTTTCCAGAGTCTCCTTCCCATGGGTCCAGATGATGAAGATGTCATCAATTTAGCGTAAGTAGAGCAGGGGCGTGAGTGGACGAGAGCTGAGGAAGCATTGTTCCAGGTCGGCCATAAAGATATTGGCATATTGTGGGGCCATGCGGGTGCCCATAGCAGTGCCACTGATCTGGAGATATATATTGTCATCAAATTTGAAATAGTTGTGTGTAAGTATAAAGGCACAGAGCTCAGCAGCCAGTTGTGCTGTGGCATCATCAGGGATAGTGTTCCTGACAGCTTGTATTCCATCTGTGTGTGGGATGTTTGTGTAGAGAGCCTCTACATCCATGGTGGCTAGGATGGTGTTTTCTGCGAGGTGACCAATGCATTGTAGTTTCCTCAGGAAATCAGTGGTGTCACGGAGATAGCTGGGAGTGCTGGTGGCATAGGGTCTGAGTAGAGAGTCCATATATCCAGCCAGTCCTTCAGTGAGAGTGCCAATGCCCGAGATGATGGGGTATCCAGGATTTCCGGGTTTGTGGATCTTGGGTAGTAGATAGAATAACCCTGGTTGGGGCTCTAGGGGTATGTTGATTTCTTCTGGTGTTAGTGTAGGGAGTGTCCTGAGTAGATACTGTAGTTTCTTAGTGTATTCCTCAGTGGGATCTGAGGGAAGTGGCCTGTAGAATTTGGTATTGGAGAGTTGTCTGGCGGCCTCCTTTTGGTAGTCAGACCTGTTCATGATGACAACGGCACCTCCTTTATCAGCCTCTTTGATGATAATGTCAGGGTGGTTTCTGAGGCTGTGGATGGCATTGCGTTCTGCATGACTTAGGTTGTGAGGCAAGCGATGTTGTTGTTCCACAATTTCTGCGTGTGCACGCCGGCGGAAGCATTCAATGTATAGGTCCAGACTGTCATTTCGACCCTCAAGAGGAGTCCATGTGGAGTTCTTCTTCTTGTGCTGTTGGTGGGAGGGCACCTGTGTATCAGTGCACTGTTCAGTGTTGTCCTGGAAGTATTCTTTGAGTCGGAGACGGTGAAAGTAGGCTTCCAGATCGCCACAGAACTGTATCATGTTGGTGGGGGTGGCAGGGCAGAAAGAGAGTCCCCGAGATAGGACAGACTTTTCTTCTGGGCTGAGTGTGTAGTTGGATAGATTGACGATATTGCTGGGTGGGTTAGGGGTACCATGGTTGTGGCCCCATGTGGCAGGTAGGAGTTTAGATAGCTTACAATCCTTTTTCCTTTGTAGAGAGGTGAAGTGAGTAATGTAGATCTCCTGTCGTATTCTAGTGAAGTCCGTATGTATAGAAGACTTTTAAAAAGATTTGTTTTAAATAAAATTATTTATATGAAGCTAGATATTCGCTTTTTAAAAATCTCTTCATGATGTAAACCCTCTCAACTCAATCCAACACCTAAAATGAGGAAGGGAAACCAAAGGTGAGCAAGAGGGCTGTTTTAGACATGAGGGTTGGAACAGGAACAGATCGAAAGGAGAAAGTAAAATCCCAACTCCCTCTCTCAACCCCTGCTCTCCTCCCAAAACAACACACTGCAGAAGTGGTTACTTGTAACCAGAATGCTTAGAAATGCATATTCACACTCATAGGATGTGCTGTTTGGTGCAGTCTGGACAGTGGTATCTTCTTATAGCAGTGCCTGTTAGAGTGCTCATCTGCCTCTCTGACCCCTCTCCTCAGCGTTCAGAGGGGGACAGCTGCTCTCTGCCACCTCCATTCTTTCCTACCGCTTTCTCAGTATAAGGATTTTACACAACTCCAAAGACGACAGGAAAAAGGGCGGAGGGAATGTGAATATGCAGAGTCCATCTTGAAGAAGTCTGGTTACAACTGAGTAACTTTCACTTCTTCTTTAGGTGTCCTCTACATAGTTGCACCCAGGGGATAGTTTGGCAATCAGTACCCCATGACTGGATATGGGGAAGTCACATGACTAACTAAGGATTGGAATGCTAACCTACTGAACTGAGCACATGATCTAGGCAATAGTGTTTTGTAAAGATATGACTAGGCAATGGTTCTCGCAACAAATTTTTTGGTGGCCTCAGAGTGTGGCCACCAACTCCTGCTGGCCGCCGCACTGGACACTTTTCCCTAAAATTATTTATTTTTCCTAAAGTCAGTAAAGTAATATGCACATATATACTCAAACCATTGTAATGTATTTATTTACTGTTTGGGGCGGGTTTTTTTTGCAGACTCAATAATGAAAATCAAGCACAGTTATCTCTATTCTTTACTGGACCTAACAGAATAGAACACAAATAAGGTGCTTTGCACGTTGTCTTTTTCATTATTATTTCGTTTGCTTTTTTGGTAAAAGGGTTAACTGTACAACAATTCTGAAGTAAATTTTAAAAAGCTTTGACATAACAGAAGTCCAAATAATAATGAAAAACACCTGGGCAGCTTGGGTCTAGGGAGGAAAAGGGAGGATGCCCGGCTGCAGCTGGCTCGGGGCTGTTCCAGGCAGGTGAGGGGGAAGCTCGGGGCTTCGGTCAGCCCGGGGTTACTCCGGTCCAGGGTGGGGTGAGCGTGTCTCGAGGCTTCGGCCAGATTGGGGCTCCTCTAGCCATGGAGTGTGGGGAGTGGGGGGGTTTGAGGTTTCTTCAGAGGTGAGGAGGGGGAGGCTTGTGGCTCTAGCTGCAGGGGGTCTCAGGGCTCCAGCTACTGGTGGGGGAGAGGAGGACGGAGCACAGGAGCTAGCCTCCCCAAAGGGGGCTCCACTCACTGTTCACCTCCTTACTCCCCTGCTTGTAGCCAGACCCCCAGTCTGCTTCATCATTTCCCTGCTTGCAGCCAGATCCTTCTCATCACCCTGCTGCTGGCTCGCCACTCACCTTCTTACTCCTCCACCAGGCCCACCCCCCCTGCTCGCCTCTTGCCTCCTCATTCCCCTTACCTACTGCTCGCCTCGCTGTTGGCCTTCTCCCCCTACCCTTACTGCCTCACCTTCCTCCTTAAGCATTGTGTGTCCCCCACCTGTGTCTCCAGAGAAGCGGCAGGAGCAACAGGGACGAAAGGGAGGAACTGATGCTCTACCCCTCCACAGCCCACAAAATTGCTGTGGCTGTAGGGAAACCCCCTGGTGGTCGCATTTGAGAAACAGTGGACTAGAGCAGGGGTCTCAAACTCAAATGACCACGAGGGCCACATGAGGACTAGTACATTGGCCCAAGGGCTGCATGACTGGCACCTCCCCCGCACTGCTCTTGGCCCCACCCCCACTCCACCCCTTCCATGAAGCCCTGCCCCTGCCCCGCCTCTTCCCACCCCTTCCCTGCCCCCATTCCAACCCCTTCCCCGAAATCCCCACCCCAACTCCATCCCCTCCCTGCACCCAGGGGGCACAGGAGGGATAAGGGGTGCAGCAGGGGGTTGGGGTGTGGCAGGGGGCTCAGGCCAGTGGGTTGGGGTGCAGGAGGGGTGCGGCAGGGGGCTCAGGCCAGTGGGGTACAGCGAGGGGTGTGGGGTACGGCAAAGGGTCTTGGCAGGAGATTGGGATGCAGGAGAGGTGCGGCAGGCGGCTTAGGGAAAGGGGGTGGGTGCAGGAGGGATGCGGAGTGCAGCAGGGGGCTCAGGGCAGGGGGTCAGGTGCGGCAGGGGGCTCAGGGCAGGGGGTTGGGGTGCAGGAGGGTCGGGGTGCAGGAGGGTCGACTGCAGGAAGGGTTCGGGGGACGGGCTCTGGCCCGGCACGCACTGGGGGCACGGCAGGCTCCCTGCCTGACTGCCCACCCTGCCCCCATGCTGCTCCAGGAAGTGGCTGGAACGTGGGGGAGCAGGAGCTGTCATGGTATAAATCCCCACTCTGAACCTTAGCGTCCAAAAGATGGGGTACCAGCATGAATCCCCCTAAGCTTAATTACCAGTTTAGATATTGTAGTGCTTCCACCAACCACGACTTGCAGTACCTGGTAAACTCTGGTCCCCCCAAACCCTTCTCAGAGGACCCCAAGACCCAGACCCCCTGGATCTTACACAAGGAAAGTAAACCCTTTCCCTCACTGTTGCCTCTCCCAGGCTTTCCCTCTCTGGGTTACCCTGGAAGATCACTGTGATTCAGAGTCCTTGAATCTTAAAACAGAGGGGAATGCACCTTTCCCCCTCCTCTTTCCTCCTCCCCAAGAGGTAATACAGATTCAAGCTCCGTGAATCTAAAACAAAGGGATTCCACCTTCCCCCCCTTCCCTTCTCTCTCCCTGTCTCCCACCAATTCCCTGGTGAGTACAGACTCCATTCCCTTGAGCCTCAACAAGGGGAAAAAAACAATCAGGTCTTAAAAAGAAAAAAACTTTTAATAAAAGAAAGAAAAAAGGTAAAAGTTGTCACTGTAATTTAGATGGTAAATGTTACAGGGTCTTTCAGTTTATAGACACTAGAGAGGAGCCTTCTCCCCAGCACAAATACACATTAAAATCATTCCAGCAAAATACACATTTGCAAATAAAGAAAAACAATCAAAAAGACTAAACCACCTTCTACTGTTACTTACTATTTGAATAGAAAATTACAGAGCCTGTAGGTATGTCTGGTTACCCTTTCAAAACCCAGAGAGAACAACAGACAAAGAAAACACACACACAAAGACTTCCCTCCACCGAGATTTGAAAGTATCTTGTCTTCTGATTGGTCCTCTGGTCAGGTGGTCCAGGTTCACTGCTTGTATCCCTTTACAGGTAAAAGAGACATTAACCCTTAACTATCTGTTTATGACAGGAGCATGGGGTGTGTGTGATGCTGTTGCTTCATTTACCGCCCCCAGCATCTCCCACTGGCCAGGAACAGGGAACCGCGGTCAATGGGAGCTGCTGGAGGCGGTGCCTGAAGCAATAGCAACACACATACGTGCCTCTTCTCCCGCAGGTTCCGTCCATTTCCTGGAGCGGCGTGGGGGAAGGGCAGGCAGGCAGGGAGCCTGCCCTGCCCCCAGTGCGTGTCGGGCCAGAGCAGCTCTAGGTAAACGCTGGAGGAGGGCAGGGGGGGCTGCGAGGACTGCGCAGGCCACAGAAAATAACCTTGGCGTAGCTGAAGTCAAAGTATCTTAGTTCAACTTACCCGGCCATCCTCATGGCAGCGAGTTGACTGATGGGGCGCCTCCGTTGACTCCGCATACTCCTCCTGCCGAGGTGGAGTAAGGGCGTCGATTATCGGATCGATTTATCGTGTCCAGACTAGACACGATAAATAGATCCCCGATACATCAAACACTACCCGTTGATCCAGCGGGTAGTATAGACGTACCCTTAGAGACCCATACCCCATGCAGCTAGGTGTAGCAAAAGAAGGTTCCCAGTGATAAATCTTCTCACCTGTTGTGAAATGCATGGCATCACTGGAAGTTTGTATACGCCCTTGGAAAGATGAAGATCTGTATATCACTGTTGCCTCAGCCATGCTGGAGCAATCAGAATTATCCTAGCTCTATTGTATCTTCTTATCTTTATCACCCTCTGCATAAAAGGAATGGGGGAAGGGAGAACCCAACCCCCAGTTCAGAAGAAAAATATCCAACATGTCTCTGTCTACTACTATTGAGCAGAAATGGGGACACTTAGTAGTCCGCTTGAGGGCGAAGAGATCTATGTCCAGGAACCTTCAAAGATTGCAAATGTCTTCTCAGCTCTTTACAGACTTGTGTGTAATTGCAGGAGATCTTTGCTGAGTTGATATGTTATGCTGTTGTCTTTGTCTGGCAGGGGCAGGCCAATTAGTGAGATATTTTAGTGGCTGCACCAATCCTCTAATTTGACTGCTTCCTTGCAGAGCTGAGACCTGTTCATTCAGGTAATACACTGCGATCACGTTGTCTGTGACAATCCACACTATTTTGTTCTGGATGTGAGCGAGGGGCGGGGGAGAATGTGCTGAACCCTCAGCCGAGCACTGTTGCTCTTGTGCCTTTAGCCACACAGCAGCCACGCTGTCAGATGTAATGCTGCCAGGTTGGGGTGCAGAACCTGTGGTTCTGGTACAACTGATCTGAACTAAGCAGTAGCTGGAACAGGGTCGCCACTGAGAGGTCCAGCAGAGTGCTGAACCAGTGTTCACATGGCCATGCCAGCGCTTTGAGGAAGACCCTTGCCCTCTCCTGTTTGATTTTCAAGAGGACCCTGGGTAGCAATGGCACTGGAGGGAAGGCGTACATCAGAGCCCCTGACCACGGGAGCAGAAAGATGTTCGACAGGGATCCTCTGTCCATGCCCTCAATTGAGCAGAAGACGTGGCACTTCCTGTTCTGCCTAGACGTAAACAAGTCCCCCTGGGGAGTTCCTCACCTGCTGAAGATGGAACTGACCATCACAGGATGAAGGGACCACTTGTGATAACATGAGAATGTCCTGCTGAGACAATCTGCCAAAGCGTTCTTGGATCCTAGAAGGGGAGAGATCATGAGACTGATGTTGTGCTGCAGACAGAAGTCCCAGAGCCGGAGGGCTTCCTGGCAGATGACCTGGCTCCGCCCTGCCTGTTGATATAGAAGACTGTAGCCATGTTGTCCGTCAGAACCTGAACCACTCTGTCTTGTATATGAGGTAGAAAGGCTTGGCAGGCCAGTCAAATTGCCCTGAGTTCCCTGACATCAATATGCATGGAACGATGGCGACTGGACCAACGATCTTGAGTGCTGAGAGCCTCCGGGTGGCTCCCCAGCCCAGGTCCAAGACTTCAGAGACAAGGGTCACTGATGAGGCCAGGACCATGAAAGGAACTCCTTCCAACACCGATGTAGGATCCTGCCACCAGATGAGGGATGACAGTTCACTGTACAGGATCCTGACCATGTGGTCCATGCTATGCCAGATGAGTGTCTGAAGCAGTCTGAGGTGGAATCATGCATCCCAACCACGTAAGTATATGCTGCCATGTGGCCAACAGCCTCAGGCACATGTGGGCAGTTGTGAGCGGGTGGGCCCGCAGGCTTGCCATGAAGTCGGCCATGGCCTGAAACTGAGTCTCGGGGAGGAAGGCCTGGCCCAAGTGGAGTTGATAACTACTCCAATGAAATTCTACGTGCTGTACTGGTGTTAAGATTGACTTTTTCTCATTTATTATCAACCTCAGGTCACAACAGGTCGAACATACCAGATCGAGATGCCACCGCACCTGATCCAGAGACCGGCCCCTTATCAAACAGCCGTTGAAGTACGGGTATATTTGGACACACACCCCCAACATCTCAGATAAGCGGCTACTGGTACTATACACTTTGTGAATACTCTCGGGGCTGACGCGAGACCAAAGGGCATCTCGGTCAACTGGAAATGGCACCTGCCCAATATGAAGTGGAGTAAGCACTGGTGCCCTGGGAAGATGGAAGTATGGAACTATGAAAGTAAATTGAACGTGGTGTACCAGTCTCCTGGATCCAGGAAGGGGATGATGGAAGCCAGGGAGATCATGCAAAAATTCAACTTCTGGAGCGACTTGTTGAGGCAACGCAAGTCTAAGATGGGTCTGAGGCCCCCTTTTGCCTTAGGAATTAGGAAGCAGCAAGAGTAGAAGCCTCTGCCTTCCACATTCCATGGAACCTTTTCCACTTCCCACAGGCGCAGAAGGTTTTTGACCTCCTGAATGAGGAACTGCTCATGAGAAGGGTTCCTGAAGAGGAACAAGGAAGCGGGTGGAAAGGATGGTTGGCTATAAACTTCCGGGTGTAGCCCGAAGAAACTGTATCTAGCACCCAGTGGTCCAATGTGACACAGGACCAGGCTGACTGGAAAGGGCAGAGGCAGTTGAGAAAAGGGAGAGTTAGATCCAGTAGATTAGCTGGGGCGCCATCCTCGAGTGCATCCTCAAAATGATTGCTTCTGGCCTCCTGTTAAGGTTTCTTTCCCCACTCGGAACTTATGGGTACAAATGTGGGGACCTGCATGGACACTTCTAAGCTTAATTACTAGCTTAGATCTGGTATACACTACCATCACCCAGAATTCCAGTGTCTGAGGCACTCTCTGTCCCCCCAAAACTTCGTCCCCTCCCTGGGTTGCCTTGAGGGACTTTACCAATTCCCTGGTGAACACAGATCCAAACCCTTGGATCTTAAAACAAGGAGAATTTAACCATCCCCCCTCCGTTCCCCCACCAATCCCTGGATCTGGACTCACCAATCCCCTTGGATCTTAAAACAAGGAAAATCAATCAGGTTCTTAAAAGAAAGCTTTTAATTAAAAAAAAAGAAAAGGTAAAATTATCTCTGTAAAATCAGGATGGAAAATGCTTTACAGGGTAATCAGATTCCTACAGACCAGAGGGGACCCCCACCCCAGCCTTAGATTCAAAGTTACAGCAAACAGAGGTGAAATCCTTCCAGCAAAAAGAAACATTTACAAGTTGAGAAAACAAACATAAGACTAACACGCCTTGCCTTGCTAATTACTTACAAGTCTGAAACATGAGAGACTGATTGAGAAAGATTTGGAGAGACTGGATTGATGTCCCGTTCCTCTCAGTCCCGAGAGCAAACACCACCACCACAAAAACCACAAACAAAGACTTCTCTCCAGCAAGATCTAAAAGTATCTTGTCCCCCTATTGGTCCTCTGGTCAGTGTCAGCCAGGTTTACTGAGCTTCTTAACCCTTTACAGGCAAAAGAGACATTAACCCTTAACCATCTGTTTATGACACCTCCCTTACTTCTGGAAGGGTTAGGTTGGGCAGTCGGGCAAGAAGAAGACAGGTAGCGTCTCTTAGACCCTTTGTCCTAGTCCTTTCTCCAGTAGGAATCAGACCTGGGAGGAGGTGGAAGATGGAATGGCTTCCTGGACTGCTGAGGGGTGTGCAAGCCCAGGAACTGGAGGGTGGCTCGGGAGTCCTTCGTTCCATGGAGCCTAGAGTCATTTAGCTCAGAAACGAGCCACAAACCCTCAAATGGCAGGTCCTGGATTATGGTCTGCATCTCCTGGGACCGCCCAGAAGCCTGCAACCAGGAGCTGCGTCGCACTGCCACTGCCAACACGACCACCCTGGCAACCGAGTCCATCTGGAGGACTCGCCAGATGGCGTCTCTGGCAAACTGTAGGACTCGACCAGCCACCACCGTGCCTTCGCTCAACAACGCGGCAAACTCTTGGACACGATCCGGTGGGAGGGCCTCCATGAACTTATTAAGGGAGTCCCATAGGTTAAAGTTATAACGTCGCAACCGGGCCTAGTGATTAAGAGACCTTAAACTGTAAGCTGGTCAAACAAAACTTTCCTGCTGAATAAGTCGAGTCTCTTGGCTTCCTTATCTTTCAGCATTCCGCTAGGGTGGCTCTACCTGTCCCTTTCGTTCACTATGGACATGGTCAATGCTGCTGCAGGAGGATGAGTATACAGATACTTGAAGCCCTCTGAAGGGACATAGTCTTTCTTTTCCGCTTTCCTTGAGGTTGGTGGAATAGATGAGGGTATTTGGTGTTTAGAGCCCCCCCGGGTAGACGGGCAATGCAATTATTGCCAGTGTGGTGGCTGAGATGACATTGAAGAGGTTGTCTGCCTCCTCAGTGACCTCCTCAATGTGCAGGCCAAGGCTGTCAGCCACCCGTTTAAGGAGGGCCTGGTGCTCCTTAAAATCGTCCAGGGGACTGCTGGTGTAGGAGAGTCCGGACACCGCCTTGTCTGTGGATGATGAGGACGACTGTGTCACCTGAGGGATGATGTCATCCCCTCCTTTGTCGGAAGGGGCATCACGGTACAGTCTCCCTGGCATCACGGTACAGTGTGCGGGTTCTGCTTCTGCAGCAGTACCGTGTTCCGATTGCGGTACCAGTGGTACCTCAACTGGTTTGTCCGATTCGGCCAGGGAGGGCTGAGAGTACTGGACCAGCATTACTGGCACCCCCTACAGGTTCCAGTAAGAACACTGTGAGGGCCACAGTCCCTGTTTCGTTGGCACCATGGCCAGAGCCGCCTCAGTCCCTGCATTAGAGGGGAGTCACTCTGTCTCAGCGACGGGCTAAAATCATGGTCTGACCCTGACCACTGTCCCTCCAGTGACCATGGCGGGGCCATTGAGGCCTGGGTCTGCCTACTGACCCTTGTAGGCAAATCGACAGGGGTGATGAGTAGTAGTGCCGCCTGCCAGAGGAACACTACTGGGGTGACACCAAGATCCCGAATGATCCCTCCAGGACGGAGTCAGATGACAAGGATACGCTCTGGGAGAGGGTCTCTGGCATCTAGGAGACCAATGGCCAGACAGTTGTCAGTACAGGCGCCATGAGCCCAGAGTCCCTCGCCTAGTAGGAGGGGATCTCAATGGAAAGCTATACCTTCTGGCATGTGAGCTAGGCTGCAGTGCCAGGTCCCAAAGTCACAGTGACGGGGACTTGTGCCTGCGATCCAGTGACCTAGGGTGTTCCGCCAGTCTGTGCCGCAGCACCCCAGTGGCTTTCCCCTTCGGTGCCACAAGCAGAGCCATATCCGTCATCTGGCATGGCACCTGTGGAGCTGGTCAGCCTTACTCCTTGGCTGCGGGACCACTTAGGGCCCTGAAGGCTCAATAACTGGTTGGGAATCCCTGCCTCTGCCCGGGGTGAGTCCCTGGCAGGGTTGCTGGGTCTGACTTCTGCGGTACTCCCATCACTCCCCATAGCGGTTGTTTGGCCTGACAGAGATCCTTTGCGTGAAGCCCCTCTCTCCTTCAGTGCGAGGGGCTTCTTTTCTTCAGCCTCTTTTTCAGCACAGGCGAAAGGAACGGTGCTAGGTTGAGTCTGGCACCGCACCGCATGCAGAAGCCGAAGTGCTGGCTGTGAATGCTGCGGTGGAGGGTTCTGACGCCGGACAAAGAGCTGCCTCCATCAATAACACCCTCAAGCAGATATCCCGCTCTGTCTGGGTCCACAGGCAAAAGTTCTTACAGATGTCTTCCCTGTGGCCTTCACTCAGATATTTATGGCATTAACCTGCTGCATGATGCACATGTCTCGAAGCTGGGGGAACGGGCAAGCCATGCTTGGGGGAACTCCTCACTGGGACTCTCCCGACTAACTAACACTATCGACTAACTATCTATAAAACTGTGTACAACAACCACTAAATCAGTCAATGGATATCTGCTGCTGCTCTTGTGAAGCAAGACAAGGCACTGCAACCAACTGTCACAAATGGTAAGAAGGAACTGAAGAGGACACAGGGCCGGCGGTGCCTGATATACCACCACATGGGAGCGCCACTCCAGTGGGCATCACAGCCGGCCCTATAGATACTGCTAAGGCAGAACTCTCCGACAACTGTGCATGTGGGCATGCACACACCTAAAATGGAATCGACATGAAGAAGAATAAAGCACTCAAAGAAGAATAAATGTGTCGAAATGCAGTGTATCCCATCAGTGAACAAAAAGAAGCACCAAATTTAGTATAAATGCTATATTTAGTTGCAAACATGTTTTAATAGTTACCAATCAATGAGAATCAACATTTCTTTAGGAAAGTAAACAGTACAAATGCAAAACATAATTAAAATTGAGTATTTACTCAGGTTTCCTGCTTGCTGATTTAAATCATTTTGATTTAAAATCACTTCACTCAGTTTATGTCCAATTTAAACTGCAAGCTCCTTGGGAAAAGAAATGTATCTGCCTTCATTGTATGAAGGCCAAGCCTGCTGACAACCCTTAAATAAAAATGGTTTACTCATTAATTTGAAGATATGAAGAAATAAGTGACAGGAAGTAAGGGAGGTTTCCCACACCTAAAAGTGTAATCACTGACCTTTGCAATAGCAACAGCTTGTTGTGGATAATATAGCGAGGCACCAATTCCCATGAAGCCCACTGGATACACCAACCTCTTTATTTTTGAGCCTGTTCCATGGAAGAAAATATTTTCTGTTAGAGTACATGTTCTCCAGAAACTTGGATACTGTAACTGTACTTTTTTTATATATAATCATTCATTAGGTACATTATAATCTACCACATCAGTAATTGTTTAGTTTAACTGTTTTCCCAAGAAACACAATCATATTAGACCGATAAACTAATTTTTCACTCTTTTGAGAAGTACTTTTTAACAGAATCTTTCAGTGATAACTATCTCATAATTAAATCTGATGTGGGGATTCAAAAAATTTTTACTGGTGGACAAACCAAGACCTTCACTTAAAAAATATAAAGAAATATTGCTATGAGAATTATATAAACTTCTGTTCATAAAATGAATGTAAATGCTTCTAACATGCTAAAATAGAATCCATTTGGCATATCAAGCAGGTGTGTTCTATAACAGAGACCAGCCTTTACCAGCTATCATAAATATAGTTCTACCACATGTACGCTTGTGATATAGGTTTTCTTCCTGTTGGACTCATTATTAAAGCTGCATGAATGTAACGGAGATCCTCGATTCTGTGACATTCCATGACTTCTACAGCAGCTGGTGCTCCACGCACTGCCCACGCTCGCAGGTGCCACTACTGCAGCTCCCACTGGCTGCGGTTCCCGGCCAATGGGAGCTGAGGAGCTGGTGCTAGTGGCAGGAGCAGCGCGCAGAGCCCCCCTGGCTGCCAATCCCCTAAGAGCTGCAGGGACATGCTGGTCGGAGCCGGGTAGGGAGCCTGCCAGCCCCCCCTAACATACACCAGCAGAGGTCCCAGGCCGCCCTCTAACCCTAGCAGGGATCCTGGGCCATCCCCACCCCTCCAGCACCCGGGCTCAAGTTTCAGTTAGGGGTATATAGTAAAAGTCATGGACAGGTCACAGGCCATGAATTTTTGTTTACTGCCAGTGACCTGTCCATGACTTACTAAAAATACCCATGACTAAAACATAGCCTTACTCATTATATACTTCAAAGTTAAAAATCATCATAAACTAGCTTCTTGACATTTCAAGTTCAGATGCGAAAATAAAGTGCTTTGATTTTTGTACTGTGAGTAAGCGATTTGCATTTCAAATCAGGTCCACCCCAAAATCATAAGATGGGGTTAAAAAGATAAAATTATGGGTTCTTTTTATTTATTTTCTAGTTCTTAAGCCTTTAGGGTATACATTTTCCACAACCCCAATGGTCATACATTTTTTCCCTTTTTTTAAAAAATGAAAATAGATTCTCACATAATCACATGACTCCTGAAGTTGGAACTTTAAGAAAAAACATCTACAATCATGATCTGGCAATGTTCTTCTCATTAAATACCATCATGAATGCTAAACAGTGTGTTTGTTCACTGCCAGAGAATAATCAAAACAAATTTCATTGGAGAAGCGTTAACACGTTTGTCTGCTATAGTCACACATCACTTCCAGTTTGTTCAAAGAATTGCTCATTTCTGATTTTGTTAATGAAAACACCATTTGACTGTGCATAACATATCAACAATATTTCCTACAGAGTTATAGCATTAATCTATATCAACATAATGATTCACCACAGATACAGTTAAGTAGTGTCACATACTAAGAACTTCTACAAAAATGAGCATAGATTAGAACCTCAGAGTTCCGAGCACCAGAGTTACAAACTGATTGGTCAACCACACACCTCATTTGGACTGGAAGTAAGCAAGCAGGCCACAGCAGAGACCAGGAAAAAAAAAAAAGGAAGCAAATACAGGACAGTATTGTCTTAGATGTAAATTACTAAAAAAATGAGAACGGCCGTATTGAGTCAGACCAAAGGTCCATCCAGCCCAGTATCCTGTATACTGACAGTGGCCAATACCAACTGCCCCAGAGGGAGTGAACCTAATAGGTAATGATCAAGCGATCTCTTTCCTGCCATCCATCTCCACCCTCTGACAAACAGGCTAGGGACACCATTCCTTACCCATCCTGGCTAATAGCCATTAATGGACTTAACCTCCATGAATTTATCTAGTTCCCTTTTAAATCCTGTTATAAATAAAGGGAAAATTTAAAAAAAAAAAAAAAAGATTTGACATGACAAGGAAACTCTTTCTGTGCTTGTTTTATTTGCACTAAGACGGTTAAAAGGAGCGTTTTTCTTCTGCATAGTAAAGTTTTAAAGTTATATTAAGTCAATGTTTAGTTGTAAACTTTTGAAATAACAGCCATAATGTTTTGTTCTGAGTTATAAACGTCAGAGCTATGAAAAACCTCCATTCTTGAGGTGCTCATAAGTATGAGGTTCTACTGTATTTCAAATTCCCTTTCCTAACAAAGCACAAATATACTAATTTTTTAAGCAATGCAATTAAATGTTATATTGAATTTCTACACTGCAAAATACGTATAAACATGTTACATTATACTGTAACTTACTTCTAGGTAAGCTCTACGTAGAGATGAGACCACAATAACATTCAAGAACCTTGCTTTGTCAGTTAACTTGCCAATTAAAGGGACATAGTCAACTTAAAAAAAGTTTCAGAACCAAATGTCTGGGTTCTTTTTTGCCTACTGTTGTTAAAACTAACTCCTAGTATGTAATAAAGATTAAAGGAAAAAACCTATTTTTTTCAATTGGCTTACTTTACAGTCAGCTTCATTGTTTGCTGACAGCTATAGGCCCTGGAGAAGAGTGTTCACTGTGTGTAATAGCATTATCAGAGCTGAAACTGAAAGAACAAGTGGCAAGCAGAAGCAGGTGTGAGTCCAGACAGCAAAAGGGGGTGGAGGAGGGAGTGGGTGCATAAGCGTATTTGGCCCTTTCTAAACCAACAGAGGAGCATAAAAACTAATTTAAAATAATTTTAAAGAAAACAATCAGAGGAACTGGCAGCATCCCTTTAATCACTAGTTCATAACTGGATAATCTCCTTAATTTCATAAAGTAAACTGTAAAGGGACAGTTGCTTATTGGAAGCTGTCTTTGTAAATTGAATGATGCACACTTCAGAGAGCATTATCTGCTGAAGTATTACAAAGCAAAATCTTCAATATTCAAAATGCCATGTTTAAATTAATTGGATACCTATAACAAAAAAGACTGCAATTCTTAAGAAATGCATCCAATTTCCGTTAAGTCATTAACTAAAAAGTACTATTTTTTTTCAAAAAACATGCTACCATACTGAGGGTATGTCTACACTATCTGCCGGATCGGCGGGCAACAATCGATCCAGAAGTGGTCAATTTATTGTACATAATCAAGATGTGATAAATAGATCCCCAATCGCTCTCCCACTGACTCCTGTATTCCACCGCCATAAGAGGCGCAAGGCAGAGTAAACGGAGGAGTGGCAGCAGTCGACTTGACCCAGTGAAGACCTCACAGTAAGTTGATCTAAGTACGTCGACTTCAGCTACGTTATTGACGTAGCTGAAGTTGCCTAACTTAGATCTATTTTCCACACACAGACACAGACACAGACACAGACACACACACAGTGTAGACCAGGCCTGATACTGGGACTGGGAGGTGAAGTGGTGATACAACTAAATCAAGAGAAAGATTAGTTTTATAAGCTGAATGCTTTAGCATTACATTTGGTTGATAACAAATTGCAAGTCTGGTGTTCCCATTAGATTTTATCATATTATTACTATAAGCACTATTCAGTAGTGGTGTCTTTTATAGACCAAAATTTCTGTAACCAACAGAATCCATAACTCTGAAATTAAACAATATAAAAGAACCTTTGTAACAGAAATAATGTGTGTCAAGATACATTTCTGAGTCCTGATTTAATTGCACATATTGTAGTTAAAGATGTATTCATTTTTATTGGATGTTTAAATTATTTACCCCAACCTCATAAAATAAGCCATTTGAAAAGAGCGCCTACCTCTAGAAAGAAACAGTCCAACAATTCCAGCAAAACCAATGACACCAAGCCTTGGGTAAAATCCTGGCGGGGGATTTTTGAGAAATTCACAACTTTCTAAAATGAAATCAGACCACAATGCATCAATATAATGGAAAAACCTTATGATGAAAATGAACCATTAACACATATGAGCAAATGTTACAAAACAAACTGTTGTTAAACACTATTTTAACTGTCATGTATCTTTTGGCTCTAGTGGCAAAAATTTACAACTTTTGCAATCTTCTCTATTGAGACACATATGAACTACGTGTTGATGAACTGGGAGGCTGTTGCTTATTTGGAGAACATTAATTGAAACATTATTAATGTTTCTTGAAAGTTCTAGGAGGCACATATTTTCATGCAGACTATCACATGTTATCATTTGCCCTGGAAAACAGGATCTGTTCGTAGCAGCATTTCATTTTTTCAAATTGCTTTTGTAAGGGTGTTTTAGCTGACAGCTTGACTGGCACAGTAATGGGTTCTATATACTATCAAAGCTGTGGGCTTCCTGCAGTAGAAGCACAGTCATTTTGCAGAATGTCACAATCTAATGGTTCTAGCTACCCCCTTGATTGTGTTTAACTCCTTATTTCCCAATACAATATAAAGATAGGTGTGGAGAACAAAAAAAGTCTTTAGAGTCAGTCCATTTCAGGAAAGCACATGTAAAAATCTTGTATTTTTAGAGTTTGCCAGATTAATACTTATTCTTTAAATTATTTTTTAAATATTATATATATATATACACACACACACACACACACACACACACACACACACACACACACATGCATGCAGACTTTGTAACAAGTTCTCTGTGTGTGTGTGTGCACACGCACAAGAAAACAATTTCACTATTTCCAGTCTGAGCAGATATTTAAATTTCAGAAAACGGAATGCAGTTTTACTAAAATTTCCAAAAACAGTATAATTATTCAAGTGTGCTGCACTAATAACTAACACTAGTAAGTACTGGAATGCAATGGTCTATGGACACTCATTTATTAAGCCAGAAGGGGCTCCCGTCCCCTTGACCTCCTGCCACTTAATAGAACATCAGCATTGTAGAACAATTTTTAAAATTAGTGTACTACACAAAAAATGTTTTCAGAAACTGGTGTAATTTGGAGGGAAGGAAATCAGTCCATGATTCAACTTTAGCTTATTAGGCTCTCATCAGTTGCATAAATAGTGTTGATATTTACAAAACAATTACGTTTATATTCTGTTGCCACCTGGTTATGCATACAATTTCATTTCCCCGTTAGCTGAGTTTCCTGCAGTTTGCTGTCTGCCAGTCTCCGCTACAAAACCTCTTGTGGTTTTGTCATCTGTTACACTTTATGTTTTAGTCAGCTGACAAAACCAGGAAGAAAACTGTGCATTTATTTTACTTCCCCATTCACACAATTTCAGTTAAAAATGAAATCCGAACAATTATTTTAACTTGCCATTAAAAGAATACAACATAAAAAAAAAGTGTTCCCCTTCTCCTGACTTGTGCATGTATATAAACTTAGATAATCCGTTGCTGCACCAGGGCTCAGAATTAAGGTAATTTAAAAGTTGATTCTTTTTCTTTCATTGTAACATAGGAATTGCCAAGACTAGACCAACAGTTCAGACTCCTGTTTCTAACAGCGGCCAGTTCCAGATGCTTCAGGAGATGCAAGAAATTTACAATTGTGGAATAAACTGCCTTTAGAGGACATTTCTATCTAGTATCAGTTAGTAATACATCTATGCTCTGAAGAACAGAAATGTTATATCTCTTAACATTTATCAGCTTATCTGATTCAAGGGTGGATGTAATCAATATCCATATAAATATGTTATCATTTTATTAATTCTTGGCCTCAAAATCTTGAAGCAATAAGCTCCCAAGGGTTATTTGGGACAGCGTGTAAAAGGTATTTCCTTTTATGTGTTTGTGGCTGTTCAATTTAACTGAACATCTTCTTGTTTTTGTAGTACAAGAACTGGTAAATAAGAAAGGTTGATTTAGGTGCAAAATAAATAAACGGTCTCAAAGCTATCACATCCTTTCTAGTGCCCCAACACTGTGCTAGCAGATCCCTATGCCCATGTGGTGCCTCACTGAAGTCTGCTTTGGTCACCCTATCTCAAAGATATAGGGGAAATAGATTGGGACAGTTTAGTTTCGAGAGATGAGAATTGTGCAGATTCAGTTATCGAATTTAAAACGGCCAGCTCAGATTAATTTGAGAACACTGCCCAAGTGTGCTTAGTTTTAGCATGTGAATTAAGTTGTGTGAGTGGTTTCTGTCTCCTCTCATGTCCTACCAACCCAGACAATCCCATAGTGAGATTGGAGAGGTCAGATTTTGGCCAACTAATCCTGAATGACACAGGTAAGGCCAAATAAAGCTATTTGTAGATTCTACTATTTTCACAGAGTGATTTGCATTGGTTTCAGTAAGGCTGCCCGTGAACAGATAGCATCTTGTTCCTTGCTTGGTTCAATTATCCTAGATGTCCCTTTAACTTATACTGTGGATGTTCTTTATGTGGACTCATTACTTAGAGCCTGTTCACACCACAAATACTGCAGATGTACCTGTATAGTGCCATAATGTAGACACTTGCTATAGAGACAGAAGTGGTTTTTCCGTTGCTGTAGTTAATCCACCCCCTTGAGAGAGAGGAATGAGGATGACCTAGCTGTGTCTATACTGGGGATTTGGTCAGTTTAACTACATCTTAATATTTTTGCACTCCTAGTTCAACCCAGCTATGTTGCTTAAATTTTGGTGTAGGCCAACCCTTACTCTTGCACTGTTTACAACAGACATAGGACTATGCTTTTAATTATCAAAACCATAATACCATGATGCTCCACAGAAGAAATCCAAGAAATTCATAGAACAAATAACAGAAAGATTTGAAGTGCTGAATAATGTTTAATGGAGCTTTGAGCTAAGAGAAAGCACATGTAACCATAGCCATGGATCATAATTTTTCTCTATCAAGCACCTCACCTATTAGTAAAGAAAAATGTAAGCTGATTTACCTCTCCCACGTTCAATAGTTCTTTCTACTTTGGGCATAGCGCTAGTGTAAAGATCCTGGAGAAAAAATAAAGGAAAAAAATATATACAGTAGCAAAACAGAAGTAACTGTTGATTATAACCACCTGAGGAAGAGTGACAACATTCGTTTTATACATTCCATGTCAATTTAGGCACAGTAGCCTTGTATGTTCGAGACTGTTAAACATGCTTGCAGGTCTTTTTATTCAAGATCAAATCAGCAAACAACATTAAGCACTGTTTTCTGCCAAAACTGAATGATCTCACAGTTAGCATAGAATATTCAGAAAACTAACGGGACTTCTCTGGCACATATGTGCAGTTCTGATTTTATCCATGCTACCAAGACCTCTTCCCTTCTGTTCCCTTCTCCACTCACAGTTTTGTTTGCCTAGTTTTACACTTGACATTAAACACAGCAAGGAATATTTTCAACCGTAAATTCTGAATGAAGATTGTGTCCACTGCCTCAAAAATGAGGAGAAGACAAAATTTAGCACTGCACTACGATCCCGATGACAGAGCAGAAATTAAGGAATTATGCAGTTGCTCTCCTACCACATCATGCGCTGGTATCTTGGCATATCCATGCATTACAAAATAAATGAATTAGCACAGAAGAGGAAGGCCACGTAGCTATACAATAACTCATAGCTAGTGATCCATGGAGAGATATTAATGATTTTGAACGTAGTTATTTTCTCTTTCACCAGACTAGATGACGACAAATTGGTATAACAGTATTCTTGGAGGATATGAGGGTTAAACGCATACAGATGCCAATTTAATGCATGAAAAAGTGAATTAGTCCAGATGCTCAGTACTGGAGCTACGATAGTTGTCCCAACTGCAGGAATAATTTTGAGACTTCTCCTGTACTGGAAGCACTCAGCTCATGAAGCAAGAATTCACACTGCTCTTATTCTTCAGCTATTGAGAAATTTAATCACACAAATGCACTGATGCTTGCCTCGACAGAAGAACAACATCTTAATATTTACAGGGAGATAGTGCACAAAATTACCTCTAGAGAGGTAAACAAATCAATAGGTAACACACCCATTCCTAGGAGTTAAGATGTAGAGAACAATCTTGCAATATCACTTAAATAATTTTATACCCTAAATTTCAGGTACAGGGAAATGAAAGGACTAAATAAGTATACTGGGTAAGGGAACAATATCTTTAGGGCTCTCATTTATTTGCAGCAGTAACAACAACAAAAATCTACCACGGAGAAAGAGTTCACATGTGGTAGATTAAAGCATAAATCAATCAGTTTACGGGTGTTGGTTATGCTATCAGATGGTACAAAAGAGCAAGGTCTAAAGATTTTATAGCATGTTAATAAAAGCCTGAACTTCTGCCATGCAGAGTATGATGCGCTCCGTTTTACAGCTTTAAATAGTTAAAGTAGCCTTTTAAACAATTTTTCTAACAGTTAATTATCAAAGTATAAAATGGTACACGAATCTACTCAAAACTGGTTTTCATTTGTTTTCTGGATTAAAACAATTTTTAAATATCTGAAAGAGCCACCCCAAAATGCCACTTTCGGTAACACAATGGGAGAAAAGCTCTCCTTGAGATCAAAGTCTGAATAAAGTCCCTAAAATTGTGCACTTTCCTTGCCTACTGTGTCAACTACGTCTGTTAAAAACACCACAGTATGGTGATACTGCAGACAGGAAAGCCATCAGTTTACTGTGTAAACAAAAATAAGGCAGGGAAAGAGATTAACAGACCGCAGAACTTTACAGTACAGAACAGTAAGTACTCTCCGTCAGTCCAACTGAATTTCCAGTCAGCCCTCCCTGAAGTTCCACTACCAGCATGGATGTTTACACTGGTTGTTCCAGGCAACCAATAGAACACAGGAATTTAAAGAGGTCAGACCCAGCATGTAAACAGCCATAAGCAGAAAGCCTTTCAGATCCCATTTAACATGGAAGCCGAAATACCACAGTAAAGGGTCTGACACGTCAGGGATTATGTCAGTGTCAAATTGGAAAATCCACTTTATTTTGAAAAGACCATGTATTTCAACCTCCATTTTGATTGCCATCTTTAGTGTGGCATTGTTGTGCATCCATTTTGTAGCAGGGATTAGACAATTCAGTGGATAGACCAAGAGTCCTCAAATGCACCTGTATCCTGGCTGGCGGTCAAGCATCCGCCGAAATGCTGCCGAATTTCGGCAGCAACGCCTCTCGATGACGTCGCTTGCCACTGACAAGCGGCATCATCAAGAGGCATTGCTGCCAAAATTTGGCGGCATTTCGGTGGATACTCGACCGCCGCCAAGGTTGGAGACCACTGGGATAGACTGTCTAGCAAGCTGTGACAGAGCAATCAAGGGACATTGGTTGTACCCTAGTGAAACAAAGATTAGCAACCAGCAGGCCAATGACTTTGAATGAGGCTCTACCCAGAAGCCAAGAGGGGGACAACCATAGCTTAGAGCCTGGAAACTCCCCCAGGGAAGAGCAGGGGCAAGAAATGCATCAGAGGTTGTTTTAAAAAGAGGAATGTCCTAAGCAAAGGCATCCACTCCATTGTCACATGCAGAATGCTGGGCCAAGCATGAAGAGCTGTCTGGCCTAAGAATTGGACTGAATCCAAGGTTCAAAAATGTGGTGAGGTCAGCCTGAAGGGGACCCCATTCAGGGGTTTGTTGTTTTCCCAGGAGCTGTAATTCTTGTGCTGTTTAGAAAGTAAAAGCATTTGTGACTAACATATTCTTTCACTAAGTCTGCGTTCACTGCACTACTGACACTGTTGTCCCTAGGTGTGTAACTAGGCTACCAGACCTCCCATAACGAGGTGGCCTCGGAGATGTGACATTATACGCTTAAAATTTGACCACGTAGATCATTTTTGCTACCACAGTTATATAATTGTAACAAATCTTGTACAAATTATGTTGAATTTGATTCCTATTTGTACACATGCATCATTTTCATTTGCTTCTGGGTAACGCCCAGGAGGTAGTTTACATCCGGTCTAGCCAGTACATTGTGACTAGACTATTCAAGTTGATGGCCCATCATCAAACACAATGGGTCATGGAAGAAGTTTATCCCCATCTGATGGATTTTCCTGTCAATATTTTAGTCAGAATATAGGTAATGGCTCCTGCATTGATTCATCAAAGTGTGCAACGGCATGTGACCAGCTTTAAGAGCCTGAAGGGCCTCCTTTTTTATATTGTTGTTCAGTCCTTTAACTTGTATTGTATAGAATTTAATTGTACTTGAGAGAACAACAGAAAATCTAGGTAAAATCTAGGTTAAAATGACCTGTACAGAGGACCACAATGCTTTGCATATGTTATACAATTTCTTATGTATATTGCAGTAATCTAACTTCCTCCTTCCTTTTCCCTGCTAACTGCCACAAAAGGCAACAACCTATACAAAGATAGGGGAATTGGGTGTTGATAGCAACTCTGCTATTTTTAAGACAAGGAGAAATTGTTAAAAACTTAAGAGCTAAAAGACTAGGGGGCGGAGAAGGGAAGGTTTTTGCAGCTCAGACAAGGGAGATCAAGGTTGAGTTTAGAAGTTTCGGGGGGAAGGATTCTAAAGCTTTTTGGCTGTTTTTTTTGGCCAAAAAGGGATACAAGGTTTGGTAAAATACACCATGCACAATTGCAGAAAAAAAAAAAAAAAGAACCATTTCTTTTTCCAGAAACACTTCCTACTGACTAAAATATGTTTAAATATTCAGACCCCTCAGAGATGTCTTTCTGCCTTTTTTTTAAAAAGCAATTCACTAATTCAGATCAAGACAGGTTTTAATGCCCTGTCATAAGCAAAATCCTCAAATCATCCTTAACTACGGAAACATATGAGTACTTCCGTAAGTTAAAACTGCTATACCTGACACCAAGCTGTATATGGCGCCACAGAATGCCGCAGATACGAGATCCCCTCTTCCAACTGGGTTTGTGATTCCTCCACATATTTAGACTCATGAGTTGGACAGGAGTAGAGTGAAAGCTGGGAATATTTGCAAACAAGAGGTTAAAAAGGTAGACTTGTACAAGAAAGTCCTCAGGGCAGGAGCTGTATAATTCAACAGTGCCTAGCGCAAAGTAAATGATACTACAAGACATAATAAAAATACAGTCAAGCTGTGAGAATTCTATGTGATTTAATGAATAATTACACATCATGAGGAGAGCCTTACTAATTGCTCCTCCATTCAGCCAAACAAGTTGATGGCTAATCCAATTACAGGTTTAGAAATAGAACATCAGACTCATTTGGTCCCAAAAATCACATACATAATTGTGAGAAGTGTTTTCTATACTTGATCAGCAATATTGGTTCTCAGTGTTTGTATTAAGTGTACTAGATCTTAGAGCAGTCATTTTCTGTATTTATCCAAGCCATTATGAAAGACTTTAAGTAGTTTTTAAATTAACAGTCTGGTGGGCTTTTTATTTAGCAGAGAATTTGAGATTTACAGAAAATTGTACTATGTTTTGGATGTTGCAATTGTTACCTTCAGTAGTAATGGACAGCATTAGCAACACTGTTGTGTATGACATAGGTGAGACATCTAAAGTAGTAGTATTTACATAATGAAGACACACCTAACGTCATTAGTAAGACTATGATTTAGTCACTGGTATTTTTAGTAAAAGTCATGGACAGGTCACGGCAATAATCAAAAAGTTTCAGCCAGTGTCCTGTCCATGACTTTTACTAGAAATACCCCAACTAAATCTTAGGTGTTGGGGACGAAGGGGTGCTCCGGTGGATGCTGCTCCTCCTCCAGGTGGGGGAGGGGAACAGGGCGCTGCTGCTGCTCCTGGACCACTGATCTGGGGCTGCGCCCAGGACCAGTTGCCTCGGGCCACTGGAGCAGTGGCTGGTGCGGTGACCCCAGGGCTGCACCAGCCGCTTGGGCCATGGCACCAGCCACTGCGGATGTCACAGAATCCATGACTTCCCTGACCTCTGTGAAAGACTCACAGCTATAATAATTGGATATTAGCCTTTTAAAAAAATGTAAACTTGTGTCACTACCTGAAGACTGACACATTAATATTCATTCTATTTTACATGCTATTGTCCTCTCGTTTATTTTCTTAAATATGAACTGCAGAAATTTGGCAGAGATTTACAACCATTTAATTGGAATGCATGCAAGAAAATGCACATATAATGAGTACTCTTTTTAAACAAAGTATGACAACTTATTTTCCTAAAGTAATAAGAAACACAAACTGCAGATTTGCTGACATAGTACACAAGTGGCTTGACAGTCATTTCATTCTAAATCTTAAGTTTAATCCCTCATAACACTCTCCAATAAGTTCCTTTTTAGGTTGACATTTCTCATACCTAGTGTTACCCCAAACCTACTCTCATTTAAGCCCTTTATATTTCAACAAACCAAAAGCCATTTTTAGTTGTAGGAAAGAATAATAATTCTTTAATGTCAAAAGTATTTGAGTGCAAAATGTTCCTATTTATTTTTTTTCAAGTCAACGTAACAAGCCAAGCACCAGTTTAAGCACAGAGGGACTCTTAGAGAAGCCTGAAGAGATCTTTTGGGTCTGGTGCTGTCTAAACAGACTTGGGGCTGTAAGCAAATAAATTATCCCCTGGTTTGTTGTGTACCCCCTGCCTTTGGAGAAGCAGCACTTTTGTACATTCCTTGTGAATGAACAAGATGGCATCACATAATATATCAGATTCCATGATCCGTTTCTATACCCAACTGGAACAACTTACAAGGCCTCAAATTTTGACTAGCCATTCAGATAAAAAAAAAAAAAGAGGTAACGGCCAATCCACACGCAGCTTTAGTGTATAAACAAATGTGTTTTTAGTAACAGCTATCCAGATGAATGCACAACTAAAGTGCCCATAGGCTGTTATTTTCTCTAATCCTGCTTTTCACCCTGATTTTTTTCTGTTGTTTTTCATTGTGTTTTGTCCATATTTAAGCCCTGATCCTTTAGTGCAAAGTCTGGGGATTCCTGTACACATGTAGACTTGCAAGCTAGTAGGTTGCATTGCAGGATTGTAAACCAGAGAGGGCAGGGACCATGTTTCATCTCTAAAGCGAATGATAAATACAGTTGTATTTTAAGATAGACAAGCTTTTGGCTTTGTTGCTTTATGTAAGCCTGCAAACAAAAGCCAACAGAACTCATCATATAAACAGCACATAGTGTCTGCTGGAGATAAAGACATTCCTGTGGATTAGATATACTAGTATTGGCAGCTTTCTTAGGCCAGAAAGCTACTCAACGAAAAATATTTTATTAGAGGTTTTTCGATATGGAAAAATACTACAATATTTTGTACATGAGCAAGTCTCAAAATGTCTAACAGGCCTCAAAATATATAGTTAGGAAAAGTAAAAGCAGAGCGTATGGACTTTTCCATTGCAAGTTTAAATTAATCATTCTTTTTTCCTTGTAATATGAAGACAGACATGCAAACATTTTTGCCCTCCCAAAGTAAATGATCTTACTCTGTTAGACATGTGTTTCTTAATCTGCTAACATTACTCCACCGTAACCAAAAGACTATGAATACAACCAGAATGGCAGGGTCTTACCTCATCAATTTTTAGCAACTCTTTTTTTGGAGTTTCCTTCTCTAAGGATGAAGCAAATACTTGGATGGACAGCAAGCTCAGGCTACCAGGTGCAGCCCCCAGACACATTACCTAAACACAATATACAATTATACACAGTTTATGCACTCAGCTGGAAACACGTTAGACAAGTATTTGTCCATACAGAGAGCTATATGCACAGCAAATATAAACCTGAGTTGTGGTCAGAGGCAGGGCATACTGGCACTGAAGAATGCAACATGCTCAACAGTAAGAGCCAAAATACTTAGAAATTCAAGTGTAGAGTTGAATGGCACAATAACTAGGGGTGTATATTTCCTGCATTTTCACCTCATAAGATTCCCCCCACACACACACACACACACACACTTGAATTACAAATTATGGCCAAATTTTGAACCTCAAGCCATGCTCATAAATTCATAATTCACCCAATTTTACTGAAGTTGGGATTTGGAGATGTCATCACATTTCCTCCAGTAGAACCTGCTCAGCATCTGTGAAAGACGGCCCACTTCTACTACGGTGCCAAAATATGAAAGTCCTGACGTACAATCCCAGCCATCTCAGTGACTCAGAAGTACCTCCTACCTACATTCACATGGGAGCCTTGAATTAAGCATGCTGCAGATTGCTTAATTTATAAAGAGAGAGGTGCCATGGCTCAAGCAATTTTTTTTTACTTTCATAACTGGTGCAGCAAGCTCAGAGTGCTGGGACTATGAACTGCAAAGCCTAGAGGTTCAGTCCTGGCACAAATTAAGCACTAGCAACAGAGGTGACGTTGCCAGGTTCAAGTAAGAAGGAAAGACTATTGTATCTGAATACATAACAGGACTACCATCTAGAAAGCAGATATCTTTCCCATTTCCAGGATATGTGCTGCAATGCATCTTTTACATAGACAGCAAAGAGTGATGGAGTTTAAAACAGAAACAAATGGAATATGTGGCCACTCAAGATGACTGTGAATTGAAACTGGGAGCAAAGAAGAAATTTTTCTATGAGTGGTTTGCCCCCACAACTCACCCAAAAAAGCCTATTAATCCATACAAGGTCCTTCCATATTCTCAAATTCATACAGTACTTTTCACAAATAAACTTGGGCTACACATGAAGTTGCACTGGTACAGTATAATTAAAGATGTTATGTTGCACCAATTCAGTTAAACTAGTTAAACGTTTATGTTTTAATAATGGTGATAATAGCAGCCCTTAGTAATAGTGCAAATACCTTAGATCAGAGGTGGACAAACTACATCCCACGGGCTGGATGTGACCCTCCTGTCTGGCCCCTGGCCCAGGAGGCTGGCCACCAGCATCTTCCCCACTGTTCTCCCTCCCCTGCAGCCTCAGCTTGCTGCACCACCGGTGCAATGCTCTGGGCGGTGGGGCTCTTGCAGAGCTGCGGCCTAACCCAGTGCTCTGTGCTGTGCAGTGGCGTGGCTGACTCCAGCCGGGCAGCGCAGTCCCCTGTCCTGGTGTTCTGGTGCTCCAGACAGCACGGTAAGGTGTCACGGTGCAGGGGGAAGTTGGATAGAGGGCAGGGAAGTTCGAGGTGGTAGTCAGGGGGCGGGGGTGTGGACAGAGCAGTCAGAGGGTAAGGAACAGGGGGGTTGAATGGGTGCAGGGGTGCAGGGGCGGCAGTCAGGAATGAGAGGACGGGTTGGATTGGACAGTGGAGGGGCAGTCAGAGGCAGGGGTTCTGGGGGCGGTCAAGAGACAGGGAGAAGGGGTGGTTGGAGGGGCAGGGCTCCCTGGGGGGCAGTCAGGAATGAGAGGAGGGGTTGGATTGGACAGCGGGGGAGGGGGCAGTCAGGGAACAGGGAGGGGTTGGATCAGACAGGAGTCCGGGGCAGGGTGGGGGAGGAGGAAATCGGGGCTGAGAAGCTGGAGGGAGTCAGATAGGGGGCAGGGGCTGGGCCCGGGCCATTTCTGGCTGTTTGGGGAGGCACAGCCTCCCCTAACTGGTCCTCCATTCAATTTCAGAAACCTGATATGGCCCTCAGTTTGCCAAAAAGATTGCCTGTCCCTGCCCTGGAGGTATGCTCCTCACCTCTGTCACAGCTGGTACACTTTCTTATCTAAAAATTCAACCACCAAGTCTGTAGAGAATATGTACTTATTACACACACACCCCAAGTGTTTTTAAACCAAATTTCTTCCATCACATCAGAGACTGCGTGCTGACTGAGGACTACGTTTAGTTTAAGTTTGAAGATTTTTTTTTTAATATAAATTAAACAGTTGCTGCTGTCATTTGTTTTATTATCCACATACCAGATAACAGGTCAAACCGATAGACACCATGCAGAAGGCAGTCCTCCAGGACTGCGTGCAGTGGAACAAGCCATATGTGACTCTTGCTCTGCCATGTGGTCTAGAGCTGGCTGGCACTGCCCTAAGTGAATGCAGAATCAGCCCAGAAGAGGCCAGAGCTAGACACGGTAGGAAAGAGGCTGAATACCTAGCAAGGTCTGCATGAGAAGCTCCTGTCCACCCCTTGAGAAATAAAGTTCCTCTATACCAGGGATCAGCAACCTTTGGCACGCAGCCCACCAGGGAAAGCCCCTTGACGGGACGGGCCAGTTTGTTTACCTGCTGTGTTCGCAGGTTCGGCCAATCGTGGCTCCTGCTGGCTGCGGTTCGCCGCTCCAGGCCAATGGGGGCTGCAGGAAGCAGTGTGGGCTGCCGCCACTTCCCACAGCCCCCATTGGGCTGGAATGGTGAACTGCGGCCAGTAGGAGCCGCAATCGGCCGAATCTGCGGACGTGGCAGGTAAACAAACTGGCCCGGCCCACCAGGGGGCTTACCCTGGTGGGCTGCATGCCAAAGGTTGATGATCCCTGCTCTATACCAAGGTCAATACATCCTTCAGCACAGCTGCTCTGCAAGGGGGAGGGGAACGCAAATTGTACGTATCTGTAACGATGGGGGTGAACCTGGCACACTGTATTTTGTGGTCCAACATCTCAAAAAACAACCAAATAAAATCTTACCAAACTTCTTAAAGCTTTTAATTCATGTGCCAAGATATATCATGTGAGAACTAGCTCATAGGATCATGTATTTTGCAGGAAGTTTTAAGTGAAGGAGAAGGGGGGGTGGAGGAGGAGGAGGGTAGAAAAAAAAAACCTGTTGCTTACAATGAAAGTGCTTTATCAGCCATAACTAGTGCCTTGCTAGCACAGCTCTATATCAAAACAATACTGTTGCCAGAACCATGAACTCTGTTACACAGCAGAGCAAAGATGTGACCTACTTTGTTAATAAAAAACATTTGCTTAAGCTAACAAGAAGCCTTTACACGCACATTAATAGGCCTTGACAAGAATATAAATAATATTTAACTAATGATTAATTCTAGAGTGTATTCTTTCTGGGCTACTTGGAAGTTGTATGTTATTTTTATTTTACTGCAAGCCTGTTTTGCCACTAATCATACAAAAATCTGAAGTGCGATTTCATTTGTAAGTACTCCTTCAAGAAAGTTATACCCATTGGAATTTTTAAAATATAGGTTTTCCAAAACCATAACAAACAGCTCAAATATTTAAAGCTAGCATATGTTTCACATAAAGTCATAATAAACTAAACAGTTTTACTGTGACAGCTACTAAACCATGAACTACACTTCAAAGAAGTCAATAATTAGAAATAAATTCCTATGTGATATAAAACTTCAAAAATGCAACTCCAAAATGGTCTCCACTTCTCTGGTAAACTATGCACAAAATCTAAATTTTCCTCTATTTAGCACGTGCAGATACAATGTTTGTGCCTTCAATCCAATGTGCTCTGCAATGAGTCTTCATTGTAGAAACATCCCGTATCTATACAAAACCAAGCTGCTTTCACCAAATTATCTTTCAATTTCTTAATGACATCTCCAATATAAAAATCCAAAATAATCATATAATCTACTGTACTGTTAGGCAGCAGACCAAAGTTTAAACAAGTAGTTATGTATTTATAGAAGAGAAAAATCAGTATTTAAGTTTTCAAGTAGTCTTCTTACTTCTTTCAGAGAAAAACCTCATTCACTATATTATTTCCAGATTGTTCGAGGTTTCTCTTTTCTGCAGTATCGTATTACAATAGAAAAAATAATTTAGAAAAGAAAAAAACACATGGATGAAAGCTATCGGGACTTCAAGGAACTTGGATAAAGGAAGAGTAAGTAGGAGTATTACCACTCTTTCTTTGTTAAGAAATTAGATTAAGTAGCCATAACCAATGGAGCAAAAGTATTAAATCTAATACAATAAATTTAAGTAGAACCTCAAAAGTTACGAACACCTTGGGAATGGAGGTTGTTCATAACTCTGAACAAAACATCATGGTTGTTCTTTCAAAAGTTTACAACTGAACATGGACTTAATACAGCTCTGAAACTTTACTATGCAGAAGAAAAATGCTGCTCCCCTCCCTTTTTAGTAGTTACATTTACTACAGTACTGTATTTACTACCCTCCCCCCACCCTTTTTTTTATTGGTCTCTGCTGCTGCCTGATTGCATATTTCTGTTTCTAAATGAAGTGGGTGGTTGACTGGTCGGTTCGTAACTCTGAGGTTCTACTATAATTTTTTTTAATTTTTAAAGTGATATATAAAGACTCACCAAAGTATATATTATATGGCCCCATTCCAGCACACCTCAGTTCTCAAATAAGAATCAGTATTTATAGGGGTACCCACAGACAGAGCAAGGGAGTTAGATTTATTGTTCATACTGTAGTAGTACCAGAAGTGCACCAGGCACTTTCAACGGGGTGTTTTGTATTTATTTTATAATGAGAACTAATTTAAGCTACAAGAATATATTACTCTTCCACTTCTAAAGAGAGGGCACCCTTCAAGTCACAGCAGCACTGTAATGGCCCTATACATCAATAAAGTTTGTGCCACACAAAATCATTGCTAAAAAGATTTTTTTTGAACCTTTTATATACATAGAAACATTATTTACTTTAGATTGTGAAAGGTTAGCTTGTCCTATTTTCCGTTTTCAGGAATTTACTTCAGAATTTGATTTTGTAATACTGAACTAAGAATGATTCTTAACGTATCTGTTTAGAAAGTATTCTGATATTAATTGTATCTTCAACTTGCTTCACTCTTACTGATATTCAATGGGTACCAAAAAAAGATTGCATACGTGCACAAATTTTCTCCAGCCAATGCTCTGTATTTTTATAGCTGACAAAAAATAAGTGACGAGTGTTGCTTTTGCAAATAGTGAACAGAGTTCAGCTTTACTTGAAGAGCAAACTATATCAGCAAATTGGTGGAGGAAGGCTATCATATTTCATCTTGAATTGTTTTGTTTTACTTTCCAGAGTCTCAAAAATATCTAACAATTTAAAAAATTCCCAGAGGAAAAATAAATCCTATTCTGCCTCACAAGATAAACAGGAAAAAGGAGCTAAGGGACAAAGTGGAGCTTTTTTCTGTGATGATTTCTTCTATGTAAATTTCCTAGGGCTTTTCTACACAAACATTTAGCTTGGGGCAAGCTGGAGTGTAAATCTACCCCACACCAGCCTGCCACATATTAAGGGTCTGTGTGGACCCTGCTGCTGCACACTAAATGTTCCCTAGTACTCTTTGATCTAACCCATTTCAAACCAGGGTAAATTAAAGTACACTAGAGAACTATTAATGCAAGGCAGCAGGTTCCACCTGAACACAGTGCACTGCAGGGTAGTGCAGTGGAGTCGCATCTTACGTGGGGGTTCGGTTCTAAAGTCAGCGCGTAAGGTGAAAATCGTGTATAGTCAAAATTACCCTGGACAGTCCCTTAAATTGCCCATAAAGTACAATATACTGTACATGGTTTTGTGAATACAACCCTGCACAGTAATGTACAAGTATATAATGTATACAGTAATGTACAGTATATAATAAAGAGTACATATGCAAAATATACTTTTACAGTACTGTCTTTTTAATTACAGGCAGTTGTCAGGGCTTGATGTCGATCCAGGTGACAGAGAGCAAGTCGTATTCGAAGTGGTTGGCTCTGGTTCAGCTCGAGAAGTTGATTGTGTAGGCTCATCTGCTGCTGGTTGTTTTTCCTTGAAAAAACACGGTGATCAGCAACTGTCGTGGTTGTCTCTTGAGCTGCTCAAACATTTCTTGATATGGTCTCAAATCGTCCATAATACTACGTGTGATTTTGAGGCTTCATTCCACAGAAGGATCGTATTCAGAAATTAAATCATTCAAGTGTTTCGCTGCTTGGAACACTTCAGCAAATTTATAAAGATTCCAACTTGCTGGCTCTTCCTGTTTGTCGTCATCATCTTCACCTTCTGCAGACGATTTTATCAGTTCCTCTAACTCTTCGTTAGTCAAGGTTTCTCTATGGCTCTCAATTAATTCTTCAATTTCTTCCTTAAGGATGTCGATGAAGCCAACATCACCCACTTGTCTGGCCACCTGAACAAAGCGTTTCACTTATTTGTCAATGGTCGGGAAACCCTTAAAATCATTCACACATTCTTTCCATGGGTTTCGCCAACATGCATTGACTGTTTCAGGCTTGACTGTATCCATTGCCTGTTTAATATAAGTGATGCAATCGGCAATGTTGACGGACTTCCTACACTCCATCACATTACGATTGGGATCAGCATCCATAGCGCTACGTATCCATGAGAACATAAGCCTTGTGTACATGGCCTTGAAACATTGAATCACGCCTTGTTCAAGAAGTTGGAGGTGGTATTGGGGGAGGGGGGGGACAGATGACTTCAATGTCGTTATGTGAAAACCAGAGTGCCGAAGGGTGGCCAGGAGCATTGTCTACAATCAGCAACACTTTAAAGTCAAGTTCTCTCTCTTTGAGGTACAGCTTGACCTATAAAATGAAACACTCGTGGAACCAATCCAGAAACAATGCTGCCGTCACCCAAGCTTTTTTATTTGATTGCCAGAACACAGGCAGATTTTTGTTCTTGCCTTTTAGGGCACAGGAATCTATAGCCCTGTAGTGCAAGCCTGGCTTTATTAAATGCCCAGCCGCATTGCCACAAAGCAACACGGTCTTTAGCTGCTTTGAAGCCAGGGGCTTGTCTTTGTGATTTCAAAATGTAAGTGCGGTTGGGCATTTTTTTCCAGAAGAGGCCACTGTTATCAGCATTAAAAACTTGTTCTGGAAGATAGCCCTTTTCTTCTATGATTTTCTTTAATTGTTCAGGGTAGGCTTTTGCTACCTCTTCATTGGCAGAGGCAGCTTCATCAGTAGTCTGTACGTTTTTGAGGTTGAAGTGGTTCCTAAAACTGTTAAGCCAACCTTGGCTGGCTTTGAATTCCTTCTCATTGGAAGGCTGTCCCTCTTTGGCAGCAGGTTTGAACAGCACGAAGAGGTTAAGAATCTTTTCTCGCAACATGATGCCATCAATAGGCACACGTTTACGGTTCATGTCTTCTAACCATATGTTTAATGCCTTTTCAGTCTTCACTAAAGTCTTATCACGAACCTGGTTCGCCCCCTTAGCAGTTACTGGAGCATTTGATGCCATGGCTTGACGAATTTCTCTCTCTTGAATCTTGATGGCACGGATGCTAGATTCGTTGCAGACATATTTACACGCCACGTTGAAGACCAACATATTATCTCTCAATAAGCCCAACACAGCCAGTTTTTCCTCCAGCATTGGAACAGATCGCTGTTTCTTTGGCTGAGCACCAGATGAAGTAGTTAGCTTGCGTTTAGGGGCCATATTGTACGAAAAACACGTATCTTTAAACACTAGAATCACACTCAGTGCAGCATGATGCTCACACTATGAGAGGAACTGAGACCGAATGAGGGAACAGCAGATTCACGTCTTCCATCTCACCTCACTCCAGGGCATACACTCATTGAGTGGAATGGTGGGTGGAATCACCTGCACTATTTACAGGTATCTTCTTGTTTTTCTTTTTTTTTTGCCAAGCGTGTATAGTTGCATTTGCATAAGTTAAACGTGCATATGATGTGACTCACCTGTACATTTGTACTCCAGAAACCATATGTTCATGTAGACAAGCCCCAAACGCTACTGGATTGCCTTTGGTTTTTTTTTTTTGAACTGTCAGGTTCTCAAGACTGGAGAATCTTAAATGCACTCATAATGAAGAGTGGGAAACACTGCCCTAGTACACAGAGAAGGTGTTCTTTCCCTCTTGTATTCTTGAGTACAAATATTAAGAAGGAACAACTGGCCATTTCCCCATTGCCTGAAGTCAGGGGTTAGGTTTTAGGCATTGGGATTTGCCTACCTGTGAGAACCAGATACTCTGTTATTATCTACCATGGATGTATCACACTTCCTCTAAATTAAACATCTGTACTAGCCACTGTAAGAGAGGATTCTGAACTAGATGCACCATCATGTGACCTAGTATGGCAGATCCTATGTTCCTAAAATATCCCTTCAAACATTCGTTTTCTTCATTGACCACTGAGATTGGTGTGTCATTATAGCATCCTCTACTGGCACTGGCTCCCCCTCCTCCTCTGTAAACAAATTCTGCAAGATATGTTTTAAAAGAAAACTGCTAACTCTTACAAACAAAATAAAACAGACAAATAATTGTATGGTCAAGAGTGTAACATAAATAAAGTGCTATTTACATAAGCCAAATTGTCCAAGTTGGAGTCCTGAAATGGCCTTTATTTTCAGAAACGCTCAGCACTCACAACACTCCCCACTGAATTCAAGGATAGATGTTAGTATTCAGCCCCTCTGTAAATCAGGGCACTTCTGTTTAGGTGCTTAACTTTAGACAGCCAGGGTTGAAAAGTTTGGTCTTTATAAGTACCTATTACATCGGGTACGTCTACACTACGGGATAATTCCGATTTTATATAAACCGGTTTTGTAAAACAGATTGTATGAAGTCGAGTGCACGCAGTCACACTAAGCACATTAATTCGGTGGTGTGCGTCCATGTACCGAGGCTAGTGTTGATTTCTGGAGCATTGCACTGTGGGTAGCTATCCCGCAGCTATCCCATAGTTCCCGCAGTCACCCCCGCCCACTGGAATTCTGGGTTGAGATCCCAATGCATGATGGTACAAAAATAGTGTCGAGGGTGATTCCGGGTAAATGTCGTCACTCATGCCTTCCTCCGTGAAAGCAACAGCAGACAATCACTTCGCGCCCTTTTTCCCTGGATTGGTCTGGTAGATGCCACAGCATGGCAACCATGGAGCCTGTTTTGCCTTTTGTCACTGTCACCGTATGTGTACTGGATGCCGCTGACAGAGGCGGTACTGCAGCACTACACAGCAGCATTCATTTGCCTTTGCAAGATAGCAGAGACGGTTATCAGTTGTTCTGTACCGTCTGCCATGCCATTGTAAATTGGCGATGAGATGACAGTTATTAGTCATTCTGTACTGTCTGCTGCTGTCATGGGTGCTCCTGGCTGAGGTCGGCCGGGAGCACAAAGACAAAAATGGGAATGACTCCCCGGGTCATTCCCTCCTTTATGTTGTATCTAAATATAGAGTCAGACCTGCCTAGAATATGGGGCAAGTGTGCTAGAGAACCAGTGTACTAGAGAGCACAGCCGCTCCGTGTCAGATCCCGCAGAAATGATAAGATGCATGCCATTCTAGGGGGTGCCTCCGCAACAAACCCACCCATTGCTTCCTTGCTCCCCCAACTCTCCTGGGCTACCATTGCAGTATCCCCTCCATTTGTGTGATGAAGTAATAAAGAATGCAGGAATAAGAAACACTGACTTGTTAGTGAAATAAAATGAGGGGGAGGCTACCTCCAGCTGCTATGATAGTCCAGGCAGGACTTTAAATGGTGCGGGGGAGAGGAGCCCAGCATCCCGCTGCTATGATAGTCCAGGCAGTACAGAAACTTTTCTTTAGACATGAAAGGAGGGGGCTGATGTAGCTCAGCCCCCAATTGCTATGATGAAGACGGTTACCAGCTGTTCTGTACCATCTACTGAGAATGACCGGGAGTCATTCCTATTTTTACCCAGGTGCCCCTGGCCGACCTCATCTGAGGCCAGCCAGGAGCACTCACGGGCTGATGACGACGATGGATAGCAGTCATGTTGTACCATCTGCCACCGGGGAGGGGAGGGAAGAGGGTGCTGCTGTTCAGTACCGCAGCATCGCGTCTACCAGCAGCATGAAGTAGACATAGGGTGACATAAAAAAGTCAAGAAACAATTTTTTTCCTTTTTCTTTCACGGGGGAGGAGGGGGGGTAAATTGACGAGCTATACCCTGAACCAGCCCGGACAATGTGTTTGACCCTACAGGCATTGGGAGCTCAGCCAATAATGCAAACGCTTTTCGGAGACTGTGGGATAGCTGGCGTCCTCAGTACTTCCTCTCTCCCTCCATGAGCATCCATTTGATTCTTTGGCTTTCCGTTACGCTTATCACGTAGCACTATGCTGAGTCCCTGCTGTGGCCTCTGTCTGGAGATTTTTTTCAAATGCTTTGGCATTTCGTCTTCTGGAACGGAGCTCTGATAGAACAGATTTGCCTCCCCATACAGCGATCAGATCCAGTATCTCTTGTACGGTCCATGCTGGAGCTCTTTTTGGATTTGGGACTGCATCGCCACCCGTGCTCATCAGAGCTCCAAGCTAGGCAAACAGGAAATGAAATTCAAAAGTTCGCAGGGCTTTTCCTGTCTACCTGGCCAGTGTATCCGAGTTCAGATTGCTGTTCAGAGCGGTCACAATGGTGCACTGTGGGATACCGCCCAGAGGCCAATACCGTCGATTTGCGGCCACACTAACCCTAATCCGATATGGCAATACCGATTTCAGCGCTACTCCTCTTGTCGGGGAGGAGTACAGAAACCGGTTTAAAGAGCCTTTTATATTGATATAAAGGGCCTTGTTGTGTGGACGGGTGCAGCGTTAAATCGGTTTAACACTTCTAAAAATCGGTATAAATGTGTAGTGTAGACCAGGCCATCTTAGGAAAAAGTTGGATGGCTTGGAAAGCAGAAGTGAATTAAATCATTTATGATCTGGTTGCTTACTTATTCAGCAAACTAGACATGATGCCATATTTGAAACAAATTATTTTAGGGGTGGAAAGTTTTGCCTTCTCACTCTCTCTTACTAAAGGGAAATTAGAAGCTGGAATTTCACAGAACCAAAACACTTTATACCTGCCCTGTGTATGAAAAGAGAGACATACATACCCGCCACCAAACTCAACTGTAATTTTAAAACAGATTGTGTTTTCTTTTTAAAGTCATTTGATATAAATGTTTAACACTGACATTTTAAAGTTTAACATTTAAAATAAAACATAATTTGGCAAGAATATCAGTTTCAAGATCTCCAGAGGCAGCTAATACATATCCTCTTGCCCTGAACGAAGAAACAAAATATTCAAAAACAAAGGGAAATGTTCAAACTACTAGATTTAGGTAGACAACAGTTTGCTCTCCCTCCTTCTTGTAAAGGGATCGACTACCAACTACTATAATCTTCAGAGGGGGTAGCTGTGTCAGTCTGTATCAGCAAAAACAACGAGGAGTCCTTGTGGCACCTTAGAGATTAACAAATTTATTTGGGCATAAGCTTTTGTGGGCTACTTTTTGTAGTGACCCAGCCACTTCCATCTCCTACAGTGCCCAACTAAAACCTCTCCAGCGCATCATCAAGGATCTACAACCTATCCTGAAGGACGATCCCTCACTCTCACAGGCCTTGGGAGACAGGCCAGTCCTCGCTTACAGACAGCCCCTCAAATACTCACCGGTAACTACACACCACACAACATAAACACTAACCCAGTGAAGGGTATGCTTATGTTCATTTTGGATAAAATGTGGTTTGCAGGGTGCTTATACATAGGGAAGTATGCTGTGGCTCACCACCCTAGGAACATTCTAGAGAAGGCCGGGGGGGGGAGGGGGAAGGGAGAGAGATCAGCATGTGGAATGGAGAATTATGAACATGTGATAAAGAAATCCATATATGGAAAGGTTAACTCTTATTGGTTAGAGGTTCATGTTAGTTATGTAATTTGTTATGTAAGTGCCATGTGCTATAAAATAGCACGGGGAAGGGCTCCTTGCTGGAGGGACTCTGTCTGATTTTTTGTACCAGGGGCTCTCCTTTTGTATATATTAAATAAAGCCTTGTTGAATTGAATTGAATCGCATTGAACTGAATCGAATCGCATTACATCTAATCGAAGTCCCTTGATTTCTACCCAACATCAGATTCATTGGGAACCACGAAATCCCAACACCAGGAACCAATCCCTGCAAAAAACCCCGTTGCCAACTCTGTCCGCACATCTATTCAAGGGACACAATCATAGGACCTAGCCACATCATCCACACCATCAGGGGCTCGTTCACCTGCCCATCTACCAATGTGATATATGCCATCATGTGCCAGCAGTGCCCCTCTGCCATGTACATTGGCCAAACCAGACAGTCTATACGCAAAAGAATAAATGGACACAAATCAGACATCAAGAATTGTAACATTCAAAAACCAGTAGGAGAGCACTTCAATCTCCCTGGACACTCAATAACAGAGTTAAAAGTGGCCATTCTTCCACACAAAAAAGCTTCAAAAACAGACTTCAATGAGAAACTGCAGAACTGGAATTAATTTGCAAACTTGACACCATGAAATTAGGCCTAATTAACGACTGGGAATGGCTGGGTCACTATAAAAAGGAAAATTTCCTTCTGGTTGATATTCACCCCTTCTTGTCAACTGCTGGGAATGGGCCACATCCACCCTGACTGAATTGACATCATTAGCACTGACCCCCCACTTGGAAAGGAAACTCTCATCTTTTCATGTGCTGTATATATTTATACCCGTCTACCATATTTTTCACTTCATGCATCTGATGAAGTGGGTTATAGCCCATGAAAGCTTATGCCCAAATAAATTTGTTAGTTTCCAAGTCGCCAGAAGGACTCCTCATTATGTCTGTAATAACCTTAGTCCCAGATTTGGACCTTAGCGTCCAAAATATGGGGGTTAGCATGAAAACCTCCAAGCTTAGTTACCAGCTTGGACCTGGTACCTGCTGCCACCACCCAAAAAATTAGAGTGTTTTGGGGCACTCTGGTCCCTCTGAAAAACCTTCCCTGGGGACCCCAAGACCCAAATCCCTTGAGTCTCACAACAAAGGGAAATAATCCTTTTTCCCTTCCCCCCTCCAGATGCTCCTGGAGAGATACACAGACATAAGCTCTGTGAAACTACACAGAGTGACTCCCCCTCTCTGTTTCCAGTCCTGGAAGCAAAAAGTACTTTCCTATTCCCCCAGAGGGAATGCAAAAATCAGGCTAGCAATCCAACACACAGATCTCCCCGATTCCTTCCTCCCACCAATTCCCTGGTGAGTACAGACTCAATTTCCCTGAAGTAAAGAAAAACTCCAACAGGTCTTAAAAGAAAGCTTTATATAAAAAGAAAGAAAAATAAGTACAAATGTTCTCTCTGTATTAAGATGATACAACACAGGGTCAATTGCTTAAAAGAATATTGAATAAACAGCCTTATTCCAAAAGAATACAAATCAAAGCACTCCAGCACTTATATTCATGCAAATACCAAAGAAAAGAAACCATATAACTTACTATCTGATCTCTTTGTCCTTACACTTGGAAACAGAAGACTAGAAAATAGAAACTACTTCTCCAAAGCTCAGAGAAAGCAGGCAGCCAGAAAACAAAGACACAGACACTCAATTCCCTCCACCCAAAGTTGAAAAAATTCGGTTTCCTGATTGGTCCTCTGGTCAGGTGCTTCAGGTGAAAGAGACATTAACCCTTAGCTATCTGTTTATGACAATGTCACAAGATTATAATAAAAACAAAGTTTGTGTTCTACAATTACATGTGTAAATTAGAGATCAAATCTGCTGTTGGAAGCAATTAATTGTACTGAGACTGTGGGTAGGAAGTGATTATGTAAAGACCAAGGGAGAAAAACAGCAGTTCAACATGTGATATGAATCTAACCAATGAAAAATAATTTCTGGTTTAGCTGCTCTAAATTTATCAACATAGTACAGTTTGCTCAGCTTTGGACTTGAGAATTTTTCTCCTAAAATACCTAAGAAAGTTTATTTTTCCTTTACTTATCACTAGTTTCTTCATTTATATACAATGTAACAAAGTCTTAAAACAAGTGTTTTGATCTAGTGCAGTAATTTAATTGGAAACAAACTATATACATTTTACATTACCATAGTTTTTCTGACATACAATAACTGGCAATTCTTTCTTGTCTTAACTGTAAAGCTACAACTAACAAAATATCATGCAGGCATATTAGCCAAGAGCAAATGGTCTTCTTAGAAAGCAAAAGCAGTGAAAAAATGTTAACAGTTTTTAAAACAACATCTCATACTCTGCAAGTATCTAAACACTTAAATATTCTGAAGTTTGGAAATATCACATGTATTCTGAGAAATGAAAAACAGACAGCAATGGAAATGCATGAATTTAAGAAGCAAAAAACCTCAACAGCACAGCATATTTTTTTCAGAGGTTTAAAAACGTCTACTACAGTGTACACCCTAAACCACTTTGAACCAGTACTGAATTTAGATAACTAGAAGGAAGGAAAATGTGATTAAAATATTAAAGTGTATTTAGTATTTTTGTGCTATTTATATTTTAATATAGTCGGTAAAGAGAGCTCCAGGATAACAGTAATTAAATTTTAGTGAAATTAAAAATCAGTCTGAGCCTGAATCACGACAACCTAACAAGAAGCTGTTTTCACAGTGAAAAGCAACAGCAAAATAACATGCTGTTAAAAGTGGACAGATAATTCCAATCTATCAGAGCTTTTGACTGTAAACAACTGGAATTCAAACAAAAATTAGTGAGTTACCACACACACAACACGTCAATTTTCTGAAGTAAATTTTATGAGTGATTTTACAATTAAGGTTTTCACTTTTAATGCCAACTTTGCTGATTATAATCACTTGGAACTATGTGGCATATACAGTAGAACCTCAGAGTTACAAACATCTCAGGAATGGAGGTTGTTCATAACTCTGAAATGTTCTCAACTCTGAACACAACTTTCTGGTTGTTCTTTCAAAAGTGTAAAACAGAACATTGACTTAATATAGCTTTGAAACTTTACTATGCAGAAGAAAAATGCTGCTCTCTTTATTTTTTTAGTAGTTTGTGTTTAACACAGTACAGTCCTGTATTTGCCTTTTTTGGGGGGTCTCTGCTGCTGTGTGACTGAGTACCTCCGGTTCCAAATGAGATGTGTAGCTGACCAGTCAGTTCGAAATTCTGGTTTCATAACTCTGTAAGTTCTAATGTAGTGAAAAATATAGCTTACAAGGGAAATTAGTGCAAATCATCCACTCAAATTATTGTAAAATTCCAAGTCCCCACTTGACTTGGTGTGAAAAGAGCTGGTCAGGAATTTTCTGACAAAACAGGTTGCCATCAGAAAATGCCACTTTGTCGAAACCAAAATGTTTTGGAAAAGTATGTGTTTCATGGAATCACAGAAATGTAGGGCTGAAAGGGATCTTGAGAGGTTACCTACTCCGACCCACACACACTGAGGCAAGATTAATTAAACCTAGGCCTCCCTGACAGATATTTGTCAAACCTGTTCTCGGACCACATTGACTTGGATTGCACTGGATAGCTGAGTGGCAGCTTGTAAGTCCCCCTCCCCAACAGTCCGTGCAGCTGCTTGGAAGGGGTATAGCGAACTCTTGTGATGGTAGCTGTGGGTTCTGGCAAGCCAGGGTAAAGGACTTTTTTGGCTAAATGGATAGGGAAGAACCATGGCCCATACCAGGTGCAAGGGTCAACCTGGGATGAGATCAAAAAGGAAATGGAAGCAGTGTTAGGAGATCCAGAGGGATGGGGGGTGGCTGAGGAGCCCACTCTCCTTTGGTATATGGATAGTGGAAGAAGGCCCCTGCCCATTGGCCTTCCAGGGAAAGGAGGCACTTCAGTCCACTTGTGAGAGGTCTGAAGTAGGGGCAGCATTATGGGAAGCTGCCAGTAATCTTTCAAGTTTGGTGCTGTTTCAGCAAGGGCTGCGGAAGCATTATAAAGTAGTTAGGGTTGGTTAAAATGATTTGGCACAACAGGGGTTATAGGCAAAAGCAGAGTTAACAGATCACCTTTAGAGACAGGAGCTGGGACTTGGTCCTAGGGGAGCAGAAGGAAAAAAGAAAAGGTTTCAAAGTGAAAAATGGCAGAGTTTGCAGGAGCAGGTAACAACCCCCACTTTTCTCCCAGAGCCAGGATGAGAACCTGGGGGTAAGGGTTCCCAACTGTTTCAAACCAGGAAGCCGACTCTTGGTTCAGAGCTAACCATATCCTTTTCCTTCTCCTTTCTCTCAGTTTACTTAATTTGCTTCTGGTAGCATATACTTTAAACTGACCTGACAGGCTTAATTGGTTTCTTTCCACTTCTTTCCCCTCCATTCCCCCTGCCTTTCCACACTTTGAATTTTTCTGAAGTTTTAATGGAGGGTACTTTGGATACTTACGTGAAATGTTTTTTGTTTTGTTTGGGACAAAGTATGACAGAAGTCTGCCATATTCCACTGGAATTTTTTGGAGTAAAAGATCCATGGGCAACCATGGAGACAAATGTTTTACTGCCTTTTGAACAGTCTCAAGGTAAAGACAGCACAGGTTAAGGCAGCTGTGTGGCAATAATTGTACTTGGTGGCTGAACTGTTACAGACAAATTGCACTACCTTAAAGAACAAAATGTAGGAGTAAGTAAGTGAAAAGTTACAAATACTTTTTGCAAAAATTGATAATACAGGGTTTAGAGGAAAGTAAACATTTGGGAGTTGTGGAAATGGTAAAAGGTAACCGTTGTGGTGTTACAAGCAGCAAGTTTTTGGTTTGATAATAGAACCCAGTTATATAAATGTAACTGTATGTGCAACTCTGTGCAGTCACATTGGATGGAAGCTTGGTAATTAAATTATACCAGGGTGTCAGGTAGAGTGGCTACTACTATCACTATGCTTCTGTCCCGAGAAGCCTTTACCACTATTGAGGGAAAATGGGCCCTTTCCCCACAAAAATGGTCTATAAGGGACTGCTGCAGGCAGAGAAATAATCTGATCAAAATATGTTACCCAATAGTCAAATAAATCAAAATCACTAAAGGAATGTCAGGGGTTTCAACTGGAACTTAACTTGACTGCCCCTGGCTGTCTCTGGTTGTACAAGATGGGAGTATAAATTGAGGTACAGTTGTGTAAAAGAGTAATCACAGTGCAAGGGATGTTAGGTAAAAGATAATTTTGTGTGTGTGCATAGGAAAAAGAAAGGAAAAGGGGAGCGATGATGGGAACAATGAGCTCTGGGGTGGCTGTGGGGAAATCGGACTGTCGCTTTGGTGAGGGTGCAGGAAAACTCTGTGGGAATGGGAGGGGCAGTTACACCTTGTGTAGAATGAATATGGCTAATATAATGTTATGGAGGTTAAACTATTTCCCAGGACGTGTGCAGTGTATATTGGAAAAGGGGTAAAAGAAATGCAAACAAAACATGGTATTTAATTAAAATCCTATTAGGGCTCCAAAAGAAGCCACAATAGGTTGTGCTCTCTTTTTCAGATCTGTGTGGGTTTTGGAGCAGGAAATGAAAGTGAAAAGTAATCAGAACTCTGGTGGAAGTGGAACGTGTCCCTTTTAAGACAGTCTCTGAGCTGCTGATAGCTTTGGATCCAAAAGCAAGCCAAGAAAGCCTCTGTGTGGATGCAAATTACCTAGTTTATGGGGGAAGGAGGAAACTGCCCATAAGTAGCAGCACAAAGAACTTGCAAATAATGAATACAACTAGTCTGCAAACAAGCTACTAGAAGACTCAGATTATGGCCCTCCAGAAAAGGGAGATGAAAAACAAGTCAAATAGTCAAATAAATAAGGGGGAAGGGTTAACTCTAACGGGTGGGTGTGTACACAGAGCAGAAATCTGAAGCTGTCTCTCAATTATTACCTGAGAATAAACATAAGGCTTGGTATCGCAGAGAAACTATTGAAAACTTGGTCTGTTGTACAAGAGGGGAAACTGAGGTACACCACCTCATGAAATTCATAAATGACCAGTGAATGGGGTAATTCACTAGTCTGACTATAGAACAAAATAAGGACAGTCTGGAGGTAATTCTTCTGTTTTTCCTGCAATTAGCAAGGAAATTTGTAAAAGGAATTATTAAGCAATCATCTGTCCCTACCAGGGGATGGAAATTGTTTCTTTTGTTTTTCAGACACTCTACAAGCATGCTGGCACCAGCGGAAGAATAACTCAGAATACCATGGAGCTATGTTTTGTGTTGTTTGTCTGTAGTGTTTGTCTTGTTGCTAGCATCACTGTGTTTCAATGAACAGAAAACCTCATGACGTGGGTGGAGATGGCTTCAAAAGGCTGACCTGGCGGGGGGAGATGAGTAGGGGAATGCAAAATGCTCAACTAGGAGACCAGCACCTGTGTAATAGTTATCATGGTGCCTGGAAATAGAACGGAAACTAAGGTGGGCCCCACAAGCCCTATGGGAATAATGAGAAGGGGAGGAGCTCACTGGGAATCAATGGAGGGGTGTGTGAAATGGTGTATATCCAGATAAGATGTTTGGCTGTGCCCCTCTCCTATGACTATGGAGGAGCAGGATCAATAGCCTATGGCAAGAGGTGGACAATTGGGTGTACTGTGTATGAGGTGTTTTCCTGGAAATCTACATATTACTGGGGGCACAATTACACCAGCCCATAACTAAACTACACACAGCTATGTGGACATAGCTATCTAGAGCACAAATGGATCTGTAAATCTTATTGCGGTGAACAATCGAACCAGGGCATACTGCCTGATTCCATACCAAGTGGTTAAGTTGGTTTGGACAATAACCCATTTCTCTGTGGACATTCAGCATGTAAAACCAGCAGGGGCAGCTTGCTGCAACTGCCAGAAACTGGACACATTAAGATCTTAACCCTGTCAAAGGAGGAGAGGCAGTGTTTTGGTGGTGGCTTGAATGTTGGACCATACTTCAGTTGTCAGGACTCGGTGTTGCTGTGGATTGTGTATTGTTAACTGTACTTGTGTTACGTTGCACATGGAGATAACCTATAAGTAACTGCTTCTCGGCTCTATGTACTAAGATGTGGAAAAAAAAAAAATCTAAGCCCTCCCCACCCCGCAGTGTACTAGACAACCCAGACCCAACCTTCTCAGGCCCACTATAGTGAGAAGACTGGAACACTAATTGGAATAGGTGTGGTACGCCCGTACGAGAGAAGGTGCAGGGCACTATACCACACAAGGGGCAGTGAGACAAATGGAATATCAATACCTTCCACCTTGATGCCTGGCCCTATCAGGAAATGTGTCACCTTATGTCCTATACTTTTCCAGGGATACCTGGGCAGGAAGATCCCAAAAGAAAAAGAAAAGGGAGGGGGTGGGGTGTTAGGATATAGATATTCAGGCCTGTCTGCAAAGGCCTTTACTTTAAGAATTTAGGTGTATTCTTATCACTTAGCTAGTTATAGAGATATAAAAGAAAGAATCAAAATCACTGTCTGACAGTGTAAAGGCCTTCTCTTACTGTGACAGTCTGAGGCCTTGTTCTTAGGCTAAGCCTTTGGCTAAGCAGCAAAGGCAGACATAAACTGCGAAGTGTATGGTCACATCCTTACATTCCAAACTAGTCACATTGAAATAAGGTGCTATTGGGCTGTTAGAAATACAATCCTGTCCTGATATTCCTATCACCTCCAGAGAAAGGGAAGAGCCTAGAAGATGTAAAAGGAAACTTACTTTGATAGCATACTGTCCGGCAAGAACTCACTTATCAATAGCTGGGATGTGAAATCCTCATTTATGTATTTTTCTATCACTGTATTCTCCACTTCCCTATTCTTTGTCTGTATAATCTCTGTCTGGTTCTGTGATTATTTCTGTGTGCTGTATAATTAATTTTGTTGGGTGTAAACCAAATAAGGTGGTGGGATATAATTGGTTAAATAATCATGTTACAATATGTTAGGATTGGTTAGTTAAATTTCAGTAAAATGATTGGTTAAGCTATAGCTAAGCAGAACTCTTGTTTTACTATATAGTCTGCAGTCAATCAGGAAGTAAGGGGCGGTGGAATGTGAACAGAGAATGGGGGTGGGGGAATTGGAATCATGTTTTTGCTAAGAGGGGGAATGGGAACAGGGACACAGGCAATGCTCTGTGATGTCAGAGCTGGAAAGGGGGACACTGAAGAAGGAAACTGGAATCATGCTTGCTGGAAGTTCACTCCAATAAACATCAAATTGTTTGCGCCTTCGGACTTTGGGTATTGTTGCTCTCTGTTCATGTGAGAAGGACCAGGGAAGTGAGAGAGTGAAGGAATAAGCCCCCTAACAGTATCTGTTTCATGGAATCACAGAAATGTAGGGCTGGAAGGAATCGCAAGAGGTAATCTAGTCCAACCCACACACACTGAGGCAAGATTAATTAAACCTTGGCCTCCCTGACAGATATTGGACAAACCTGTTCTTAACCTTCAGTGAGTAGGATTCCACAACCTCCCTTGGTAACCAGCTCTACTGCTTAACTAGTCTTGTAGTTTGAAAGATTTTTCCTACTAGCTATCCTACATTTCTCTTCTGAAAATTAAGCTGCTTATGTCTTGTCCTACCCTCAGCGGACATGGAGAACAACTCTTCACCGTTATTTTTATAACAATCTTTTACATATTTGAAGACTCAAATCCCCACCTTCGACTATCTTCTTTAGGCCAAACAAGCCCAATTTTTTCAAAAGCCAGGTCTATGCTACAAGTTTGTTGGCATAGCTATGCCACTCAGTGGTGTTAAACAAAACAAACAAACATCCACCCCCTAGTCACCACAGCTATGCCAAAAACAAGAGTGTTTCTGTTAGCCCAGCTAGTGCTGTTCCTGGAGGCAGTATTATACCAGGAGCAAACCTTTCTTCTGTCAATATATGCTGCATCTATAGCAGCAGGCTCTGCTGATAGAGCTACACCAGGACAGCTGTATTGGCAAAGCCCATGTAGCATAGACCAGCCCAACCTTTCCTCAGAGGTCATATTTTCTAAATCTTTTATCATTTTTGTTGCTCTCCTTCTGGCAGAACCCTGCCAGCTTGTCAGGAGCCCCAGGTCTTCCAAGTTCTGGGGCAGCCCTGCTTTGTGCTGTGACTCAGTGGATCCAAGAACTTTCAGGATCCCTGCAGCAGAGCTGCAATGCCTGGTGCCCGGGGGGATAAAAATCAATGATTATTTAAAAAAAAAATCCGATTTTTTAATTTAAATCAGATAAATAGATAAATCAGATAGATTGTAGCTCAAAGATATCTCATCATGGAACAGGGATTATAAATTCTAATTCTATAGTATGAGACAATATATTCATGTAATGTTTAAGAAAAGTTTTGTAAATGAGTTCCAATAGTTAACGGATTACAGATCCAATCTTAAGGGGTTCCAGAGGCTTCTGTATAGATTATTTAGGTTAATCTTTCTATCTATCCAATGGGACCCAGTGCTTAGTCTAGAAGATACCATCAGAGATGCTTAGTTTTGCAGTTCTCAAACTGCGGATTTGTCTGTCCAGAGATATCTTTGCTGTTAACAAGCAAGTTGTTTTTAAATAAATAATATATAGAAGTGAGAAATAACAGACCTCAACCCTATCGTCCCTCTGCAAATTTGTGTACACAGAGTCAATCCCTTACCTCTCTCTAAAAGTGCAAAGTTTTAAAAAGTTCAACGAATAGAAGATTGTTGGGGCCTGAATAGATCTGGACAAGGAAAAGAAGTCTGGAGAAAAATGTGAGAAGGGAGGGACAGGCAGTACAAACAAACATAAAACTGTTTGAGCAGCATATTCCAGAAGTCTTGAGGTCTTTCTGAGTGCAGCCCCTCCATTCATTTGAGATCTACCATACAATTCTCTCACTAGAAGGGAAAACCTACAATGGCAGCAGGCTGTAAAAGAGACCCAGTTTGGGAATAAGAACAATTCAAGAAATATATGTTTGCTGATGCTGTTTTAAAGAAAGTCACATCAGTGAACTGGTGGGAGTCACGTAAGCACTTGGATTCAGAGACTGTTGAAGTGATAATCTCACTTTTGACAGCAGTAGTTTCTTCTGCCAGTATAGGAAGAATATTTTCTTCCTTTGGACTAATTCTGTCCAAATTGAGAAATTGTTTGGGACCTGAAAAAGTAGGAAAGCTTGTTTTTCTTTTCCAGATTATGAACAAACAGGAAAATGAAGGTGAGGATGACTGAGTTAGCTGCACAGGCCAATATTTAAAGTTTCTATTGTTGACCTGGCTAACGTAGTTGATTTAATTTTGGGTTTTTTTTAAATATTTTGTTTAACTATTTTAGTTAAAAACAATTAACAAAAAACAAACATGATTTTAAAAATCTTGAATGTTTAACTACATTCAAAAATTCATATGCTTGTTTTGTTAAAACATTACATGTTTGCTGTTGAAGAAAAAATCCAGAATACATAATAATGTTGTTTTAGTTAAAGAAAACAATTTAAATGTCTGTCTGGTGACATTCTTCTCCTAATACAGCATGGCAAGAAAATCCTTCAAATATTAATGATTAACCTGTTGAATTGGAGAGAGTTCATCTCCAAATGACTTCATAAATATTTGCTTTAATTGAAATGAAATAACCAAACAATCATTCGTTTTCTGATATAGCTGTAAAAACTAATCTGAAAAGTTTTCAAAATAAATCACTTAAAAAAATATATAGTGTGTACCTTCTAAATTTGAAACCTACATCTATCTCTGAGCTGTGAAGAATATGTATTAAGGTTATAACAACCAAGAATGTACCTTTATGTAAAAATCCATGATTAAATCGAGACTTCCTGACTAGTGATTTAAATCAATCATGATTTAAATCTATTTGATTTAAGTCAAATCCACCCTGCCTGACTCCAAGGTAAGGGGTCTTGAAGCCCTAAGAAACCCTGCTCAGTTTCCTGGTAGGAGCCTAGAAGCCCTCAGAGCCACGGCTGAGCTGGGAGCCTCAGAGCTCAGGTGCCTAGTTGCCCAGATTCAACTTCCTCTCACAATTTTTTAAACAAAAAACATTTAAATTATTTCCAAAAGAGTTTAAGGTTCTCCCCTTTTGTGAGAAATTTCAAATTCTACATTTTGCTGCAAAACAGAACTACATTTGTTTTCAAAATTTTGGAATTTCCCATAGAAAGAAATGTTGACTTTCAGCCAGTTCCACTTGTCAATTCCTACTACTTGTCAATAGATGGCACTAGAGACCATTGCTATCATATTGAAAAAATATTACACATCTTCATGACAACATTTACAAGTCTTGTTTCTGTAGCAATTCCACTTAAGATTGGAAATTGCTAAACGAAAGTGAAAATGTAAGTCATGACATCTTAAATCTGTAATTAATTGTTATTTATCCTGAACACTGATAATATACTCAGCACTGCACAATAAATCCATTAAAAAATTCATTTTGAGGTCATCGATTAGCTACAATTCAACACCATATTGGATGTTTTAGAGTACTACTCTGTGGAACATAATAAAGTTGTGCCAAACTCTGTGGGCCTTGTGACACGATGAGTTTTAAAATATCATGGGGGAATGTGACTGATGTAATCTACTATCATGTTCAATTTAACTTTTTTTTTTTTTTTTTATTAAGAATCATATGAACTCTCTGAAACCTGTGAACATATATCCTTTCTAAACATTAATTGCAGGCATAACTAACACACTCTCTCTTTGGACACGAGCACTCACGGTACTCAAGCTATTTACAAGCTCCCATTAACTAACGCCTAATAGCTCCCAATAACTAACTAAAAAGATTACATAAATTAGAAAGAACAATGTCTAAAATGCTATCCTGATATATTTAACTGGTCACAATTATGTTAAAATATCATTATGAGCAACAGAAGTCTTGTAAAACATTCAGTGTAACTAATGTGAAATTAATCACTTAAAAAGTCAGTTATCTTCAGCTAATTCTGCAGCAGTAGTTATAAAAAACATTTCCAAAGCTGTGCTGGCCAAAGCCGTAACCGGATACATGACTAAAAATGCTTCAGGCACTACAGAGGATGATAAGCAAAGACACGGACATGTTAATTTCACAACCATACAAATGAGTAAGCAACATTGTAAACAAGCAAGTAGAAAGTAAAAGATAAGCATTTAAAGACTTGTATAGTACATTCATAAATTTCTAAGATCTTGAAAACTATTTCAGTATTTAAGGGCTGATCTTTGTAGTTCGTTAATAGTAAGAAAAATAGACAAACGTCTTAGGTTTGGTCTACACTGCAGAATTAGGTTGATGTAAGGCAGACCTAATTATATCAGTGTCCACACTACAGCCATTTTAAGTGCCCTACCAGACAGCCATAAATCCATCTTGAGGCATAGGGCTTATATTGGTGTAGTTACAGCAATGCAGTGTCCCTGTAGCCACTATACTTACACTGGCTGTTGGCTGTCATTCTTGTCAGTTTCATGGACCATGAAATTGACAAGAAAGCTGGGCTGTCACAGCTGCAGAGAGCCTTGGTGCTGCACAGAGGCTCCCACGTACCCATTCCCTGCGAGGAGTGGTGGTACTGCTTGGAGGTTCTTGGCTCCCTGCTGCTAGGAGCCCAGCTTCTCCCTCTCCCCCCAGCTCTTAGCTGGGATCCCAGTGGGCAGTTCCATGTCCTGAGTCTGGGCAGTTCCCAGCAAAGAGCCTTGGGGCAGCCTGGCAGGGAGCCGAGAGCCAGGCTACCAGTGTCCACACTGCCCCTTAGGTCAGTGGAAGCACTCCTGGTGAGACTGCACACCATCACCAAGAGGAAGGTAGCATGTACATGAAACACAGCACAAATCACTGCTGTGGTTGTATGTCAACCTAACAGACTGACTTATATTTTTAGTATATAAGTGCCCTTAGACTTCATACTTGGCAGATTCACATGATATGCTATGCCTGGATATTTCCCTGTGCTCCTGTATTTTCTTCTGAATGAAACCAAACTATTCTAATGCACCTCCAATTAATTCAAGCTGTTTATTACATTTGGAGCAACAGGTAAACAAATAGCTGCTCTGGAGGGATGTGTTCTGTAACCAGTCAATCCTGGAAAGGCTACATATGCATAGAGTTAAGCACGTTAACATAATGGCCACACTGGGTCAGATCAACGGTCCATCTAGCCCAGGATCCTCTCTTCTGACCATGGCCAATGCCAGATGCTTCAGAGAGAATGAACAGAACAGGTAATCATCAAGCCATCCATCCCCAGCTTCTGGCAAACAGGCTAGGTGGTGTTGCATCCCTGCTAATAACCGTTAATGGACCTATCCTCCATAAATGTATATAGTTCTTTTTTGAACCCTATTGGAGTTTTGACATTCACAACATCCTCTGGCAAAGAATTCCATAGGTTGACTGTGCGTTGTGTGAAGAAGTATTTCCTTTTGTTTGTTTTAAATCTGCTGCCTATTAATTTCATTGGGTGATCCCTAGTTCTTGTGTTATGTAAGGGAGCAAATAAACACTTCCTCCACACCAGTCAAGATTTTATAGACTTTTGTCATATCCCCTTTAGTTATCGCTTTTCCAAGCTGGAAAGTCCCAGTCTTTTTAATCTCTCTTCATATAGAAGCTATTCAATAGCCCTAATCATTTTTGTTGCCTGTCTCAAAAAAGATATATGGGAATTGGAAAACATATCAAGACAGGGCAACCAGATCTGCATGCAGCATTCATATGGGCATACCACGGATTTATATTATAAAGGCATTACGATTTTTTCATTTTATCATCTCTCTTTCCTAACGGTTCCTAACAGTCTGTTTGCTTTTTTGACAGCTCCAGCATATCGAGTGGATGTTTTCAGAGAACTATCCACAGTGATTCCAAGATCTTTTTCTTGAGTGGTGATACCTTAGATTCTATCATTTTGTTTGTATAGTTGGGATTATGTTTTTCTACATGCATTACTTTGCATTTATCAACAATGAATTTCATCTGACATTTTGTTGCCCAGTCACCCAGTTTTGTGAGATCCCTTTGTAATTCTTCACAGTTTGCTTTGGACTTAATTATCTAGAGTAATTTTGTATCACCTGCAAATTTTGCCACCTCAATGTTTACCTCTTTTTCCTGACTATTTATGAGTATGCTGAGTAGGACTGGTCTCAATACAGACTCCTGGGGGACACCATTATTTATCTCTTCCCATTTTGAAAACAGACCATTTATTCCTATTCTTTGTTTCCTATCGTTTAACCAATTACTGCTCCATGAGAAGATACTTTCTCTTAGGACTGTTTACTTTGCTTAAGAACCTTTGGTGAAGGACCTTGTCAAAGGCTTTCTGAAAATCTAAGTCATATTTGCTGACCCCTCAAAGATTGATGGGGCATGGTTTCTCCTTACAAAAATCATGTTGACTATTCCTCAACAAATCATGTTCATCTCAGTGTCTGATAATTCTGTTCTTTAATACATTTTCAACCAATTTGCCGTGCGGACTCACTGATTTCAAGCCTGTGCTTGAACATACATAGAGGTCGTGAAGCCAGGCTCACAATGAAGGAGGAACCAGGTCTCACAGCCATACTAATGCCTCCCTCCTGCTTGCAGCATTACCCCACACAGACACACCTGCAGCACCTGCCTCAAAGTCTACCGTCTGGCTCAATTCACTCGGCTGCAGTGAACTGCAGAATTGAGACAGCAAATAAAACAACAAATGCTACAAGTTATCAGATGCCTAACGTTAAAGAATTTTGCTTGCCACGGCTTTAGCCTGTAGCACCCTCTGTTGACAGGCTGCACATAATAATAAAGCGCCAAATAGCCCGTACCCAATATTTTCCAACGCGATCCGCACCCGTGTACTGAAGCGAAGGGTGACCTAGGCAACACTCAGCGAGCACAGGCACCTGAGCTCAGGAATGAAACCCCTGACCCAGCAGCCAGTTAGCAAGGGAGCAAACGCTTTGCAAGGGGACCTGGGGCGGATCTGTATCTAGGCCACGAGCCCTCCCGTGCACCCGGGGAGGCTGCCAGCGGGTGCCGGGGCCCGCTCCGAGCTGCTCCCGCTCGTTCACGCCGGGTCACCCGCTGGGTGCCCAGGTGTCGCTCACCCTCCTCAGCGCGCCGGGCAGCGGAGGGCGAGGGCCTGAGCCCGGCACGGGTGACGGGGCGGACGGGCAGCACTGGGCCAGCCCTGGCGCTGTGGCCGGGCACCAATAGGTGCTGCGCCCCCGGGACGGGACTTTCTCACCTTGAACATCGCGGCGCCGCTCCCAAGCACGTCGCTGCGCGATGATATCAGAGCCGCACAGCGCACGCGCCGCTACGGAGGCCGAACGACAAAAACGGCCGGGGAAGGGGAGGGGTTGGCGTGGTTCCCCTCCCCCCCCACACGTTTCCCGGTCTCCAAGCAACAGGGACGCGGGGGCGGGGCCTCTGCGTAGCCGGGTGACGATGCTGAGCGGAGCCGCGCGCCGGGCGGGGTGTCTCTCGCGGCCGTGAGTAACCGCGGCGGCGGTGGCGGCGGCCCCCCGCGTGTTAGGGACCCGCCCGGCCTCGCGCGCTGCCCGCAGGAGGGAGGCGTTAGCGGGGCTATGAGATCCGGCCCCGCCATTGCCAGCCCGGGTCACCGCCGCGCCGCGCGGGCGCCCAAGCAGGGGCTTGGAAACAGCGAGCCCGCAAAGCCGCCCCTCCCCCCCCCGCGTCTGTCTGTCTGTCCCGTAGCTCCGCTCCCTCCCCCTCAAGCGCCCTGGCGGTGTCACCCATGGGCCCGCCTTTAGGGACCCAGCTGCTGTGAGCTCGGGTGACCATATTTCCCCAGCGTGGGGCTGGCATCTCCCCTCGTCCCACCCCCGCATGTTCCTCTGTCCTGATCTCCTGTCTCCGTCAGGGCGGACGAAGAGCTCGCAGCTAAAATCATCCAGAGAGCCTGGTGGAGTCACATCGACAGGAGGCTGTTCAGGCTGCTCACACACACCATCCGGGCCGCGGTATGCTCGCTCCTCCGGAAAAACCCTGCCCGCCCGCCTGCCCTGTAAACTGGCCAGGGCTTGGCTGCGGGGGGCCTTTACCAGCACAACTCTACCAGTGCCTGGGATGCTGCTGTGGCAGTTACACCTCCCCAGTGAGGAGACACTTGTGCAATGAGCTCAGAAAACACTATAACCAAATTGGAAAAAAAAGACCCTCAAGGAGTTACACTGGTGGTATAGTAATATCTTAATAGTTATGTTGGTAAATTCTCTAACAGCGCATTAAATAATCATAAATTATCTTCTCCAGAGTAATGCAGTTAGGGTAAAAGTCACTCCTGTGCAAATAGCCAGCACAAAGTCAATGCACCCTTTAAAACCCATTTAATCCCTCAGAAGTGTTCTGGCCCTCTTCACAGGGGTGGCACAACTGTTTGCTGTAAACTTCACCTAGTCCCTATTGATCTATCCAGGCATAGGATGGCCATCATTGTTGACGTTTTTAGAGTATACATGTGCTGTCCATAAAAGGGCTTATGGTACATAAGAAATTGCTGTTTTTGAAGGCTTCCAGTTTCCCAAATATGGATCTAACTGATCTTACATCCAGTTTTTTCTCAAAGAGAAACCAGCCTGATGTATCATTGTGCCACTGTCCAATTAGAAGCTCCAAATACAAATGGTGACTGCCACAATCTCTTCTCCTTGCTCATAATTAATGGCTCCATTTTATCACAAACACATGAGATAAATAATTACATATGCTCAGGAAGATTCTCCCTACTCTGTCAAAGGTGGAATGGGCTTCTGACTGATCCATCCCTTCTGAAGAGGAAAGTAGTATTTCCTGGAGAAGTACCAGTACCCAGTCCAAATTAACCAGCAGGCCCAAAAGGTTTGGCCTTAGGACCCTGAATTCCAGTGGAGCCCTACACTAGAGTGATGAAACCCCTCAGCTGTAGCTTTTGGAGTTAGGGTAGTATCATTCTTTTGAATCTGCTATGCAGGCTAGCTCCTATCTTCTTGGATAGTTCTCCATATTCTTTGCTCTTATTGTCTGTGTGTCTTACACTGAGCAGAGCAAATATTAGAGTGAATTCAGAAAAGCTGTTTTTTTCTTCCTGAAATAATGTCACTCCATTGAATGGAATAAAAGGCAAGAGACATAGGGAAGTGTTCAGAGAATGGGGTGGAGGGAGAGACTGATGATAGTTTAAGAGCAGATGAAAGACAGAGGGAGAAGATGAGCAACTAAACAGTTTTGGGATTTTCTTTTTAGTAAAAGGGAGGAGCTAAAATCGTATGTGAGATGTATTTCCTATTATTTGTTGTTCTTATTGAAAACTACCTTGTTTTTTTTGTAGTGCAAAGCTGAGAAAATAAAACTCATAACATTGGAAAGGAAGGGCAAAAAGATAAGAACTTCACTAGAGAAAAGAGTAACATTGGGTAGAAGAATAAAATGATTAATAAAAAAGAAACAATAAATATTGCAATTCTATAGTAACTGCCATTTAAGAATTTCAAAGCACTTTAAAATATTAATTAACACTCAATTCCCATGTGAAACAGCTGTGGGATGTATTATTATGTATAGGAACCAAAACTGCGTAATTTTATTGAATAATGCTTGCATCTGTTTCAGGAGCATTGCATTACATATGAGATTATGAGGAGAGTGAGTCCTTTAGAAGCTGAACTTATAAAAGATCCTAGTATGCAGTGTAAAGTCAGATTCAGGTAAAATAGGCATATTTATTTATTCAACCTAGCATATATGATGACTTTTTCTAAAGTTAACCAGAAGTGCCATCAATTGTTTTTATTATAGTGTCACACTGGCAATGTTAGAGTTGACAAGGCATGTTGTTTTAGGTTCCTAAGTTCAGTAATATTCAAATACCTTTTGGGCTAATATTTCTTATGTATTTTTACCTCACAGGTGAGTATTTTTGGAAAGTTTGATAAAGTTTTATTGTTCATCTTAAAGTCACTGAAGCACAGAGTGCGGCAAATGATTTTTTTGTTTGTTTGCTTTGCTTTTTTGGGATGAGGGCATTATTTTTGCAATACAGTAGAACCTCAGAGTTATGAACACCTTGGGAACAGAGATTGTTCATAACTCTAAACAAAACATTATGGTTGTTCCTTCAAAAGTTTGCAAGTGAACATTAACACAGCTTTGAAAATTTACTATGCAGAAGAAAAATGCTGCTTTTAATCATCTTAATTTAAATGAAACAAGCACAGAAACAGTTTCCTTACCCAATCAAATCTTTTTTTTAAACTTTCCCATTATTTTTTTTAGTAGTTTAACAGAGTACTATACTGTATTTGCTTTTTTTTTTTTTTTTTTTTTTTTTTGCTGCCTGATTGTGGACTTCCAGTTCCAAATTAGGTGTGTGGTTGACTGGTCCGTTCATAACTTTGGTATTCATAACTCTGAGGTTCTACTAGAAGTGATTGTTTTTGTTTTCTAAAAACTGGAATTTTTTTGTATGTGGTGACTAACTTTTCAGATTGAAAGCCAGGCAGGTAAGTCGTCCTGTGTATAGTAGAAAAATTTCAGATACTTTTATTGCACACCATAAGATATGTTTTCTTTTTAGAAATGCAAACTTATTGTGGACTTGGATCTCATCTAGAATTAGTGCTTAGTACATACCTGAGGAAATGTAATTTAGAAATAAAATTATCTATTTTGCATGCACATACCATTATTTTTGCTATTTTTCTTTTTTACAACACACCAACATGAAGCGAACTCCAGATATAAATATATATTTATATTTTTAGACTTTCAAATAAACATTCTGGGCATAAGTTGTGCCCTGTGTGGAAACGGATATTGAGGGAGGAAGCTGGTGGTATTTGCAGTTTCCACTACTACCTCCATAGCTTCAGGCAGAAGAGAGCAGCTTTAAATTTCAGCCAGGCTCCCATAGAGAGCCGTTCCCCAGTGAAGCTTGACAAGAGGATGAGCTGAATCAGCATATTCAGTGGCTGCATTGTTCATGTCCCTTCTCTGGCTAGTCTGCACTAACCAAGTACAGGTGCCTTAACAAAGGGGTATGGTGGATACCTTGCATTTCTGCAACTCCCATGCCCTCTGGCCAGACTTACTGCCTCCAATTGCTCTGCATACAAAATCTGAATCTCATATTGCTTGTTCATTGCGTGATCAATCAAACAAATGCATTTGATTTAAGTTTGTCCTTTAAAAAATAAATTAAATGATAAATAAAAATAGCCATGAATTTCCAGACTTGTTTCTACGTTTAAATAAGATGTTTTAAATAAATTATAGCGTTTAACAATTTTTAATCTGTGTCAGCATTTCAACTTTATTATTCCATTTTGGCAGGAATTAAGATTCCAATCCTGCAATTTACAACATGTAGGTGAGCTGACTAAGGTTGCCAGGCATCCAGTTTTCGACCGGAATGCCTAGTTGAAAAGGGACCCTGGCGGCTCCGGTCAGCACAGCTGACCAGGCTGCTAAAAGTCCAGTTAGCTGCAGGCCAGCAGCGGGGCAGGCAGATTCTGTGCCCAGCTCTGCTTGGCTCCTGGGAAGCAGCTGGCATGTCCCTCCAGCTCCTAGGCAGAGGGGTGTTCAGGGGGCTCTGCGTGCTGCCCCCACCGGCAGGCACTGTCCCAAGCTCTGTTTTCACAGCTCCCATTGGAGCTGCCGCTTCGTGGGAGCACCTGAGGTCAGCACCACCCAGAGCCTGCACCCGGAACTCCCTCCCACACCCTAATCTCCTGTCCTAGCCCTGAGCCCCCTCCCACACTCTGAACCCCTCAGCCCCAGCCCAGAGCCCCTTCTGCCCCCCAAACTCCTCATCCCTGGCCCCACTCCAGAACTGCACCCCCAGCCGGAGCCCTCACCCCCTCATGCATCCCAACCTTCTGCCCCAGCCCGGAACCCCCTCCCACACTCCAAACCCCTCAGCTCCAGCCCAGAGCCCCCTCCTGCACGCCAAACCCCTATTTCCCTGCCCTTTTACTAGTTTGGAAGGGATTCCAGGGATGATTTTTTGTTTTTATTTTTTTTTGTTTTTTTAACATCTTAGGGCTTGGCTACACTTGAAACTCCAAAGTGCGAGTGTGGTCGCGGCGCCAGTGCTGGGAGAGAGCTCTCCCAGCGCTGCACATACTCCACTTCCCCATGAGGACTAGCTCCCAGCGCTGGGGCAGTGTTTACACTGGCGCTTTGCAGCGCTGTAACTTGCTGTGCTCAGGGGTGTGTTTTTTCACACCCAAGCAAGAAAGTTGCAGCGCTGTAAAGCGCCAGTGTAGCCAAGGCGTCAGTCTGTTTTAAATGTATATAAAGAACTGAACGCAGCTAAAGTACACTTTACAAAAACACACTGGGGTCATGCTTTCTTCATAAAATACATATGTGACCATCCATGTTCATGCATTAGATTGTCTCATGAATTTGGGCAGCTGCAGGATTCAGATACAAAAATAGTTAAGATACCATGATTTGGCATTTCCATACTGTCTAAAGTGTAGGGTTGCGTTTTTTTTTTAAATGTTAACTACAACTTCAGATTTCCTATCTTTTCAATAAGGAATCTGCTCTTTATATTGCCAGAAAGTTAACTTTGTTCCTTGTTTCTTTAGATTTGCTGGTCATGAGTTTCCACCTTTCATTGTGTTTAAGATTTTTCACAATACTGGAGGCCAAGGCAGCAAGTACATAAGTGGAAAAAGAACAATAAGTCCAGCAAGTGAGGTGACTTATTAGATGTTTATGTGATCATTTTCTCTTCACTTCATCTACACCTTGGCTTTGAATTTTATTTTGTAAAATCCTATAACATCTTTATCCTCAGTCACACATATCTCCAGTTCTAACAAGCAACCGCTTCATTCATTAAACAACATTACTTTTGTTAGCAAAGAAACAATGATTCTTTCAGCATTGTACATAAAAACTCTTTGTATATCTATGCCCATATTCTCTATCTGGATTAATTTATTTCTAGGAAATTTAGTCACTATAGCCACTGTTCCGTACAGCTGTCTTTTGCAATTCTTTTGTCACTGGGTTCTGCCTTTATTTAAATAGACATTTAAAAAAGACGGTTACTCACCTTTGTAACCGTTGTTCTTCAAGATGTGTTGCTTATATCCATTCCGATTAGGTGTGCACGCGCTGCGTGTACGCTCGTCGGAAGATTTTTACCCTAGCAACACTCGGTGGGTCAGCTTGGCACCCCCTGGAGTGGCACCGCTATGGCGCTGGATATATACCCCTGCCAACCCAACGGCCCTTTAGTTCCTTCTTGCAGGCTACTCCGACAGAGGGGAAGGAGGGCGGGTTTGGAATGGATATGAGCAACACATCTCGAAGAACAGCAGTTACAAAGGTGAGTAACCGTCTTTTCTTCTTCGAGTGCTTGCTCATATCGATTCCAGTTAGGTGATTCCCAAGCTTTACCTAGGTGGTGGGGTCGGAGTGAGATGTTGCAGAATGCAAAACTGCTGAGCCAAATGCTGCATCATCTCTGGACTGTTGAACCAGAGCATAATGAGAGATAAAGGTGTGGACCAAGGACCAGGTAGCTGCACGACATATCTCCTGGATGGGTACATGAGCCAGGAAGGTGGCAGATGAAGCCTGAGCTCTGGTAGAATGAGCGGTGAGGTGGCTCGAGGGAACATGAGCCAAGTCATAACAAGTACGCATGCACGCCGTTACCCAAGATGAGATCCTCTGGGAGGAGATGGGTAGGCCCTTCATTCGTTCTGTCACCACGACGAAGAGTTGGTGCATTTTACAAAAGGGTTTTGTGCGCTTGATATAAAATGCGAGCGCTCTACGGACGTCTAGGGAGTGCACTTGTTGATCCCGTCGTGATGAATGTGGCTTTGGGAAGAAGACCAGAAGGAAGATATCCTGGTTTACATGAAAGGCCAAAACCACTTTAGGAAGGAACGCCGGGTGTGGTCGCAACTGCACCTTGTGAAACACAGTATATGGTGGGTCCACCGTGAGAGCCCGAAGCTCGGAGACTCGTCTGGCTGATGTAATGGCTACGAGGAAAGCTGTCTTCCAGGACAGGTATAGTAGCGAGCAGGTTGCTAACGGCTCAAATGGGGCAGACATGAGTCCGGTTAGAACCAGGTTGAGGTCCCAGGTTGGGGCGGGGCGTCGTACTTGGGGGTATAGGCGCTCCAAGCCCTTGAGGAACCTAGAAACCATAGGGTGCGAGAACATGGAGCGGTCACTCTCCCCTGGGTGGAAGGTAGAGATGGCCACCAAGTGCACCCTCGATGATATTGCTAGGCCCTGCTGTTTGAGATACCAGAGGTAGTCCAAGATGGTGGGGATCGAGGCCTCGGTGGCAGTGACATTCTGCGTTTCGCACCAGCAGGAGAAATGCTTCCACTTGGCCAGATACGTTGACCGAGTGGAAGGTTTCCTGCTACCCAGGAGTACTTGTTGTACTGAGGCAGAGCAACGTAACTCAGACTGGCTTAACCACGTAGCAGCCATGCTGTGAGGTGAAGGGACTGCAGGTCTCGGTGGTGAAGTCTGCCGTAGTCCTAACTTATGAGGTCTGGGCAAAGAGGCAGGGTAATTGGGTTGGCTATCAACAGGTCGAGCAGCATGGTGTACCCGTGCTGCCTGGGCCACGCTGGAGCGATCATGATCAAGTGAGCTCTGTCCCTGCGAAGCTTTATCAGGACCCTGTGAACCAGCAGGAACGGTGGAAAGGCGTAAAGCAGTTGGCTTGTCCACGGCATCAGGAAAGCATCCGAGATCGAGCCCGGGGAGAGGCCTTGGAAGGAGCAGAACATCTGGCATTTCCTGTTCTCGTGGGAAGCAAAGAGGTCTATATGGGGAAAACCCCACTTCTGGAAAATGGAATGAATAATGTCCAGATGAATCGACCACTCGTGAGACAGGAAGGATCTGCTGAGTCAATCCGCCAGAGTGTTCTGAATGCCTGGGAGAAAAGACGCTACCAGGTCTATCGAGTGGGCTATACAGAAGTCCCAAAGCTGGAGGGAGGAGGACCGTGCCCCTCCCTGCTTGTTTATGCAATACATGGCCGTTGTGTTGTCTGTGAACACTGAGACACAGCAACCTTGTAAGTGCTGTTGAAACGCCTGGCACGCAAGGCGGACTGCTCTCAGCTCTCAGACATTGATGTGCAAGGCCAGCTCCTGAGATGACCAAAGGCCTTGAGTGCAAAGATGTCCGAGGTGGGCACCCCAGCCGAGAGATGAGGCGTCTGTCGTCAGGGCCATGGAAGGCTGGGGTGGATGGAACGGCATCCCTGCACACACCAAGGAGGGCGTCAGCCACCAGTCAAGGGAGCCTAGGATGCTTGGGGGAATGATGACTATCATGTCTATGGCGTCTCTGCCCAGGTGGTATACCGAGTTGAGCCAAGATTGGAGGGGACGGAGGTGTAGCCTGGCATGTTTGGTCACGAACATGCATGCAGGCATGTGACCCAAAAGACTGAGACAAGTGCGAGCCGAAGTCATTGGGAAGTTTTGTAGGCTTTGGATAATTGTTACCATCACCTGAAACCGAGTCGCTGGTAAACAGGCTCTGGTGAGATTGGAGTCCAGGATGGCTCCAATGAAGTCTATCCTCTGTGTGGGAACCAGAGTGGATTTCTCTATTGATCATCAGGCCTAGACATATGAATAGGTCCTTGACGATGCCTGCATGATGGGTGACTTATGTCTCGGAGGTCCCTCTGATGAGCCAATCATCAAGATACGGAAAGAGGTGTATCCGGCGGCGGCGGAGGGAGGCGGCGACTACAGCATTGCACTTTGTGAATACTCTTGGTGCTGTAGAGAGGCCAAACGGTAGGACTGTAAACTGGAAATGCTGACGGTTGCGACAGGTTGGAGGTCCCGCCTGTGTGGAGGATAAATGGCGATGTGAAAATACGCATCCTTCATGTCGAGGGCGGCATACCAATCTCCGGGATCCAAGGATGGGATGATGGTCCCCAGGGATACCATGTGGAACTTCAACTTTATCATGGATTTGTTGAGTTCTCGCAAGTCTAGGATAGGTCTGAGACCTCCCTTCGCCTTGGAGATGAGGAAATAACGGGAGTAGAACCCCTTCCCCCTTTCGTCTTCTGGTACTTCCTCTATGGCTCCCATGGTAAGGAGCGTGCACACCTCTTGTAAGAGGAATTGCTCGTGAGAGGGGTCCCTGAAGAGGGACGAGGGTAGGGGGTGGAAGGGAGAGGGCGAAATAAACTGGAGGTGGTACCCAAGCTCCACCGTGCGTAGGACCGAACGATCTGAAGTTGGCTGGGACCACGCAGGGAGGAAAAAGGAGAGGCGGTTGGAAAAGGGAGGTAAAAGATCCTGGAAAGGAACTGGTACGCTGTCCTCGCGCGCACCTTCAAAAGTTTGGCTTTGGTGCCATAGGTGGTTTGGAAGGACCTTGATTCTGGCCCCCTTGAGGTACAGACCGCCGTCTACGATTGCCTCAGCCGTGCCCTCTGCCGAAGTCCTGTCTCGGTCTAGGCGGGGGATAAGGGCGGTGAGGCTGGAGACGGAAGGACCTGCGCTGAGTCACCGGTGTGTGCATCCCGAGGGAGCGCATGATGACCCTGTTGTCCTTAAGGTTCTGCAACCTGGGATCTGTCTTTTCAGAGAATAGGCCTTGACCGTCAAAGGGCAGGTCCTGTATGGAGGTTTGTAACTCAAGTGGAAGGCCTGAGACCTGAAGCCATGATATCCGCCTCATGGTGACACCTGAAGCCAGGGTCCTGGCTGCGGGGTCAGCCGCGCCCAGGGAGGCCTGGAGAGAAGTTCTCGCCACCTTCTTCCCTTCCTCCGAAAGGGCAGCAAACTCTGGGCGGGAGTCTTGGGGAATGAACTCCTTGAATTTCTCCACTGCCGTCCAGGTGTTATAATTGTACCGGCTGAGCAGGACTTGCTGGTTTACCACCCTGAGTTGGAGGCCCCCAGTAGAGTATACCTTGCGGCCCAATAAGTCCATGCGCCTAGCCTCCTTTGATTTTGGAGCAGGAGCTTGCTGGCCATGGCGTTCCCTTTCATTGACTGATTGCACGACAAGGGAGCAGGGAGGAGGGTGCACGTACAGGTACTCATACCCCTTAGAGGGTACCATGTACTTCTGCTCAACTCCCCTGGCCGTGGGCGTAATAGATGCTGGAGATTGCCAGATGGTATTGGCATTTGCTTGTATCGTACGGATAAACGGCAAGGCCACTCTTGTGGGGGTGTCAGCTGACAGGATATCCACCACCGGGTCCTCTATCTCCGGGACCTCCTCCACCTGAAGATTCATATTCAGGGCCACCCACCTCAGGAGGTCCTGATGTGCCTGAAGGTCAATTTGAGTAGGGCCCGAGGAGGATGTCCTTGCCACCGCTTCATCTGGAGAGGAGGAAGAGGAAAGGCTAGGGACAAGAGGGTCCTGTGTGGGCTCCTGTTCTTGAGCAATGTCAGTCTCGGGTGGAACTTGAGACACTGCCGGCTGAATGAGAGCCTCCTCTGTACCCATGGGAGGGGGGTGGCTGACCATTGCCTCCGGCACCCGGTGTTCCGATGGTGCAGAGCGAGATGGCATTGGAGGCGCACCTTGGGCTTGATGGTATGCCCAAGGTGTCCAGAATGACCACTGATGGGGTCCCTGTTCCTGGGTCTGGGTCTTCTGAAAGACAAGGCCGGGCACATCTGAGTCACGGTCCTGTGCATAGGAAGCACTGTCTGCGTGAGAAGACACAGATGTGTGACGAGATGGCCAAGGAGGCACTGAAAACCCCTGGTAAGGGTCTCGATCTCTAAATGACCTTTCCGTGTGTGGCACCGGAGAGCGGTACCGGTTGCCATACTGGTACCGGGAATGAGACCGGGACCTGCGACCGGAGCGGTGCCGGGAGGTCGACCGTGATCTGGAGGCTCGACGTCTAGAGCGACTGCGAGAGACATGGTGCCGGGAACGGTACCGGGAGCTGGATCGGTGCTGAGAGTAGTGGGCCGGTGAAGGGACGCTGAGTGGTGCCGCGAGTGCGACCAGACCCGAGATGGAGAGCGGTGCCGGGACTGCGAGCGGCGTCGGGACCGGGATTGACGATGGAACCGAGAGCGCCGGTGGGACCGTGATCATGATCGGTGCCGACAGAGGGTGGCCTCAGTGGGGCAGGCTTGCCTATCGATTGAATGACCCTCACCGGCGGTGCCAGGGGTTGAGGCAGCGCGGACTCCGTCAGGGCGATCAGCTCCCTCGCTGTAGAGAAGGTCTCGGGCATGGAGGGAATTGTGAGGTCAACCACAGCATGCGCCAGGGAGCTTTCAGGTGCGGGACTCACCGGCCCTTGCGGGACCAGAATCGACGGTGCCGAAGCTGTCGGTGCCACGGCAGGTGTCGGTGCTGGGCGGTCCGACATAGGCAGGTGCTCGAACTGCGGTGCAGGTGGCACGGAAGCCGCAGGAGTCTTATGCTTCTTAACCCACGGAGAGAGGGAACGGTGCCGAGCAGATGACAGTGCCGGCGACGGTCGGTGCCGAGGGGCCTTAGCAGTACCGGCTCGATCCGGTGCCGAAGAGACACTTCTGCTTGATATGGACTGTCCAGCGCTCAGTGCCGAGGGCAGAGGAGTAAGAGCTGCCTCCATCAGGAGCTGTTTCAGACAAAAGTCCCGCTCCTTCTTCGTCCTGGGCTTAAAAGCCTTACAGATCCGGCACTTATCCGAGAGGTGGGATTCCCCAAGGCACTTAAGGCAAGATTCATGGGGATCTCCCATTGGCATCGGCCTGTGGCAGGTTGAGCACAGTTTGAAGCCCGGTGAACCGGGCATGGGGCCCAGTACTGGGTGCGGGGAAGGGGCTAATCCCCGAACCCCTGTCAACTATATACACTAACTATAACAAAGAATGAATAAAATTAACCATAAACTATAGAATTTACAACTATATACACGAGAATTAATAAAAGAACTGCGAGTAGCTAGGGAGGTGGAGATCAGCTAAGCCACGCTCCACTGTTCCAGCGACCGACACGGGCGGTAAGAAGGAACTGAAGGGACGTTGGGTCGGCAGAGGTATATATCCAGTGGCGCCCGGCCGACCCACTGAGTGTTGCTAGGGTAAAAATCTTCCGATGAGCGTGCACGTGGCGCGCACACACCTAATTGGAATCGATATGAGCAAACACTCAAAGAAGAACTATATTTTTAGGCCCTATAAATTAGTTATGTCAAAAAATTAGTTTTTATAAATTTTCTGAACAGAATTCCATTAACCTTGTTCTTTTGACAGGTTATCCTTCCAGTGATGATGTACTTAGAAACAAAATCACAACTTCTGATGCATTGAACAATAAGTTCTATTCTATATAGATTTCTATTCTATGCTCATCTCTATAGTATATAAGTACCTATAAAAATAAGCTGTGCGCACTTAGATTATAAACTCTTTAGGGTCTGGATCGCCTCTTTGTTCTGCGTTTGAAAATGGCTTAGCACTGTGGGCTCCTGGTCCATGCTGGTGCTACTGTAATACTACTAATAATAATACAGTGTTTTTCTTCTTCAAGCAAGTCCACACTCTAGTGTATGTTATTCCTGTAATACAAGAAGCAAAAATTATTTTGGACCAAAAGAATAACACTGTTGTAGCAATTGTGTGGTGCAGGTTGGGTTTCAAGCTGGATTTCTGAAGGCACATACTAGTATTTTCTTTCTTTAAAACTGCCTATTCTTTATTGACTGTATTGTCTTAAAGAAAGGAGGTTTTAAATACATAATAGGTACATCAAAGATTTTTTACTTTGTGTATTAGACCCTTTGCTTGTAGGAGACTCAATTTGAAGAATGCTTCAATAATCTTCACCTATTCTCTCACCACTTTCTTCTGTTTCCTCGAAAGTCAACAAGGCAGCTAGTAGAAGAATGCAGACAATGAGAATGGTACAGATTTGCCATGTATCTGCCAATCCTTTGGAAAGTATGTAGTGCATGACAAATCCTTGAGGGAGATTTGACAAGTCTGCTGCAGCTGGTTGAGCTGTCTAACAGAATGGCAAAAGGAATTCAATGTTAATAAATGTGAAGTAGTGCACACTGGAGAAGACAATGTAAACAGGGATTTCTGACCTTTCACATCAATACCCTTATCACTGTAGTATGGGAAATTCTTATGTGGGTCTGTCTCAATCTCTCTTGTTAAAGCCATTCCACTTGGTATTAAGTATGCATTGGGCCAGAAAAATAGTGTGAGGATGACTCTATGGTCCAGTGGTTCGGCAGTCATCTGAGAGGTCGGAACCTCTTCTCATCAGGTCTCCCACATCCCAGGTGAGTACCCTAACCACTGGTTATAACTAATGATTATAAGGGAGGCTGCTGCCTCCTCTCTCTCCCCTCCCAAGTGTTTTGTGTGGAATTAGGCATGCTCCTGAACACACCTACTGGATCAGACTATACAAGCAAAATGTGGGAGAATGCCTGTCTTCACCTGGTTTGAGGATCATGCTGGGGCTTATAGATAGGTATTGGACATCTGCGTGAGACACCAGTGCACATGCCCAGAGGCAGAAACAAAGGTATATAGGAACTCTTGCAGTGAAAATTTAGGTGCCGAGTGAGTTTAGGTACTTACATGGTTAGGTGGCAGTAGAGCACGGGGGTTGTGGATCTGGGACTTGGGTACTTAACTCGCTTTGTAGATCTGGGATTGTCTACTTTGTGAAAATCAGCTGCCAGAATCTTGGATCACCTTTGGTCTGAGAGCAGGCTGCTCACCTAGCTTTCCAGTTAGAAGAAACACACAGTGGGTACTAAACTAGAGGAAAGGGTTTTAAGAACAGAAAAGGACCATACTGGTGTTTCAAAAATGATGGAGTAAAGAAGAGTCCCATAAACTGCCTAAACTGGTCTGTAAGCACTAACCTAAAAATCCAAATAGTGAAATATTGCAGAAATTAACATTCAGATACAGTAGTATATTTTACAGAAGTTCTGTCACTGCATCATTTGATGTGTTATGTCTCAATATAATATGTATAGCACAGCATGATGTCAGAAATGCAAGTGGTCAGTAGCTACTGATCTTCTAACCTATTCAATTTAGCTTATATTTAACATGAGTGAGAACATCTTTATATTTTAAGCAAAGAGGCCCGTGTTTTAGGTTTATTCCACCCAAGTAAGGAAAAAGTTGCTGTCAATATAGTGTTATTGACTAATTCAGTCACTCATGAATCAATATAATTTCCTTTTTGTGAAATGAAGGAGGGTGGCAGCTTTGCAAGAAAGAATTTTTCTGGTGTTTGCATGTAGCTTTCATCTGTAATTTTTTAAAAATTATTCTTAATTCCATCACGTTGGTGGTTGCTGTGGAGACAGTTCCTCAGCACTCTTACAACAGAAAAATTGGGTATGGCCAAAACAATTATTTGAATATATAACAACTTTACCTTTCTTACAACATCTTTAATACAAAGATATCAATTATAATTATAGATATTCACCATTGAAATACAGACATTTCTGTGTCAGAGGGATGTTAAAATTCTAATGTCTACTCCAAACTACTAATGTGTTAAAGCTGTTTGAAAAAGTTTGCAACATTTAGAAGAATCCATTTTTTTTATATTGGCAAAGTGGGTATTTTTTTAATATTCAAAGGGACAGATCCTTAGCTGATCTGTCATAGCTCCACTGACTTCAATAAGGCTATGACAAGTTATGCAAGTTGAGGATGTGGAGCAAAACCTTCTGAACCAGTGCTAAACAGAGTCTTAAACAACCACCACCCTTAGGCAAAAATCAGACTTGACAAATTTCAGCCACAGAGATGAAGGTTTCAAAAAGCTGTAAACATCTGAGGAAGATGACACAACAACTGCAGATCTTGTTACCCATTCCAGCAATAATGCTGTATGAGGGACGAGGGAGGCAAATGTAACTGTCATTGTGAAAGCTTATATGAATGAAATAAGAGTTAATTAGAGGCTGAGTAATTAACTTAATTTTCCATCTAAAATGTAAATCCTATATTAGTTACCTGGTGCATCTGGGGGAAGCAGCTGTGTCATCACTAAGCATTATTTTCAAATTTGTAACTGAAATTGTTTCACCATTATGCTGACCACTATTTTCTCATTGTTTACTTGTATTCCTCTGACTGTCTGTATCCATTTGTTGTCTCTTGTCTTATACTTAAATTGTAAGGTGGCTGGGACAGGGACTATCTCTTCTGTTTGTACAGCACCTAGCACAATGGCATTCTTGGTCCATGACTAGAGCTTCTAGGTGCGACAATTGTATAAATAATATTAATAATACAGTTAGTGGACAATCCATCTCCAATCGTGCTGAGCTTTCTGTGTACTAATTAGAATTCCTTGTTTATTTTAATTTTTTGTTGAGAACTGGGATTTCAGGAGGATTAAGACTTTTCCCTGAGTTGAAATATGAGGACTGTAGGAATTTTGTGTGTGTGTTTTTGGTTTTTTAGCTACAGCATATTTCCTGTTTTTATAGGCAGCAGTTGATGCTTGCAAGTTGATGGGACATCGAAAATATTATGATCAAATGATATGGGATGAACTTCAGTACCAAAACCACAAAATAATAGACGAAATAGATGTTGCTACAGTGAAAGATTATATGCAAGTAAGAAATGTTTTCAAATATTTTCTCAGAGGTTTTGGTAATGGAAAAAAAACTTTTGGGGAAAAAAGATTTACATGATCTAAAATATAGATAGTGACTATAACTGCATGACTAAAATTTAAAGACCTAATTCTCAAGTGCTTACACCTTGTGCAGCCATTTATATCAGCTCAAAATAAGTGTAAAGGATACCTTAAGCACTTCCGTGGGAGTGCAGAAATCTTATTTGGTGGCGTTTTACATCCACCTTGAACCGATGTAAATGACTACAAATTACAAGGCAGTGGAAAATTAAGTCCTATGATTGTGAAGCTTCAGAGAAGTTATTGAAGTTGTATGGATTAGTTCCTATAATATGTATTGTCAGGGTTACACAAGGATGGTAGAAATGTTTTAAAGATCAGTCTGATAACAGTGATACTCTTTAAATGGAAGAAGTGAGAAGAGAACCGGTACCATTATTTTTCTTTTAGACCAGCGTTAGTATATTGATTTTGATGGAATTACAACTGATTTACAGTGGTATAAGTGAGGCCTGGTCTACACTACGCGTTTAAACCGATTTTAGCAGTGTTAAACCGATTTAACGCTGTACCCATCCACACGAGGCCCTTTATATCGATAAAGGGCTCTTTAAATTGGTTTCTGTACTCCTCCCTAACGAGAGAAGTAGTGCTAAAATCGGTATTACCATATCGTATTAGGGTTAGTGTGGCCACAAATCGACGGTATTGGCCTCCGGGTGGTATCCCACAGTGCACTATTGTGACCACTCTGGACAGCAATCTCAACTCGAATTCGCTGGCCAGGTATACAGGAAAAGCCCCACGAACTTTTAAATTTCATTTCCTATTTGGCCAGCATGGAGCTCTGATTAGCACAGGTCTCCTGAGAATCGAAAAAGAGCTCCAGCATGGACCGCACAGGAGGTACTGGATCTGATCGCTATATGGGGAAAGGATTCTGTGCTAACAGAACTACGTTCCAAAAGAAGAAATGAAAAAATATTTGAAAAAATTTTCCAAGGCTATGATGGAGAAAGGCCACACTAGGGACTCAGTGCAGTGCAGAGTGAAAGTTAAGGAGCTCAGACAAGCCTACCAAAGAAGCAAACGGAAGGTCCGAGGCAGGGCCGAAAACATGCCACTTCTATGCTGAGCTGCATGCAATTCTAGGGGGGTCCGCCCCCAATACCCCACCCCCGTGCCTGGATTCCGATGTGGGGGTGGTAATCTCAGCCATGGCTGAGGATCTGTGGACGGAGAAGATGAAGAGGAGGAAGAGGAGGACGAGCTTGCAGAGAGCACACAGCACTCCGTTAGCCCCAACAGCCAGGAGCTTTTTCTCACCCAGACAGAATTTCCCTCCCAGCCCTCCCAAGCCACTAGCCCAGTCAGTGAAGCCATGGAAGCAACCTCTGGTGAGTGCACCTTTGTAAATATAAAACATGGTTTAAAAGCAAGCATATTTTAATGATTGATTTTGCCCTGAGGACTTGGGATGCATTCGCGGCCAGTACAGTTATTGGAAAAGTTTGTTAACATGTCTGGGGATGGAGCGGAAATCCTCCAGGGACATCTCCATGAAGCGCTCCTGGAGGTACTCCAAAAGCCTTTGCAGAAGGTTTCTGGGCAAGGCAGCCTTATTCCATCCACCATGGTAGGACACTTTACTATGTCATGCACGTAGCAAGTAATTGGGTATCATTGCATGACAAAGCATAGCTGCGTATGGTCCCGGTGATTGCTGGCATTCAAGAAACATCTGTTCTTTATCGCACTGTGTTACTCTCAGGAGAGTGATATTGTTCATGGTAACCTGGTTGAAATTCAGGAATTTAAGTAAGGGGCCAGAGATGGCCATTCCTACTGGGCTGTTCGCCTGTTGCTTAAAAGAAATCCTTCCTTGCACGTAGCCAAGCGGGGGGGAGGGGAATAACGCTGAGCTTTTTCGCGTTTGGCTATCAGGGATCTTCCCTGCTACCAGCCACGCGGTGGGGGGGCGAGAAGGGGGGTGATTAGCAGTGATCTTCCATGATACCAGCAATGATACCAGCCATGCGACCTTGTAGTGAAATCACATGTGCTATGTAAGGTGAGTAGTGTTGTTCACTGTGAAAGAGTATAACCATTGTTCAGTAAAATGTATCTTTTTAAATACTTCTCTCCCTTTTTTCCCTCCCTTATGCAGCTGCACATTTTTCAAGTCTCCCTACTCCAGCCCGAAGGCTATCTCAGATAAGGCGGAGGAAAAAGAAGACGCGAGACAAAATGTTCTTGGAAATTATGGAAGTGACCTGCAATGAAAGAGCTCATCTGAATGAGTGGAAGGACATGGTATCAAATTACAGGAAAGATGCCAGTGAACGTGAGGACAGGAGGGACCGACGTGAGGATAGGAGAGACGCTCGAGATGAGAGGTGGTGGCAGGAAGATCAAAGGTGGCGGGATGCAACGCTGGGGTTGCCGCGTGATCAAACATATCCTCCAACGTCTGGTGGAGCTTCAGGAAGAGCAGCGGGGTCACAGAGTGCCGCTGCAGCCCCTGTGTAACCACCCTCACCACTCACCATGTTCCATGTCTTCCTCACCCAGACGTGTAAGAACGCGTGGGGGAAGGCTTCGTGCACCCACCCACTCCACCCCCGTGGATAGCCCAACCAAAAGGCTGTCATTACATTGAAATGTTTTTAGTAGCCTTTTCCTTCCCTCCTATCCTCCTCCCAAACCACACTCGGGATACCTTGTCATTTCTCTCCCTCTTTTTATAATGACTTTTTAATAAAGAATACATGATTTTTAAACGATAGTGACTTTATTTCCTTAAGCAAGCTGTAATCGAAGGGGGAGGGTGGGTTGCTTACAGGGAATGAGTCAATCAAGGGAGGGGGGGTTCATCAAGGGGAAACAAAAAGACGGTTACTCACCTTTGTAACTGTTGTTCTTCGAGATGTGTTGCTCATATCCATTCCAGTTAGGTGTGCGCGCCGCGCGTGCACATTCGTCGGAAAACTTTTACCCTAGCAACTCAGTGGGCCGGCAGGTCGCCCCCTAGAGTGGCGCCATCATGGCGCTTGATATATACCCCTGCCGGCCCACCCGCTCCTCAGTTCCTTCTTGCCGGCTACTCCGACAGTGGGGAAGGAGGGCGGGTGTGGAATGGATATGAGCAACACATCTCGAAGAACAACAGTTACAAAGGTGAGTAACCGTCTTTTCTTCTTCGAGTGATTGCTCATATCCATTCCAGTTAGGTGAATCCCAAGCCTTACGTAGGCGGTGGGGTCGGAGTGAAATGTGGCAGAATGAAAACTGCTGAGCCAGAGGCTACAGCATCTCTTGACTGTTGAACCAGGGCATACTGCGAAGCAAAGGTATGGACCGAGGACCAATGGAGCTGCGCGACAGATCTCATGGGTAGGAACACGAGCCAGCAAGGCGGCAGATGAAGCCTGAGCCCTGGTAGACTGTACGATGATGTGGCTTGGGGAAATAGGAGCCAAATCATAACAAGTGCGGAAGTCCGCCATCACCCAAGATGAGATCCTCTGAGAGGAAAACAAGCAAGCCCTCCCTTTGGCCCGCTACCGTGACAGAGCTGGGGCACCTCACGAAATGGTTCTGGCAGCGCAATATAAATGCGAGCACTCCACAGATGTCCAAGGAGTGCAACGGTTGTGCCCATTGCGTTGAGCTGTGGGTAACATGAAAGGCCGAAACCACCTTAGGGAGGAAAGCCGGGTGCGGTCATAACTGCACCTTGTCTCTGTGAAACCTAGTGTACGGCGGAACCCCCGTAAGAGCTCTGAGCTCGGAGACCCGTCTGGCCGATGTAACAGCTACGAGGAAAGTTGTCGTCCAAGACAGGTATATCAGAGGGCCAGTCGTGAACGGCTCGACTGGGGGAGACATAAGTCTGGTTAAAACTAGGTTGAGGTCCCAGGTTGGGGCTGGGCGGCGCACCCGAGGGTGCAAGCTCTCCAAGCCCTTGAGGGATCTCGAACCCATAGAGCGTGAGAACACGGAACGTCCACCTTAGCCTGGCTGGAAGGTAGAGATGGCTGCTGAGTGTATCCTCAGCGATGATACCGCCAGGTCCTGCCGCTGAAGGCCAGAGGCAGGCCAAATAGAGGGGATCGAGACCTCAGCAGGAGCAAGATCGAGCGTATTGCAGCTGTAGAAGAAACGCTTCCACCTGGCCCGGTACGTTGACCAGGTGGAAGGCTTCCTGTCACCCCGGCTCAGTTACGCAGCAGCCACACCGTGAGGCGAAGAGGCTGCAGGTCCGAGTGACGAAGCCTGTCGTTGCCCTGAGTGATGAGGTCTGGGTGGGGTGGCAGGGTAATTGGGTCTGTTATTGACAGGCCGAGGAACGTGGTATATCAGTGCTGCCTGGACCACTCTGGAGTGATCATGATGATGCGCGCTCTGCCCCTGCGGAGTTTGAGCAGGACCTAATGAACCAGTGGGAACAGTGGGAAGGCATAATGGAGTTGGCCTTTCCACGGCATCAGGAATGCGTCCAAGATCGATCCCGAAGAGAGACCTTGGAAGGAGCAGAACAACTGGCATTTTCTGCTCTCTCGGTGAGCGAACAGGTCTATGTGAGGAAACATCTCCGCTTCTGGAAAGCAGAACGCCTCACATGGGGCAGAGTGATCACTCGTAAGACAGGAAAGACCTGCTGAGTCAAAGCGCCAAGACGTTCCGAACGCCTGGGAGAAAGGACGTCACCAGCTCCATCGAGTGGACCATGCAAAAGTCCCGGAAATGGATGGCCTCCTGACAAAAGGGGGGAGGACCATGTCCCTCCCTGGATATTTATGAAGCACATGGCCGCTGTGTTGGCTGTAAACACCGAGATACAACAGCCTCGCAGCTGCCGCTGGAACCCCTGGCACGCCAGGCGGACTACTCTCATTTTTGGGGCATTGATGTGGAATGCCAGCTCCCGAGAAGACCAAAGGCCTTAAGCTCGGAGGTGACCATGAGCACTTGAGCAGAGAGATGACGCGTCCGTCGTCAGGGGCAGTGAGGGCTGGGGCGGATGAAACCGCATCCCTGCCCACACCAGGGAGGGAGTTAGCCACCACTCTAGGGAGCCTAAGGTGCTCGAGGGAACGGTGACTACCATGACCATTGGCTCCCTGTCCGGGTGGTACGCCGAGGTGAGCCGGACTTGGAGAGGACGGAGGCGGAGCTTAGCGTGTTTGGTTACAAACTTGCGGGCAACCATTGACCCAGGAGACTGAGACAAGTACGAGCCGAGGTCGTTGGGAAAGCCTGCAGACCTCAGATGATTGTTGCCATCGCCTAAAACCGCAGTTGTGATAAGCAGGCTCCGGCTAGGTAGGAGACCAGGATAGCTCCTAGGAAGTCCAACCTCTGCGTGGGAACCAGAGTGGATTGCTCTATAGTAATCATCAGGCCTTGACCTGTGAATAAGACCGTGACGATGCCCACGCGCTGAGTGGTTTGTGTCTCAGAGTCTCCTCGGATAAGCGAATCGTCCAGATACGGAAAAACGCATATCCGACATCAGCGAAGGTAGGCGGCGACTATGGCCGTAAACCAGAAGTACTGACAGTTGGCTAGAAAGCGGAGGTATCTCCTGTGCGGAGGGAAGATGGCGTTGCGAAAGTACGCGTCCTTCATATCCAGGGCGGCATAGTAGCCCCCAGGAGGCAAGGATGGAATAATGGTTCCCAGGGATACCGTGAGGAACTTCAACCTTATCCTAAAACGGTTGAGTCCGTGCAGAACTAGGAAGGTCTGAGACCTGCGTTCGAGTGGGGGACTAGGGCATAACGGGAGTAAAACCCCTTGCCCCTTTCGTCCATCGGCGTCTGCACCTCTTGTACGAGGAATTGCTCGTGAGAGGGGTCCCTGAAGGGGGGACAGGGCTGGAACAAATTAGAGGTGGTACCTATGCTCCACCGTGCGCAGGATCCAGCGATCTGAAATTAACTGGGGCCACGCCAGGAGAAAGCGGGATTGGGATCCCGGCCTGTGACTGGTACACCGCCCTCAGGCGCACCTTGGAAGGTTCGTCTTTGGTCCCAGTGGTAATTGCGAGGGACCTTAACCTTGGCTCTTTAGGGGTCCTGACGTTCGTCTGCGACCACCTTGGCCTCGCCGTTTGCCAAAGTCCTGTCTCTGGCTAGGCACAGAGTACGGCGGCTGGGGACAGAAAGGCCTGCGTTTGGTCGCTGGCATATGCATGCTGAGAGAGCGCATTAGGACCCTATTGTCCATCAGGCTTGGCAGCCTGGGACTGTCTTTGCCGCGAAAGGCCTTTACCAACAAAGGGTAAATCCTGAATGGCATACTGCAGCTCCGGCCGGAGGTTTGAAACCTGAAGCCATGAGATGCACCTCATGGCGACACCAAAGGCCAGAGTCCTGGCTGCAGAGTCTGCTGCGTCCAACGAGGCCTGGAGGGACGCTCTGGGTACCTTTTTTTTTTTTCCCCCCCGTCCTCCAAGACGGCAGCGAACTCTTGGCGGGAGTTTTGAGGGAGAAACTCCATAAACTAAACTACCTTCACCCAGGTGCTATAATTATCGCAGCTAAGCAAGGCTTGTTGCTTTGCTACCCAGAGCTGCAGGGCCTCTGCAGAGTACACCTGGCGGCCAAACAGGTTCATTCGCCAAGCCTCTTTCGGTTTCGGGGCTGGCGCCCGCTGGCCATCATATCAGAATCGTGGTCCTGAGCATAAGATCTGCGCATGTGGGATGACACGGATGCGTGTCCGGATGGCCATGGAGGTACTAAAAGAAGGCACAGGCAGAGTCTCTGACTCTATCGGACCTTGCCCAACTCGGCACCGGGAACCGGCACCGGGAGGCGTACCGGTACCTGGAACGAGATCCAGACCCGCAACCAGAATGGTGCCTGGAGGTCGACCGAGATCTCGAGGCTCGGGGAGAGGCTACAGGAGTCAAGGTACCTGTCGCGGTGCCGGGAGTCGGAATGGTGCCGATAGCGGGTCGGCGAACGGGATACCGACCGGTGCAGCGAGTGCGACCAGTACCGATGAGGAAAACAGCACCGGGACTGCAAGTGGTGTCGGGCGTGCCGACAGGATCTGGAGTGTCTGCGGGACCGTGATCATGAACGGTGCCGCTCTGCTGTGCTGACAGAGGACAGTCACATGAAGAGACTGTATTACCCGCACCGGCGGTGCCGGGGTCAGGCAGCATCGACTCTGTCATGGTAATGAGATCCCTCGCCGTTGGTAATGTCTCCAGCGTGGAGGGAACAGCAGGCTCAACCACAGTGCATACTGGGGAGCTGTCAGGCACCGGATTCGACGGCCCTCGTGGGACCGGGATCGATGGCACCGAGGTCGTCAGAGCTTCGGTAGGCGTCGGTGCCGGGTGATCCGAGTTAGATGAGCTGTCTGGCTGCGGTGCCGTTGGCACGGAAGCAGCAGGAGCAATAAGCTCAACCACGGCGCGTGCCGGGGAGCCGTCAGGCACCGGATTCTACGGCCCTTGTGGGACTGGAATCGACGGTGCCGACGTTGTCGGTGCCTCAGAGGTGTCGGTGCTGGGCAATCCGACTTAGACGAGCTCTCTGGCTGCGGTGCCGTTGGTACGGAAGCAGCAGGAGCAGTAGCTCAACCACGGCGCGTGCCGGGGAGCCGTCAGGCACCGGATTCTACGGCCCTTGTGGGACTGGAATCGACGGTGCCGACGTTGTCGGTGCCTCAGAGGTGTCGGTGCTGGGCAATCCGACTTAGACGAGCTCTCTGGCTGCGGTGCCGTTGGTACGGAAGCAGCAGGAGCAGTAGCTCAACCACGGCGCGTGCCGGGGAGCCGTCAGGCACCGGATTCTACGGCCCTTGTGGGACCGGGATCGACGGTGCCGACGTCGTCGGTGCCGCAGCAGGTGTCGGTGCCGGGCGATCCGACTTAGACGAGCTCTCTGGCTGCGGTGCCGTTGGCACGGAAGCAGCAGGAGCAGTAGCTCAACCACGGCGCGTGCCGGGGAGCCGTCAGGCACCGGATTCCACGGCCCTTGTGGGACCGGGATCGACGGTGCCGACGTCGTCGGTGCCGCAGCAGGTGTCGGTGCCAGGCGATCCGACTTAGACGAGCTCTCTGGCTGCGGTGCCGTTGGCACGGAAGCAGCAGGAGCAGTAGCTCAACCACGGCGCGTGCCGGGGAGCCGTCAGGCACCGGATTCTACGGCCCTTGTGGGACCTGGATCGACGGTGCCGACGTCGTCGGTGCCTCAGCAGGTGTCGGTGCCGGGCGATCCGACTTAGACGAGCTCTCTGGCTGCGGTGCAGTTGGCACGGAAGCAGCAGGAGCAGTAAGCTCTACCACAGCGCGTGCCGGGGAGCTGTCAGGCACCGGATTCAATGGCCCTGGGGGACTGGAATCGACGGTGCCGATGTCATCGGTGCCTCTGCAGGTGTCGGTGCCGGGCAATCCGACTTAGACGAGCTCTCTGGCTGCGATGCAGGTGGCACGGAAGCAGCAGGAGCAGGGGGCTCAACCACGGCGCGTGCCGGGGAGCCGTCAGGCACCAGCAGGAATTGTAGGCTCTCTCGACCTCGGAGGAAGGGAGCGGTGCCGAGTCGACTTCAGTGCCGGCGACGGCCGGTGCCAAAAGGCCTTGGCAGTACCGGCGGGGTCCGGTGCCGAGGAGGCGCTTCTGCCAGCCGCTTGATCATCGCTCGGCGCCAAAGGTGGAGGGGTAAGTGAAAGTCCCGCTCCTTTTTGTTCTCGGCTTAAAAGCCTTGCAAATGGGGCACTTAGCTGTCAAGTGTGATTCCCTGAGGCACTTCAAACAGGAGTCGTGTGGATCTCCCTTCTGCATCGGCTTCTGGCAGGCCGAGCCCATTTTAAAACCCGGTGAGCTGTGCATGGGCTCCGGCACCGGGTTCATGGAAGAGGCTACTTCCTGAACCCCGCTAACTATTACTAAACTAACTATGTTAGCAAAGAAAAAACGTATAACTATACAAATATATATATAAAAGGATTATAACTGCATAACTATATACGAGAACTACGAGTAGCTAGGGAAGTGGAGGTCAGCTAAGCCGCGCTCCACTGTTCCAACGACCGACACGGGCGGTAAGAAGGAACTGAGGAGCGGGTGGGCCGGCAGGGGTATATATCAAGCGCCATGATGGCGCCACTCTAGGGGGCGACCTGCCGGCCCACTGAGTTGCTAGGGTAAAAGTTTTCCGACGAATGTGCACGCGCGGCGCGCACACCTAACTGGAATGGATATGAGCAATCACTCGAAGAAGAACAACAGTTACACCATACCCTGGCCCATGATGAAACTCATTTTCAAAGCTTCTCTGATGCGCACCACTTCCTGGTGTGCTCTTTTAATCACCCTGATGTCTGGCTGCACGTAATCAGCAGCCAGGTGATTTGCCTCAGCCTCCCACCCCGCCATAAAGGTCTCCCCCTTACTCTCACAGAGATTGTAGTGCACACAGCAAGCAGCAATAACAAAGGGGACATTGGTTTGGCTGAGGTCTGAGCGAGTCAGTAATGTGTGCCAGCGTGCCTTTAAAAACGGCCAAATGCACATTCTACCACCATTCTGCACTTGCTCAGCCTGTAGTTGAACAGCTCCTGACTACTGTCCAGGCTGCCTGTGTATGGCTTCATGAACCATGGCATCAAGGGGTAGGCTGGGTCCCCCAGGATAACTACAGGCATTTCAACATCCCCAATGGTTATTTCCTGGTCTGGGAAGTAATTCCCTTGCTACAGCCATTTAAACAGAGTAGTGTTCTTGAAGACGCAAGCGTCATGAACCCTTCTTGGCCATCCCTCGTGGATGTTGGTGAAATGTCCCTTGTGATCCACCAGTGCTTGCTGCACCATTGAAAAGTACCCCTTGCGGTTTACATACTGGGTGCCCTGGTGCTCCGGTGCCAAGATAGTGATATGGGTTCCATCTACTGCCCCCCCACAGTTAGGGAATCCCATTGCAGCAAAGCCATCCACTATGACCTGCACATTTCCCAGAGTCACAACCTTTCGTAGCAGCAGCTTAATGATTGCTTTGGCTACTTGCATCACAGCAGCCCCCACAGTAGATTTTCCCACTCCAAATTGATTCCCGAATGACCGGTAGCTGTCTGGCGTTGCAAGCTTCCAGAGGGCTATTGCCACTCGCTTCTCAACTGTGAGGGCTGCTTTCATCTTGGTATTATGGCGTTTCTGGGCAGGGGAAAGCAAGTCACAATGTTCCATGAAAGTGCCCTTACGCATGCGAAAGTTTCGCAGCCACTGCGAATCGTCCCACACCTGCAAAACTATGCGGTCCCACCAGTCTGTGCTTGTTTCCCGGGCCCAAAATTGGCGTTCAATAGCTAGAACCTGCCCCATTACCAACAGGATCTCCAAAGCGCAGGGGCCCGCGGTTTGAGAGAATTCTGTGTCCATGTCCTCATCACTCTTGTCGCTGCGCTGCCGTAGCCGCCTCCTCATCCTTGCCTGGCTTTGCAGGTCCCGGTTCAGCATAGACTGCATGAGAATGCGCGAGGTGTTTACAACGTCCACGATTGCGGTATTGATCTGAGCAGGGACCATGCTTGCTGTGCTATGGCGTCTGCTCAGTTCACCCAGGAAAAAAGGCACAAAACGGTTGTCTGCTGCTTTCAGGGAGGGAAGGGGTGAGTCTGTACCCAGAACCACCCGTGACAATGATTTTTGCCCCATCAGGCACTGGGATCTCAACCCAGAATTCCAAGGGGCGGGGGAGACTGCGGGAACTATGGGATAGCTACCTATAGTGCAATACTCAAGAAATCAACGCTAGCCTCGGACCATGGACGCACACTGCCGAATTAATGTGCCTAGTGTGGCTGTGTGCACTCGACTTCATACAATCTGTTTTACAAAACCGGTTTATGTAAAATCGGAATAATCCCGTAGTGTAGACGTACCCTGAGAGAAGAATCATCACCAAGAAGTACTGATGCTTGAGTAGTGCAGTGAAACCTTTTCTGGTTAATTCCTATATTTAAAAAATTAGGGCCAAATCGTGGATGACTGGCTATGGCACCCATATCTAAGAAGGACAGTAACACGTAAAGATGGCTATAAAAAATACTCTAATTTCAAGTAATATTTGTTAGTATAGAGCAGTGAAGGAACTCAGGCTATTAATGTACATATGCATATTTTTGTGACCAGTTTAAATTTAGTGATTATATTATAATTATATGTAAATTTATGTAATGGATGTAGATACAGATATCCAGAGAACAGATTTCATTGTATTATAGGAATACAATACGATGACAGAGTAGGTCATTTCAGGGGTTCCAACCATTTGATTTAACCAACCGTCTGAATAAGGTTTTCTTTAATATGCAAGTTCATCATTAAAATGGTTAATGAGGATGAGAAAAATATGAATAGGGGAGACTTGGGACCTCATAAAATGAATTAGGTTTCATGCATTTTTTATAAATATTAATATTCATATTTTGTGGCTTTATAGTATATCAGTAACCTGGATGAGACCCCAGCATATTTTGGTGGCAGGGATAACTGCTGGAGAAAACTGTCTCTGGAAAACTTTCCCAGGACAATGATTATGTATGACATAATGGATTATGCACAGTCTGGGACACTGTCAAACCCACTTAAGGAGAAACTGACATTTCTGCTCCTGAGGCCACAGAATGAAGAGCTACGGCATGATCAACTCATGACTGTTTCTCGAGTCAGGTAAAAAAATACCCAACAACTTATCCACAATAACAAGCTTAATTTTTATTTTGAATTTCTATACTTTGTACTTTATTTTAAGGATCTCAAAATATGTATTAATTAATGTTTACAAAACACCAGTGGTAAAATTATCCCCATTTTACATATGGGTAAACTGGCAGAGAGGAGTTTAGTGACTTGCCAAAGTTCATACACGAAGTCAGTATGGAGTCAAGGATAGAACCTCGGAGATACTCCTAATGCTTTGTGTTATCCACTAAATAATATTGTTTTAGAGATTGTCCAACGAGTCAACATTTTCATTTTTAGTAGAAAAAGATTTGCATGATCATTTACTGGCCATATAACAACAAATATGTACCACAAATCTCAACGTACAGTATAGTGGAGAAAATTGGATTTTCTTTTATATTCCTATTTAAAACAACTGCTACCATTTTGTAACTTCTACCATTAAACATCAAATGTGTTTCTCACTAACTTATACTGGGAAATAATTAGAGTCAATGCCAAGGGGCTGGCATGTCTTGATATACTCTTTTTAAATCACACATCTACTTGATTTTAAAAGAGGCCTTACTCAAAATCTTTTCTCTACGTATGTTCACTGAAATGGAAAACACAAACACTGAGTCATGTCATTCTTGCATTGATTGTTAGCACATCCTTTTTTAAACTTCCCTTTCTGGTCTTTTTATAGTTAACTGTTTTTTTTCAGCTTTTTTCATTTTAATTAAAGGAATACTGTCAAAATTGGCAGGCCTCTGCCTGTCCCCTAGCATAGTCTCAGCTATATTACTGTATTGACAGCCATGAAGTATGAAGTCATCTGTTCAACCAGTAGTTCACAGCATAGGTAAAGGCAGTGATCATGCAAACTTCCCTATGGCCTTGGCTACACTTGAGAGTTACAGTGCTGTTGGTGGCTTTATAGCAGTGTAACTCACTCCCTGTCCACATTGGCAAGGCACATAGAGTGCTGTATCTCCGTGGCTCTAGCGCTGCTTGTACTCCACCTCCACGAGAAGAATAAAAAGAATAGCACTGCTGCTGCAGCGCTCGGGTGCCAGTGTAAACAGGGAGTAATCTTAGTACGCTGTGACTGACCTCCGGAAGCTTCCCATAATCCTTTTAAGTGAAGATTACTCTCTTTGTTTTGTTGTGAACTCTGGGCTCCGGAGCTGGTTATCAAAAACACAAACAGCTCCTGTTTGCTGTGAATGGGCAGAGGAAGGGGGGCTCCCTTTAGAACGCCCACAGCTAGTGTTTGCTTGAAGAGGGGAGAAGGAGGGGGCTTGAGGAGAGAAGCAGCACGGTGCGTGGGAGGGAGGGGGGGTCCGTTTCGACGCAGCTGCTTATCTGGTCTGTGAGGGGAAAAAAACAGTTACTGTTTGCTTTCAGTGGAGTGAGAGGAGGTGGGGGAGGGGGTCGGAACTTGCAAGGCAGCTGCTTACACAGTGTCGGCTCCAAAAATCCACTCTCTCTCTCCCCGACTCTCCCTGTCACACTCCAGCCCCCCCGCTCCCCACCTTTTGAAAAGCATGTTGCAGCCACTTGAACACTGGGATAGCTGCCCATAATGCACCGCTCCCAATGCCACTCCAGATGCTGCAAAAGTGGCCATGACAGTGCGCTGGTCGCTTTCAGTGTGGACAGACTGCAGCACTTCCCCTACTCAGCTGTACGAAGACAGGTTTAACTCCTAGCGCTGTACAGCTGCAAGTGTCATACCCTCAGATTCCCCACCAACATACCTCAAGTATTTCGAAGGGACCAGGTCTACTAGGTGAAATGGTAGTTGGATATCTATTCCCATTCAGCTGTCACTTTTATTATTTAGGTTGTGGCACACCCTGTATGCTTAGCTGCTTCCCCCAACACAGATGATGACAGTCTCTGCACTGCAGAGTTTATAATCTAAAATTATAAAGGCAGATGAAGGGTGAAAGAAATACATGTCATGCAAACAAAGTAATCCACTTGATGACACACATCGAACTAGTCATGCTTTTATTGACACTTTTGTTTAGTTAAATGCATTAATTTAACTACCACCTCCTTATCTTTCATCCACAGCAATCCCCAGCTTTAATTCCAGAGTTCTTATGCCACTCCCTCCCTGCATTCAACCCCATTCCTTTGCATAATTGAATAGCTCACTTACAAGGTACATAGCTTGTTGACACTGCTAGCAAGGGTGTCAATTAATGCCACAACTGGTAATCTTCTAGTGCGGTCATCTGTGCATCAATAATTAGAATGAGATCACATAGCCCACTGAACAGCTTTCTGTTCATGGCAACTGGCAACCATGCAGTCCAACTCCTTGTGAAGGTCAAGGGAGTCTTAGACTATGTCTATATGGCCCCACAGTTTGGAGCATGGAGCTGTGAATTGCAACATCCATTAGTGCAGTGGTTCTCAACCATTTTTTTTCGCAGACCACTTGAAAATTGCTGAGGGTCTTGGCAGACCACTTAATGATCTTTCCAAATGTTGTTTGTACCGTTAGCTAACTATTGTAAAACGCTTTAGATAAAAGCTCTATATTAAAAAAAACTAATTATTATTAAAGTCTTTTTGTTCTACAAATAAAAGCACACAACTCATTTTAATATCAGTAGCCTTACCTTTCTAATGTGATGGCTGTGCCCTCTCCCCCCCACTGTGGCAGCCCTGGAACTGGGGCTGGGAAGGAGGGGGGTCTCCCCCGCCACGACAGCCACCAATCTGGGCTGGGAAGGAAGGAGGTCTCTCCCCCGCCACAACAGCCACAGGGATGAGGCTGGGAAGGAGGGCCATCTCTCCCCGAGCTGGGAAAAGTCACCTCTTTCTCTGGCCATTGCAGCCCTGCAAGTTCCAAATTCGCCCCACCCCCACTGCCTCCTCCCACCTACTCCCTATTCCCCCCAAGACCACCCCCTTACCTTATATGTACATCTTCTCCAGGGTCCGGGTACCTAATTAATGAAGCCATGCCTGCATGGCTCCACTAATTAGGTGTGTGGCCCTTCATTCCTTTGTGTGCGACTGCCCAGGCACTCACCTTAGAGGGAACTATCTGCAGAACATCTGAATGGAGCTCAAGGACCCCAGAGGGCCATGGACCACAGTTTGAGAACCTCTGCACTAGCGTGTTGTGCTGTAACTCCCCCACGTGGCTGCTGGTGGTGCTGTTGGATGGGATGGGATCTGAGTTACTGTAGAAAATTCTTTCCTGAGTGTTGGCTGGTGAGTCTTGCCCACATGCTCAGGGTTTAGCTGATCGCCATATTTGGGGTCAGGAAGGAATTTTCCTCCAGGGCAGATTGGCAGAGGCCCTGGAGGTTTTTCGCCTTCCCTTGCAGCATGGGGCCTGGGTCACTTGCTGGTGGATTCTCTGCAGCTTGAGGTCTTCAAACCACAATTTGAAGACTTCAATAACTCAGGCATAGGTTAGGGGTTTGTTATAGAAGTGGATGGGTAGGGTTCTGTGGCCTGCTTTGTGCAGGGGGTCGGACTAGATGATCACATTGGTCCCTTCTGACCCTAGAATCTATGAATCTATAAATTAAAAGATATCTAGTTCATATTAACATATTCCTCTAAGGACTAAGTGAATGTGAACCAGGACTAAGTTAATGTGAACTAGGTACACATTAACACCAGGATGTATATCAGGGGAGTTACAGCACAACATGCTACTGCATGCTGTGATACATACCCCTTTAGTCTAAACTGCAAAGCTGTGTAGACAAGCCCTTAAGAGTTTAGTGGAGTTGGATCAAGCTGCTGCTTTGGATTTGAATTTACAGCATAGCTGAGAGGCTCTGCATCGCATTAGCAGCCTCTTGAGTCATCCAGAGTATCATGGTTATCTTATTAATTTCATAAAAATACAATTTAAAAAATCATTTTCAAAATCAAAACTATCCCTCAATAGTTCGTTTCCTAGGAAGAGGAAAATTCAATATTACTTTTAAACAAATCATTAATATGTTGATTGTGTTAGGCACCCACTGATGTAACAATCTACACTGGAAATGCCTTATTCTTGCTGCACCAACCAGACTTTTAGCAGCCCGGTCAGCAATGCTGACCAGAGCCGCCAGGGCATTCTGGTTGAAAACCAGTCTCCTGGCAACCCTAGTAGGCAAAAGCTAAATTATAGAGAAACAGTGGTGCTATACTTCCATTTGTATCACAACTCTGATTTTTTAAAGAAAAGTTTTTCTAATTTTAACAAAACTGAACTAATATGGCCTGAATACATTTGTGTGCTTCTTGGGTTTTTTTAAGGAAAGTTTGGTGATAAACAAAGGAGATAAAAGAGAGCTTGAAAAACTGGAAGTATTCATTTTTTTTTGCAGAACGGTGTAGTTTTGTTTTGTTTTGTTTTGGTACCTTGACTCCAAGAAAGGTAAGCTAGTTCTAGAAACTCAAGTTTGAAGTATTTGGGTATGTCTACACTGCAGAGAAAAAACCCTGGCACTGAATCTCAGAGCCTGGGTCAGTTGACTCAGGCATGCAGAGCTTTTCCTGTGGGGTTAAAAATAGCTGTGTAGACATTCCTGCTCAAGCTGCAATCTGAGCTCTGAGACCCTCTCGCCTCCCAGGGTTTCAGACACTCAGTTCTAGCCCAAGTGGGGTTGTATACACAGCTATTTTTAGCCTCACAGCCTGAGTCCTGCAAGCCCAAGTCAATTGACCTGGCCTCTGACACTCAGCACTGTGGGTTCTTCTTTGCAGTGTAAACATACTGCTTCAGTGAACCCTGAGGCTTCTGGTTTTTTGGAAAGACTATTTAGTTAGGCACAGTCTGCAAAATTGTAACCTCTGTGAGGTCTGGAACATAGCCACAAGAGAGGAACCTTAGAGGCCTTGGGACGGGATTGTGAGGAAGATCTGTGTATCAGAAACAACACAATTACCAGATTGCCTGATGCACCCATTATACCATCTTTGAGGTCTGATGTGTGCACTCTGATCTCATGCAAGCTGTATCTGGGGACACTAATACCTCTGGGCTCTGCTATGCGGAAGAATTATGGGATGTATTAAGAGAAGTGGGGCTCCTGATATAAAGAAAGGATTCTGAGGATTTAGAACTAAAATAGAATTTTCTGTTTTTAAACATTTCTAATAATTTTTTCCTGAAATAATGGATATGGCTTTATAACTTGCATTCATGTGTGTGGTCTAGGAGGTTTTGTTTTCTTAACTCTTTCATTGGTTTAAGCATTCAGCGTTGCAGATCTGAGATAACTTTCAAGATGTTTCGTATTTAGGTTCTTTACATAATGCTCACATTTTCTAGGTCTCCTACATCTTGTCCTCCAACAGCCACCTCTTCATCTAGGTCTTATCAACCCTCTTCACTGCCTAGACCTTCAGTGCGTCGCTCTCGCCAAGCTCGACAGAAAGTAGCAAAAATGAAAAGAGTTCATGCACTTGAAAAAGAAAGAGAGGTAAATCAATCATTAATGATACAAAATAGAAAATGCATTGAATGTTTTTTTTTCCAGGAGAATACTCTACCAAGTCTGTACTGGAAATATTCATTGGCCTGCAATTATAGGCAGGTACCCAAGCAGCATGGGGGAGGAAGCCCTCTAATTCAGATGCAGCCTGGACAAAAAACAGACCTAAGGCATTGCAGGGACTAAAGGCTGGGAGGTGAGACAGGCGGAAGAAAATCTGATAAGGAGCGGGAGGTGGGACTGATAGGGCAAAGAGACTGGGAAATAATGGGGTAGGAGAAAGTAGAGAGATTTGACAAACAGCCAGGATGCAGGGGGAGAGCTGGGCCTGGCTGGATAAAGATACTAAACCAAGGAGCTGGGGGAGGAGAGGACACATTAGATGAGAAGGGCAGGAAGGGACACTGGAACTGGGAGCCAGTAGAGAGACAATGTGGGCAGGCAACTGGAGGCTGGGGAGGCAGGGAGAGACAAGTCAAGGAGAGAGGGAGGAACTGGGACTGGCTGGGCAAGGAGCCGCTGGCAAGAAGCCTGTAGGGGCAAGACTAGGACTAGGAGCAGAAGTCTGAGGATGGAGGCTGGAAAGATTAGGTTAAGAGAATAGGACTGGGATGAGGAGCTATGGTGGGGTAGAGAGAGAACTAGGAGAGTGACTGGTTGGAGGGATGGGGCAGAATGGGTCAAGCTGGTGAAGAGAATGGGCAGAAGAGAGTCTGTACCCGTAGAGCACACTTACCTCCAGAATCTGGAATGGAACCCAGGATTCCTGAGTCTCAGCATTCCTCTGCTGTCAGCAAATATCTGTGAAATTCAGTGACAAAATGTCCAATTCCCTTCTAATCCCAGGACCCTCTAGTGCTGGTCCTAATAGAGGATAAAAAACCTACTACTGCTATCGGTGACTCAGCTCAAATGGCAGAGGTCTTTGCTATGGATCTAAGGTTTCAACCCTGCAGCTGTCAGTATAATGTAACCTAATGGAATTGCTATTTTTTCTGTTTGTTTTTTTAGACATCTAGGAAATTATACACACAAGAGCTATGCTGAAATATTATGTCCAACACACAAAAGTTAGGAAGTGTCAGAATTAAAGTTGCCTGCGAAACCTTAATACACCCCTATGTGTGTATGCAGTGTGATATAATATTGAGTTACATGAACCCACATTTTTTTCCACAGGTCCCTAGTCTCATTCCGTGCATACAATGGACAGTAGTATCTTGAACTCAGTGGTTGGAGTGGTCATCTGCAGTGTGGAAGATGTGGGTTCATATCTCTGCTCCACATAAAGCAGAAGAGATATTGGAGCCTGGGTCTCCTAATCCTGTGTGAATGCTCTAACCACAAGGCTACAGCTTAGCACATTTTGTGACTCTAGCCCTTCATTTCCTTTTGCTCTTATTAAAAAGGTTTAAAATACCCAACGTATTTCACTTTGACGCAAACAAAAAAACCCAACATTTCATTCAACCCAATTTTTTCCCCAACTTGTTGGAGTCATGAAATTTAAAAAAAAATAAACAACCACAGCTCAGTTCAACCCAAACCAATAATTTCTTTCCAACTGCAAAAAAATAAAAATAAAAATAAAAATCAGTTATTCACACAGCTCTAATCAAAAGTCTTTCCAGCTCTTCATCATCCTTGCTTATAGCCTTCCCTCCTGACTCACAGTCCTTTGCAGACCTCCCAGCTTGGACTTCTCACCCAGCAGGCTCCTCAGTTAAGTAACAGTGACAAATAATAACAGTGAGAAATAGGAAATCTATTAAACAACAAGGAGTCCGGTGGCACCTTAAAGACTAACAGAAGGTGCCACCGGACTCCTTGTTATTTTTGTGGATACAGACTAACAGGGCTACCCCCGATATAAATCTCTAAGGTAATGGATAGCAACAGCTGAACAGACATACTAATATTTCCTTTATTTCTTAAAGCTGTTAAATACACTTAAATATTTATTTCAACAGTGGCGTTCAAAACCTTTTAAATGTATCTGTCCTAACATTCATCGTCTGAATTAGTAACTGCAACACAATCCTGTTACAGAATTAGCTCCTCTAGATTTGAAAAACGCATGTCTTGGCTTTGCTTTGGTATTCATGTAACAGTGAGAAATAGCAAATCTCTAATGCTGAGTTCTGTTTGGTGTATCTGAATTTACTACAAAGCTATATAATGTGATCTATAGTAGACAATTCTTCCTCCTTTGATATAAGAGTGTGTATAATGTATTTCAGGAACAGAAATTGGATGTTATAAATAGAAGCCACTTAACTGAACATCAAGAAACTATGACTGCACCAACTGAAGACCTTGAGGATCATTCTGTCTTTTCAGATGAAGAGTGGGAGCGTGAGGCAGCTAAATTGTATGCCTGGTCTCAGGCGTTATCTCTTGAAGACACTGGAGAATCTTTGCTTACACCTAATTTCTGAATTTTAATAATGGTTATTTCACATTAGCAGTAGTGGTAAACAGAAAACATTTTCAAATCTTTTTTACTCTGCTGTAAATATGTAGCAAATTTTGATCACAGAGAACATGGATTACATACATAAAATTGCTTTCACCTTAGCTGTAACAGATTTAGAGTTTGAGCTACGGACAGGTTATCTGTGAACATTATATATTTTGTGTATAATGTATGATTACAGTAATTTTTTTGCTGTGCAATTGTTTTTCATTTTCATTTTGGAATAGTACTAGCTACTTAGTGGTGAAGATTACATCCCACAGTAAGTTCAGTTTCCAGCCTCTGCTTCCTACTTCCCAAAATGAAACCAGTCTGCCTGAAAATTAACGTGTAGCATTTCATTCCAGGGTAGAATTTTTCTGGGAAGGTTGAAGTGAAATCCTAACAGCAATTTTAAATTTATAGGGCCAGATACAGGGTCATATTAAGGTTCTTTTGTACAGCTCTGGGAACAGAGCAACTTATCTTAATCCATTATATGAAGATTCTACCAGCAGACAATCCCCAGATGATGTGGAGCCAACAAGCTAGCTTTATGTCACAGTTTGCTGGTACTCTCAATGGACCTATACATGCCCTTTTTCTTGATGAAGGAAGTGAGAAAATGTATAGAATACACACAACTTTACCCTAAAATTTTATTCCATTTGAAACTTGGGCACTTTTTAATTAAACAAAAAATATATAAAATCAACAGGCTATTTCCATTGCAGAACATGACTGGGCAAAATTATGGTTAGGTGAGTGATGTAAATTTAGTGACTTTTTTTGGTAAGGTGTAGAATTCCTGTAACGAAAGGAGTTGTTTATTTCCATTTTTGAGTGCTGGCAAATTTAGTTTACTTAACTGTACCTAGAGCTCTGTCTTGTTCCTGTTAGCTTCAGTGGATTAGTGTTTGTCACAAGACATCCAAATATTCTCTCTTGTACTCTATTTATGGCAGTACTGTTACTGTTCAAAGATTCCCTTCTACATTATAACTAATGATTATTCCGCCTAGGAGTTTTAAATTTTAAAAATTAACCTTTCAGTTCTTTTGTTGAGATTGTGATTCTATGAACAATGTTTCCAACAGCATGGAAAAGAGCAGAGATGGAGTGAGCCAGATTGCTTGGATGCAGAAAGCATCAGGGCCTGTCTCAAGGGATTCACAAAATCTGCACTGTGGAAGGTAGCTGGTGGAGTTCACAGGGAATGAACAGAGTGAGTTAGAAGTATGTCTGATATAGGCTATATTTGTAGCATAGTCTCTGTGTGTGGCCCAGACTGTCTGCCCTTGAAGGAGAAAGACAGATGCAAAGGTGTACTATAACATCTATTTAAATAAAGGAGACAAGTAATGATGACCCTGATAAAGCACAACATGATATGGAGAGAGGAAGAGAACTGACAGTTGTATATACAAACTTATCAAATATGAGTTTCCTACAAATGGAACATTTCTATTATTGTTTCTTGATATTTGCTCAGCATTTCTGCAAATCCATGACTAATACGTGTTATCAAGATTGTCTTTATACGGCTTAGCAGTCCGTGAGGAACATAAACTAACCTTGCAATGTTGATCAGACAACACAATCCTTTAAATTTCTCTTACAATCTCACTTCATTCTAATTTATCAATGCAAAACAGATCAGTGGGGATAAATAGGTGCCCATAGATGCATTGGGCACAGCAGCACCCATAGCCTAAGGTAGAGAGCTGAAGTGCTCTTTGGGGCTGTTGCTCCCTTTCCTACTTTATGCATAACATATATGGAGTGGGAAGCAGGGTGCTAATCACAGGAATTGCTGATGGACCAGATTTGGTGGTTTTGGAATAGCAAGGAGTGTTCCCAAGTAGCTGGTAGGGAATCAATACTGGTCATGAGTGTGAAGTACTGTATAGAAGAGAGGAAAAGCAGCATTAAGTTCAGACACTGAGATTGGGGCTACATCTACTGAGCTGCTGCAGTAGGGTAGATATACCAAGTAGCTGAATGAGACTAGCAGGCAGAAGAATGAAATTAAGAAATGAGTGGGATAAGACAAAAGAGGAAAAATAAATCACAAGAAGGTAGGAGAGAGTAAAGCTAAAAAGAGAAAGGGAGAGTTCGTTCTGGTATATGTCAGTCACAAAAAGGAGCATGCCCTCCTTAAGAGGCAATTCAGATATCTAAAAGTGGCAGCATGACATGAAAGATCCAAGGAAGGAACATCAGAAAAATTAAAATGGAAAAAGTTAAGATGAAAAAGAAGGATGAGGAGAAAGGAAAGGGGACGAACAGAAGGGACACAGACAAAAAGGATCTGATCAGAGTCTGGTAAAATACTGTGGGGTTTGTTTTGTTTTTTGGACAGGGAGAGATAAGGTTTGGAAAGTGAAGTGAACAAGACTGACAGGGAAGACCCTAATCAGCCTACCCGAGCAGACAAAATGGCGAGACCATGATCTTTACTTTTGGTAAAGTAAATTTTGATCCTTATTTTCCAACACTGACAGAACATTGACCTACTTTAACAAATTTATTGAATAAATGCTGAAATGTACATGGAATCTTGCTGATGGAAAATCTTCAGTTCTTTTAAATCAATTAGACCTCTGTGATCTTTGGGGCTCCAAAAGCTTGGTATCCTAAAACAGACTGAGCATATTGATAACTAAGAACATTGTTAGGTGATAGATTCTCTTCCCCTCTTGGCCTCTGGTTTGAATATCCAGGTTGGCTTTATTTTTATTTTAAGTTATTATAGTTGTTACAGGTCTAGACATTTAGTTACAAATGTAGTCCTTGATAACTTTTTAGATATCGTTGTTCACTATATCTTATTCTGATAGACTGTATATTGGCCAAACCTAAGATACAATTTTTGTCTAAACAAAAAAACCCAAAGGCAATAATGAGCCATGATGACAGACAAGAGAGCTGGGTTCTAAAAAATTTTAGCAGTCACATCCTACAGGAGCAATCAGGGATGAGGAAACAGCAACTAGGAAAGACACATTAGTCTACACTTGAAAAAGCTGGTCTGAACTGACAGTGCTTTTGACACAGTAGGGGCCTGATCCAGTGCCTACTGAAGTCAACTGAAAGGCACCATTGTCTCAAATGGGGATTGGAGTAGGCCCTAGAGCACATGAACGCACTGGAGTATGTCTTGGGTCGTGGGGGGGATTTGAAAGGAGAGAATTATAAAAAATTGCCAAAAGGCAATGCCTATACTCTGTACAAACATAGCCAACTTGACTTACTGAATCTTATTAGGGTGTTAATACAGCTTTGTGAATTGCATTTTTTTTTCCTTTTTTTTTTTTTTCTCTTTAAGATAGTACTTATCCAGTTGGATCCATAAGTCTTGTGTGCAGAAAAAAGATTTCCAGGTATACTGCATTTAGGTATTGCAGAGATTACGCAACTGTGTGCTTAAAGATGAAAAATATTTTATTTACACTTTTCTTATACACACTTTGTACATTTTTTCAGTTTAAAAACAGAACAGGAGCACATACACGTCTGAACATATTGTATCCATAGCAAGGAAAAGTTACCTTCTGCCAAAAACCAAAGGCTTTTTAAAATAGTTATAAAAGGCAAACCTTAAATTATTCTAAGAATGTTATAGCAGCCTTGGGGTGAATATTAGACAATTAACCAAAAATTTACATAAAAACTCTCTATATTTGTTTTTAAATAGGTAGAATACTTCCAACTGCTACAGCACACACAGAAGAATTTGTAAATAACTTTCCATTAAGTTACTGGAAACATTCTTTTCAAAACACAACCATCTCAAACAGGACTGGAAAGTAATGAAACTACAGTGGAATTACATTCTTCAACTTATAAGAATTCATTTTTTAAAGCTCTGCAAAATAATACATAGGAAAAGAGAAAATCAGACTGAGGGGTTTGCTATTCCCTCCATCTAGTCCCATAACCTGCATTAAATGTTAGTTAGGTGGGTTCACTGAGGAAATAAAAACCTTCTATAAAGTATAACTACCACTGCAGTTCTATGTAACATTTCATTTTTTATGCTTACACCAATCTTTCTTCCCCCCATGCACTATATAAAGAATAGCACTTACAAGTAGAAAGTGGTTTTCCCCCAGCTACCAACTCAATTATAATCTAAATATTATTTGAATTTGATCCTTAAACTTTTTTAAAAAGCACATAAACATGAACTGAAATTTGGGGAGAGGGGAAGTCTAGGGAAGCAGTGCTCAACGGTCTATTTTTCTGCCACCTGTTTAACAGTACTATATTTTATTAAGATTACAGATGCCATCAACGTAATTTCTTTAGGTTTACTTCAAACACAGTATGTACTTACTTTAACATTTTAAACACATGCTGAAATTGTAGATTATTTAGCAATCCAAGAAAAATAAAATACAGATGCCATAACAAAAGTAGTCACTAGTATTTATTTTAAACATTTTCAGATTGTCTTACAAACATTAAAATCTCAAAATGTTACTTATAAAACATTGGTTAACTTAGTTTTAAATAGCTGACATACCTTTCCTTTTGTGTTTTCTTCTTTACCCTTTCCACACAACTTGAGTGTTGCAACTGTGACATAACATACTTATTAGAATAAATTAACAAGGTACTTTATTGGATAGAAGTGGAGGGAAAGCAAGTTCTCTAAGGCCCCAATCCTACCAACATTTTAGCACACACTTAACTTTACATGTGAATAGACTTTTAAATAGTTGGCATAGCTTTTCATTTTATTTCAATGGACTACTCATCTATGTAAAGCTAAACAAATGCCTATGTCTGAAGAATTGAGCCCAATTCCCTATTTTTTTGGTCAAGAAAAAAAATATTTCAATAAAGGCAAAACATTCCTGTAAATGACATTCCTATTTTAAAAATGCATGATTTTTCTTCAGTTAGTCCTTTATGAAACAAAAGACGTAAGGTGCAGAATTGTGTATTTCAGAAAGAGCAGCTGACATCATACCCTCAAGCCAACCCTCACTTTAACTCAACGTGACCACTTCTTCATAAAGACCAGTATTGGTATATGTATGTTTTTTAACCTAATTTAATTTATACTAGTTTAATTTTATCCTTTGCTTCCTGAGTGTATGGAGAAGCTCCATCTCTGATGTGGATGATTATTATAGTATCAGTAAAAAGGCAGTATTTGCTGCTGCAGAAAAAGGGTCTCAAGAGCAAGAAGACAGGACTGCAAATCTCAGGGCCCAAACAGGATGTCTATGAAGGGATAAAAAAAAACCTCACGGCTGGCCCAGTTCAGCTGACTTGGACTTGCGGGGCTCAGGTTCCAGGGCTGAAAAAAATCTGAGTAGACCGGAAGGTCCTAGAGCTCAGGCTTCATCCTGAGCCCAGATGTCTACATAATGATTTTTAGCCTCGCAGCCCAACCCCAAGTCAGCTGACCTGGGCTCGTTGCAGCCATGCTATGGGTCTTTTATCCCTGTGTAGACATACTCCGAGAGTGTTAAAGTCATAAACCACCAGGACTAGGAATTACTGACTGCTATAGATCACTGTTTTCCAATGGCATAAAGCATATGAAAGTAAACAGCAAATCATCAGGTCCTGAATTGCCACAGATCCCTGAGGCTAGTGAGCTCTCTGAAATAGTAACTGCCTCTTTCTGCAGTATCAGTAATTGCTTCCCTCCAGCTGAATCTATACAGCCAGACCTTCAAAAGTGCTCAGCGCACCCAGTGCTAATGGCTTAATTTTGAAAATCTGGCCATTTAGTTTGGTGCTTAAATAGGTGCTGAGTTCTTTTGCAAATCTGCCTGAACTGGCAAGTATTGAGCATACTGGTCTCCCAATGAGAACTGATGGTGCTCAGCACATTTCATGAAGTGCTCAGCACTTTGCTGCTTCTGGCCCCTAATAAGGAAACAGGGTTCCTCTTAGGACCAGGAAGAAAACTGAGATAGCTAAACAGGAACCCAACACTAACTTTTTTTTAAATTGAGAAACAGAGATTGGATTATGTCTATCCCTTTTTACAATGTGAGTACTGTTGCCCTTTAAAAGCAGGCTGTGTGCCAAGTTTTACAAAGTAAAAAAAAAAGGAATGGGGGAGATTACTATAAAAGGTTACGGTTTACCTTTTTCCTCATTAACTAGGGGCACATTTAAGTGGTAAAAAACCCTCGAATTAATATAATAATCATATTCAAAAGATCTCAGTGGTGATATGCTAGCCGTGATTTTTGTTTGTTTGGTTTGGTTTGGTTTAAACACTGATTAGGGAGCATAGGTACTAAAGGCAAATGCACACAAAATGGTTTAGTGAAAAAGAAAACATCCCTCTAAGCTCTCTCAAAAATATAACTTTTTTCAAAAGCTACATCACAATTTAAAGATAATGTGGATTAATTATGTATTTATTCACTGAAATAATGAGCATGGTAGAAATGTACATTACAAAACATTCCCGGCCTCCCAGACATTCTGAACCAAGCAAATTCCAATAATTCTTAATGCTCAAATGGTTACAGCCAACACATCAGCTGAAGCTGAAACCAATAATTAGTTCAAGTTAGAATTTCACAAACTAGTATTACAGGCCTTAAACAAGATTTTTAAAACTGGGTTCCTGAAGTTAAAGGGGGCATAGGCACCTAAATAACTAGCCTCGTTTTCAAAAGTACCAAGCATCCCCTTTGCCTTTAGTGGGAGCTGCTGGGTGCTCAGTACTTATGAAAAATCAGGCCACTTACGTAGGTGTTGAAGTACAGATTTAGGAACATAACTTTAGACACCCATTTTGTAAAATCTTGGCCTTCTCTCTTTAACCTGTTTTACTTAAATCATGGAAGACCAAATTTCCAGATCAACAATGGTTCCCCAGCTTACCCCTAGACAGCAGGGTGAAATGCTCAATATTACTCATGAGAGGCTTGCACAAGCCTATCTAGACAGCAGGACTACTAATCTTTTCTGCCCCATTCACATAACATGTCAGAAAATGGGCTAGTAACAAAAAGAGCAAAACAGGAGTAAAAATAAGATAAACTTGTCTTGAACCCTGATTCTGCAATGAAATATACAAAACACAGAAGCCCTGCACCTGAGCAGGGCCCATCAAAGTCAACAGTGGCCCGCCTGGTTGCAGGGCTCCATCTGCACACATCTCATGGCAAGGTTGGTGCCTTGTCTTATACCAAATAGGGTGTAGTTCAGATTACTAAAATAAAAAAAATTAAATTCTGTAATTGTAAATTGAAAAATATAGGAAAATAATAAGCAAAGAATTATAGTGAACTGCAACCTGTGGTCTGCACCAGAAGACTGAATGTGAACATTTGGTCCAGCCATCTCTGGCTTAGACATCCTTTATCATTCCAGCTATGATGGTGTAAATTATCTCTTTTGATCAAAGATTACAGTTATCAACTCTGCTTTGCTATATTATTGCTAATTAAAATAAAATCTGCTAACTTGCAATATAACTTCATGTCCTCCCATCTCTCTCAATCCAGAACTTGAAAGAACATTACTGCAAGAAAACAAAGATACCATTAAACGTGAGCATGGTGCATTTCACAAAACATTTTAATATCCATTATTAATTTATAATTTTGTTTAGCCAAACAAACTTGTCATCATTTATCACAGCAAATTTAGGGTGTATTTGGTCCCTTCTAAGTGCATTGTTTTCAACTCCCTGAGTACTGTACATTCCTTTTCTACAGTGACTTCTGGCTGGGAGATGCTGAAACAGAAATGGATTCTCAACCATTACTGCATATCTTGTAAAATCTAATGCTACAGAGTTTCACATAAGCACATGATTTTGCAAGCTTATATCTCAGCAGTTTGTCCCTGCATATCTGAGCTCAGTGTTGGCCTCAAATTTTAGAGAGGAAATCTTTTCCCTCTTGACTCCAGAAGAGGCTAATTTCACACCAGTGTGAAAGAACTAGGATTTTAATGCTTTACTTTTATAATTGTGTTTATCTTGGTGGATAGTCTCACCAATCTACAGTCAATAAAAGTCAACAAGTTAACAAAAAGTGCTCAAACATGGTGCAGTTATTCAAGCCCTCTTGGATCACAAGTCTTATTTCAGGAAGTATGAGGTCAGTAGCTATAGCTTTGTAGGTTTGTATTTTAAAGGTTACAGACATGGTAAACATTGTCCCCAACTGCCTAACCCCACATTTTTAGAACACAGCAGTTCATATCAGTTGATGCTTCCAAAAAATATTAGATTACATCACTTCAACACAAATACAAGCGATGCCATTGCTAAAAATAATAGTATATCCAGGTCTGACAAAAAACTGCATGTTAGTGCAGTGTTCATGCTTGGTTACTGATACATTTCTGATTTTTATTAAAAACAAGGCAACACATTCAAAAGTGAAGGACTGTAACTGCATAAGGTGTATTTACTTTTTTTAAATAATATATAAAATGTCAAACTGTTAACAGTTCATTACATATTATTAATATAAAGAGTTTAAATATTACTGAATGAATCAGTGTATACCAAAGATAGGCTTCTTTGATACCAAACTAGGCCTCCAGTTATTTAAGAATTTTGTAATATTTAATTCAAGAAAGAATGCTCTATATCTAAAATTCAACAGATATGGCTGAATCTGTGCCCTAGTTAAAAATATAATATCCTAATTGCACATAAAAGATGCATTATATATAGATTTTACAGTGTATGCGTGTGTGTATATATCTTACTCACCAACAAACACAATGCAGACAATAGAAGGCAGCATAGAAATAGTGTTGGAATATAAAAATGCTTCATTATCAATTTAATAGAAAATGTATAACTTGCATTTTTTTGGCAGACTTACTGATACTACTGTACAAATCCAGGAAAGTCATGCATAAAGGTTAAGATCATTTTAAAACGTATTTACGGGAAAACAAAATTGTAAAAAACCAAACTGGACTGTGAGTACTCATAAATGGAGAAAATAAAAATGAAAATGTCCACCACAACAACTTAAAGGAACAAAATGAAACCCTTGTCACTGAAGTTTAAGTCAGGTATTCCCCCAGTAAGGCTGCTGAATCCTATCTTGACACAATGAAAATTAAAATGCACAATATACGCTCTTCTGTCCCCCTTCTCCCCATAAGTAGATCATTATATTCAACTGGTTCCAAGAAGGATGCTGCTGTGATGGCCATTATACAGAATAAACTTATTGCATGGACATAAAGGCCACAAAGAAAAAAGGGAAAAAAGTAAACACACTGAAAAATAGATTTTTCTTCTCTCCCCGCCCTGCCCCCACACATACAGCAATGTTTGTTTTAAAAAAAATAAAAAGCAAAAAACTTTTACAATACCAGACCACAGTTATTGGCATTTCTAATAAACTTGGTAGGTGCATTCCCTGTACATCCCGTTCCTTTATGCATCTAATAGCTATTTTACATACAAGCCAACGTCTTTAAATTAATTAAATCTGCTTTGTTTTCCTGTCAAATTAGAGATAGTTTTTTGGGGTTCCACTGTGGTTGGAAGGGGGTTTTCTTGGTTGTTTTTTTTTTTTTTTTTTTTTAATTGCAACGTCTAACATGCTCCAGTACATATTCCGGAAAGTGCAGGCTGCAAACTTGTAAACCATCCAGCTTGCAGGGCATTCTTGGGTATTCATCTTCTTTCCATTTGTTTTCCTCTGGATCAAAGGTGAGAATTGAATCACTGTAATGACCATTGTAACAAAGGCCTCCAAGAACCATTATCTGTTTGTCCAGAACAGCTACACCATGACCACTTCTTCCAATTGGCATAGAAGCCAAAATAGTCCACTGATCAGTGTCTGGGTCATAAACTTCTGTAGAAGGACACCCTTGCGACTCAAAGGAGGCCCTCAAGATCACACAAACACCACCAAAGACATAAAGCTTACCATTATAGGAAATCATTTTGTGAAAGCATCTTGCATAATTCATTTTGCATTTGTTCTCCCAACAGTTAGTGACCACTTGAGTTCTCCTCGTTCGCTGTTCCACCGTCCCTTCTTTACTGGGGTCAAACACACACACTTGCTTAGAAGTGGAAGATGAAGTAATTCCCCCAGTGATATACAACTTGTTACTGAGCACAGTTCCTTCATGTCCGTATTTATTGACTGGATAGGGATCTACAAATTCCCATTTGTCTGCAGTGATATCATACCGTTCAGTCGAGTAAAATGTTTCATCCCTTGTTCTCCCAGCCACCGCATAGATGTATCTCCCAATAACACCAACAGCAAACTCTGAGCGTGGAACAGACATGTCTGCCATTCGCAACCAAGTATTTTGTCTAGGGTCGTATCTAAATACTTTGGAGGAAGCATGAAACTCACCATCTGGGCCCAGTTCTTCCCCACCTAACAAAAATACAAAGTTATTCACAATGGCAAGGCAGTCTGGTCGTAAAGGTACTTGAGGACCTTCTAGCTCCCACCAGACCCTTGGTTTGTGCAAGAGAAGAATTTTGCTATTTACCATGCTGTGTCCTATCATTCCTCTAAATACTGCAGTCTGGGGTTTGGCAGAACGAATACGGTTGGATTTCATTTCCATCAAAGGCTGTTGGTGAACACTATGAAAGTAATTCATGGCTTGGTCAACTTCATGCCGCAGCTGCCGAGAGTATCGATAAAACTCTGATGTTTTTACCTATGGATACATTTTTTAAAAAAAGTTAAAATTTTGATTAAGGAAAAACAGCATAGAGAATCATCTAATTACTGTAAGTCATTAAAAGATTATAATGACTAATTTTATTCTGAGAAACCTGAAGGACAATTATGTTCAAGTATTAAGACACATAAGCTACATAAACTGTGTACTTAAAATGTATGCAGAGGCAACACATTATTTCTTCCCTGAGATATTATTGAGGTTGAGACAGAGGCCACAGATTTCAAACCTACTCCCTAAATCCCATGTGCATATCTAAATAAAATTGGGTTGCTTTTCAAAAATTCTGACCACCTTCAATCCCACTGACTTTGACTGGAGTTGTGTTAGCACCTCTGGAAAAAAAGGCAGCCCACTTTTATTTAAGTGCCTAAATATACGAGATAAGCATCTAAATTTGAAAATGTTGATAGTTCCAAGCTTCCAATTTTTCTTACATAAATAACAACAGCAAGGCGCTGTGATACTTCACGCCAGACCAGAAAGGAAAAGAAATCATGTCATGGAATCCAGTGGTGACACTGAAGTGCAATTTAGAGACAAATGTTATTATATCTTGAGAATCCAGTAGCTGTTCACCTCATAATTTTGTTCGTTTTATATCACTATTGTATCTCTTCCTTTCATTGAAATAAAAAATGCCACTATAAAGGGGCATAATTGTTTTTTCCAATCTTTTGGGTCTTTACTAGATTAAATTGTAAGGACATAGGTTTCAAGTGTCTGTATAATATACATATGCGTAAATTATTAATATTGAGATACATGCACACAAACACATCTAAAATAGCAATATTACTTGCCTCCTTTTGTAAAGCATTTTCAGATCTAAGAACCTATAAAGTGCTGAGTTTTTCTACTTATGCACACTTTATCAAAGAAAAACAACCTATATTAAAAGAAAGTTAAGGTTGCAAAGTCAAGCCCTGAAAAATTAGAAAGCACCATAATTAAAGTTTCCTGTTCAACTCTAATTCACTCTCACTGTGAGTGTGCATTATGATATAGTTTGTAATTACATGTTCACACTTTTTTCCTCCCCCGAGAACCTTAATTCTGGCTTTTCCTAACTTTTGCATATTTGACTTTCCAAACATAATAATGTTCTTATAACAGTTTTTCTGGGGTGAGTTCCAATGATTTTTAAAGAAAACTGAAAAATAAAATTCCATCATGTGACATAATACATGGGTCTTCAAAAGGGTTAGAACTTTCATACCCACAGCACAGAACTCTACCACTTCAGCAACTAGTAGAGATTAATATATACGTCTACTGCCATGTGGACCACCCATCAGAAAGAGATGAGAGACACTTTGCCAGTGGGTTTCATGGCTATTTGCTGACAGCAAAGGAATGTTGGAACTCAGGAAATCTTGATTCTATTCCAGGTTTTGCAAGAGAGTTCTAGTGGTTAGAGACCCTACTGTCCCACCTCAGCCTGTCCTCTTTTCTTCTATCCTTGCTTTCTCTGCTCTATCACCCCTACAGCCTAAGCCTATTCCACTTGTTCCTATCTCCTCACAGCCTGCACCTGCTACCCTATCCATGTTCTCTCCTCACTTATGCATTTGAGCTAGTCAGTCTGACTCTTCCTTCTAGGCATCAGCAGGGGTAGCCTTAAGAGCATAAGACAGTCATTCTCCCTGTTCTCAGTTTTAGTGCCTGCCACCACTGTGGCCCTCAGTTGTTTGAAAGAGCAACTCCAGAAAAAGTCTCGCTCAGCCTGGCAGCCCTGGAATGGACCATGCTCAGTCACTTTGTAGGGGTGGTGCATTCTCAGTCTGGTCAGTATATAGAAGCCAATGAAGAATGAAGCATGTTCAGTACTGATAATCTTAGGAGAATAATGCTGCCAGCGTTTCACAAACTTCTATTGAGGATGTCCAAACATTTTTCAGAGGCCAAGTCCGACGAAGTATATGAGGATTTTTATGGGAACTGCAAAAAGCACATCCCATGCACCAGAGTGATCCCTCTGCTAAGTTTCAAGTCCCTCCTCTGCTAAGTAAGGAGGCTTGAGGCCTTCCTTAATGAAATGGCTGTACAATGTACTTTTACCTAATCTCATGGTTGGAAATAGCTGAACTATTTTTGTTGAAACATTTCAAACAAATTTAGCCTGGGGCAGATATACAACATGGAAAACAGTTTGTCAAAGTTATAAGCAACTAAAAAGCAAGGTCTTACAATGGAAAATGTTAGCTAAACTCAGCTATAAGGAGTGCTACCAGCTCCACCTATAATACATATAACACACATGTATGTAACATATACAGACACGACGACTAGATCCATGTGATAAACTGCATTTATCATCCACCTTCACCCACCTCACCTGCACTTTGCCATCTCCATCACTACTTCTACTGAAATTTCAAACTCTGAGCAGCTTCAAACAGAAATTCAAAAGTCAGCCTAACAGAATTTTCTCTGTCCCTCCCAAAACTATACTAAGCCAAAGCCCAAATTGGGCAATTTTCAGCCCACAATCAGAGACAGATTTAAGGGCTGGAAATGGGAGAGATTCCCAGCTTTCCACTGAGGGACACAGCACTTAGAATCATAGATTATTAGGGTGTGAAGGGACCTCAAGAGATCATCTAGTCCAACCCACTTCTCAAAGCAGGACCAATCCCCAAATGGCCCCCTCAAGGATTGAACTCACAACCGTGGGTTTAGGAGGCCAATGCTCAAACCACTGAGCTATCCCTCCCCGCTAATTGTGGGGATTACTGTATATTGTTCACCAGTGCACCCTTATACTTCAACGGTGTGTTCATATTTTATTTGTGCTGCAGTCACAGCAGCTGCACTCTGCTTAAAGGAGCTGTCCCTCTAGCTCCAGAAGAAGTCGCTCAATAGCAGGGGCTGTTGGAAGATGCCTGAGAATGGCATGTCTATACTGCAAGCGGGAGTGTGACTGCGGGCTGGCTAGTGAGGAGTGCTCCCAGCAGCGCTGCACCAAGGTCCCAAAATATCAGACTTAAAAGCTGTGACTTGTTTTTCCTTGTTTTTAAGTATATTTGTTTTAATGTTTCCTCTCCCTCTGGGCTGTGTACAATTAGATTCATGGTAACTGAGGCACCAATAAAAATAGTCCCCATACAATTTTTAAAATCTCTCCAAAACTGTTTTTCAGCAACAGATGTGGAATATAGAGAATACATTATGACAGGATAAAGATTTTATCAGTTCTCATTTGGATGACCTGCATAGCTCACCTGCAGTTTCCTCATATTCCTGAGTAATGTGACCATTACAAGTTAATGAAACCTTTATACCACAGTGCCATGTATGCCATTTTACATAAGTACATATTTGTAATATGCATACATAAAATGACTGAACATGAACATTATGCCCATTACAAAAGAATTTAACTTAAAAATGCTAGCCAGAGAGATGGACAATACAAAGAACAAAGGCCCAGATTTTTAAAGGTATTCAGATGTTGCTCTATTTGGTGCTGTAACATTTAACTGACTTAGAAGCCCAATTCCCATTTTCAAAAGGAGGCTAAGTCTCAATGAAGTGCCTTAGTCCCTAAGTCACTTTTAAAAGTGAGATAGGCTCCTAAATCACTTAAGCAATCCAATACTAAAAGGAGCAATGCCTAAATACTTTTAAAAAAATCTGGGTCAAAGAAACTTTATAACATGACTCCTTTGCTTGTTTCTGTAGTAATTATCTCCAAGCTGCATGTCCAATCATCTTGTGATTACAGAATGCAGAAGCTACAAAACTTACATTTAGATAAATTCAAGAACTTAGATCCATGCTGATTCTACCTAACTCAGTATGAATAGTCTGCCATCTAAATGTAAGATATGAGATTTTATAAAAGCTAATTTATATAAAAGTTATACAGATCTAGAAAATGCTACAGATTTGTATAGAATACACAGAATAGCTATATTTTGCACCAAAGCTTAATCTCAAGGAAGCAGTTTTTCAAAACCAATATTTCAACACTAAAGTTATCTTTGCTATTTTAAAAATGAAAAATGACCAAAGAAATGAAACTCTCAGATACTTCCCTCATTCTTTCAGTACTATGGCTGAATTTAAAAAAATAAATTTTTCAGGTAAAGTGAACATATAATGTGCATTAGCTGCTCCCACTGATTTTAAAAGAAAGCTGAGTAACAACAAAATTTGATTAGCAATAAATTTAACAAAACTACAGTTATGCTGGAGTAGTTACTGTACTTACTATGAGAATTTGAAGAAAGGTAAAAATAAGTTAATACCAACAGTAGGTATTATTATTATTGTATTTAAAAACAGTACTATCAGCTTATCCAATGTTTGGATAATTGCACACTGATAAAAGACCACAAGAAATAAAACACCTAGGAATACTACTACATTTTCTTCTTATTTCCTATCTGACCCTCATTACTTCCTTTTAAGCAATGGAATAAAAGTACTCAAAGGATATTGAAAAAAAAAAAAAAAAGGATAAAAGCAGCATCTTGTTTAACAGATTGTAAATAGTGAGGTCTGTTACAGAAAATATACCTTCCTCCCATTCATCTAAACAAGAGGCAGGATTATGGGAACAGTTTGGATTGATGATGTAAAATGGTCTGTGGTGACACTAACTTCCACAGAAGATACCTCCCTCCCCTAAATTTAAGTATAGATCTAGATAATTATAGTGCTACTTTTGATCGATAAGAGAAAGGAATATTTGGGAAAAAATGAGCATCAGAAATAAAACAGGAAAAGGAAGACCCTGCAGGATCAACACATATGGATTAAAAGCTGCAAAGCAAAGACTGACAAAAATAAAACCAGACAAAGGTTAATAAATTTGTCATACTTCTACTATAGAGAAAGAAGAGAAAATAGGACATACTTGGGAAAACCTTCATTTAGCCACTCTCCTAAACGGAAACAAATTACAAGTATACATAACCTACAAGATGGCTTTACCATATTTTTAAAATACTTTTGTATATAGTTAAAAAAGGAAAGTGCTGTACAAGTATTAATGAATTTATCCTACCACTACTCTGAGAAGAATTATCATCATTTTACACATATGGAAAACAGAGGCAGAGATAATTTAGGGTATGTCTACACTGCTACGCAGGCCTGCGCTTAAGCCCTGACTCAAGCCTAACCCCCCGTGCATCTATATCATAAGTGTGCTAACCCAGGTCTCGGACCCAGGGTCCAAGGACCCTGCAGGGCTGGAGGGTCAAAGCTCAAGTTAGCCAGGGTTCAAGACCTTTTGCTTTGTAGCATAGATGCAGCCCTGCTTGACTCAGAATTCTACGGGCAACTCTCTTAGTCCTCTCTAGCCCAACAATCCGCAATCCACTCAATTGAATACCAAAGACACTCCCCTTTGCCAAAGGCAGCAGCTCAGGTCAGCATTAACCCATCCTCTTCTGATCACTGAGCGAACCGATCAAGACTTTTGCAAAGCAAGCTGCCTCCTGGCAACATGCATGGAAGACAAAGTTTTCCCATAGTGCAGCACAGTCCTAGGGCTACAGAAGCCTCATTTCCAGGAGGGAAAGGGAACTATACGGGGGAGGGGCAGTGAAGGGGACCTAGGGACTCTGGGATATAGTTATCTTGACTCGCGGTGTCCACATTGCAGTGCGGACACCAGCACTCTGTGTTCAAGCATGGTTTAGAAAAAAGTCTTAACACTACGGTTAAGTTACAATGTAGATACTCAAGCCCAGGGTTCTCTAACGCAGGTCAGCTGGCTCAAGTCCCACTAACCCAGGGCTTACACTGCAGTGTAGATAATACCCTTAATGATTTTTCCAAGATCACAGAGCACATCTGTGAAAAAGACAGAAATGAATCCAGCTCTCCTGGTTCCCGGCTCTGGTCTTTAACTATATGGGACATTCATGCTCCTTACTATCTTTTATTGAAAGCGCAGCGCAAGGTTGTCAACGTGTGGAATTGTTCTTCTTGCCAAAAGAACTGATGTAATGCAGGGGATCAAACTACATGGCCCATGAGGTTTTTTGTGATTCTATCTGACTACATAAGGAGATAGAATCAATCTCTTGCAACCACAACAGTCAATCTAAGGGGCTTTGGACTAGTCACTTCACCTCACTTTCCCCGTTTGCAAAACAGAAATATTTACCGTATTCACAGGAGTCCTATAAGGATTAGTCAATGTTTGTACAGGGTTTTGAACAGAAAAGAATTACAGCATTTTGTCACTGTTAAGTACTATCATCGTTGTTGCCAAGTGTCCCAGCTTGAGGCCGATGCACATTGTAATACCACCTCCTCCCCATTCCTTTCCTTAAAACTTATGGAGTTCCAGACACCTTCCAAATAAATAACATTTAGAACATACATAATTCATAACAATAAGCCAAAAGTTGTCATTTCCCACCCTCTCAATTTTTCTTTAATTTTCCTCTCAAACCCCAATCTTTGTTTCATCTGTCTTTCCACTTTTTTTCTGCCTCCCTTACATTTATTTTAATCTTTCCAGCCTTTTCGCCCTGAGAATAATTTTTATTACTATTAATTAGTTATATTACAGGAGCACCTAGATGCCCCAACGGAGATCAAGGCCACATTGTGCTAGTTTCTGTAGAAACACACAGTAAAAGTCTCTGCCTTACAGTCTAAATAAATGAGGGAGGAGAATAGAAACTAAGGCACAATAAGGTGAAGTGACTTACCCACAGTCAAACAGGATGTCAGCAGCACAGTCAGAAGTAGATCTCTGGTCTTCTGAATCCAAATCTACTGAATGCAGCTGCCTCCTGACTCTTCTTATTTTAAAAAAGTTTTTTTTTTCCTTTTAAAGACTGAGTGGCATCACCATTTCATTTTTGTCTCTACCCCTTTCTCCTCAGTAATCTTATCTCCTTCCCTCACTCTTAGGCCTTGTCCACACTACCAAGTTTTGTCACCAAAAAAAACTGCCTTTTGTCTACCAAACAGTGCATGCATATACTCTGCAGTGCAACTTTTGTCGGGAAAGATGCCTGGTTTTGATGACTAAATACATCCACCCCAATGAGAGACTTAGGCCTTTTTCCACGATGTTTTACTTGACAAAATGTAAACACTGAATTTGATTTCATTGCTTTAATTGGCCTCCAGTAGGTGTCCCACAATGCACATCCCCATTGTGACCACTCTGGTCAGCAGTTTAAACTCCACTGCCCTTGCAGCCAGGTAACAGCCAACTGTCTCTCCACCTTAGAAGTCTCGGGATTTTTGAAATTTCATTTCTTGCTGGCTCAGCATGGAGAGGTCTCACCGCATCTTCCCAGGTGACCATGGTGGGTTATCGCACCAAAGGCTCTCTCACTTGGAACACTGTAGAGCTGTTGGATCTGATCAGTATATGAGGAGAGGAGACTGCAGTCCGAGCTGTGCTTGAGCAGTAGGAATTGGGATACCTACGGGCACATTTCTCTAGGCTTTTGTGAAAAGGGCTGTGATCGGGACTCACTGCAGTGCAGAATGAAGATGAAGGACTGAGGCAGACATATCCATAAGGCGAGGGATGCAAACCGTTGCTGCCGTGCTTCACTTAAGACCTGCCAATTCTATAAGGAGCTGGATGCTATCCTCAGTGGTGACTCCACCTCCATCGCCAAGAGCCCTATGGATACTTCAGAGGGAATGGAGGCAGCGGAAAGAGGACCTAACCCAGTGGACAAAGTTATTGATGAAGAGGTGGAGTTAGATGAGGATGTGCAGCTCCTGGCGGGGTCGCCCGGTGGGGCAAGCAGCCAGGAACTGTTCTTCACTCCAAAGGTATCTAGCCAGTCTCAGCAGTCGCTCTCTGGGGAGCGAGAAGTAGGAGACAGAACACCTAGTACATGGCTGTAGCTTGTGTAGTGCTGAGGTGGCTTCAGGGCATAGAAATGTGGGAGGCTGGCTTTGTTTCTGTGATGTGGACAGAAGCCACAAGCATGGAGTAGATGTACCCTCATTACCCTGCTTACCCTTAGCAGTGAGATGTCTATTAGAATGACTCCCACCTGTGGAAAAGTGCAGGAGAATTTTAAAATTTTTTCCATAGAAGGCTGCATCACGACCCTTGCAGAGAGTGAGTGCTCTTTTCCCCATGTGGAGTGCCCTGCCCCTCCCACAACACTGACCATGCTTTGGCTGTTCGTAGAAATGTGTGCCTGGCTAGGGTCAGTGAGAAAGTGACAGCAATGTTGCAAAAGGTATATTTAACTGAAATGTTATAATACTGAATGTGAATTTAATAATCCCACTTCTGTGCATTGTCACCTGTGCTTCACCAGATGTGGCCTTCAGGAACACCCCATGCACCTCTTCCAGATAAGAAAGCACTCAAGATGCAGCAAAAAAACCATGGTCTGGGAGGTACTGTAGTGCGCCAATGAAGAAAATAGACAACATAAGGAGTGCTGGCTAGGAAGCCGAATGGCAGGACAGAAAAGAGAATCAAGCATTTGTTAAGGACACGAACTGAGAGGATGATTAAAGTAATAGAAGAGCAAACGCAGATGCTGCAGTCCTTAATAGTGCTACAGACTGAGCAGATCTGCGCTCGCCCTCCCCTGCAGCACATTCAGAACACTTTTCCATGCTCTCCCACAAACTCCGCCCACACATTCTTTTCCACTTTCTGGGACTTCTCATTTCCCCTTCACTCCACCCCCTTGGACAACTTTCACAATGATAGCTGGACCTACCCAAAGGTGTGAAAGTCAGTCTCTCTCTGGCTCCTCCTTTCCCAGCAGGCATCTGTGTGTGCCGTTTCTTGTTTATTCAAGGCAAAGCTTTTTAATGGTAAATCACCTTTATTTTTTTTTCTGCAAAATGAGATTGCAGGCACTACTAGTACATACACAGGCATTGTAATCATTGTCTTACAGGAATACAAGACCCCAAATGACACCATTACATCCTAGGAAATCTAACACCAGTGACAGAGATATACCGTACTGGTACTCATTATCAAAGTGCCTCAAAGCCTCCCTGATTCAAATTGCCCCGTCTGGGCTCCTCTGACAGCCCTGGTATCTGGCTGCTCAAAATCAGCGGCTAAGGATCTGCCTCAGCACTGCACCCCTGAGCAAACCTTTCACCTTTAGCTTCAGAGATGATGCAACGTACAACATATAGCTATGACCACTGGAATATTATCCTGATTGAGGTCTAGCCTGCCATAAAGGCATCATCAGCATGCCTTTAATCTGCCAAAGGCACATTCAACTGTCATCCGGCACTTACTTAGCCTGTTGTTGAATGGCTCCTTACTGCTCTCCACATGTACTGTGTAAAGTTTCATGATCCACTGCTGTAAGGGGTACACCAGATCTCCGAGAATCAGTATGGGCATTTTTAAACATCCCCTCCGATAATATTCTGGTTTGGAAAGGAAGTCCCCGCTTGCAGCTTTCTGTACAGTCCGGTGTTTGTAAAGATGCGGTCGTTGTGCACCTTCCCAAACCACCCCATGCTGATGCCAGTGAAACATCCTCAGTGATCCTCAAGCGCCTGCAACACCATGGAAAACTATCCCTTCCTATTGATGTACTCTGTTATAAGGTGGTCTGGGGCCAAACTTGGAACGTGTGCACCATCTATCACCTCTCCACAGTTAGAGAACCCCATTTCTGCAAAACCGTCCACTATTTCATGCATATTTCCCAGAGCCACAGTCTTTCGTAGCAGGAAAGACTGTGGCTCTGGGAAATATTGCCTTGCACGCTTGCATTAATGCAGCCCCAACGGTCAACTTCCACACTCCAAATTGATTCGTAGCCGACAGGTAGCAGTCTGGAGTCACCAGCATCCACGCAGTGATTGCCACACGCTTCTCTACTGAGAAGGCAGCTCTCATTCTGGTGTCCTTGCACCACAGGTCTGGGGCAAGCTCCACACACAGTTCCAGGAAGGCAGCTTTCCGCATCCAAAAGTTCTGTAGCTACCGCTCTTCATCCCACACCTGCATGACGATACGATCCCACCATTCAATGCTTGTTTCCCAAGCTCAAAAACAACAGTCTACCCTATGCAGCTGCTCTGTGAATGCCAAAAGCAATCTAAAGTTGCTCCTATCCATGTCACTCAATGTCAGGCGCCTGCAAGTCTTCTTCAGTTAGGAACTTGACGATTAACTGCACTGCCACCCACCATGTTTTCATGACAGCTAACAGAGCATAGGAGAGCAGTGCAGGGTCTCTCTCTTCTCACAAAGATGCCGGGGTACACAGCAGAGAATGGCCGCTGCAGAAATGCTACTAAAGAAAGCCCGAAGCCCATGCAGTGCTGGGACACAAATCAATGCATCACATTTAGCCAGGACCCAAGATCTGCATTCCCACAATACCTAGTGACAGAAGGTGTTGAGCTGGACTATGGGATAGGTGCCCACAGTGCAATGCTCACACTGTTGATGATGGTGCCTCCAATGCGTACGCGATCTGCCAACAGAGGAGCAAGTGTGAATATGGAATTCCGATTTTTATTATTGTCATCTTTTGGGTGTCAACACCGCTTTTGTCAACAAAAATCGGTAGTGTAGACATGGCCTTAGCCATCATTCCCTTCTTTGTTGCTTGTTTCTCTCTCTTCTAATACTCTGCCCTCATATCTTTAGTTCTCTCATGCCCCTATTTTCTGTGGCTGTCCAAGCCACTCTGCCCTGAATGCCTAAGGTGACAGGGACAGGAGAGCTGAAGAAAGGCAAAGAAGGAAAAAGGGGCTATTAAAATTAAGTGAGTTTTTTCTAAGGTGCTCTTCCAGACAAAAATATTTTAAAATAAGCAACTTGCTAAAAAAACACTTAAATTGAAGCATCTAGTTCAGAGGAATGCTAGGCCCTGGAATTACTGTTAATATTTACATTTGCAATGCTGGCCAAGTATCTTTGTAAAGAAAGAAAGATTTCATTAGGTTATTTTCTAAACCATGATAAAGTCTCTAATTATGCAAATAGATAAAATAGCATATCTGTCAACACAAACTATAAACTGGGACATTTGGGGAGAAAAACAGGGACAAGTTTTTAATCCTATCAAAATACATTGGACAGAAAGCTTCTCTTGAAGGCATAGACTGGGTTAAATGATTAGTGTTCTGCCTGTAACATGGGACAGACTTAAACAGAAGATGTTGGAGAGCAGATATGCATGAGAATTGACACGGTTGCTTTGACGTTATAGCTTCCATAGTCATCACATTTTAGGGTACTACCACCAAATAAATCGTATTTTTCCTTGCCACGAAATTTCAGTATCTAGTTGACATAATCCTTTGAAACACTGTATATGTTACTCATACATTAGTTAATACAACAGAAGAATATTCTCATTCATAGTTGTAATATTCCTAACAGTGACCTGACTACTAAGCTTTTTAAAAATCCATTCTAAGGATATTAATCTCCAATATGTATAAATATTGGAGATTAATATTTGCACATAATACACAGAAAAATCAACATCTATACTAAGCTGAATGACATCCTGCTTACTCTAAGAACATTTCTCATTGTCAATTAAGTTTCCCACAACTAGTCTGTTTTATCAATTACAATCTTAGAAACACACTAACTGAATATCTCCACTTTATCTATGAGAAATCAGTAATGAGATGCATAAGTTTGTACTTCCAGATTGCCTGTTTCATGTCCATCCCAGGGCAGTGGTGAGCTAAAGTTGCTGCCATGTAACAACTGTGTGTAATGAGATGATGGGTGGATTCATTTCAGCTCCTATAGGTGCACACCAAAAAATAATCACCATTGTATGTACTATTTGCCTTCTTTTTGGTATAGAGGCCCATGGTTTAATTGGTACAGAACTACCTCTCTCATACTAAAAGGTGGTTCCTCCAGGACAGGGTCTAGCCACATTGGCAGGTTAGAATGGGAAAACATGCCACACCTGTTCCGTGGGAAAACAAAAGACTGTCAAGCCAGAGTTTTTCAAAAGCGTTAGAAAAAACTTTAAAAAAAAAATGCATATAGTGACAACAAATTAATTTCAGACAACTGTACTGTTGTGTAATGTATAATAAGGAGCTCCATGTATGAGATTATGTTGGTTGGTCAAAGCTTCAAGAGGAAACTGTGCAAGCTGTATTTGCCCCCTCCACATAAGAGTTTACTTTCTTTTGTTTCGAGGGGTGTTTTGTTAGATCCATTGATGCTTTCTGGATGTTCTGATAGAAGAGTGGCTGTTTTCTTCATGTATGCATAGGAAAAAAATTGTCCTAAGCAGGATGGATAAAAATTAATGATTTAAAAAAAAAAGATTTAAAGCAGTTTTTTTGATAAAATGCTTTTTGAGGAAAAAACCTATCTAAAGATATATTATAGCTCAAAGATATCTCATCATGGAATAGGGATTATAAATTATAATTCTATAGCATGAGACAATATATTCATGTAATGTTTAAGAAAAGTTTTGTAAATAAATTCCAATAGTTCATGGATTAGGGACCCAATCTTATGGGCTTCCACAGGCTTTAGTATAGATTATTCAGGTTAATCTTTCTATGTACCCAATGGGACTCAGTGCTCAATCTAGAAGATACCATCAGAGATGCTTAGTTTTGCAGTTCTCAAACTGTGGATGTGTCTCCTCAGAGGTAACATTCTTGTTAACAGCAAATATGTTTTTAAATAAATAAATACATAAATAATATATAGGGGTGAGAAATAACAGACCTCAATTCTATTGTCCCTCTGCAAATTAGTGTATACAGAGTCAATCCCTTACCTCTCTCTAAAAGTGCAAAATTTCAAAAAGTTCAATGAATAGAAGATTGTTGGGGGTGGAATAGATCTGGACAAGGAGAAGTCGAGAGATAAATGTGAGAGGGGAGGGACATATGCTTGTTTTGTTAAAATATTGCATGTTTGCTGTTGAAGAAAAAAATCCAGAATACATAATAATGTTTTTCTAGTTAAATAAAACAATTTATATGTCTGTCTGGTGATGTTCTCCTTCTAATACAGCATGGCAAGAAAATCCTCCAAATATTAATGATTAACCTGTTGAATTGGAGACAGTTCACCTCTCAGTGATTTCATAAATATCAGCTTCAATTACCTTTGGTAAATGAAATAACCAAACATTTATTTTCTGATATTGCTGTAAAACTAATCTGAAAAGTTTTCAAAATAAATCACTGTTTAAAAATGTATAGTGTGTACCTTCTAAAACTGAAACCTACATCTATCTGTGAATTGTGAAGAATATGTATTAAGGTTATATTAACCAACAAGAATGCACTTTTATATAGAAAACCATGATTAAATCGAGTCTTCCTGACTCGAGATTTAAATCATGATTTAAATTAAATTTCAATCAACTTGATTTAAATCAAATCCACCCTGGTCCTAAGCCATTAATATACCAATGTAAATTTATGTTTATTTACACATAAAAGATTGCAACCTATTTTTTACAGATGTCAACCTTGCCACAATTAGCTGAACCTTTGTCACTTGCATGCTGGATTATTCACTGTGATCTAGTTGGTGCTACAGACAACTAAAACTCCAGTTGATAGAGAATACAGTGGTATGCTTACCTAACAGTGAAAAGAAGTCGTTAAGAGTTGTATTCTGGAAATTTACATTAGTTTCTAGAGGTAGTTCATGGAGTTGGTTTCCATGAAAAACTATGAAGTGATTTATTATGCTGTCATGAATGCCTTGGAGATGGCCTCTTTCCTTATATTTTATTATGGCAGGTGTTTATCAACTGACAATGTAAAATATAAAGAGGTCATATCTACAATATGCAGAACACATACCATGAAAATCTTTATAGACCATAACCACCAGCAGCAGTTACACTTATAAATATATTTGAAGACATGTAAACTCTGGGGCACAGGTGTAAGGTGCTCTCTGAGGGCCACATGATACTCAAACGTATGTCCCTAAAAGATTTTGATTGGGGGAAGAGCAATTTCAGTGGTGAGCCCTCAAATCTAGTATTTACTTTCCCTGGGTTTGACAAAGCCCCATTCTGCTGACTTACAGGGTATATAAGGCCTGAAAAAGCCCTGGCTGGTATGCTTTAATTGGGATTAGTCCTGCTTTGAGGAGGGGGTTGGACTAGATGACTTCCTGAAGTCTCTTCCAACTCTAATCTTCTATGATTCTATGTCTACACAGCAGCTAGACACCCACGGCTGGCCTGTGCCAGCCAATTCGAGATTTGAGACTGTTTAATTGCTGTGTAGACTTTCAGGCTTGGGCTGGAGCCTGAGCTCTGGAAGCCTCCCACTTTGCAGGATACGAGAGCCTGGTCTCCAGCCTGAGCCCAGAATTCTACACAGCAACGAAACAGCCCTTCAACCTGAGCCCCACAAGCCCAAGTCGGCTAGCATTAGCCAGCTGCAGGTTTTTCTCTGGTGTGTAGACATACCTACAGAGCACACTGCAAACCCTATCAGTTGGTAATCAATGGGACAACTCGTAATTAAAGTTAGGCTTATACATAAGTGCTTTGCAATATCAAGACCAGACTGCTCAGCAACTTGTAGAATCTGACCCTTAGTCTTCAATATTAGTGGGGTGGAAATACATTAATCTAATGTGGTTTTACAGTGTTGTTGTAGCAATGTTAGTCCCAGGATATCAGAGCGACAAGGTAGGTGAGGTAATATCTTTTACTGGACATCCTGAAAGAAATCTTTCCTGAACCCATTCTTTTGGCCTTCAAATAATTCCCCCCAACCTTGCCAAACTCCCCACATACCAGGACACACCAGTTCAAAACGGCACCAGACTCTACCATAACAGATGTAAAACACGAACACATATCTACAGTGCTATGATATTCAATACCTCCCATAATGCATCTTTCAAGATCCATGGGTCCTACACATACTTACCAACCTGTGGTATACCTTATCCAGTGCACTAAATGCCTCAATAACAACCAAACAATTATTACATTCTTGAACGAACTCACACAGAAAAAAAGACAAAAAAAAAAAACACCCTATCACCCATGGGTGAGCACTTTTCATAAACATTCACTCCGTATCTGTCCTCTCAGTTCTCATCTTCAAAGAAAACCTGCACAACACCTTCAAAAGAAGAGCCTGGGAGCTTAAATTCATAACTTGGTTAGGGTTTGTACACACTACCGCTTACTTCAGTATAACTTAAGTTGTTCACAGTTGTGGAAACGCCACCCCCGGCCCCCGAGTGACATAAGTTACACTGACCTAAGCGCCAGTGTGGACTATGCTATGTCAGTGAGAAAAGCTCTTCTGCCAACATACCTACCACCTCTTGGGGAGACTGAGTAATTATGTCAATGGGAGAGCTGCCTCCCACTGGCATAGAGCATCTGCACTAGCAGTGCTACAGCTGCAACGCTGTAGTGATTCTAGTGTAGATCAGCCATTAGACACTAAGGGTATGTCCTCACTAGCAATGTTAAAGCACTGCTGTGTGGCTATGTAATTGCAGCACCAGCACTGAGAGTAAAAAAAAAAAAAAAAAAAAAAAAAAAAAAAAAACCACCCCCTCACAAGGGGAGTAGTTACCAGCACTGGGTGCACTATCTATACTGCCACTTTACAGCGCTGAAACTTGCAGCACGCAGGGGGATGTTTTTTCACCCCCCAGAGTGAGAAAGATTCAGCGCTGTAAAGTAGCAGTGTAGACAAGGCCTAAGGCTTTGTCTACACTGGAAAGTGAAAGACAAAACTTTTGTGGTTCAGAGGTGTTAAAAAAACCACACATCCCTAAAAGACAAAAGTTTTGCCAACGACAAGCACAAGTGTGAACAGCACTTTGTCAGCAGGAGCTCTCTCCTGACAAGTGGTCCCCGCCATGGCGCCCGCCTGGCATTTATGTGCGCCCGCCTAGTGCCCAGCAGAGGAGAGAAGCCGCGGCTCCGTGCCTACCAGGGACAGAGAACTCCAGGGCTGCGGCTTCTCTCTGTCTTCTCCGGGGCTGCAGGCTGCGGGCGCCGGTGTTCTCTGTCCCTGGCAGGTGCAAGACTGTGGCTTCTCTCCGGCTTTGCAGCCCCACACCTGCTGGGGACAGAGAACTCCGGGGCTGCGGGCACCGGTGTTCTCTGTCCCTGGCAGGTGTGGAGCCCGCCTAGTGCCCAGCAGGGGAGAGAAGCCGGGGCCCCGTGCCTGCTGGGGACAGAGTATTCCGGGGCTGCAGGCACTGGTGTTGTCTGTCCTTGCACCTTCTCTCCGGCTTCTCTCTGCACTGCTCAGAATGGCCGCCCACAAAACAAAACAAAAATGCTCAACTCTGCAGAATGGACGGAATACCACCCCGTAGCGTGTGCTGTCCCAGGCACGTGCTTGCTCCACTGGTGCCTGGAGCCGGCCCTGTACGTGAGTATTCTTCCTGCACTGATACTGCTGTTGTCTTGTGCTTTGCAATTTAATTATTTTTTTTAACATTTTGCCCCAAAATGAGTGGTTCAAATAAAAGACAAAATACGCATTATTTCAATGCAGAGTAGGAAGAATGCTATTGTTTTATTGAAAATAAAGGGAAATGTGTTTGCTTATTGTGCAGGGATGCTGTTGCAGTGCCGAAAAAACAATGTTGAACGCCATTTCTACACTAAGCATGGCTCTTTTGACATTAGCCATCCACTTAAATCTGGAGTTGAGAAAGAAGAAAATTAATCAACTCAAATCAAATCTATCTGCCCAGCAATCTGTTTTCACTAGACAAATGGTAAAGTCTAAAAGTGCTACTATTGCTTCCTTTAAAATTGCTCATCTGCTTGGAAAGAAGAAAAAACCCTTTCAAGATAGTGAATTGTTGAAGGAAGCATTTTTGACTGGTGCTGATTGCCTGTTTCAAGGATTTACTAACAAGGGTGAGATTTTGTCAGCAATACAAGACTTGCAGTTATGAGACAACACAGTTACAAGGACGATACATGCAATTTCAAGCAACATGCAAACTCAGCTAAAGGATGACTTGGAAATGTGACTGGTTTTCACTGCAATTCGATGAGTCAACAGATGTATTGGATACAGCGCAGCTGGCAGTTATGAGGATGGTATTCAGTGACTTCACTGTAAAAAAGAGTTACTAAAAGTATTGCCTATGAAAAGGCAAACAAAGGGTGAGGACATCTATAATTTATTCAAATCATACGCAACATCAATTAGTATGCCACTACACAAGCTGTCTGCTATCACCACTGATGGGGCACCAGCAATAGTGGGCAGAAGAATGAATCCTTTCCAAACTTTGTGTCTTATCATTGCATTATCCACCAAGAAGCTCTGTGCATCAAAGTTCTTTCTTTTTAACACGTCATGAATGTCGTTATTAAAATAATTAACTCTATTCAAGCAAAACCTTGCAATGCCGACTTTTTAAGGCCCTGTTGGAAGATGTTGATGATAAACAATCTGTTCTTATCTTGCACACAGAAGTATGATAGCTGAGCAAAGGTAAAGTTTTTGCATGTTTTTTAAGCCTAATTGAAGAGATCAAAGAGTTTCTGAAGTCCACAAATCAGAACTTCGAGCAACTAGAAGACTCCAGCTGGTTAATGGACTTGGCTTTTCTTGCCGACATCACTGACAAATTGGACATTTTAAATCTTGAGCTCCAGGGAAAAGACAAACATGTGGCTCAAATAACAGAGTCTGTAAAATCATTCAAAACAAAACTGATCTTGTGGATGTCACATACGAAGACTAAGTCTCTCATACATTTCCCAAGTATGAAGAAAATGGTATGTGACAGTGATTTTAACCCATCACCCTTTGTTATCCACATTCAAATACTTCTGGAACAATTTGAAAAGAGATTTCAGCAGTTCACCATCATTGAGCCTGTAGTTGCCTTTCTTGTGAATCCTTTTACTTGCCAAATAGAGGTAACAGAAATGGCTACATCAATTACGAGTCTCATTCAAGTAAGAATAGAAAACATGGAACTGGAGATTTTGGACCTTCAAAATGATATTGTTCTAAAATCCTGCGCAACAGATGAAAACTTTTGGAATCTGGCTGATCGAAAAAAGTTTCCTGCCTTAAAAAAATGTAGCATACAAAATAAAATCTTATTTCGGTTCCACTTATCTATGCGAAGTTCTGTTTTCAACAATGAACATCATAAAATCAAAATACAGATCTTGGCTTATAGATGCCCAGCTTGACAATTGCTTACAAATGGGAATATCATCCTACTCTCCCAACTAAAAAAATTGGCTGAAGAAATGCAGTGCCAAAAATCAAACTGACTTTATTAGAAAAACCACGTGAATTAAGGATACCTATTTTCTATTAAGTGCTGATGAGCATGTATGATTAACTTGTGTTTAACTTTTTTTGTATTTGTTTATTGAAATACAGATACACGTAACAATACAAAGAATATTTTTAATTAACCACAACTGGCTATGTTAAAGTAAGAATAATAAATATATTTGGACCAGCAGTTCAACGTTTTACTTTTTTTAAAATAAATAAGATGAAAACGCTTTATGATATTTATTTTGTAAAAACTCCTTAATTTTTCTTACAGATAGATAAAAAAAGAGCAAATTCACATGGTAAGGTGAAAGAGTAATTGCCGAATAATTTAATACATACCTTTTACATGTAAAATTACCTTTTTTATCTTATGGATTCATATATTATGTAATATTAAATATGATGTGGGTATTATTCAATGTACAAATACAAAATAAGCCTTGAAAAATTGTTGGTGCCTGCCACACTCTTCTGAAAACATGAATGTGATACTGGCCACAAAAACGTTGGGGACCACTGCCTGAGGACAATGCTAATACAGGTCGTTGAGGGTGTTAGTGTTTTTGTCAGCAGGAGAGCATGCCTTTTAGTGGCACGGCAGTAGCTGTTGCTAAAAACTGCTTAGCGTAGACTGATAGCCTAAAAATCGTGGACTTAATAAAGGACAATGGATTTATGGCTCCTTACAACAATCTATAACCCACTAACCCTCCTTTGGGCTACAATTGCAGAGGTGTTAGCTGCCCATTTCACCTTGAATGGTCTTTTATAATCTGTTTAGCATAAGGAGTTAACAGTCTGTTCCACCTTGTATTTAGCTGCCACGCTCTATGTTTCCCAGATCTGATGAAGAGCTCTGGGTAAGATCCAAAACTTGTCATTTGGTCCAATAAAAGGTATTACCTCACCCACCTTGTCTCTTTAATCTAATGCAACATTTAAGTCATTTTAAAAAAAAACTGTATTTAAGTTATACACCGCTACCTTGATATAACGCTACCCGATACAACACGAATTTGGATAGAACGTGGTAAAGCAGTGCTCCGGGGGGGGAGGGAGAGGGGCTGGCTCCGCACTCCTCTGGATCAAAGGGAGTTCAATATAACACCGTTTCACCTATAACGCGGTAAGATTTTTTGGCTCCCAAGGACAGCATTATATTGAGGTAGAGGTGTATTTATTTTATATATGCCTACAGGTTAGTATAGGCACATAATGTAAATTAAGTAAACTACATAAATTATTACAATCTGTTCAGAAGAAAACAAAATGAAAGTGTAACAAACATCTCTAATGTAGTTAGCTGCTTCTTATACGTCAAAAAAAAATTCTGATAAATTTACGCATTAGTGCTTAAACATACATTTTTACACAGAAAGGGCCAAATCCTACAACCTCTGTTCACCCATGTACCTCCACTAAAGTTTTGGAACTACTTAAGTGAGATAATCTAACTCAGAACAGGTCTACTCGATAAATACTGTATTTACCAGATACCAAGACCAAAGTTGAACTACAAAGCAAATTACATACCCCCCCACCAAAAAAACCCCACATTTAAATATATTAATCCAAGGAGAATATGGCAAAAAACAACAAAACTCAAAGTTATGACGGAATGTACAAAATTCATGTCATGGTGAAGAACAAAAACCCTCACATCAGCTTAATTAAAGGATTCTTGTTTTGCATACCTGTGCTTTCACTAACTTGTGTCCCTCGGCTACACTGAGATGCTTTTGGGGGGGGGGGGTAATTTTCTATTACTGATAAATACTTGCTCTTTCAGAAGCTTGAAATGTTTTTTACACTATTAATTTGGCAATTGACGAATCCTCTTCTGATCTTTGAGGCTATATATGATATCTGATTTGATCAGTGAAGCACTTTTGGGATCCAAGGAATTACAAGTAAATTATAGACAAACAACAAAATTGTTAGCAAATGTCAATGGGACTACATGTAACATGCAAAATCAAGCATGTGTGGAAGTCTTTGCAGGATCAGGACTCTTACTCCCAATTTCTTAATATTTGCTACAGGTGCTGATGCACAAGACAAAAAACCCACTGCAAGTGTTAGTTTTCAATTGCAGGTTAAAAAAAAAATCTACATTTTATTTGTAAATTGAAAAAATCCAAAATGGAAAGGAACACCAAGCTGTTGTCTCAAAGTTTGTTTTCAGAACTGTACATACTTTGTGCAGACAATGAAAGTTTAAATATTAATGAAGACTCATTCTGTACTATACATTTTTATACAGCAATACAAAAGAATATTGACTTTAATTGTGTAAAAAGTACAGATTAAGAAAAAAAATTTTACTGTTATGAAGTAGAATCATAGGCATTTTGAAATCAAAATCTGGCTGTAAGAACAGTGTTTATTTTATACCAGCTGACAAGTGGTGACTGATTTCAAGGAACTTGCTCATTGATTGTTGCTGCTAATTTACCCAAAATTTTATTTCCTGAGCATGCGCAACTGTGTTTATAGTGAAATAGAAATCAACAGAGCGAAGTGGCAGCAGGAACAGATATCACTCCATAGAACAAATTCTACTCACTTCATTGAAATTGCACTTGTGTAACCAAGAACAGAATAAGAGCCTAAGAATATCAGTTAACTGCTGAAATAGGAGCTCTCTAAGTAATTTTTCTGCCCAATCAAAGCAACGACTTTTTAAATAATTTACTCATTTACTGAGAGATTTTTTTTTTTTTAAAGTTATGCTGGTCCAGATCTACTGTCAATCTCTCCAGCTCCACTGAAGTTTGTGGAGTTATGCTGACATACAAGAGAGGAGGATCAGACACTTGCATGCATGCACACAATCTCGAAGATATTCTCCCACGAGAAGTGCCTTAGTGACTCTGGAGCCTAAATACCATTGCCTTTCAATGAGACTTAGGAACTTCTGAAAATTTCACCTTACCATTTTAACATAAACCAAAATGTTGAGTAATAGGTATACAGTTTTCTTCTTTTATAACATACATTTATAGCACCCATCACCAAAGTATCTAGTGACCTCAATTAAAGTGTAGATTTTTAAAAAACATGTACACAATATCTATCTAAAAGTAAATGTCAGTGAGAATTGATTTTGATTATGCTGATGCCCAGTTACAATAATATACCGTATATACCTGTTCATAAGCTGAATTCTTTTAGTAAAAAAAGGGAAGCACCAGAGAAGGGGGTCAGCTTATGAACGGGTATAGAGAGGGAGAGGTGGAACACAGCCCCTCCCCGCAAACAGAAGGAGGAAGGAGAGGCAGCACAGCCAGCAGAGACAGAAGGGAAGAGCCGGGGCCAGACTCTCTGCGCTTCTGGCCACAGTGCTCTCCCCCTAGCCTCAGGAGCAGCTGCAGCTTCGGGGCTGGCATGCTGCAGCCGTGCTACTCAGCCCTGCCCCCAGAGCAGGCTGTGGCCAGGCCACCTGGCCCGCCGGAGCACACTGAGGCCATGTCACCTGACCCAGCCTGCTGGAACATGCTGCGGCCATGCCGTCCAGTCTGGCCCGCCGGAGCAGGCTGTGACTGCGCAGCCCAGCCTGCCAGAGCAACTCCAGCCAGGTCAGAGACATCCTCCTCTGGCTCTCCCCAGATAAGGTGGGAAAGGATGAGATGGGGAGAGTGTGGGGGTCCCAGGCTAGGGTCATGTGGGGGGTGGTCTCAGGGGTTACTCCCCTGATCCCTAGCTTCTCCTTCTCAAAAAATTTCCCCACCAGTTGCTGTCCTGGCCTGTCAGGGTAAGCAGCTGGCGCACCGGGACACTTTGTTTACTTAGGTTTACAGCAGTGCCTTTGGACGCTTGAGACAAACAAACCATCTTGGCCTGCCAACGGCTTATCCTGATGGCCCGGAAGCCAAAGTTTGCTGACCCCTGAATTATAGAGTCGGCTTATGAACGAGTCATAAAAATTTTCCATTTTTTACTTATCCATCTTGGGTGGATCAGCTTATAAATGAACCAGCTTATGATCAAGTACATACGGTAGGCCCTATCCACTTTGGGCCTCTCAAGGATTTTCAAAAAAAAAAAAAATAATAATAAAAAAAAATCAAAAAAAATCAAGCAGCGAGATGTGGACAGCATTAAGAATGACTGAAATAAACTGAACTTCATATGGATGAACTTACTTAAAATGTCCTCATAAGGAATCATTTACAAACAAACACAGTAAACCTACCAGTTCTCCAGTTATAAAACAAGCTATTTTCTAAAAGTAGAAGACATTACTTTCAGATATTAGATCCTCGATATATGTTATTTGCCAGAAAGAAAAAAAAAAGTATCAATGCTCTGTCTTTTTTTCCCCCTCCTAACAGGTTTGGGAATCTTACCTATTTAACGGCATGCTGCCCTAGCTAAATGATGAATCCTGCCTATTGCTTTCAAATGCACCAACCTTCTCAAAAACACTGGATGGTGTCATCAAACAAAACCTGATGTTCTGAATGATGGTGTCGGTATGTCTCCAGCGTCTTCTATCATGCCGCAGCCAAGCCTGAACAGCCTCGTACAGCTCTATCTCTGGAAACCTGCTCAGATGATCATTATCCAAATAAGACATAAGCTTTTCAAAGCTCAGATAGGACAAGAAGTCAGGTCTGGACATGAGTGGCACAAAATTCTCTAGCAGAAAGGAGTCCAACTTTTCCCTGACTCCATCGATGTTTACACCAAAATCATCTAATAGTCTCATAATTTCTGCACAGTTTTCTAAGCAGATTTTTTCTAAAAGAAAAGAGCAGCAGAACTTCACCACTTCTATAAGCTGAACATACATGGCAGCCTGCAGAATCTCATGAACAGTGTTCATGCTCAGTTCAATGTTTCCGTAGTACATGAACTGGAGGACGTGGCTAAAGCCTGTGGCAGTCAGACCTTTCAAATGGATTTTATCTTGATCTCGCTCCCTCATGTCGGCTGTGAACATAATCCTGAAGTAATCACTCTGGGTGGCAAGCAGGGCTTTATGGGCCTGAAACTGGTGGTCTTCAATGACAAGAGTGACGTCAAGAAGCAATCCCTCCTCATACAGTGCTCTGAAACCAGCAGAGACACTGGTATCATGGATGGCGGAGCTAAACCCTTCCACGTCCCCTGCCATGAATCACCTGAAAAAAAGGAATCAAAGCAGAAAGTATTAGTTCTAAGAGTTTACAGAATACAAGCTTTTCCAGACCAGAAGAACTTTAACATTAATATCAATTTGTTAAATGTCAATGAAAATAAATTATCTCCAAAAAATGCTTCGGTGGGCCACCCTTTGCAGAAAACATCCATTTTTAAAATCACTTTTTCTGTTTTGCAGCCTTGAAAATCAATTTAAGCAACAAAAATGCAGCTAGAACAAGTTTCTAGATATCAAGTGTAAGACGACACATTTATTTCAAATTTCTGGTGCTAAAAGCAGATTAATGTGCAAATGAGATAATACTATTTATATTCTATTAATTTTACATCACTCTATGGCCAGATAATTATGTAATGCCTCCAAAAGCTAGTCACATTGCACTTTTCTTTCCATAGTGATCCCCATAAGAACATATCACTGGAGAGCACAAAACAAACAGTTAAGATATTAAAGGCATCTGAAAGAAAGAGAAACTTCTTCATCTTAAAAAAAAAGACTCCATAGGCCTTTACAAAGCAATAATTTGTAAAGGCTTGTTATAGCAGAAGGTGAAAGTATTTCAATTCTCTCTATTAGATTTTTCATGGAAACAAAGCATTTTGATCAAGTGACTTACGTCTCTATCTTCCCCTGCTGTAAAATGGAGATAATTATTTTTTATCTACTTCTTAGTGCTATTTGTGAGGCCTAACTAGATAGCAAGTCTGAAGAAGTGGAAAATATACATGGGAGTGCAAAATATTAAGGCCATCAGAAGCACAGTTTAGAGTAAAACTCAGTAAATACTTCCGCACGTGTTGGGGGGTTGTTAAGGCTCAACTGCATATTAAGCACTCGATGTTTCTCAGATGGAAGGCATTGCATATGTGCTAAATATTTAATGGCAAAACATACATGGGAGTAGGAAATTGAAAAGTAAGAGTATGATGGGACACCACCTTATAGGGATTTGGGAAGACACCTAGTCAGGAAAAAAAAATTCTTATTCAATATCTAGGATTTACTTAAATGGGCAAGAGTTTCAGCCTTTACACTGAAATTTCTGGCTTTTTCCAGTTTAAGCCAAGCCATTAACTTTGAAGTGTGAATGTTTTTATATTAATTTAATAAAATTGCCCTTAACTCTGAATTTCCTGCAACAGTCATTACATTAAATTAGTTTTCTGTATTTAATTTAAAAACTAAATGGGTTGTTGGCACAAAGTATTTAAAACTGAAATATATTATAGTGGTGATAAATTTAAGAAACCACTAATTTTCAAAAAATCATTTCTATAAGACTTAAAAATTACCAAACTGTTTATATTTAAATATTATGAAGAAAAAAATGGCTCATACCTGGTATGCCAAGCGTCACAGGTTTAAGACAGTGGTCATAATTAGGGCCCTACTAAATTCATGGCCGTGAAAAATGCATCATGGACCATGAAATCTGGTCTCTCCTGTGAAATCTGACTATTGTAGGATAGCCTCTTTTGGGTCAGGACTTGCCTCCAGTTACACCACCAGGAAATTTAAGATTTTTTAAATCCTTTCTTTCTGAAATTTACCAAATGGACTGCAAATTTGATAGGGCTCTAGTCATAATGTTGTCCTCACTCTAAGCCTCACATCTTGACAACTGTCATTTTAACTGAAAATTACTAGAGGGGATTCTGTATGCAGCTCATCCCCCGCCCCATTCCTTAACTGATAGCACAGAAAGGAAAAAAATGCAGCCTACCTCAAGTTCAAATGATGAGTGGGCATTTACAGGCCTGTCCAAAAACATTAGTGCTATTCCCACATTGTTGGATCCTGCTGGCAATCTTCAGGCACAGCAGTACTGATCACAGAAGTGTGCTCTACACGAAATACAGGTTAATCCCTGAACCCTACTAAAATTTCCATCAACAGGAGTAGCAGTAGCAGAGTGAAAATGACAATTATTTCAGTAAGTTTCCTTCCACATTCATGATGGGGACAGGCTATGTTCAGGGGCAGTGGAGGAAAAGGTATGATCCCCCTCATGTCAATCTGCAGAGAGAAGAGAAATTGTCCATCGTCACCCCAAAACCTATAACTGTGAGACATCACACCTCTGCCTCTGTTGTTCCTGCATATAGCATGTCCCCACAAGCAGAATGAAAACAACTGAAGTCATGTTATTTCCCCTCCTCTGCTGCTCCTACTAAGGAAAACTATGACAACCAGCTGAGAATGAGCACTATTGGGTGTGGGAAGGGGGGAGAAAGAACCATGCCCTAAACTCCTCACCCCCAGCATCACCAACACTTCAGAAGGAAAGGAGAAGAAAACAGAAACAGAAGTCCTCTCCCCAATGAGGGAAAAGGATTTGCCTAGCAAAAATTAAGGAAAGTTCCACAGGACGGTCAATGGCAGCACACATTTGTCTCATAACAACCTAATCTGGGGCAGGCAAACTACGTTCCATGAGCCTAACCATTTTCAGTCAGCCCATGAGCTCCCACTGGGTAGCGGGATTTGGGGCTTGCCCAGCTCCAGGGTGCCGGGTCGGGGGCTACACCATGCCACTCGGCCCCGCTACGGCGCTCTATCATGGTTGGGGGCCGCTCCATGCATAGGAGCCAGAGAAGGGACGTCACCGGGAGCCACTTGAGGTAAGCGTTCTCGGAGACTGCACTCCTGAGCCTCTCCCCAAGCCCCAACCCTCTACCCCAGCCCTGATCCCCCGCCCGCTCTCCAAACCCCACGATCCCAGCACAGAGTACCCTCCTGCACCCCAAACCTCTTATCCCCAGCCCCACCCCAGAGCCCACACCTCCAACCAGAGCCCTCACCCCCTCCCACACCCCAACCCCAATTTTGTGAGCATTCATGACCCGCCATACAATTTCTATTTTCCAACATGGCCCTCAGGCCAAAAAGTTTGCCCACCCCTGACCTAATCCCTCACTCTGTGGATAAAGTATGAGACATGACAAAGAATCCCTGAGGAAGGGCCTTTTCCAACTACCCTCTGGCCAAAGGAACAGTGTTAGTAGGCTCTACGGCTACATCAGGCTCACCCTCCATGGTTTAATACATAGGTATCATGATGTAGGGTATCTGGAGTTAGAAAAGGAAATAAATGGGTAACAGGGTGCCTTGAAAGACTGCTTCATAATGCTCTAAAGAAAGTTGGAAGACAATTAAACATTAAGGGTGAAAATGCACAGGAAGAGATTGGCAGAAAGAGGAGGGACAAAAAAATGCACCATGTTCAAAGGAGCATTTGCTGATTTGCACTGCTGCTCTTCAGATAGAGATTCAGAGAAAAGAAGAGGGAAACATGTTCCTTACATTTTAGTACAGTGATTACATTCAAGATTTTCATCCATCCATCCCACTGTGATTGTTAAATAGTTAAGTAACTGAAAGCACTTGGAAATAAAGTACCCCCTCTTAAAATTCTGAATTTACTCTATTTGAAAAGTAGGATGCCAGAAGGTGAGGTGGAAAACATCCTCACAATACATAAAAAATAAACCTGCCTTCAAAGAGTAACGGCTAAAATTCCACTGACATCTTTGGGTTTCCAAAACATCTGCCATCCTGTGAAAATGAGAGGGTTCATTTCCATTTCTAGCCTAAGACTCAATAAGGTTAATGCAAGCTGCCAAACACTTCATTATTACCTAATGTTTCAAAAAGGAGTTTAACATTACAAGTGCTGCTTTTAAAAGAAAAAAAAGTAGAGCATTTAAAAAAGACAGATGAAGGATTATTTTTAGTAAATCTTCATTTACCTAACCCAAAATACTTTGCCTTCTGCGTGTCAGATACTATTAAACTCACTTGTCAAGTTTGTAACCAGATTTTTAAGAAATGTGGGAGAAAAGATGTTGAAGGAGACTCTTCCATCTTAACACAATATAAAGAACCCTCAGAGCCCCTCTAGTCTCACACAATTTATACTGAGAGAGTGGAAAGAAAAAAAAAAAAGCTATGCATCTTCTATCCCATTAAATACATATCTTGCCACATAACAGAACTCAGCGGCACTGCTGTGGATATCCACATGGCCCCACAGTATACCAACATTTTTATGGCTGACTTAGAACAACGCTCCCTCAGCTCTTGTCCCAGACACCCCTACTCTACTTGGGCTACATTGATGACATTATCATCTGGACCCATGGAAAAGAAGCCCTTGAGGAATTCCACCATGATTTCAACAATTTCCATCCCATCATTAACCTCAGCCTGGATCAGTCCACACAAAGAGATCCTCTTTCTGGACGCTACAGTGCTAATAAGCAATGGTCACAAACATCACCCTATACCGGAAACCTACTGACTGCTATTCTTACCCTTCATGCCTCAAGCTTTCATCCAGACCACATCTGTCATAACTTTCTTCCCAGATCTGGACCTTAGCGTCCAAAATATGGGTGTTAGCATGAAAACCTCCAAGCTTAGTTACCAGCTTGGACCTGGTAATTGCTGCCACCAGCCAGGAATTATACAGTGCCTAGCTCACTGTGGTCTCCCCAAAACCTTCCCAGGGGACCCCAAGACCCAGATTCCTTGAATCTCACCACAAAGGGTAATAACCCACTTCCCTTCTCCCTCTTCCCCTACAGGTGTTCCCTCCCTGGGTTCCTGGAGAGATATACAGATTCTAGCTCCGTGAATCTAAACAAAGGGATTCCACCCTCCCTGCTTCAAGTCCTTGAAACACAAGGAGCAAGAGATCTAACCTCTCTCCCCCCTCACCTAGAGGGTATGCAAAGTCAGGCTTAGTAAAGCTAACACAAAGAGACTTTCCCCCTCCCTTCGTTTCTTAGCCTTAACCAGTGAAAAACACTCAAACAGGTCTTAAAAAGAAAGCTTTATATAAAAAAAGAAAGAAAAAAGGACATAAAATGGTCTCTGTATTAAGGTGACAATATACAGGGTCAATTGCTTAAAGGAAAAAAAATGAACAAACAGCCTTATCCAAAAAGAATACAATTTAACACATTCCAGCAACTATACACATGTAAATACAAAAAAACAATATAAACCTATTGTCTTACTATCCTTGTACTTACAAATTGGAAACAGAAGATTAGAAAGCCTGGAGATAGAAAAATCACTCTCAGAGCGGAGAAGGCACAGACCCAAGACAAAGAACAAGGAACCCACACCCAAAACTTCCCTCCACCCAGATTTGAAAAAGTCTTGTTTCCTGATTGGTCCTCTGGTCAGGTGTTTCAGGTTACTGTTTGTTAACCCTTTTATAGGAGAAAGAGACATTAACCCTTAGCTATCTGTTTATGACAACATCACATGATCCATTGTCTACAGCCACGTTCTAAGATATAACCGCATTTGCCCCAATCTCTCAGACAGAGGCAAGCACTTAAAAGGTCTCTATCAAGCGTTCTTAAAACTACAATACCCACCTGCTGAAATGAAGAAACAAACAGATTGACAGAGCCAGAAGAATACTCAGAAGTCACCTACTCCAGGAAAGGCCCAACAAAGAAAGTAACAGAACACCACTAGCCGTCACCTTCAGCCCCCAACTAAAACCTCTCCAGCGCATCATCAAGGATCAACAACCTATCCTGAAGGACAATCACTCACTCTCACAGATCTTGGGAGACAGGCCAGTCCTTGCTTACAGACAGTCCCCCAACCTGAAGCAAATACTCACCAGCAATCACACAACAAAAACACTAAACCAGGAACCTATCTTTGCAACAAAGCCCGCTGCGAACTCTGTCTTCATATCTATTCAAGAGACACCGTCATAGAACCTAATCACATCTGCCTCACCAACAGAAGCTCGTTCACTTGCACATCTACCAATGTGATATATGCCATCACGTGCCAGCAATGCCCCTCTGCCATGTACATTGGCCAAACCGGACAGTCTCTATGCAAAAGAATAAATGGACACAAATCAGACATCAAGAATTATAACATTCAAAAACTAGTTGAACACGTCAACCACCCTGGTGACTCAATTATAGACCTAAAAGTCGCAATTCTTCAACAAAAAAACCTTCAAAAACAGACTCCAATCAGAAACTGCAGAACTGGAATTAATTTACAAACTGGACATCATTAAATTAGGCTTGAATAAAGACTGTGAGTGGATGGGTCATTACACAAAGTAAAAACTATTTCCCCATGCTAATTTTCCCCCTACTCTTACTCACATCTTCTTGTCAACTGTTTGAAATGGGCCATCCTGATTATCACTACAAATGTTTATTTTTCTTCCTGCTGATAATAGCCCACCTTCATTGATTAGTCTCGTTAGAGTTGATATGACAACACCCATTTTTTCAAGTTCCCTGTGTGTATATATATCTTCCTACTGTATTTCCCACTGCATGCATCCGATGAAGGGGGTTTCAGCCCATGAAAGCTTATGCCCAAACAAATTTGTTAGTCTCTAAGGTGCCACAAGACTAACACAGCTACCACTCTGAAACCTGTCACATTTGAATAGGTATGCAGAGCCCTATTTTTTTAGCACAAGATTTACAAAAAAAAAAATTCTCTATACCACTAACTTATAAATAGCAATAAACATGGGGTGGACTAATGGATAGAGTCAGGGACAATTCAAAGACAAAGTGAAATTGCTAAAAAATTCATTTATATTGCTGATATCCTCAATCTAAAGCAAAGAGCAATAATATACCATATATACTCGTTTATAAGCCAAATATTTTTGGTAAAAAAGTGATGCATCAAAGAGCGGGGGGGCAGCTTATAAAAAGGGTCTACACCAAAATTTGATGACTTTAAACTCTATGGAATCACTGAATTGAATATCTAAAACACTGTCATTTTGTTTACCTGGAGCATTTCAAGGCATGTAGCCCCTCAGCTCCCTGTGGCCACGGTTCACCGTTCCCAGCCAATGGGAGCTGCAGGAAGTGGCACAGGGAGCTGAGGGGCTCCAGGCCTGCAGATGCTCCAAGTAAACAAAATGTCCTGACCCCTAGCGGCTCACCCTGACCGCCGGGAGCCAAAGTTTGCCAACCCCTGAAATAGGGTTGGCTTATGAAAGGGTCATACAGTTTTTTGCTCTTTTTACCTAACCATCTTGGGGGGATTGGCTTATAAATGAATGGGCTGATGAATGAGTATATATGGTAGTTTAATTATAACAAAGTGCTATAAAAATTTCAGATGCAAGTATTTTTCAAAATAATTTTTCTATTCCTCCCACACACATACTTGCAAACTTATATGTAATTCTATTTGCTATTAAAGTGCTACAGCCAATTTCTCAGAAGACAATGACGAAATGACTTTTTTCAAGTTTTCAATAAAAATGCAAAAATTTAGACTTCACGTTTCCTCCACCTAAGCAAATCACTCTGTAATGTGACTAGGAAGCCAGGAGCTCTCTCTTTCCTTTCCTATCCTCAACATGAGACTAGTGTGTTTCTGTCTAAAGGCAACATGTAGTCTAATATATGGAGTTTCATATTATAACCCAGTTTGGTCTTGCCTGCACAGCCGAAACTAAACCATGTTATAGTCCCAAAAAGATCAGAACTGCAATACTGTTTGATAATATGGTCTAATAAGTCAGGACTTCTGGTAAGAGAAAGCATATCATCACATGGTTAGAGCACTCCCATCTTATAACATGATTCACAGTGCATTAAAATTTGCTGCAACATATGGGCCTTTAAAACCACATTTTAAGATTATAATAAAAAGAATGAACCATTTCTATCATAACCAAAACACAGTTGCAGCTATGGGCAAAACAATCAGCTGTAGTTACCAGTCCAGTCAGAACCTCCCCTAACTCTGCAGAACTTCTGTCTCATTAACTTGCATTACAAGAGCTTGGTAGATATGAAATTTTAACTTGAAATGACCATGTTATTAATATCCAACAGTGAAATACTGATTCAACTGAAGTCAGTAGGAGTTTTGCCATTGATTTCTATGGGGACAGGATTTCATCCTAAATAATATGTTGTATATTACAGCCAATAGCATTTGCCTTCCTTTAAATAATTTCAGTATTGGACATGGCATAAAATTGTTCAGCAATGTATTTATTTATTTAGTGTTTGCATATTCGCCAAGCCAGGCAATGAACGTCACAATCAGATCTAACAGTAAATTAGTGATAGTCAAAAAGTGATGCTTTCAATGTGAAGTTGTCATTATTAACAAAAAGATTATTAAAATAGCAACATTTAACATTAATAAAGTAGCAAGACAAACTTTTGATACCTAATAGCCCTGAACATCTAAATTGATCAGTTTATACTGACAAACTTAAGGGTCTGAATTGTTACCATATGGAATGTAATATAATAAAAACCACAAAATTCTTACTACTGAAAGCTCACTTTACAAAGTGCAGAACAAAATAAAGGACATTCATTCCATCTTAATTTTAATGCAAACTTTGTACATAGTTTTTTTCTTCATCCTATTGTAGTTTTATATTTCCAATAATCTACTCTGATATTTCTTTACATGTTTTGATAATATTTGCTAATCCTACAAATCACATGATATAAATTAATACAATTTTTACTCCCTCGCTGATTACTGAGCAGACTTTTTTTTCTCCCCAGTTTATGTTTTTGGGAGACTACTACAATTTATGTAACTGGCGTATTCCTGAATCAAACCTCAAATATCAAGTTGCCCCAATGTATAGAGTAGCAGTTTTCAGAGATAGGAGATGGGTTACTTACCAATATAAAAATCTTTGGATTCTTCCATCAAGTTGCAAGCATCAGACTAAATACTAATTAGTGATCTCAGTCATGGCCAAATTTTTGGAACACAAAGCCCTTCACCAGAATTGGACACCAGTGAGCAACCCTGTTGCTAACTTCAGCACACAGGCCTGGACTGAATATGGAAACTGAACTAGAACAGACTGCTCCAAAAGAGGATGCACATTGGAAGGATGGGCATGAGAAGCTTATACTGTATAGTGCTGTTGGCCACACCATGCATGTTTCGTGGAAATAAAGTTTCAGCCTACATGGCTTTTCCCGTTGCTAACTGATCTCACTTTAAAAGAAGGAGAGATTTAAAACGAACACAAAACATAAACTCAGCACTACCCACTTCACAACCTCCTCACACGTTGTGCTCGCCATTGGGAACAAGACTGATCACCAGGCCAGTCTCCCTCTGGAAATAAAAGGTGTGCAGGAAGGGTGGGAGAAAAGAGAAAACCCTAGAAGGGGGTACCTAGTTTCCCGCGACACCTTCTAGGTGGCAGAAGAGCCAGGTGAGAGGTAAAAAACACCAGAGGCCGGGCAGGACGTGCGCCCACCACGCAGGCCAGAGGTGCAGGCACCCTGCTGCAGCCGGTTACACAACCCCGAGCATTCCCTCGCCACCAGTTACACTAGAAACCCCTACCAAGATCATCCCCTTCCCTTGTGCAGCTGCTGCTGCTGGAGACACGCAACAAGCCTCTCACCAACCCTCACGTGGGGCGGCAAAGGCGGCTGAGCGAGCGGGGTGTCACACCGCCTTTGCCCAGCCCATCGGGGACGGGGGAAGGGGAGAAAACAAGGGCAGGGGGGCAAGGTGTTTAAACCGGCGCGGAAGTGGCTCTACCCCTCGGGCCAGCAGCGGCGGCGGCGGGTGGCGCGGGAGGATGAGAAGGGGGGTCCCGGCAGCGGCGTCACCTACCTCTCAGCAGCAGCAGCACTGAAGACGCAGCTCCGCCCGCCCAGCCTGCAGAGCGGGGGGTCTCGGTGTGACATAAAGACAGGGGAGGAGGCGGCGCGCCCCGGGGGCTGAAGTGCGGGGCAAGGGCTGAGGCGACGCTCGCGGGAGGGTGGGGGGCGCGGCTGGGCCCCTCCTCCCCGCTGCGCCTGCGAGGGAGACGCCGCCGGCACTGCCCAGGCACCAGCGCTCCCGGCCCCTCGCTCGGCCACGGCCTCGCCCCCCGGACCCCTATCTCGTCCCCCCCCTCGCTCACACTTGTTTACCTTCTTCGCTGCCTAGCACAGCCACGGGCGCCATCTTCCCCAACGACAGGCCCCCCGCGCCCCGCGTCACTTCCGCCGCCGCCACCTGCGGGAGGAGGCGGGATCAGCGGGCGGCAGCGCCCCTCCCCCCCGCGCCTATTGCTCCGCCATTGCCACCCCCACGCCCATCCCCTTCACTGCACCTCCACCCTTTTTACTGCCTCTCACTGCACTGTCACTGTCATCGTCACCTTTTACTAGCTCACTACACGGCCTCCCACTCTGCATCTCTTACTGACACACCTACCCCATTCATGGCCTCACCCATTGCACCCCCATCTCCTTCATTGCCTTAACTGCACCACCACTTCCATCCCCACCCCTTCCCTGCCTCTCTCTGCACTGCCGCCCCCACCTCCTTCACTGCATCTCACTTCACCCCCAGCCCCTTGCCTTTTACTGCACTGTCGCTGTCATCCCCCCTCTTACATGTCTCATACTGCACCTTCTATACTACTACCTCATGCTCTTCATTGCCTCACAATGCACTTCCTACTGCCACACCACCCCATTCATTGCCTCACGCAGTTTGCCCCTTTTTATGCCATACTTCCCACTGCCATCCCATTTACTGCTTCATACAGTGAACTTGCCCCCTACATCCCGTTCACTGTCTCTGAGTCTGCTACTGCAGTACCTGCCCCATTTTCTGCTTCACATAATGGAGCTACTGACCCTTACTCCATTCACTCTCTCATGCAGTGATGCAGGACTCCTACCCCACTCTCAGTGTCACAGAGAGTTTCTCCCATTTACTGTCTCACACAATAAATGTACTGACCCACGTTCACTGTTTTACAATAAATCTGCTTCACCTAGCACAGACCCACATATGTTCAGTACCTCAGCAAAGGGAGACTGGAATAGAAAAGAAACAGGAACTGAACAACAGATCTGTTTCCCTTCTTTTTGCTCCTGATACTCCTTCAATTTTGTTAGTGGGTGCATAGGAGAAACTAATTTTTTAATCTGCCTCTTACTAAGGTTTTCCAGTATCTGTCAAGCTGAGGTGTGAGATGCTTGTTGTGTGTCTCTCCTACATAATATGAAGGAAGAAGACCTCAAACTAGAAGAAAAAAAATCTGATCCACGTTGACAAACTTCACTCATCGTTTTTTAAAAATAGCTTCTTCGAAAATCCTGGACAAATTTGTGTCTCCACTGAAAATTTAAATATATCATTGTAACAGAGTAATCTTTAAAAAGTGCCTCAAAATGAGTATTCTCAGCAATATAGGAGACTGGTCAGGTCAGGTCTTCCTGTTTGGGGCCCTAACTACCATTGAAGTCAATCTGAACATTCTGTTGATTTCAGAAGTTGGATAGGTCTCTTAGGGTTAGACTTAAGCACGTGTGTAACTTTACTAAGGTGAGCAGTCTCATTAATGGGACTATTCACGTGAGTAAAGTTACAGACATGTAAAGTGCTTATAGGATTGAACATAACCGATTCATTCTAAAGCAGTGTTAACAGATTCCGGTGATGAGGAGTTTATTTGGTGTAAAGGAACATTTATAGTCTCAGAATTTATTTTTCTCTATATTTCTTCATACTGTCAACCTCCCACAATACAATAATCAACAATAACAAAGAACATTTAATGGTTTTATTGTTATTATGACATCTACAATACATTCATCCCTAATATATGATAACTATTATGTATGTCCATTCCAAAGTTTGATAGATACATTGACAGGGTTTAAATTATTTATAACGCCTTCTTTATTCAACCAAAAATGCAGCATGTGATTGTTTCTGGAATTTTCATACTCTATTTGCATAATTGTATAAACTATACAGTTAAATAATTTAAGAGGCAATTTTAGCCATTTAGAATAGAATTCTACACCATCTGTAATATTGCAAAACAGTGATTACATGTGCATGGAAATACACATTGGTAATGCAAGTACAATCAAGTGTACCATCATATTCCCACTATATTTTATGCATCCCAGTTACATGTTTCAACTGTGGTTTTCCCAGCAGTGATATTGTTTAAAGAAAGTAATATTTGCACCATATAGATTGATGAAATGTTAGATATGAAACAATATTTTCCATTTTATGTACAAAATTATCCAAATGTATTGCAGGATAATATACATTTTATTATCAGAAGCAAGATCTTTACTTATAACTTGTTATGATGACCGTTGCTACATTTTAATTTGTTTTCTTTAAAGAAAGACTATCAACAATACACTTCCTCTATGTATAAAAGAATTAAATTTCCCACACTTATTATGGGAAAGAAGAGTGTTAAAGGGGGAGATTAAAACTTGGCTAAAATCAGGTAATGTACACTAGCAGTTTGTGGTAGCTTCCACCACCACATCTCAATTTTAGAGCCTGACTGTGTATTCTCAACATATCCATATCATCTTCATTTACTTCAGTTAGTTACACACATGGGCCCCAATCTTATGTATGTGAGTAGTCCCACTGACTTCAAGTTAAAATGTGTGTCTGCAAAATTGGAATACAGAATACATGCAGAATCAAATTTTTCAGACTGCCAGGATAGCTAAATTACATGGTAGTCATGTAATGTAAACAAATGCCCACCTGGAATTTAAATCTCTTAGGGCTTCCCACAGAAAACCATACAATGGTCCCTAGTTTTTGCTTAATAAAGAATGCCAGATTAGGATCTAGATTAAATTAATAGTATATATATGAATAATAATCAAGATGATGTGTACATAGCACTAATTTCAAGGCAGTGCATAAGGTTTTAATTTTCCATTCTGTACTTCTTACTGTGGTGGATTAACAAAATGGGGTTTCAGGGGAAAAAGAGAAGTCAATTATTTCACAAGAGAAAGGCAAGAGTTCTATGTGCAAGGCTTGCCAGCTTTGGTCTCAATCTTGCAGTCAGATCAGTTTAGGCAGATCCTTGTGTTTGTATGAAACCTCCTGAACAGATCCTATTGCAGGATCAAGGCCTTTAGTTTGTTTTTATTTTTCAGCATCTGATTTGCTGTACCGAATTCTGAAAAGGTTTGGGTTTTTTTTAGATTGTTTTTTAAATATTCCATATTAAAGACACTGTTAAGTATGTAAAATGTTTATTCCTGGGGCAGGATTGTTTTCTTTTATGTTCTGTATATTACCAACCACATACAAGTAATAATTGAAATAGTAAAAAAAAAAGTTAAAATTTAAAAGTGGTATCAATAGATGGCCAGTAGAAATTACTAAAATATATTTGTTTAATTGTATCTTATAATTACAACAAATAAAATGACCTGATAGTCTAGATGTGCACGTAACTATAATGTGTGTAACCACCTGTTGCTATCATTTTTATCTTCATGATCCCTCCAACAGTTCATCCTATTGCTTGTTACGCCCATTCTATTAAGTCTAGGCTTAACACTTGCCACAGTCACATCTCCACTGGCAGACTTTAACACCTGCGTTGATCTAATTGAAGAACAGGGGCTGATTTGTGTGCAGCACACAGCAAAATGGGTCTTCAGTCCTCTGGGTGCTGAAGTAATATTAATAAATAGGAAAGTGCCCAAACAGTAAGGAATGAAATACAAATGGCAATCCCCTTTGAAATAATAGTCTTTTAACTGGAATGTTTAACAATGCTTATTTAATAAACATGTAATGTACAGCTGTATATATAACCAAACCAAAGACCATACACCTTCATTTACTGTATAAGAAAATTAGCTTATTTCGTGTCAAATGCTGCCCTTTTACTGCACTTAGATATTCTTTCACCATATGTGATTTTTAATCCAACTTTCACACATTTCGTTAGAATTGCTGTTTTAAAAAGAGGAACTCCATGGGGCACGGACTCTGTGTTATCCATTCTCCTGCACCTCACATAAGATGTGCTCCAACTGACTGAACTCCCTCAGTGCTACAAGTGCGCCTGCGCATTCCGCCGGCGCTCCGCGCATGCGCACTCGGGCTACCTCTTGCGACACGCGCACGTGGGCGGCTCTCTCCCGATGCTGGTTGCATCACCCGGCTTCGGGGGCCTTCCTGAGGCTGCCCTGTCGCTCGCCTGCGCCACTTCCGCGCTCCCCTGGTGCCCTCATTGGAGCAACGAAGAGCAGAGCGGGACAAGGCTGGCCCGGGTGCTCCCCGCGTGGTCCGCGGCGCCGGAGTCGGAGCGGGCGGCGACCCCAGCCCGTATAGCGCCGGGCTCAGGCGGACGCGCAGGGCCCCTCACTTCCTCTTGGGCAAGATGGCGGGGGACGAAGCGGGAGTGACTCTGGGGCAGCCGCACCTCTCCCGGCAGGACCTGGCCACCCTGGTGAGACCCGAACCCCAGGGAGCGGGACCTGTTCGCTCGGCGGCAGCGGCGGGTCGCGGGAGCCTAGCGCGCGCGCGCTCGGGCGGCGGAGTCTCCGCTCGGCCTGTCTGGGGATGCGCGAGGAACCGTCCCGTGGTCGAGCTGCGGGGGGAGGGGGGGGAATTCATGCCGCTGTGGGGGGTGGGGACGCGCCCCGTGGGCGTTGCTGCGGCGTGAGGCGGCGGCGTGTGGAGCGGGGAGCGTGGATCCTGCTGGTGATGACTCTTGGCCGGGCGGGGGCGGGGGTGTAAAAACATCGGGGACCCAGCCCTCCCCAACTCACCGAGAAATGTGCAGCTTTTGATGTTTCTGGGGATTGATGTCCTATGTTAGGCCTTAATGTAGGTGTTTAGATAGGCGTAGGTTACCATAGGTAACGAGGAAGGCTGTGTGTTGCTGAGCTTGTGTTTTGTCTTGTGTAAGGATCGTCAGTACCTTTTTATTTTCCCACCTCTGTGAGTATGTTGCTCTGGGATAGAGCTGACTTGACAATAATGAAAATGGAAGTTCTCTAACCCGAGAAAATGTAGTACTTGATGGTGCTAAAAGTTCTCCTTTACCCTCATGTACTCGGGGAATTGTTTCTGTGGGCACAGTACAGACCAGTCCTTTGACACTCTGTTGAGACTACCAAAATTACCAATTATAGTCTCCTTTCAATGTGGCAATCTGTTTATTAGTTGATTAACCAAGATTATTCAATTTAGTTTATGTAGATTACAATAGATACATCAGAAGACCTTTCAGTTGCTATGTACCTGGGCTTTAATTTAGCTGGTGGCCTCTCTGTTTACCCCTTGAGCTAGTCTCCGTTTATATAATAGTCTTCAGTAGTTCATAAGGACATATTCATAAGCTCTTTGGAGCAAGGATTCTTTATTTTATGTTATGTACAGCCCTGAGCATGCTGGTCCTCAACAAATAATAAATGCTACTTTAGTGATGATCCCTTTACAAGGGTCCTATATTTTCCCCAGTCCTCACTGATAATGACATTGTGGATTGAAAAAGAGGAATGATAGGTGTAGCCGGGAGATCAGATTGGAAAGAGTCTTGAAATTTCAAGTCCTTTCCTAAATTTTGTTTTAATATTTGTACTCAGATTTGTAAAGGGCTAGTTCAAGTTCAGTTCTAGGCTACAGTGTTGGCAAAATTTACACACATACTTAACTTTATGCACTTTGAGCAGTCATAGTGACTACAAAATTTACCTCCCTTCAACTTATCTTCCTACACAGTGCCATCTGCAGGACACTTCTTATGCTTCCTGACTCTAATGGGACTAGTCATGGCATGTTAAGTAAGCATATGAGTGTTTCTTTGAACAGGCTCATTAAATGGCTTTTACAGTGAAGAAGAAAACTTACTAAATGGGTGACTGCCTTTAAAATGTTATGAGTACATTCAAGCTATTGCGCAATTAATGCTAAGTGTAAATTTGTTTTCATTCTGTACACAGATCTTACGTACCTCTCCATATAAACATCTGTGCTCACTATGTACAATCCACATCATATGAGAATGCTGTGTGCATATATTTCACTGCACTAACGTAAGGACAGAGGCCTTAATCCTGCACTGAGATTTGCTCATACAGAGAGAGCACTGTTGACTTCATTGGGGCTCTGCATGGCTACAACAGTGCACCTGGAGGGCCAAGTATCAGAGGGGCAGCGTGTTAGTCTGCATCCACAAAAACAACAAGGGGGCCGGTGGCACTTTAAAGACTAACAGATTTATTTGAGCATAAGCTTTTGTGGTTCACCCTCATGGAACTCAGTAGTAGGTCAGGACCTCATCAATTATAAACAGTTTAAAAAGTAAAATAAGAGGACACTCACATGGATGTCAGCACTTGCCTAATATAGTTCATAGATATTTTATAGTTATTCTTTTTGGACTGTGTAAAAACAGCATTTATAAGATAAAAGGCTTTGTTATAGAGACAGGAGATTTTGGATCACAGAACTTCCCCATGCTACACCAGGTGGGAATAAACAGCTTTTAAATAGTTGTCCCCCCCCCCACAATCTAAATGTACATTTGTTTTACTTGTAGGCAACGTTCCCTCTAATTTTTTACATCCATGTGTGGAATTAATTTTATGTGCACAAATATGGAGCTGATGTGTGGTGGGGGTGGGGCTGAGGAGTTCAGAATGTGGGAGGGAGTTCAGGGCTGGGGAATGGGGGCTCTGGTGTGGGGCTGAGGAAGAGGGGGTTCAGGTTAAGGGCGGGGGTTCAGGACTAGGGCAGAGGGTTAGGATGTGGGGGGGGGTAAGGGTTCTGGCTGAGGGGGCAGGCTCTGGGGTGGGGCCGGGAATAAGAAGTTTGGGGTGCAGGAGGGGGCTCATGGCTGGGGTTGAGGGGAGTTAGGGCTCTGGGGTGGGGCTGGGGATGTGGGCCTTGGGGTGCAGGCTGTCTTGGGGCTGTGGCGGGGAGACAGGACTCCTCCCCAGCAGCTCTGGGGCCAGGATGGGAACCGAGAGAAAGGCGCCTCTCCCCGCCTGCTGTGTGGCCGTGCAGCTTGGAGGAAACTTAGCTTGTGTTCTCTTTAATTTGTATATACTGGGTAGCATATATGGTGTAGTCCTTTTTGTAGTTCCCTTTCTTCTTTTCCTATTTTATGTACTGTAAAAAAGAGTGGGAGGCCTATGGGGGCTGCAGGAAGGGCGACAGATGGTACAAAACTACTCAAGATAGTTAAGTCCCAAGCAGACTGCAAAGAGCTACCAAAAGGTCTCTCAAAACTGGATGACTGGGCAACAAAATGGCAGATTAAATTCAATGTTGATAAACGCAAAGTAATGCTGTTACCACTCAAGAAAGAGTTCTTAGAATCATTGTGCAAGTTATCTGAAAACATCCACTTAACATGCAGCAGCAGTCAAAAAAGTGAGCAGAATGTGGAAACGTTAAGAAAGGGATAGATAATAAGACAGAAAATATCATATTGCCTCTATATAAATCCATGGTATGCTTGAATACCATCTGCAGATGTGGTTGCTGCATCTGAAAAAAGCTATATTGGTTGAGAGAGGTTCAGAAAAAGGCAACAAAAATGATTAGAGGTGTGAAACGGCTGGGAATGGGGGATGGATCACTTGATGATTACCTCTTCTGTTCATTCCCTCTGGGGCACCTGGCATTTGCCACTACTGGAAGACAGGATACTAGGCTAGATGGACCTTTGCTCTGACCCACTCTGGCTGTTCTTAATTAGGAATATTGTAAATAAACTATGAAATCTGTTCCATATAGAATGTTACCAAGCTGACGCCTCTCTCCCCAGAAGTCATCAGCCGACAAGCTACAATTAATATAGGTAAGAAGAACAAAGTTAATCACAAATACTTTTGTAACATATTCTTGTTGTCATGCATAGTGCTGAAAAGTCTTAGTTAAAAATTCTGCTGGGAAAATCCAAACAAAAAACTGTTCTGATGAAACAGAGAAAATTAATAAACGCTTGTATTGAAAGTTTTTATAAAAATAATCATTGGGCCTAAAAGGTAACAGGCAATGTTCTTTTAAATATTAGTGTTGACATGTCTCCTTTTGTGATTAAGTCCTTATTACATTGAAAGAAAGCCACTACGGCACAAGATGACTACTGCAGTATAAGATCTTGGGACTGAAATGTTTTTAGTTAAAGGGGAAGTGTACTTTGGTGGGGGCTCTCAAGCAAAAGGTGCTTTGCCTGAGTAAAACCCTCATCTTGTAATGAGCTCCATGTGGATGCAAGGGTCTGTCCACATGAAGCTCATTTGGTTACTGTAGTAAGTTGCTGTGAAAAGCTAGTTAAGAAATCTGGACATTCTTCCAATGGAAGCTCTGGACCCACAGGCTCCAAGGGCTTACAGGTGTCCTGTGCAAACTGGGTCCTTGATATTGATAGTTTGAGAAGTCTCTGTAACTGTGTGTGTTACTTGTAGAAGAACATTGCACAAACTGTGCATTGATTAATGTTTGCTTTTAAAATGTAGGCACAATTGGTCATGTGGCCCATGGAAAGTCAACAGTAGTAAAAGCTATTTCTGGAGTTCACACTGTTAGATTCAAAAATGAACTGGAAAGAAATATCACTATCAAGCTGGGTTATGCCAATGCTAAGGTTAGTCATTATTATGAATCTAAATGTACCTATTTTAACTCTTTTTGTTAACTGTATGAAAGTACCTAAATGGCCACTGCTAGGTTAAGCCTGTTTTTCACCTTTTTTTATACTTACAGATTTACAAACTTGATGACCCCAGTTGCTCACGACCAGAGTGTTACCGGTCCTGTGGAAGTAGTACACCAGACGAGTTCCCTACAGATATTCCTGGGACCAAAGGGAACTTTAAACTAATCAGGTGACTGATCTGAACTGGGTGATTTCAATTGCTCTTGCTTTGTCCATAGTTCCCTCAATATAGTTGAAGTATTCTTCAAGCAGTTGTTTTAAAATGGTACTTTATTTCTCCATAAGTCTGTTTGTATATTCAATCCTCTGTTTACTTACGTGATAAATACTTTTTACTCCTATTACCTCTGAGGAGCTAGTATAGTTGAGAGAAGGTGCCATATTTTATTTTGGCTTATTCATCATTTGCTAAATTGCAGTTTGCTGAGCCCAACTTCTATGCTGGCTTTTCTAATATACCCGTCACTGTAGTATCTAGAGATCTTGAAGAGTATGAGGTTGCACAGATGTGACAGAACACCTAATTTGACCTGCAGAATCTTTTACCAGTGGTGAGACACAACAGAAAAAAGTCTAATTTTCCAATACCATATTGCTTACAGGGCTGTTTGAATAAAAAAGCCACTCTTTAGCTTGTAATCTAAATTAAATTTAAGTCAGAGGCGTGAACAAATTTAAAGTTCTTTTTTAGACTGTAACCTAATGTAAATTGTGTATCTTTGTCATTCTTTCTCCAGAGATAAAAAACAAGGGTTTTTTAACTGGACCTATGAAAACTTGAGCCTTAACTGGAGATCGGCTTTGTGTTAGGAGAACGATGAGAGAGAGAGACTTATTTACATAATTCCTGACATGGTCAGAATGCAATTTAAAAGTTTCAGGAGTTATTTGTGGTGTTTCATTGGGATTATTCAGATGAAAATAGTCACAAGGGTGGTAATAAATATAGACTAAGGTCTGATTTTAAGTGTAGAGGACAGTTTCTCATAATTCAATTTCCTTACTTTTTTCAGATTCCCTTCAACCTGAACACTCATTCTAATAGAGTATTTTGGTGGGTTGTGACAGTTAGAAAGCTAGCACTAAACAAACAAACACTGATTTCTTTGACGTACTGCTTATTTTACCTACAGTAATTTTTTTAAATATCGCTGAAATGGCAAACAGTCCTTTTTCCATGGCATGTTGTCAAATAATAAAGATTCCCCCTTTAAATGCAGACAAGAACTTGAAATGCCGCAATTATTATAAACCCAAAGATTGAGTCTGGACAGTTACAGGTCAATCTTAGAGATGTGGTGCAGTTCTACCTAGGCTCAGAATGAACATGCATAACCTTGCAAGGAGGGAAATGGAGATAGACGCTCTTAGAAGAGCTGAGAAGTGAAAAAGGGGAATTTGCTATGTCCAGCGTGGATCTTCATAGTCTGACTCATTTAAACTATGCATGATTTGTAAGTTTCTGAAAGACAGAAATATTACATGTAGTACTCTCCATTTTTCTGAATCTTAGTATTTCAACAAGTAGTTCATTCGTTTAGTTATGTTCATATGAACATGATTCCAAAATGTCACCTTTCCATGTTTGTCTTGAAATGATGTGGATTTGTTTTTTTTTACATACTTTAACTGTGTGCCTGGTTTGCATGAAGTGATCAGTAGTCAGTTTAATTGGCAATAACTGGCTTTTGTTATTTTGTGTTTACCCTCCATACGCAACAGGCATGTCTCTTTTGTTGATTGTCCGGGCCATGATATCTTGATGGCTACTATGCTGAACGGTGCAGCAGTCATGGATGCGGCGCTGCTTTTGATAGGTAATATTTGGGGTGGGGAAGCTGAGCCTCTTTTATAACATAATACAACAACCTAATACTGACATTTAAAATAATAGAAAGGGTAATGAGCAACCAGCTTTACAAAAATTGTGAATTTCATTGAGTCTTGTGTAAAGAGAGAAGATTTTACAGCTATGATGATAGAAAGAGTTGGGGATGATTTAGTTGGGGGTTGGTCCTGCTTTGAGCACAGGGTTGGACAAGATGATCTCCTGAGGTCCCTTCCAACCCTGATATTCTATGATTCTATGAAAGAGAATATTATGCCCTTTAAATAGATACATTTGAAATAGTGCAACAGAATTTGAGCACTCTGACTCGTTCAATAGTTGAAGCGATATTTGACCTTTTGGATGATGGCAGAGGAGCGGTGGGTTGAGATGAAATTTTGAGATCGTTTTTACTTGTACAATAAAGCTAGATTTTCATCTTGGAGATGCTTAGGCCTGTTTGAGCAGGCTTGCTTTTCTCTCAGTTGTTTTAGCTGCCATTTCTATTAATTTAAATATGTAGTATTGATGTTCAAGAGAGAGTGGGGTGAGGTGGGAAGCAATGGTAAATCCATTGTGATGTGGATGGAATCAATGGACCCCATCTGGGCCAGTCTTTCTGTTGGTAGACGTACTTAGGAAGAACTTTCACTAATCTGACTTGAGCAGGTGTGTAAAGAGTGTGAAATAAATTAAATTTCATTTTTATAAATGCACAGAATAGTATACTATTGCGACACCAAAATAAATTCAGCTGTGAATTATGTTACATCTGGTCAGACCACATATTATTTGGGAAACAAAACAATAATATACTCAAGTTAGCATTGTTTTAAGTGTCTGAGATGGCCATGAAATATTTAATAAGTCGTAATTCGTTTTTTTCATCTATAGCTCACCAAGACACTTCAGAAATGGCGGTGACCACTGTCTTTCTTTACACAGGTGGTAACTGAGGCACAGAGAGGTTAAATGACTTTCCCATAGCCAGACAGCAAGTCAATGGCAGAAGTAGATACAGCAGAACCCAGTTTATCCGATCTAATTGGGACTGGGGGCAGATCGGTAATCAAAAATTCAGATAATCTGGAGAATGGGAAGGTGTGACGTTGTGGTGCCATCTAGCGGCCACAAGAGAGAGTACCCACTTCTTGACCTGTGTGCCCTGGTGGTTGGGTTAATATGGAGAGCCGGATAACGGAGGGTCAGATAAATGGGCCTCTACTGTGTATATTTTAGTAGAACACACTCACCATTTGTCTGTGTGTGTGCACAATCTGCCAAATAAAACTGCCCAGTGTCAAACTACATACAATTCAAATGTAAAGTTGAGATATATATTTAAACATACAATAGTTCCCAATTACCTTTTCTGATAAAAACATGAGTGGATGGATATCTATATAACCCTGAAATCCAATTAACTGCAATATTTTCAAACCAAAAGGATAGGAGAATTAATTTATAGTTATCAGAGCCCTCTACTAATGCCTCTTCGTCCCACCCCTCCCCACCCCCAATATAATAGATCAAACCCCCAGTGAGCTCAAATATCGTAACAGCACGTTAGGGGAAAGGTGGCTTCCTGGGAAGCAGAACCCAGACAATATTGACAACCTTAATAGCCATGTGCTTTCTGAATTTTTGGTTTGTCATTAAATTTAGGGCTCTTTGGTATTTTTGTGTCTGTGATGAAGAGAATGCAATAAACCATACACAATTTAAAAAAAAATAGCGACTTGATGACATCTAAGCAAGCAATATTTTTTCAAGCACACAATGAAGTGGTAGATGTCCATACTGTATTGTGTATCCTTATTATAGATGACTGTACATAATCACTTTCTCCCCTCCCCTTCCAGCTGGTAATGAGTCATGTCCTCAGCCCCAGACCTCTGAACATCTAGCTGCTATAGAAATCATGAAATTGAAACACATTCTAATTCTACAGAATAAGATTGACTTGGTAAAGGAGAGCCAGGCTAAAGAACAGTATGAACAGATTCTTGCATTTGTACAAGGTAAGTTTCCAGAATCAGAAATGCAGTATTGCTGGCAGTTCTATGTAATTCTTCAATGCTGGGAGTTAGGCTGACATGAAAAGCGTTATCTGGTCAGGACAACCTGACTTCCAGCTCAAAGAATTAGCAGATGAGTCAGGCTTTTGTAGCATTTTAAAAAAAAAAAAGAGTTGTGTGTAATGTTTTGTTTTTTTTCTAGCGATTTCAATAAGATTTTTCTTTCAAATATTAATTTAGTAGCATTATATTCTGCTTCCCCGCTGCTACAATTAATGAATTTTAAGGGTTGTTCCTAAGCACACAAATTGGGGACCCTCATCACTGGCTGTAAAATGGCTTGACGTGAACCTGAGTCTTCCCCACATCCAAGATGAGTGTCCTAACCATGGGGCTGGAGAGTCAGTCTGTCTTTCTCAATACATATTTAATTATTCAAATGAAACCACTCCAGCGGGATCGGGCAGAGCAGAGACTTGAACCTGGGTCTTCCATGTCCTAGACAGGTGCTCTAACCAACAGTTTTGTTGAAAAATACCCCCTCTCAGGTACTTCTGTTCCATTGTTGATAGCCTGCCTATCTCCATTCTCCTTACCTCAACCATTGGGCACCTTGAATTCTAGCCAGTCCTCATTTCTCCCCATATTCTTTCTCACATCTTTCCTTGGGTCTCCTTTTACGCACAGTCCATTCACTGCCAGATGTCAGAGTTGAGCTACTCCTCTGCTTCAGGCCCACCAAGTTAACTATGTATCTCAGGGTTTTATATTGCTACTCATCACTGTAGTATTTGAGCATCTTCCACATAGAGCCAGTCGCAATCGCTAAGTCACACAGAGGCTCTGACTCCTCTTCCCTCTTGTAAACCCCACCTTATTCCCATGCTTTCTCTCAGTGCCATGAGCTTTCTATCATGCTGTTGCTGTGGTTTGCTGGGGACCAAGGCAGCAGCTCTAGGGGAGCTTTTCATGTGTAGAAATATTGGGCTTCCACCCCATTAGCCTTAGACCCAAACTCCACACACCCCTGCAAACCACCCCATCCCTTTGCTTCCCTAACGCCCTTCTGATTTTTATTTCCCATTTCCCCAGAACCTCTCCTGCTTTGCCTTGCTCCCTGGCTCAAGGGGTGTGTGTGTGCAAAACCCAGCTATGGAGGAAAGTTAGCAACATCAGAAAATGGAAGTGGTTGACAGGTCTGAGCAGTCCTGTTCTATAACCTTTGCATAGCTCAAAATTGTTGGCTCGTGTAAGGAACACAACTTCTTGTGTTTAAAATCTCATAAGTGGCCTATGTCCAATGTACTTTTGTGTGTGAATTTTGAAATTCATGGAAACTGAGGTTATTTATCTAGAGAAAGTCCAGCAAATGTGATTAAGCCAGGGAGAAACTTCAAAAAGGGAGCGATTTTTAAATATCTTTTTCAAATTTAATATTATTTCACTTAAAAAAAACCCGTAGAACATACAGTTGTCTGAAGAATTATTGTGCCAAATTTGAAAGCTAAATTAAATCAGTAAAGTATGAATCAAGGATTTTAGTCTTATTTTAAGCGCAAATCTCATTGCAATCTTAAGTATGGAATTGCTACTGATGCATCAAATATTTTAGATCTCTCATCCTCTATGGGATATCTCAACTCTGTTCTGTCACTGCATCTTGGCCCTAACTGCTTGTTCTGTTTCCTCTCATTTTTCACAACCCTCATCCAGAGAGAGATTTCCCAGCTGTGGTCTATTTACAGTCCCCACAAGTTACTGTGTTTCTGTTGGAATGCAGTTTGGCCAGGTCATAAAAACTAGACCTTAGGGCTTGTACACACTAGTGCTTACATCAGTATAACTTCAGTTGCTCAAGGGCGTGGAAAAGCCACCCTCCTCAGCGATGTAAGTTATACTGACCTAAGCGCCAGTGTGGACAGTGCTATGTCGGCACGAGAAGCTCTCCCGCCATCATAGCTACCGCCACTTGGGGAGGTAAAATAATTATGCCGATGGGAGAGCTCTCTCCTGTCTTTATAGAGCATCTGCCCTAGCTGCGCCATTGTAGTGATTCTAATGTAAACTAGCCCTTAAAGTCTAGTGAGCATGGGGCTACGGGATCTAAGTCCAAATCCGTTTTCATGAAAGATCTGTTTTTTAACCTCTTTGTGGTAACTGTGCCCCTTCAGTGCATACGTGCACAACTCTATTCCTCCCCTCCAGTACATATGCTGTTTATCTCAGGTTAAGGGACTGAAACTCATGTCATGCCACCCCCAATCGTCAAGCATGAAGCAGCTTGTTCCTAGAGTAAAACACTACCTCCAGAGCTCACTTGGAGAACAAACTATCTAGGCCTCCCCCTTGAAAAGCTTGGCTTGTTTAGCCTAACCGAAAAAAGGTTGAGGGGGGATATGATTGCTCTTTATAAATATATCAGAGGGATAAATATTAGGGAGGGAGAGGAATTATTTAAGCTTAGTACCAATGTGGACACAAGAACAAATGGATATAAACTGGACACTAGGAAGTTTAGACTTGAAATTAGATGACGGTTTCTAACCATTAGAGGAGTGAAATTCTGGTATAGCCTTCCAAGGGGAGTAATGGGGGCAAAAGACCTATCCGGCTTTAAGACTAAGCTTGATAAGTTTATGGAGAGGATGGTATGATGGGATTGCCAAAATTAGGCTATACATTTGGCAACTGATCTTTGATTATCAGCAGGTAAGTATGCCCAGTGGTCTGTGATGGGATGTTAGATGGGGTGGGATCTGAGTTACTACAGAGAATTCTTTCCTGGGTGCTGGCTGGTGAGTCTTGCCCACATGCTCAGGGTTTAACTGATCGCCATATTTGGGGTCGGAAAGGAATTTTCCTCCAGGGCAGATTGGTGGAGGCCCTGGAGGTTTTTTGCCTTCCTCTGCAGCATGGGGCACAGGTCACTTGCTGGAGGATTCTCTGCAGCTTGAGGTCTTCAAACCACAATTTGAGGACTTCAGTAACTCAGACATAGGTTAGGGGGTTGTTACAGGAGTGGGTGGGTGAGATTGTGTGGCCTGCATTGTGCAAGAGGTCAGACTAGATGATCATAATGGTCCCTTCTGACCTTAAAGTCTATGAAACACACAGAACTACCCATAGGCAATGTACAAGCTATATTGTACTACCTTGAAGAGTAGTTGTAGCTTAATTTGAGAAAAAATGAAAAGAAATTGACCTGACACTTTTGTCATGTTGTTTTTATGGACTTCTAGTTTGGGAAAATATGTAGAAATCGTCCCTGAAATTTCATTTGTGGTTTTAATGTAGCATGGATACTCATATACACTTGGGTTTATGCTACCATAAAGTCTGAAGTAAAACTATTCCATTTTTTTTGTTGTAGGTACAGTTGCAGAAGGAGCGCCTATTATTCCAATCTCAGCACAGCTGAAATACAACATTGAGGTGGTTTGTGAGTATATAGTAAAGAAAATTCCAGTCCCATTGCGAGACTTCACATCAGAACCAAGACTTATTGGTATGTAAATGTTTAAAGCTTATCTCATGTTTAACCACCCTTTCAGACAATGCTACTATTGGGGAGGTATGCTATAAAGAGGGTATGAGGAGCATTTTGCACACTAGCAATTTCAAGCTTCTCTGTTTCCTGACATCTTAAATATGAGTGTGTGTGTGTACACACAATATGACTACAGTAACTTCTCACTTAACATTGTAGTTATGTTCCTGAACAATGCTACTTTAAGTGAAACGATGTTAAGTGAATCCAGGTTCCACATAAGAATTAATGTAAATGAGAGGAGTTAGGTTCCAGGGGAATTTTGTAAGTTTTTTAAACAATTAAATACTGTACACAGCAGTGATGATTGTGAAGCTTAGTAGTGGTGGTGGAGTCAGAGGGTGGAAGAGGCTGGGATGTTTCCCAGGGAATGCCTTACTGCTAAATGATGAACTAGCACTCGGTTGAGCCCTCAACGGTTAACACGCTGGTGTTTAATGTAGCCTCACACTCTACAAGGTAGCATGAATGGAGGAAGGAGACACAGCATGGCACGTGCGCGCACATACACACACACACACCGTGTGTGTGGGAGACAGACACGTGCATTGCCCCTTCAAGTATGCTGACCCCACTCTAAGTACACTGCCTTTTTAAGTGGATCAGCAAGTTGAGGCAATTGCTGCTGCCAGAAAGCTCCCTCTATCCTGAGCTCTGTCGTGTCAACCCCCTCCCCTCTGCTCTGTGGAAATGGGGTACAGGAGCTGGGGGGTACACCCTGACATTAGCACCCCTCTGCACAGCAAGCAGGAGGTTCCCGGGAGCAGCTCCAAGGCAGAGGGCGGGAGCAGCACACAGCAGTCAGGGGAAGGACGCTGAACTGCCCGGCAATTGATAGGCTGCTTAGTGGCTGCTGCACAGGGAACTTAGGGGTGCTGATAGCGGGGCTGCTGGTCCACCCTGGTTCCAAACCCCCACCAGCTCCAACTGGTAGGCAGCTGCCAAACAACAATATAAGGGAGCATTGTGCAACTTTAAATGAGCATGTTCTCTAATTGATCAGCAATGAAACAGTGTTAACCAGGACAACATTAAATTAGAAGTTACTGTTTGTGTATATATAAATGAACTGCTTTGATTTGGGCATTTTAAATGTGGATATAATATGAAAACAGCAGTGAAAATGAATAATTTATCTTAAAAATAAGGTAGATGAGGTAATATCTTTTATTTGACCAACTTCTGTTTGTGGAAGGTACAAGCTTTTGAGCTACACAGTACTCTTCTTCAGGTCTGGGGAAAGAAGCAGAGTGATTTCTAAATCAGATTTGCTCTTTATACATTAGATTACTCTGCTAAGCCCTGACAACTTTGTGGTGTCTGAAAATCAAGCTGTATTCTATTGCAGTTTAAACTCTTGGCAGTAAATAGATATGGCTTGAAGAACAAGAGTGGATATGCTGGCACCCATTTTTTTTTTCCCAGTCAGTTTTCTAAGTGATATGTTTCAGTATTATGTTATGTCACTTGGGCATAAATGTTAAAGCATTGGGTTTTGTTCATTTCTAGACCATCTTCCTATTCAGTTCATCCATTCTAGATATATTTTACATAAAAGGCTGCAATCTAGAGTGAACTGAACAAAGTCGGTCTGTTACAAATGAGGATAAAAGCAAAGGTCATTTTCTCTTACAAGTGCTAGGACTTCCTCCAGTATTCTCTAAGTGGTCAGCCTTTTTAAAAAGGATCCAGTATAATTCAGTTTTTGAATTAAACAGGAAAGTCTGTAATAGAAAGAATTTAGAAAAAGCTTTTCCTATTGAAGTCAGTGGCAAAACTCCCATTTCAATGGGACCATGATTAGGTCTTTAATTTTTAAAGCACAAATTTATTTCATTACCTTTACTTAAATCTTAGCATGCAGGAGTTTAAATGTTGTACTTTCACTTCTGAACACTATAAATTGTACAATAGTGCTTAAAGAATAATTTTTACTTTATTTTGTCTGTAATACTTGCAAATAATTTTCTCTGATTTAGTCCTCTTCCGCTTGGCGAATAGTTTTTCTGATAAAGTTGGATGTAGCATTTCTTCCTCCTTTATGCACTGATATTGCTAATGTTTGCATGTCTCAGAATAATTTTTAAATACTAATTAGTTTGTGATAATTGTATTTACTGAGAACTAAATTAATTAAAATTGTAGTTAAAGTACAGTGGATATCCCTTGCCAGAATGTGTTAACATGTTTTGGGTTTAACCAGCATAATCTGACCCATGGTTCATGTAGTGTTTAAAAATTTGTGAAAAAATTGCATGCAACAGACTGCATAACATGGTGAATACAGGGAGGTATTTTCATTGTTTGATGCAAGTAAATTTAAAAAAAAAGACAAGAATTATAAACAAGTCACTAGTCAAGCTTCTATATATCTTAATAATGGGATTTGTGTTTTTTTCAGTAATTAGATCTTTTGATGTCAACAAGCCTGGATGTGAAGTAGATGACCTTAAGGGTGGTGTAGCTGGCGGTAGTATTCTAAAAGGTGTATTAAAGGTAATGATTACCTCCCCCACACCCTTCCTCCAAACACCTCAATAGTTATAATAATGAGTAGGCACATAATAGGTGTTTCTTCATGGTCAATACAAAGCAATTTAAAGGTATATAGTCAGTCTAAAAAAGGTAATTAAAAGTAACTTAAGGTACTACTGCTCCTGAGTTCCCCTGTCTTTGCTCGTGGTTTCATAATCCTGTTTTAAAATCTTTTCCTTTTCCTTGTTGCTGTTTACAAGCTAAAACAGAAATGGGAAACAATGAAGCTGACCATGTCCAACATCCCCCCCCCCCCCCAAAAAAAAGAAAAGAAAAACCCTACCCCTTTTTCTGTCTTTGTTATAGTTAACTTAGGTTTTTACTAGTAACAAATATTTTTTTAATTGACAAGTGATTTTTGTTTCTAAAGTTGATGGTGGTGTCCATTTCTATCCCTTGCAATGAATATAAGGGTGCAGTTTACCCTTCTTGCATGTGCATACTTATATAGTAAATCATTTAAAAAAGTTGGAGTTTGAAAAGTGCTGATAAATCTAAATAGAGGTAAGGAGTGTGTGCTATCTATGTACTCAGTCTCCACACTAAAAGTGGATATGACTGAATACTCTGCTTTGGTATGGAGTACTATCATCAGAACAAATTTTCAAGTCTTTTCTGTCTATTAAAAATAACATCCTTGACTTTAACTTTCCAGTTTAATAATCAAGGATATGTACCACTTATACAATCTGATCTATGTTCTTTTGCTTGGACCGTGAAACTACATTGTTACACTGTCTGGTTTTTCGTACACTAGCTCAGTAATATATAGTGTTTGGGATTGGAGTATTATTATGCCTCATGCCAATGAAGTGGACTGTAGCCCACAAAAGCTTATGCTCAAATAAATTTGTTAATCTCTAAGGTGCCACAGGTACTCTAATACTATTAGAAAACATTTAAATTAAAATAAGTCAAAATTTAAATGTTGGGCCTAAAACTAGGAGTGATCATGTAATAAATCAACTTTTTGAAGGCAGTGTAACTACCTTTTTAAAACTTCTGTATTACACAGGTAATAAAAGTTGTATTCCTTTTCCAGGTAGTACCACTATAGTTGTGTGAGGCAACAGCCAAGTGCTGTTAATATTTACATAACTGTTGGAAAAATAACTCATCTTTCCCACCGCCAGCTAGTTTTTTACTCTGGTGAAACAGAAACATCTGACCACTTCTTCTCCATTATACTTAGGTAGGCCAGGAACTTGAAGTCAGACCTGGTATTGTCTCCAAGGACAGTGAAGGAAAACTCATGTGCAAACCAATCTTTTCCAAAATCGTGTCACTTTTTGCAGAACACAACGATCTACAGTATGCTGCTCCTGGAGGCCTAATCGGTAAGAGTGTTTTTTTAATGAAGAGATTTTTCTCCTCAAACGTTGATGGTTTCAGATAACAGTACACTTCCTGGGGGGGCCGGCGGCAAATTATTACAATTTACATGAAATTCTAATATGTGACTACCACAGCAATTGTGTACCTTTTTAATATGTGTATATATATAATGAAGCTTTTTAAAACAGTACCAAATAGTGTAAAATTTAGTTACTTATCTAAATTACATTGGTTAGCTCCAGAAGTCTTCTATATTATCTGTGCTGCCACCAGCATGATGAATCCTGGGGCCTTGTATCGTAGCTGGTTAGAGTTCACAGATCCTAAAGAAGATTAAATAGGTGAATTCAGTTCTTAATGTGATGAATACCCATCTCCAGCTGGGTAGTGGGGATGTTCAGTGTGTCACAAAGAATAATGGTTAATTTCATTTGTAGGTCTCTTTTAAATGTATTTGATGCGTATAAGTATGTTTACTTTTCAATTATTCCTCAGATGTTGTCTTGTTCTGTAATAGGTGTCGGCACTAAAATTGACCCAACTTTATGTCGAGCTGACCGAATGGTGGGACAGGTTCTTGGTGCAGTTGGAGCACTCCCTGAAATATTCACAGAGCTGGAAATTTCCTATTTCCTGCTTAGGCGATTGCTAGGTGTGCGCACTGAGGGAGACAAGAAAGCTGCAAAGGTTAGTATATTTGTACCTGTTCTCTTAAAAGGACATTATCATGGTATTTGTTAGACTTTTTTTTGTTTTGCAGCTTTTACGCTGTTAACCCCTTGGAAATTAATTCCGTTCAAATGTAAGTGTTTATATTTATGCATACTTTCATCTTTCATATCTTCCTGGTTTCTGTACACAATGTTTGCATCTCAGAGGGGAAAAATAATGGCACATGTCCACTTAAATACTATGTAAGAGTGCCTTAAATGGGGGAGGAAATTCATATCCTGGTAACATAAAGAAATTTGAAGCCTTGTGATTCGTAAAGTTGGCTCTTCTTCCAAAGATGCTGGTAATTCATGTTCCTTTTCCTTGCTATTCTATTCTCCATTCATCAGCTGCAAAACTAGTCATGCATGAACCCTCTGGTTTCATATACATCCTAATACTTTGCCAATCTAGGGATGTGGTAGATTCTCCATCACTTGAAGTCTCTAATCCTAAACTAGATATCTTTCCAAAACGTATGCTATAGCTCAGGGGTTGGCAACCTTGGGCACGCGGCCCATCAGGGTAACGCGCTGGCAGGCTGCGAGACATTTTGTTTACATTGACCATCCACAGGCACGACCCACCTGTAGCTCCCAGTGGCCGGGGTTTACCGTTACCGGCCGATGGGAGCTGCGGGAAGCAGTGGTAAGCACCTCCCAGCAGCCAGCACCGCTTCCCACAGCTCACATTGACCAGGAACAGCGAACTGCGGCCACTGGGAGCTGCGGGTGGCTGTGCTTGCGGGCGGTCGACATAAACAAAATGTCTCGCGGCCTGCCAGCGGATTACCCTGATGGGCCACGTGCCGAAGGTCGCCAACCCCTGCCATAGCTCTAAAGTTGTGGGCTTGATACAGAAATTTTACTGGATGAGGTTCCATGGTCTGTGTTGTGAAGGAAGTCAGACTAGTTGATTATCATGATCCCTTCTGTCCTTAAAAGCTATGAAAACTGCTTCACGCTGATTTATTTTATGGTGGATTAAGTGTTGCCATCGTTTTGGATTTTCTCTTTGTGACTAACTCTGGATTGAGCAGTTATTTTGGTGGTTGTATTTGGTGAATGGAAGGAAAGGCACAAGGATCTGTTTTAAACTGATGTCAATTATGGAGTAAAAAACTTTAACTTTCTATATAGTATGTGCAACCTTAAAACAATTATTTCCCAGAAAAAGGCAGACTGCTTTTTGTAGATGGGTCTAGGCAAATAATCTGGAATATTATTTGTGCTGAGCCTTTTTATATTTCTCCGACATTAGCATGTAAATGAGAAACACTTTATCATGTGTCTAAAAACGGACATCATCATTGTATCTTATTCATGTGTGGCATGGTCCTAGACATTTGGTGCTTGCCTCCCTTTCTGTTAGTATTTTTCTTTGGTAATCTGGCTGTAGCAGTCAGATATAAAATCTTCTGGTTTTTTTCTTCATTTTAAGTATTGGCTGCAAAATGCTATTAACGTTATAAGTTACTTGCATATTTCAAGGAAAACTTACAGAATTATTTATCTTATTTCAGGTGCAAAAACTATCCAAGAATGAAGTTCTAATGGTAAATATAGGATCCTTGTCTACTGGAGGAAGAGTTAGCGCAGTGAAGGCTGATTTGGGCAAGATAGTGCTGACTAACCCTGTGTGCACAGAAGTAGGAGAAAAAATTGCCCTTAGTCGAAGAGTTGAGAAACACTGGCGGTAAGTTGGCACTACAATGACAAAAATAACCCCTTAGTACTGGTGTCAGTGCAGCACAGTAGTATCATCTGCCTCTACTGTAGAATTCAATTTTGTTTCCTCTAAATTCTCTAAGCACCTAATCACATTTCTGTGGGACACTTTTTTCAAAAATGTTAAAAGTAGAATAGTGTGAAATTCAATACTTGGTAGACTGTGCGCTCCTCAACATAAATGCACAATGAACCTTCTGATGCCATGAGTTGTAACTTGACAACAGTCATACCACAGTAATATTAACAGCAGGAACTCTTAACCCAGTGATGCCAAAGACCAAATAAAAATTAAGGATACATTTTAAGATTGGGTTTATCTTAAAAGAGTAATTGTCAGCCTGTGGGCCTGGGCTCAGCAGTTCCAGCTGCATGTCACTGCCAATGCCATTTTGCAAAGTATGTGTTGTGGGGAGGACAAGGGAACAAAGGGACACTAACCTCCAAGGACCTTTTTCTCTGGCCCCTGTGAGACTGGAGGTATCAATTTTATTGGTCAACACAGATTACAAGAATAATGTGACTGGTGGGATACTCAAAAACATCCAGTAGCAGGATATTTTATTTATTTTTTATTATATATATAAAAATATGGAGATATACCTAATTATCTCATAGAACTGGAAGGGACCTTGAAAGGTCATCGAGTCCAGTCCCCTGCATTCTCAACAGGACCAAGTACTGTCCCTGACAGATTTTATTTTTTTTGGGGGGGGGTGGGGAGCAGATCCCTGAATGGCCCCCTCAAAGATGGAACTCACAACCCTGGGTTTAGCAGGCCAATGCTCAAACCACTGAGCTATCCCTCCCTCCCTCAAGTTGGGGAGCAGTATGGCTCTTGGCTCATTTTTTAAGTTTATTGCCTGGCTTCTCTTCAAGCAACTGCCCACTTAGAATGTATATTCTCTGTTCTCATAAGAGAATAAAGCTAGCACAGAAACACTATGCAATCCTATCCCCTACACCCCTCCTGTGGACCTCATACTGAGGGAAGGAGAAAAAGGTATGTTAACGTACTTCCCAGTAGTCCTGATCTGGCCGAGACATACTGGGTTTTGAACACCTATTCTGGGAAATAATCATGTCCAGTTTTCTGGATCACTGTGGCAGGCAGTTACACCTTGCTAGCTGTTTCCGTAACTGTCTCTGCAGGTCAGCTCAGCAGCAGGCAGAGCTGAGAGCCAAATGCCTTCAGTAGAGAGGTAGCTAGTGGGGATTACTGGAGTGGCTACTAAGTAGCAAGGAGAGGAGCACACGCTTTCTGGCAGATAAGAAAGGAATGAACACCGAGAGAAATGGGGGAAGCTGAAGAGGAGTTATGTGAATAGAAGATAAGCAACATTTTCCAGCAATGACTTGTCAAATCTGTGGTTTGCTAGCCACTAGGTTTTATATGCATTTTGGTGCATTTTTTTCTCTGTTTTTTCTTCCCTCCTTTGAAACAAACCTGTATTTCACCAAAATGCTCAGAGATCTTTCTTGTTGTTGGGGCTGGCACTCTCAGGTGCTTTTTACTAGAATTGTTTTTCACGTGTTGCCAACTATACTGTAGGAGAAGGGAAAGGAGAAAAAACAAAACCAAGCAAGGAAAGGAACTGAGAGGGGGATGGGTAAAGAACAAAGAAATTGGGAAGGATCTAATTAGGAAGAAAAGAGTGGGACAGCTGGTACAGAGGAGGGGGAAGAGAACTCTGCCTCTTATACTCCCTTCCTCAGACTTTCTAGGGAAGTGAAAGAGAGAACAAGGGGAGGAGCTGTTGGGATATAATGGAAAGTAAAATATCATACAGAAAGAGGCACAGGTGTTAAAACTGGGAGAATGGACAAAGGCAAAATGCAGCAACAATACCAGGGACACGTAGGACCTGAGTGTGGCTTTGCCCCAGCTGTGGGCTCCCACCTAGAATGGCTTGAAATGATGGATTAATTTACTTCAATTCCATTTTTATCAACGTAAACTGTTCTTCTGGGAATTGTGTTCTGAAGTGTGTGAGAGCCCAGAGTTATGGCAAACAAGTTCAAGACTAACATCAGATTCTGACACTGCTCCTTTCAAGGAGTTCGGAAAGTCTTAAAGGCAGTTTCATTGATTTGTATGCACCACCTGTTGGCTGGAAAAGTGAAACTGAAGTCTTTTTAAAAGCCTTCTCTGAAGCTGCATCTTGAGCTAGTGGAAAGAATTAGTGGATTTTTTAAAAACGCCATGGGTGTGTTGGGGAAGTAGTAAGAGAGGAGATTTTTCCATTACCCAGTACAAGTGGTAAAAACATTTTGAGAATGATGTCAACTTAGTGTTTAGGTTTCACCCTCTGTGAGAAATGTTGACCTCAAAAATTGAACTATTATATTCCTTTTTGTTAGCTGTTCTCATTTCCCTTTAAAAGGATTGCTTTCCAACCTGCTTAATGCAAAGCTTTATAGCTATCAACACATTTTCATTTGCAGTTAACTAGACAATTATGGGCAAGTAAAATCTTCGTGTGTGCACTTCTGTTTAACAGCACATTTTAAAAAATGGTCCCATAGCTTAAGAAAAAGTCCTGTTTGCTTATGGTCTCTCCTATGCTTCCAGCAGCCAATCGTCTTTAAGATTTTGCAGTGCAGGGGAGGGAAGGGAGGTGTTTAGAAACTTCTGAAACCTGTGTGAGTACTCCTAATACAAGTACAGCTAAAGGCTATGTATTTTGGATATTTTCTAAACACAATTACAGATAACTTCAGCTTGTTTTTCATTTTGCAGTTTAATTGGTTGGGGTCAAATAAGAAGAGGAGTGACAATCAAACCAACAGTTGATGATGACTGAGAAGTAACAACGAGTGCTTCGTTTTGAGAGATGGAATGCCTATTACCATATACTTGGGGGTACATTTTTGGAGTGAAATTTGTTACACAACTCCCATTGCCCCTGACATTTTACTGGATATTTACCCTATTACTAAAATACTAGTCAGTATCTCCAATGAAAGGGTAAAAAATTGTCATAGAGTTGGATCTAAAAATCCACATTTTAGCAGAAACTAATTGTATGTGTTTCATGCCATATCTAATTTATGTTAATTTGTGTTTGAGAAGATCTGTTTAATATCGCTCAAGCCACCCCCAATGTAAAACGCAAACCATAAAACCTGTTTTGAAATAAAATATTGCTTATTTTTTCATTAATTCTTATCCTTTGATAGTGAAAGGCTGCAAAGATTGTTCAGCCAGTACAAGAATTTAAAAAGAAAATAAACTGTCCTTGAAGATCGGTTCCTTGTTTTTGCGCTGCACCTAGTTTTGTTAAGTCTCTGAGCTTTTTACAGCAGACACTTTCTTAATGTTTTTCAATTCTTGCTTTGTGAATGGTGACTTTTTTTATATTTTGCAATTAGTCTGCTAACAGTGATGACTGATTAGTCCTGGAAGACACAAATTCAAGAGGTATTACTATTGAAACATACAAAGGGGAAAACACAAGAAACTCATAGGAAGTGAAAATACTATTTTTAATCTTATTTCAGAATGTTTCCAGTGGTCAGACAACCGATGTAAAACAGCTATCGTTTGACATGATAAAGCTCTATATAGATTGACACATCCTTCTACAGGAGGTGCTTACCTCCTAACTCAGTGGGTTTTCACCCTTTTTTTTCATATGTGGACCTCTTAAAAAATTTCAAATGGAGGTGCAGGCCCCTATGGAAGTTGAACCTGTGGTCTGCGGACCCCTATCATAGAAGTCTTAGACTGAAAACTGACTGAACAGAATTCAGCTATAAACGTTGCATGTGCTCGGCAAGACATTTGATGCAGCATCAGAAAGGGCACTAAATGGAAAGCTTCTAAGGTAATGACGACACTTCTGGGTTTTGACCCATAGGGGTATTCACATACTTTTGATCAAAAAAAAGTGCCTTTTCTGGGGCCTGAAACTTTTTATTTTCATAGTCAGTCACCCCTTAGATACTGTCTGTGGACCCCGAGGGGTCTGTGGATCACAGGTTGAAAACCAGTGTTGTAATTTATTCAGCTATTAAACTAGCCTGTTCTATTGGATAAATATTTGATAGATCTTTTAAATTATTAGAAATGTCTAGGAAGGCTAGTAGAAATGGATGTTTGTTTAAAAAATACCAAATTGGTGCAGATACAATTGCAAATGTCAATTGAATGAGAAGTATAAAATCACTTTCTCAATTAGCGAGTTGAAGTTTGACACATTTGGGAGCAAACACATGTATTTAAGTTTAAAGTTGGTTAATCTGATTCTTTGAGACACCAAATAATTCTTGTGACACTTCATCCATTTAAGCGGTATTGCTTTTCTTTGTTTTGATTTAACTTGCGATAAAGTACATAATGCTAGGTATAAGTTATATTATACAATACAGTAAAAGCTTATTAGTAGCAACAGATCAGTGCGTTTTTGCTATATTGTTCCTACGTGACTTTTGCTCTTATGGAGAGTGTCGTCTAACCAAAAGCGTATGAAGAGGTAAGGGTGTTTTGGAAGGGATGAGGCAGCCATATTGTACAGAAAGGAGTTGTGGAGTGGGGGAACCTCAAGTTTGGGGGGAATGGGGCAGGAGAGCGCTCCCAGTTGGCAAAACAGCTGAGTGAGCTCAGCTGCTCGGGACAGGCTGAGGATGCTCCTGCTGGCAGTTTTATGCTCCACCTTGGCAGGAGATGGATGCCTGGAGAGGGCATCATGTGCAACCTGCAATGGAAGGAGGTGACTCCTAGCACAGACAGCAGACACAGGAGTCGGGGAAGAGGATAGGTCAGTCCCCTGGAGTGGAGACTGAAATGGGGGAGGGTGGTTCCTGAACCCCCACTACAAAACAGCACACCCTCACCCTGCTGCTGGCAACAGAGATAGAGGACACAGCTCAGTGCATGGGGGCTGGGGGTGTGTCCCAAGTACCACTACAAAATAACAATTCTTTCCCCCCTCTTCCCCTGCTGAAAGCCAAATGCTGAGGAAGGGAGGAAGAAATCTTCCAGCTGCACCTCTGCTGCTCTCTCAATCCCAGTTCTCATCTCCCCCTACCCCCCCAAAAAATCCCTCTTTCAGACCATGCCCACAAATTCCCCCATACACATGCTGTCCATGCAGGGTCTGTCAGGCAGAGCAAGCGGACAGGTCTGTGTGCCCTAGAGGTGCACTGAAGGGCCAGGGTTAGGAGGGTAGTGAAAAGATGCAGTTTGGGGTGCAATGCCCCCCACACACTCTCTGCCCCTGGATGTGACATAACAGCACAAATGTTGCTATGCAGCGGCTATTTTGCTGTTACCAAGTGGACAATTCATGTTAGGGAAAGTGGTCCCAGGGGAAATGTTGCTTGTAAGAGGCAGCATCTACTCTATTAGCTAGGCAAGTCAGTCCTATTTTATTTGCTTTCTTGATTTTGATACATTTGTGTTTGAAAAAAGTAATCATTGTCTTACTAGTTAAACTGGACTGTGAGGATGCAATTTGGGTGCTATTCCTGGTCTGCCACATACGTGCTTATAGCCTTGACCCAAATAATTGAATATTTTTTACTTTGTTTCTAATTTTGTGAAACATTCCTCTACCTCACTGGTTGTTGAAACAAAATTTATTAGTTTTTTGTACCGTATTTTGGGAGCCTCAAATGAAGAACAGAAGATTAGTGTAAAGTGTTACTTGAGTCTCCATGCAGAGGCGGTTCTACGCAATGGTAACAGTCACTGTTTCAGACTGTTTCAAAGACTGACACAGCATTTTTTACCCTTGGGAGTTATTTCTGCAACCATAAATACTGAAACTTGGTTGTTAGTATGGGGAAAAGAAACACCAAAAAGTGGGATATGCCACCAGCACTCTGTAAGTACACGGTATCACTTGTGAACACATTCAGCTCTTTTGTACAGGTGGAAAGAACTCGGGGCCAGATTTTTAAAGGTATTTAGTAGGGCTGTCAAGCGATACAAAAAATTAAACAGATTAATTGTGCTATTAAACAATAATAGAATACCATTTATGTAAATATTTTTGGATGTTTTCTACGTTTTCAAATATATTGATTTCAGTTACAAAACAATACAAAGTGTACAGTGCTTACTTTATATTTTTGATTACAAGTATTTGCACTGTAATAAAAATAGTATTTTTCAATTAACCTAATACAAGTACTGTAGTGCAATCTCTTTATCGTGAACGTTGAATTTACAAATGTAGAATTATGTACCAAAAACTGCATTCAAAAATTAAACAATGTAAAATTGTAGGGCCTGCAAGTCTGTCTTCCTGTTCAGCCAGTTGCTCAAACAAGTTTGTTTACGTTTGCAGGAGATAATGCTGCCTGCTTCTTATTTACAATGTCACCTGAAAGTGAGAATAGGCTTTCTTATTGCACTGTTGTAGCTGACATCGCAAGATATTTGTGTCAGATGTGCTAAAGATTCATATGTCCCTTCATGCTTCAGTTATGTCCGTGCCGATTGATGGGTTCTGCTCGATAACAATCCAAAGCAGTTCAGACCGACACATTTTCATTATCTGAGTCAGATGCCAACAGCAGAAGTTTGATTTTCTTTTTTCGTGGTTCAGGTTCTGTAATTTCCGCATGGGAGTGTTGCTCTTTTAAGACTCCTGAAAGCATGCTCCACACCTCGTCTGTCTCAGATTTTGCATGGCATCTCCGATTCTTAAACTTTGGGTTGAGTACTGTAGCTATCTTTAGAAATCTCACATCAGTACCTTCCTTGCGTTTTGTCAAATCTGCAGTGAAAGTGTTCTTAAATTGGACAACGTGCTGGGTCATCAGCTGAGATTCCTATAACATGAAATATATGGCAGAATGTGGGTAAAACAGAGCAGGAGATATACAATTCTTCCCCAAGGAATTCAGTCACAAATTTAATTAATGCATTTTTTTTAATGAGCGTCATTGTCATGGAAGCATGTCCTCTGGAATGGTGGCCGAAAAATGAAGGGGGATACAAATGTTTAACATATCTGGCATGTAAATACCTACAAAAGTGACATGCAAATGCCTTTTCTCACTTTCTGGTGACATTGTAAATAAGAGGGCAGCATTATCTCCTGTAAATGTAAACAAACTTGTTTGTCTTAGCAATTGGCTGAACAACAAGTAGGACTGAGTGGACTTGTAGGCTCAGAAATTTTACATTTTTGTTTTTGAGTGCAGTTATAAATGTACATTTTTTTTTTGTTATATGTTACACTTTCACAACAAAGAGATTGCACTACAATACTTGTATGAGGTGAGTTGAAAAATACTCATCACTTTTACAGTGCAAATATTTATAATAAATAATATACACTTTGATTTCAATTGTAACACAATATATATGAAAATATAGAAAAAATTGATAATTAATTTCAATTGGTATTCTATTGCTTAACAGTGCGATTAAAACTGCAGTTAATCATGATTAATTGTTTTGAGTTAATCATGTGAGTTAACTGTGATTAATCAACAGCCCTGGTATTTAGGAATCCAGTAATGCAGGTAATGTGTAGTGGGATTTTCAAAAGCACATAGCTGCCTGACATTGATTTCAGTAGGAGTTGGATGCATAGGCACATTTGAAAATTCCTTTAAAAATCTGACCTTTTTAGTGACTTTACCTAATCCGTGCCTCCTTTCCCCTCCCCTCCCCTTCCCACAAAAAATTCAAACAAAAACTTGTAGATACCTTGTTAGCTAAAAGACTCTCTTCTATAAAATCAAAATTAACATGTCTCAACACCTTCAATTTAAAAATATATTGAAAATGATTGATTATTACATTAGTTACTAATGTTCAAGACTTTGTAGCATAGTACTGCCTAATTTATCCACCCAAGGATAAATTCAGGGTATTGGTATCTTTCAGATTCTACACTATTACTGATCAGTTTTTATTCTCCCTCACATGCGGCTGTAAAGAAACCAGGTAGTCCCTTGTGATTTGCATGGCTAGGAACAGGATAGAGTGGAGAAGAAGGTGAAGTTTGGTGTGCTGCCATGAGACATTGGCATGCAAATAAGATGAGCTTGCCTCTACAAGAGGCAACCAGTTTGCAGTGCCAGGGCTGAGCCTAATGTAAGTAGAGAGAATGTAGCTCTTGACTTACATTTGGATTTAATGTCGCATTCTTTTCATTTAATTATTTCTGGTGATACTGAAAATACGCCTGTTCCAGTATGTTTATAATGATTGAGGCTGTTTTAAGCAATGCTTGCTTTTCTGGGTGCCTTGTGATTTCTGGAAAGGCATTAAGTCTTTTAGAAGGTTTGGTAGAAGGATACTGAAGCTGTTAGGGACATTGCATTTGGAAAGCAATAAGGTGTCATGCTGAGGACGGAAGTTATATTTCTATACTGTATTTCAAACTATGCACACAGCATTCCTGATCTGTGTTTTGTGGATAATCTTTATCCATGGTTGCAGAATATGTGGAAATAGAACTTTATTTTAGGATCTAAATTTTGCAGACTGTTGGAATCAAAAAATATTTTTGAGGGGATTCTCACATACCCAAGTAAACATGGTTTAGGTTTGTCACTTCATAGGCAGGTCTATATTTGAGATTAATAATTTCTTATTTATAATAAATACTCAATATTACCTACTAAGTATTTTAGACCATCTCTTTGTAGGAAGACCTACTTTGTACCCTTAATCTGTACCAGATCATGGGATTTTTCTCCTTAAACTAGCAAATGCTTACTGTAATCCATATAGTTACATCTGTTTTCTTTTCCCATTACTTCTCTAATGCTTTTAGAGAACAATAGGTTTTGCCAAAGAGGTTTTGTATAAATCCATGGTTTTCATTACTTGATATAAAAGTATTTAGCAGAAGTTATGGTATAATTATTCTTTAACCGATGAGCAAGAGAAAGTTGACTCCTTTAAATATCAATAAGTACTCTGTGTTTAACAGCCAGAAAATTCAAAGTTGCAAAGTATTATGGCCTCTGGCAAACTTCAAATATACTGTAGCCATAGATAATTAAGATTCAGATAATTGTCTGCCATTATCATCAATGTGGATAGCTTTGAGAATTTGTAATATTCCATAGGAGAGAAAGAGATGTATGTTTAAAATATAAATCCGTTTTTCATCCCTTCAGGGTGGTTCTTCTATGAATAATAGCTTTGTCTGTATGTTGAGGAAAAAATGTGGCAAAGCAGGCTCCAATATAGAAAAAAAAATCTTTAATCTTATCCTGTGATATAAACAACAGAGTCAAATCCTGGCCCCACTGAAATCAAGATTTCACTCCAGATCTAGAGTATGGGCATAGAGGTCTGCAGAACCAAGGGAGTTGAAAATTACATTACCTCTTATTGGCCAGGTGAAGACCAGAGAAAAAGATGCACTTGTGTTGAAGGATGCTTTTGGATGGAGAATATATATTTTAGAAGGACATTTAGGTTCTGTCATAAAATACTTTTAGATACTTGGTTTTTGGAAGGTGCCATGGTAGTGGTAATTTGCTCCCCCTATACTGTGTAGAGGGAAAAGCCATCTACAGGAGGTCACCTTCCTACATGTATGCTGAAGGGTTGCTCCTGGCTAGAAAATCTACCAGGTCAGTCAAGGCTAATAGGATCCTGACCCCACCATCAACCAACTAACACTAGTTCTAACGCTGATGGAGCTACTGATCATAATGTGTCCTTACTTAAGGTTGGGTTCAGTTTTTACTTAGAGGAAGAAAATGCTAGACTGGCACTGTGGTTTACAAGAGAGAGATAGGAGTATTCCTCTCCTTAGTCTGCTCACCAGCTCCTCTCTCTCTCTCTCTCTCTCTCTTTAAATGCTGCCACTCCATAGAGGTAGTTGAAAGGAGGGTAGCCTCCTGCCGTGTTTAAAAATGTAGAAAATCCTGCCAAACAAAGACTTTACTTTAAAAGCAGTTAAGTTTGCCTAAGTATGATTTCCATTGCATGCAAACCCTGAAATGTGAAGAAGTGGCAGGTTGCCCTCTTGCTCCCTCAGTCTCAGCTTAATTCCACACCTACCCTCTTACCACCTCCTCCCCTTTTCTCCCCCTTCCCTTCCCTTTTCTTTCCATGTAGCCGATCCTAACTAAACCCCTATCCCACAAACAAGTGAAACTAACATGTATGCTGACATCACACTGTTCATTTTGTGTGTCATACTCCTTCCCCTACCCTGTCTGTCTTGTCTGCTGTATTTAGATTGTAAGCTTTTCAGTGTCTAGCACAATGGGGCCCCATTTTTGGTTGGTCCTTAGGTACTACTACAACAAAGATGATGATTAATCATTTAGCTGTACCCTGATGTCTACCATCCCATTTCCAATGAGAGACTCCAGGGCTTCACAAGACACTTCGTTTTGTCTTTCCCCAGATAAGGAAACACACTACACCCAAATCTCTGTGTTATAATGCAACCTACAACCTTTACTATGATCTTGTACTTCTTCTCCCTCAGATAACACATGACCCTAACCTGTGTACATATGTCAATACTATATATTTGCAAATATTGCTTTAGCTGTAGTTAAGGTAGAAACTTTCTCCATCACTCATTTGCCCTTTAACAGTACACTCCATGGTATTGCAAAGTAAAAATGACCACTGGACCATGATTCCTCTTCTTAATCATTTAACTTAAACTGGAGATTCCCATCTTCTGAGTGATGTATTCTAAACTGAAAGGGACCAGATTTAAGGATCTCTGTGGGAGTCAGTAACTGCATTTACTGGTTTTCTGAATTTTGTGGTTTGTATTTTCTAGCCCTGAATGTTTTGGGGAGCATTTCTTGATATATTTTTTTAAAGGTTTGAGTTCAATGTTATGAAATCCTGTGTTTAAGAAAAATACAGGGAGAAGAAGGTACTATTGTGTGATATCAATGAACTCCACCTTAACGAAGCTTTCTGTAAATGACAGTATCAGGAACAGAGCTGTTCAACATATTTATCAATGGTTTTGAGTTTAAAGTAGATAACAAGGCGGTGAAACCTGCCACTAACACAAATCTGTTTACAATAATATCTAAGAAGTAAGATGAGAGTCAATTGACCAAATCAAACTGTAGGATTTTGCAGCATGACAGATTAAATTTTAATTTGGAAAAATGAAGGGCAATATACATTGCGAATAAACGTCTTTACATTCAGCTAGCACCAGCACTCCTCTAGAAAAAGATATAGGAGTCATCATGGAGAGTGTCTATAGAAATGAGCATAGTATGTATACCAAGGGAGAGAAAATAGCTCAATGAATGGGCCTCCAAATGATGTGCAGAAACTAAATAAGCAAATGGAATGCTGACATGATATAGAAAAGAGATAGGAGGTAACTTTATATAAAATACTACATGTGCATTTTTGTGTATGGTGTTTATTGCAGACTATCTCACCTCAAAAAAGACAAGTAGATACTGAGAAAGGCAGTGTAAATGATTAATAGAATGGCTGGCTGGGCTTAAAGAAAAGATCGTACAAAATTTTGGATTAGAGTTGTATTTTAGAACTATTTAGCCTGGAAAAGAGAAGCATGAGAGATGATTGTAATTATAACGAAGAGAAAACAAGACAGTTGTTCCTTTTATTCAGTTGGTTCCACAATACAAGAATAAAGGAAAACCTGAAGAACAAAGTATATACATGTCACTGAAGCTGCTTAAAACAAATATACCTCTATAGTCAAAGTATGAGATTCACTATCATAGGAAATATTTCCTGATATTTGATTCTGTCTGTGTTAAGAGACACAGGACTTTGTATATTCCTTATAAAGAAATAAAATTACACTTAAAAAATACCTGTCACTAATTTCTCCTTCTAAGTCCCTGAAGTTTTGGCTTGTTGCTTGGGTCAAAAGGGTTAACTATGCATGGGTGAAACAAGCAGCTGTTTGAGCAAGATGAAATTCAATTACTTCCTTAAAAGGATGGACCTACATGCTTCCCTTCTTTTATGGGAGCTTCACTAGTTAAACTAGTCAGAGTGGAATACATTTGAAAGTTATGGATGAACAGCACTTCTGAGTGACTTACTTTACAAATAGTTCATTGCCTTGTGTCTGACCCCATTTTTCTTGGCTTAGGGTCACAAAACTTGCTAGAGTGGTATACACTGGGTCATTACAAGTGGAGATTGGTGGTAGGGTTTGAGATGTTGTGCAGTATTTACTGCTGGCCCATACTAAACAGAGCATTGTTAATGGAAACAATGCTGACTGGAAATGTTGTGCCAGTCTGCATTACTTACAGATGTATCACAAGATAACATGACATAACAGAGGCTTTCATTACAATGGATTTACACATATCTTTTGCACTGATATATGGTCAGGGTCCATCAGTCAGCATTTCTCTCATAAACTCCAATATTTAGAGTTTTGATTTATATGGGAAACAAAATATTTCCAACCAAAACTCACACCATGTACAATCTGGACAAGAGTCCAGATTGGATTTTTAATAGAAGTTTTAAGCAATTCTGTTAAATATATATTCAAAGTTAAAAGCATTTTCAAATTTCATATTTTTAAAAAATTGCACTAGTTTTGTATTTTTCATGTTCCTCTGGCTTAATATTAACACAAGTGGAAATGTGAACTTTTCACACTTTTATGCATCTTGATAATATCTCCATTAGTGGCTAGGTGAGAAAGTGAACTTTAGCCAATCTGTTTTTTGCGTGCTGGTTTCACATTGGTTCTCCCACTGCCTAACCTATACATACTCAGTGAGTTCTAGATCAGTTTTCTGTACTGCAGTGCTAGGACTAAATACAGACTGGGTTTAATATCAGCTTCTTTTCTTTACTATAAGGGTTAGATTCTATGTCTACCACAGGTTTCACGTCAGCTCTCTCCTTAGTGTTACATGGGGTGTATGCATCTGTGATTACATTCCTATCAGCTGTCTCCTTATTGAAATGTGCAGTCTATATGTGTGCAACAAGTCTTACATGAGTTCTTCCATTACTATAATTAAACTGGCACAGCTGGTTTAATATCTGATGTTCTCTTACTGAATGCAGGAGTTATAAACTTATACTGGTTTCACATCACCCCTCCCATTACTGAGAGGTCTGTACATGTGCAATAGGTTTCACATAGACTCTCCAGCTCCATTATACTGGTACAATATACTAATGCTTGTTTCATATCAGCCTCTCATACAGAAGCTCTGTGTAATAAAAAGTTTATAAATCACTTTCATATATAATAGATGTCAGTAACAACACTCAAATCCAAGTAAGACACCAAAGTACACTTTCCCAGAAAGAAGGAAATTCAAAAAGACAAAACTCCTAACATGGTCAGCAACATGACACAGGGATGGGAGCTTAATGGAAGGATTTTAGTGCCTGGAGTCAGAGAGCTTGTCACAAACATGAATTTATACAATTTGTTTAATTCTATATTATTTAAAGCGTAATACAGTGTGCATTGAATTCCTGGTAGTCAGTATAGCACTCAAGCTGAAGTGTTGAATTGGAAACAAAAATACACATAATACAAATTTCTTTAGAGTAAAATGTTGATACACACTTTACAAAGGAATGTGCAAATATATAAAACAAAAGATCACTTCTTAAATTCAAGAGGCAGCTTTTTTATTTTTTTTTAAATTCTATTTCAATATATATGCAGCACCAAGATACACAGATATAACTTGAGACTAAACTGTCTTCCAAAGACTCATATTCTATAGTCCTAAATATCATACATGTTAAAACCCTGCTGGAGGGGAGGGTTTTCCCCACCTCTAAGTCTGAGTCTCATATTTCAGTGTTCACGCTGAGGAAAGGTACTATGGGCACCAAGCAGTGTTATATGGCTGCAACCTTAACTCCGCCTTTAAGTTTTCTGTCTGTTGTCTTATGAGAGGCTTTACCAAAGGCTTTAAAAAGTTCAGATAAATTATGGCATCCAGTTTCTTTATCCACCATTTTGTTGACATGTTTAAAGAATTCTAACAGATTAGAGAGGCATGAGTTCCTTTAAAGAAACTGCTGTTTTCTCCCTGTCATAGCATGTGCATCTAAACATTTTATAATTCTTTTTTAAATTATTGTTTCAACCAATTTAGCTCGTACTGAAATAAGGCTTACTCCTGCAAATTTCCTTCAGAAGGTTCTGATTCATTTTTCCTCTCTGGTTTTAGTTAATAGTCTATTAAATAATTATGAATCCCCAACATATTCATGAACTTTTCAGGCACAGAATATTGGAGCTTCAGAGTTGTTATCTTGAGATCTTCCCACATCCTGTGGGACTGTTTGGCTAGCATTGGGTCTGGGAAAGTTGAACTTTGTTTCCTTCAAATAGTGGTTCAGGTTGCTGCTAAAATTCCCTCTTTGAGCTGAAATTTTAGCAATAAATATCTTTCTATTTTGTTTTATAGGAATCTTATAATATTGAACCCATTGTAAATAATATCAAAATCTAATATGGAATAATTATTTTCACTAGAGTAATTATGGCAGTATAATTACCCCCTCTCTAGGAACCCAAAGATTCAGATATTTTTGGCGTAGTCTTGGTTTCCCATTATTTCTGTCTGATAGAGCATGGTGTTTCGCACATGCTGATTTAGGTGCTGATGCAGCAAAGCATGTAAGCATATACTTAACTTTAAGCATGAGTGGTCCCACTGCTGTCAATGGGACTACACATGTGCTTAAAGTTAAGCATGCGCTTAAGTGCTTCACAAATTGGGATCCTAAATTCTTTTCACTAGTTTAAAAGTTTGACTCTTCTTCACATTGCTTCCTATTTGATGTCATTTCTACTCTATCTAGTTTACATTTTCACCTAGAGGATTTATTTTTGTAGCTAAAGCTCCAAGTTTGTCTTCTAAAGATGATTTTATTTTTGGTGAAGGCTATTTGTTTGAGCACTTAAGGTCAGCTTTACAAAAGGTATTGAGGTGCCTAAAGATGCCAATAGTCACCTAGTGGGATTTTCAAAAGTGCCTGAGGGTATGTCTATCTATGTGCTAAAAAGCCTGTGGCACCAAGTCTCAGAGCCCAGGTCAGATCACTTGGGCTTGCAGAGCTTGGGCTGTAGCGGTATAATATTGCAGTGTAGATGTTCAGGCTCGGGCCAGAGCCCAGGCTCCCTCCCCCATCCTGGGGACTCAGAGCTTGGGCTCTAGCCGAAGCCCCAATGTCTACATTGTAATATTATAGCTTCACACCCTGAGCCCTTCACAGAACCTGTGCCAGCTGTGGCCGTACCACAGGTCTTTTTATCACAGTGTAGAGGTATCCTAAGAGGTTAAGTGCCTTGGGCAACGTGTGTGTGGGGGGGGATGTGGTTTCCCCCCTACCCAGATTTGCTGCTTGGTTTGTTCTAAGCATGCAACATTGCTGGTCAGCTGCCTTCACTCTGCTCATCCTGCCTCACTCCCCATCAGCAAACAGGGGTTGTCTCTGGTTGTGTAACTAACTCCCATTGATTTCACCTTGAAAATCTGGCCCTTAAGTGACTTTAAAAACTTTCAGATCTCGCCTAGACTAGTGGAGGAAGGAGGAAACAAGCTAGTTTCCTCTAAGAACCCTATACTGCTATGGTTTTATACTTGGAAAAACTCTTTTGGATTGATTGTGGTCTTTGCTTTGGCCGTGCCTTCTGGTCCTCCAGACCCAGATAAGAATCAGAGTTCCTACAAGACTTCTGAACTTATTATACTGGAGGTTATCAAGCCAACATGCTGTGTTTACTCAATAGCTTACCCAAAGTATTGTCTTCCTTTATGCTTGCTAAGCTCTGTCCCTGACTTCAACAGCATTTGAAAGGTTGTAGGGAAAGGGCATCAGTGTTAACACTAGAGAAAGTGACACTGTTTGCTTTCATAGCACCTTTCATCTGAGGATCTCAAAGCACTACTGCACCTAATTCCAATAGTGTCAGGTTGATGTTATTGGAGAAAATATCTATGAGAGATAAATTATAACAGGGTATTGCAATAATGAAGAGTTTAAAAAAATTAAGTTACAGTTGTCAGCTTAAGTCATATCTAATGCTATTTTATGGTCAAATTCTGTTCCCATTAAAATCCCATTGGAAACAGGATCCGTCCATTAATGTAATGTTTGTTTTGTAATGTCTAGCTGTCTTGCTAAATCATTTATTAATTAAACAGGGAGGGACTAGCACAACTATATTTCATAATACAACCTTTATGCAGCCATCCAAGCAGATAGCCCTTAGGGCCATTTGTTACTTTCTCAGCCAAGAATAGAAAAGAAAATACATTTAACTGCTGGAATTTTCTCTGGGTTTTCTTTCTGAATACCTGGTGTCCATTTGTTTGCAATATTGTCTTGCAGCAATTCACTTGATTAAATGAGCATTCATGCTTTCAGCTTTAGATGTGCATACTCACCATGACCAAACTTGAGTGTACCATGTTTGAGTTACTGCTGACAAGAAGGCAAATACGGTAGGGGAGATCAAACCCAAGTCAACTGAACAATTTTTTTTTCTAAATTTTTCTGTTAAGTTTTAAAGAAATAGATAATTTAAAACTGGAGGACATTCTTGCCAATATTTTATGTATCAATATGATCACACACACAAACCCTACTTTCGAAGAACATGACAGTTGCAAAATCAAGCATTCAGAAGTTGGGAAGTACCAGAATTCAGGTTGTCTGTGCAACCTTAAATTGGCCCCTTTGTGCATATTCATTATGATATTGTCTTTAACTGCATGATCACATGCTAGTTTTTCCACAGGACCCCTTGGGACATTCCATGCACAAGACAGATGGTGCTCAGTTAAGGAGTGGCTAGTCAATATTGTTTTTTCTCCTCATTGTGCAATATGTGTCCCAGGCCTTATTTATTGCACACTGTTCAAACCTTGCTCTGAGGACAGAATTATTAATTTACTCATGGGCTTTTCTAGGGTGCTTATCACTGTAGCATCTGAGGGTCAGCCTCACAATAATATTTAGCTGCCTCACTGTCTCTTTAGGCCCCTAAGTTCAGTGTTTGGGCACCGCTGATATTTTCAAAACCACTGCTCAGCAGTCACCTAATGGTATAGGTGCCTACAGTCTTCTAGGTGCCTTTGGATATACCCACACTACAGATGCTACAGTGCTATAGTGTAGCCATTTGCAACAATGACAGAAGGGATTTTTCCACCACTGTAGTAAAACCATCCCTTTGAGAGACAGTAGCTAGGTACATGGAAGTAGTCTTCCATTGACTTAATGGTGTCTCTACTGGGTCTTAGGTCAATTTAACTACTTCTCTCTGGAGCATGAATTTGTCACACCCCTGAGTGACACAGCTAGGATAACCTAATTTTTAGGTGCAGGCAAGACCTAAGTTTTCACTAGCAGGTATATGCAAAGCCATCTAGTTCCTGCCACTGCTCCCAACTAACAAGCTGCTTGGCACCCTTGCTCATGCCTAAGCCCTGATGGAATTCCTGGCCTAGCTTACCTGTGGGGCCTGATTCACTAGGCATGCTCTGAGCAGCATGACTGACCTGCACAAAGGACGGCATGGGTGAGCATGTGAGGAATTGTTGGAATGACTAGCTGCCTGTATCCCAGCACACTCAATAGCCCTGTGATTAAGGCACTCACCTAGGAGATCCAAGTTCAAATCCCTGCTTTGCAGCAGGGACTTCAACCCAGATATCTCATATCCCAAGTGACTTCCCTAATCAGCAAGCCGTTTAGTAACCTGGGGTGGGGCTCTCTGTCTCTTGCATTGAAGCTGTTCTGCTTTGTATAACTGGTTACATATTTATTGGAGTTAGAGACTTGATAAACCTGGCTTGCTCACATCCCCAGTGATTGCCTGAGCCACCAGGTTATAGAACCATTCTCTTGCTTGTCTTTTCTCTCTCTGGCCTAAAGTATATTTAATTATTTAATACAAAGTGTAACAGGTCCAACAGAAGCGACTGAGAAAGCTCCACCCTAGAATAGCGAATAGCCTGGGGAATAGGGCACCGAGAAAGCAGACCTGGTTCAAGGACATACTCCATATCAGGCAGAACAGAGATTGTAATCATGGGAGTGCCTTAACCCCGGCGTTATTGGATCTGGGTATGTGTATCTCTTTAGAAAGGGCTGACCAGATTTGGGCATCTAGCTCCAGAAGAGGGTTCATGGCTGAGAATCCTGAGCAGAGATAGGTGCCTCTCTTCAGTCTGTAATGCAAATAATTAATAAGTACCTTTGTGAGTCCTAAGGCTCTTTCCTCTGCATTTCTCACCCAGCTAGCTCAGGCAGGTCCTCATTCCGCCTGCTGGTTTCTGAAAATCCTTATCTTGGGCACCTAACTCTTCCTATACTTTGTAGGGAGAGCCTGGGTGCCTGCATTTCAATGGACAGATGGGAACCTAGGATTAAGTGTTCTAATGCTCACCGTTGCAACACCTAAGTATCTTGTGGATTTAGTCCTAAGCCTCTTTTGAAAATCCCACCCAACCAAAAAAAAAAATCAAATACATGTGTATATAATGAATATATATGATTGTATCCCTCTTGTCAGCACCCATCATATATCACTTGTCTTTTTATATTGTAAGGCCTTCAGGCTGGGGAGTTATATATATGTGTGTGTGTGTGTGTGTGTGTTTGTACAGTGCCTAGCACAATGGGACCCAATTTTACTGGGGCTTCTGGGACCTACAATACATAGAAAGGACAATACTTACAAACTTGCTAATGGTCAGCAGGTTCAGCCATTAAAGTCAGGAGCTTTGCTCTTGATTTCTGGGCATTGTCAGGCCCTATATGGTTATTGGCGCACACACTGTGATTCCCAGAACTAATAGAAAATGCATGCAGATCAACAAAATACATGGATTGCTATTCCAGCTTTGAAAACTTCTGTATTGACTTGTTCTTAGTTAGAAGAATGTTTGTTAATTGGAGCAGATTGATATAGGATAGTTTCTGAACAGTCTGTGGGCAACATCCTATTTCCCATTACAGGCAAAGCATGACTCATCTGTTTGACTTTTCAAAGCCTCTAACAGAGGTCCTAAATGTTATCTGTCTAGCACAACCCCCGTCCTGTGAAAGAACCAAAAAGGAATTTATTTCCCCACAGCATATATATGCATTTGCCATGCTCAGAGATTCCCTTCTGAGCTTTCTTACAGTATCTCTTCACTATGAAATTAGTTCGATTTAATAGAAGTCGATTTTTTTAGAAATCAATTTCATATAGTCGTTTATGTATGTCCCCACTAAGCGCATTATGTCGGTGGTGTGCATCCACAGTACTGAGGCTAGCATCGACTTTCAGAGCATTGCGCTGTGGCAGCTATCCCACAGTTCCCGTAGTGTCCGTCCCCCATTGAAAGTCTGGGTTGCGCTCCCAATGCCTGATGGGGCAAAAACATTGTTGCGGGTGGTTCTGGGTACATGTTGTCAGTCCTCTCCTCCCCCCCGTAAAAGCAACGGCAAAAAATCATTTCTCGTCTTTTTTCCTGTACAGATGACATACCACGGCAAGCATAGAGCTCTCTCAGCTCACTGTCACCATACGTCTCTTGGGTGCTGCTGACAGACGCGGTACTGCAGTGCTACACAGCAGCAGCTCCTTGCCTTTACAAGTTGGCAAAGACGGTTACCAGTCATACTGTACCATCTGCTGCTGTCATGGGTGCTCCTGGCCGGCCTTGGTGAGGTCGGTCGGGGGCGCTTGGGCAGACATGAGTGCTCCTGGCCGACCTCGGTGAGGTTGGTAGGGGGCGCCTGGACAAAAATGGGAATGACTCCCCAGATCATTCTCTTCTTTAAGTTTTGTCTAATGGAGATTCAGTTCTGCCTGGAATATCAGGCAAGCCTACTAATGAACCAGAGAGGCAAACAGCCACTCCGAGTCAAAACCCCAGACATCCTGCAGAAATGATGAGCTGCATGCCATTCTAGGGGGTGCCCCTACAACTACACCACCCGTTGCTTCCCTCCATCCTAACCCCTCCCAGGCTACCTGGGCAGTTATCCCCCCATTTGTGTGACAAATTAATAAAGAATGCATGAATTTGAAACAACACTGACTTTACTGCTCCTTACTACTGTCCAGGCTTCATGAGCCATGGGAGCAAGGGGTAGACTGGGGTAGGTGTGACTGTGTGGTGCTGCCAACTAGGGGAGCAGCCTGAGGCAGAAGCCTCCAGCTGGCATGATATTCCAGGCAGGACTGAATCTCCATTACACAAAACTTAAAGAGAGAATGACCTGAAATCATTCTCATTTTTGTCCAGGTGCCCCTGACCAACCTTATCAAGGCTGTCCAGGAGCACCGTCTACCCAGGTGCCACCAACCAATCTAACCGAGGCCAGCCAGGAGCACCCACAGGATGACGATGACGGCTACCAGTCTGCTGTCCTCAAGGCAAGGCAAGGGGATGCTGCTGTGTAGCACTGCAGTACCACGTCTGCCAGCAGCACCCAGGAGACATATGGTGACAGTGAAAAAAGGTGAGAAACGATTTTTTCCCGTTACTTTCACGGGCGCAGGGGGGGCCTGACAACATGTACCCAGAACCACTTGCGACAATGTTTTTGACCCATCAGGCATTGGGAGCTCAACCCAGAATTCAAATGGTTGGCGGGAACTGTGGGATAACTACAGTTGTCTGTCACCCCTCCCTCACTGAGAGCAACAGCTGAGAATTGTTTCACGCCTTTTTTCCCATGCAGAAGCCATAGCATGGCAAGCATAGAGCCCACTCAGATCGCCGCAGCAGTTATGAGCACTGTAAACATCACACACATTATCTTGCAGTATATGAAGCACCAGAACCTGCAAAGGCAGGCGAGGAGGTGACGGCAGTGACGGCAGGGCGGTCATGAGAGTGATGAGGACATGGACACAGAGGTCTCTAAAAGCACGGGTCATGGCAATTTGTCCATTCTGGTGACAATAGGGCAGGCTGATGCCACGGAATGCCGATTCTGGGCCTGGGAAACAAGCACAGACTGGTGGGACCACAGTGTTGCAGATCTGGGATGATTCACTGTGGCTGCGAAACTTTTGCATGAGTAAGAGAACTTTAATGAAACTTTGTGACTTGCTTTCCCCTGCCCTGAAGTGAAAGAATACCAAGATGAGAGCTTCCCTTACAGTTCACAAGCGAGTGGCAATAGCCCTGTGGAAGCTTGCAACCAGTGGTTTCCCCAGGAATTGAGATTAGGGGGGGTGTTCAAATTTACAGGGGGGTTGTCAGGACCAATGAGTTATATAAAAGAGATATGAATAAAGTAAATGTTTTGTAAGGATTATGCAAATTTAACATAAGAATAATGCAAGTTACACCAAAACACATAACAGGTCTAGATTTCTTAAAAAAATATACATTTAAAAAAAGTATTTAATTTAAATTGACTTTTGAAAAGTAAGCCATCATGGGGTAAGAGGAAAGTCCTCTCATGTATCAGTAACTGGTTAAAAGATGGGAAACAAAGGGTAGGAATAAATTATCAGTTGTAAGAATGGAGAGAGATAAACAGTGGTATCCCTGAGGGGTGGGTACTGGGACTATTACTGTTTAACATATTCATAAATGATCTGGAAAAATGGGTAAGCAGTGAGGTGGCAACATTTGCGGATGATACAAAACTATTCAAGATAGTTAAGTCCCAGGCAGACTGCGAAGAATTACAAAGGGATCTCACAAAACTGGGTGACTGGGCAACAAAAATGGCAGATGAAATTTAATGTTGATAAATGCAAAGTAATGCACATTGGAAAACAATCTCAACTATACATACAAAATGAAGGAGTCTGAATTAGCTTTTAACACTCAAGAAAGATCTTGGAGTCACTGTGGATAGTTCTCTGAAAACATCCACTCAGTGTGCAGCAGCAGTCAATGATTCCCAACATTCTGTTTGCTTTTTTTTAAAAGAACAGGAGTACTTGTGGTGCCTTAGAGACTAACAAATTTATTTGAGCATAAGCTTTTATGGGCTACAGTCCACTGGATAGCTCAGTGGTTTGAGCATTAGCTTGCTAAATCCAGGGTTGTAAACTCAATTCTTGAGGGGGCCATTTAGGGAACTGGGGTAAAAGTCTGGGGATTTGGCCCTGCTTTGAGCAGGGGGTTAGACTAGATGATCTCCTGAGGTCCCTTCCAACCCTAATATTCTATGATTCATCAGATGTAGCCCACAAAAGCTGCTGTTCTTTTTGCAGATACAGACTAACACAGCTGCTACTCTGAAACCTTTGCTTTTTTAAGAAAGGGATAGATAATAAGACAGAAAATATCATATTGCCTCTATATAAATCCATAGTACATGTACACCTTGAATACTGTGTGCAGATCTGGTTACCTCATCCCAAAAAAGACATACTGGAAATGCAAAAGGTACAGAGATGGGAAACTAAAATGATTAGGAGTATGAAACAGGAGGAGAAATTAAAATGACTAGGAATTTTCAGCTTAGAAAAGAGACGACTAAGGGGGGATATGCTAGAGGGCTATAAAATCTTGACTGATGTGAAGAAAGTGAATAAAGTAAATGTTTTGTTAGGATAATGCAAATTTAACATAAGGAAAATGCAAGTCACACCAAAACACATAACAGATCTAGGTTTCTAAAAAAAAAAAAAAAAAATTAAAAAAATGTATTTAATTTAAACTGACTTTTGAAAAGTAAGTCATCATGGGATAAGAGGGCAGTCCTCTCATGGATCGGTAACTAGTTCAAAGATGGGAAACAAAGGGTAGGAATAAATTATCAGTTTTCAGAATAGAGAGAGATAAATAGTGGTATTCCTGAAGGGTCAATACTGGGACCAGTACTGTTCAACATATTCATCCGGAAAAATGGGTAAACAGTGAGGTGGCAAAATTTGCAGATGATACAAAACTATTCAAGATAGTTAAGTCCCAGGCAGACTGTGAAGAGCTACAAAGGGATCTCACAAAACTGGGTGACTGGGCAACAAAATGGCAAATTAAATTCAATGTTGATAAATGCAAAGTATTGCACATTGGAAAGCAATCTCAGCTATAAATACAAAATGATGGCATCTGAATTAGCTGTTAACACTCATGAAAGAGATCTTGGAGTCATTGTGGATAGTTCTCTGAAAACATCCACTCAATGTGCAGCAGCAGTCACAAAAGCAAACAATGTTGGGAATCATTAAAAAAGGCATAGATAATAAAACAGAAAATATCATATTGCCTCTATATAAATCCATGGTATGTGCACACGTTGAATAGTGTGTGCAGATCTGGTCACCCATCCTAAAAAATATATATTGGAATTGGAAAAGGTACAGAGATGGGCAACTAAAATGATCAGGGGTATGAAACAGGAGGAGAGATTAAATGACTGGGAATTTTCAGCTTAGAAAAGAGATGACTAATGGGGATATGATAGAAGTCTATAAAATCTTGACTGGTGTGAAGAAAGTGAATATGGAAATTGCATTTAATCCTTCTCATAACACAAGAACTAGCAGTCACCCAATGAAATTAATAGGCAGCAGGTTTTAAAAAAACAAAGGGAAGTACTTCTTCACACATTATAAAGTCAACCCAGGGAACTCTTTCCCAGGGGATGCTGTGAAGACCAAAAGTATAACAGAGTTATAAAAAGAACTAGATAAATTCCTGGAGAATAGGTCCATCTGTGGCTATTAGCCAGGATGGGGAAGGATGCAACACCATGCTTTGAGTGTCCCTAGCCTGTTTGCCAGAAGCTGGGAATGGGCAACAGGGGATGGTCACTTGATGATTTCTTGTTCTGTTCATTCCCTCTGAAGAACCTGGCCTTGAACACTGTTGTAAGACAGGATACTGGGCTATATGGACAATTGGTCTGACCAAGTATGACCATTCTTATGTAAAAATTAATTATAATAATAAAAATGTTTAGTACAGAAACTCCCCAACATAATGACCTCCCAAGATAGCAACAATGTGAGATAACAACCTTGGCAAATAATGCATTTTAAAAACCTTGGTCTACTAGGAAACATATTTATATAAGTTTCCTTTCCATCACAAATCTAGCATTCTGGAGCAAAGTGACTAAAATATAGTCCAACAAACAAATGTTTATTTAACATGCCCCTCACTTTTCCCTCCACCGCACTCCACTCACCGGTGTTGTCCTTGGTCAGTGGAGAATAGACTCAGAGTTCAGAGGTGCTTTCACGTAAGTCCACCTTCCAGGTGGGGGACAAGAAGGCACCTTGCTTGTTCCTCCAGCTGCTCACTGTTTGCTCTGGCCATGTCTGTTCGCTGTGCCACCGTTCACTCCACTGCTCTGTTGCCGGTGGCCCTGTGCAGTCACCTTCTGCTGCCACCTGCCACTGTGACCTCTGCGAGTTGGTCTCTTGAGGTTCCACCAGCTCTCAGTGATTTCAGCTGAGCTCTCAGGGCGGGAACCTCGCTCGCTGCTAGTGCAGTCTGGGTTGTCTCTTACACAAAAACACTGTCCTCACAGGAACACTGTCCCCACAACAGGACTAAGCACTTAGACCTGATTGTCAGTGATTTCAGCTGCAGTGGTCTCTTAACAGAACAAAAGACTATCTATGGAGTCTAATCAGCTCTGTCTTTAAACAGTAGAGAGGGACAGGTCCCCACCCTCTCTCTTGATGCCTTCAAATCATCACAGGCTAAGCACAGTTCTACTGCCCTTTACTCATACAATAAGAACATTTCATCCCCCATTACCCCCACATTCAAGTGGTTTGTAACCCAGCCCCAGCCAAAATCTATCACTTGGACAACACAGCTCTGTTTGCTGGATACCTAGGTAGATTAGGTGTGAATGTAAATATAATCTGGCCCTGAAGCCTTTCCCCGCAGCCCCAGCTCATCACTAGCTGTCAGGGAGAGCTCATTTAGACTTTGTTTACAAATCATCATTTGAAATTATTAGGTTGGCCAACATCACCGAAATGAATGCACTGACATCATAAAAAACAACAGCTGTATAAGGAAGCAAGGAAGTTAGTCTATGTTCATACTTTTCAAATCTATTATGCTTTTACAGATACACGGTATAAGCTTTTAAAGTGTGTGTTAATGTTTCAGTTTAAATTCAGATTTCCTAACAGTCACTAAATTGGTATGTAACTAGCTCACAAAACTGGGGGTGGCGGGTGCTGGGGAAAAATTCAGGGAGGCTGTAGGGAAATCACTGCTTGCAATGCCAAACAGCTACCGGTCAGTCGGGAATCAATTTGGAGTGGGCAAATCTACTGTGGGGGTTGCTGTGATCCAAGTAGCCAAAGCGATCTTTGACCTGCTGCTATCAAGGGTAGTGACTCTGTGAAATGTGCAGGCCATAGTGGATGGCTTTGCTATAATGGGATTCCCTAACTGTGGTGGGGCAGTAGACGGAACCCATATCCCTGTCTTGGGACCGGAGCACCAAGGCAGTGAGTACATAAACTAAAAGAGGTACTTTTCAATGGTGCTGCAAGCACTGGTGGATCACAAGGGACATTTCATCAACATCAACATGGGATGGCCGAGAAAGGTACATGATGCATGCATCTTTAGGAACTCTGGTCTGTGTCAATGGCTGGAGCAAGGGACTTATTTTCCAGACCAGAAAATAACCATTAGGGATTTTGAAATGCCTATAATTATCCTTGGGGACACAGCCTATCCCTTAATGCTGTTCAGAATGGTGGTAGAATGTGCCTTTGGACGTTTAAAAGCTTGTTGGCACAATTTACTGACTCAGACCTCAGCAAAACCAATATTCCCATCTTTATTAGTGTTTGCTGTGTGCTCCACAATATCTGTGAGAGTAAGGAGGAGACATTTACGGCAGGGTGGGAAATTAAGCCAAATTGCCTGGCCGCTGATTGATCACAGCCAGACACCAGGGCGATTAGAAGAGCACAGCAGTGCGTGGTGCGCATCAGAGAAGCTTTGAAAACCAATTTCATAACTGGTCAAGGGGCTACGGTATGAAAGCTCTGTTTGTTTCTCATTGATAAAAACCTGCCTCCTTTGTTCGCTCTACTTCCCTGTAAATAAACCGCCCTCCTCTCCCCCGTTTGATCACCGCTTGCAGAGGCAATCAAGTCATTGTTGTTCAAAATTCATGCATTCTTCTTTACTTTGTCACACAAATGGAGGGATAACTGCCGAGGTAGCCCGGGAGGGGTGAAGGAGGAAGGAAGCAATGGGTGGGGTGGTGGAGGAGGGAAGGACAAGGCCACACTGCACTTCAAAACTTACTGAATGCCAGCTTTCTGTTGCTTGGGCAGTCCTCTGGGGTGGAGTGGTTGGGTGGCTGGAGGCCCCACCACGATGTTCTTGGACATCTGGGTGAGGAGGCTATGGAACTTGGGAAGGAGGGTGGTTGGTCACAGGGGGGCTGCAGCGGCAGTCTGTGTTCCTCCTGCTGCCTGTCCTGCTCAACAATATGCTGGAGAACATGAGTTTGATCCTCGAGTATCCTGAGCATTGCTTCCTGCCTCCTTTCATCACGCTGACACAGAGGTGAAAGTAAGCTGGTACGGTGTACCGGCAAGAGTCAGTACGCCATGCCGGACCGCACCGGCTTTTGCGGCGAGGATTTAAAGGGCTTTGGGCTCCCCGCTGCAGCCGGGCTGGGGCCAAGATTTAAAAAGCTCAGAGTTCCCGCAGCTGCAGGCAGCCTAGAGCCCTTTGGATCCCGTCCACAGCTCTAGGGGCTGGGCTGGGGCCGAATTTAAAGGGCTCAGAGCTTCCGCGGCTGCGGGGAGCCCAGAACCCTTTAAATCCTGCCCGTGGCTCTGGCAGACGGAGCTGTGGTGGGGATTTAAAGGGCCTGGAGTTCTGCGGCAGCGAGAGCCCCGGGCCCTTTAATTTGCCCCTGAGCCCCGGGGGCTCCCAGCTACCTCTGCAGCTGGGAGCCCCGGGGTTGATTTAAAGGCCCTGGGGCTCCCAGCCACAGCCAGTGCCCCAGGGCCTTTAAATCTTGAGAGGCCTCGCCTCTTCTGATTGAGGCCAGGCCTCTTCCGGTTGAGGCCACGCCCCCTCAGGACTCCAGCAGTATCGGTAAGTCCCATAAGTTACTTTCACCCCTGAACACCACATCTCCTCTCTCTCATCCCTCCTGTCCTCGGTTCATTTTGTGCTTTCTTGTACTCTGACATTGTCTGCCTCCATGCATTCTGCTGGGCTCTTTCAGTGTGGGAGGACTGCGTGAGCTCAGAGAACATGTCATCGTGAGTGCGTTTTTTTCGCCTTCTAATCTTCACTAGCCTCTGGGAAGAAGACGATACAGCGAGCATTGAAACATTTGCAGCTGCAGGAGGGGGAAAAAAAGGGAGAGCAGTATTTAAAAAGACACATTTTAGAGAACAATGGGTACACTCTTCCACGGTGAACCAAGCTGTTAACATTACATAGCACGTGTGCTTTCTTTACAAGGTTGCATTTGCCTGCCAGTTTGGTGTGAGAGATCACACACGCAGGGCTGGAGGACAACAGAATTTGGCTTGCAGGCAGCCATGATAAACCACAATCTTTTGGCTTCTTTAACCTTTATAACATGTGGGAATGGTTTTAAACAGCAGCGCCCTCATGTCCCATACCAAGCACCCATTGGGTTGGCCATTTAAAATGGGCTGGCCATTTAAAAGGAGGGGCTGCAGTTTTCGGGTTAAAGTGCATCACAAACACAACTAAAGCCCTCCTCTCTGGGATGATTGCTTCACCCCTCCCACCACTGCGTGGTGCACAGCGAGGATGATTTCTGTTCAGCCACAGGTAAACAGCTCAGCAGGAATGGCCACCTCTGAATGTTCCCTTAATAAAATTCCCCTATGTCAACCAGGTGACCATGAATGATATCACTCTCTTGAGGATAACACAGAGAGATAAAGAATGGATGTTGCTTGAGTGCCAGCAAACAAACACCGGAACCATACTTGCATGCTTTGTTATGCAATGATTCCAGACAACGTGCTATAGGCCTGGTGTGGTAAAGTGTCCTACCATGGAGAACGGAATAAGGCTGCCCTGCCCAGAAACCTTTTGCAAAGGCTTTGGGCGTACATCCAGGAGAACTTCATTAAGATGTCCCTGGAGGATATGCTCCATCCCCATACATGTTAACAGACTTTTCCAGTAGCTGTACTGGCCATGAAAGCATCCCAAGTCTTCAGGGCAAATTAATCATTAAACACGCTTGCTTTTAAACTATGTACAATATTTACAAAGGTACACTCACCAGAGGTGCCTTCGCCGCCTTCAAGGTCCATGAGCCCACCTTGAGTGGGTTGAGAAGGTACTGGGTCCAGGGTGATTAACAGTTCCTGGCTGTCAGATAAAACATTTTCCCCGCTTTCTTGCTGTGCGCTAACTTCAATGTCCTCCTCCTCCTCATCCCCTAAATCTGCATCCCTGTTGCATGAGAGTCCATTGACGGAGTCAAAGCACAGGGGTGGGGTAGTTGTAGGGGCACCCCCTAGAATGGCATGCAGCTCATCATAGAAGTGGCATGTCTGGGGCTCTGCCCTGGAGCGGCCATTTGCCTCTCTGGTTTTTTGGTAGACTTGCCTCAGCTCCTTAAGTTTCACGCGGCACTGCTGCGGGTCCCTGTTATGGCCCCTGTCCTTCCTGCCCTTTGAGATTTTTTCAAATATTCTAGCTTTTCGTCTTTTGGAACTGAGTTTGGATAGCATGGATTCATCTCCCCATACAGCGATCAGATGCAGTACCTCCCATTTGGTTCATGCTGGAGCTCTTTTGCAATTCTGGGACTCCATGGTTACCTGTGTTGATCAGCTCTCTACGCTGGGCAAACAGGAAATGAAATTCAAAAGTTCACAGGCCTTTTCCTGTCTATCTAGCCAGTGCATCTGAGTTGAGAGCGCTGTCCAGAGCAGTCACTATGGAGCACTCCGGGATAGCGCCTGGAGGCCAATACCATTGAATTATGTCCACGCTACCCCAAATTCGACCCAACAAGGTCGATTTCAGCGCTAATCCCCTTGTTGGGTAGGAGTACCGAAATTGATTTTAAGAGGCCTTTTAGTTAAGTTAACAAAAATGGCTTTGTCGTGTGGACAGGTGCAGGGTAAAATCGATCTAACGCTGCTAAATTCAACCTAAACTCGTAGTGTAGACCAAGGCTGAGTGTGCTCTTCTGAGTCCCACAGACAGACTGATAGTAAAATAATCAAGAAAAGCTTTCTTGATTTCCCTCCTGCCCCTGGAACTTAATAAAATAACATTTACTGTGTTTGAGCCTTTCATTCATCTAAATTTGGCCAGGCATAATTTGCCCATACCACTTTCCATCAAAAATACAAATGCACAAATATGGGACATTATAACTCGATGCACTCTTTATCAGTGTTTCTCATGTGGCAAGAAGGCATCCACAAATGGTCCAATTATATTACATTTGAATAGTGGAGAGGAGGTTGAAGAAGGAACATTTTTATAACTACTGTGATCTTTGGCCAAAATTTTAAAGCTTGGATTCCTAAAATCTGTTAGTGAATCTGAATGTATCACTAATATTAATTAATTTATTTTCACAACATTCCATGAAATGGAGGTTATTATTATCCCCATTTTACAGATAGGGAACTGAGGCCCAGAGAGATTAAGGTCAAAAGTATCCAGTAATTTTGGGGGCCTAATTTGAAATGCCTAGGACCTGATTTTTCAGAATACATTGCATAACACTTTATATATTGAAAGCGCAGCTTCCATTGATTTCAGCTGCTGTTGTGAGTGCTCTGCACTTCTGCAAATCAGGCCCCAGGATCTCGTCAGACACCCACAAAATGAGGCGTACTCAGTTAGTGACTGCCTTGGAAAAGTCTGGGTTAAGTGAACTCTCTGGCAGAGGTAGAATCCAATTCTCCAGAGCAGCATTCAGTGGTCTTAACCACAAGACCATCTTTTCTCTTCCTGCAATACTTCACCTCATTTACTACACACCCTCCAAATTCTGAAGAATAATTAAGTAGTGGGTCTTACAAACAGTATCTTTCCTAGACAACCCTGATTCATCCCCAGATCAGATTATTCCTGTGAGTGAATGAGGCCGGGGTCCTGTGAAAAAAAATAGTACGTGATCATGTAATTAGACTGTTTCTTAATACATACACACTAGGGGACCTAATTAAGGTTGCAAAGGCAAGTTCAATTCTGGCATTTCCTAAGTTCTGAATGCCTGACTTTACAACCTTAATGTTCTTTTAACACATATATTTGTGTGTATAGGTGAGTGATTTACTAATTTTAAAAAACCCTGGATGACTAATTCCATCATGAGGCATGATATTGACACCCCCTTGGGTCATCAGCAGGGTTGGAACCTTTAGATCCACCACACAGATCTCTGCCACTTGAGCTGATGGAGTAACTGATAGCAATAGTAGATAGTTGTTATCCCCTCTGTGGATCAGTGCTAAAGCGGGATGAGATGCACATACTTTGACAATGGGGTTCTCAGATATTTACTGACAGCAGAGGAATGGTGAGACTCAGGCCAGGACTACACTGAAGACTTATGTCAGTATAACTATGTTGCACAGGGGTGTGAAAAATCCACACTCCTGAGCAATGTGGTTATACTGACCATAAGCTCCCATGTAGACAGCACTATGACAGTGGGAGAGCTTCTCCGATCAATATAGCTACCACCCCTTAGGGAGATAGGTTAACTACGCCAACAGGATAGCTCTCTCCTATTGGCATAGGAGGATCTTCACTTAAGCACTACAGCTGTGCTCTGAAGTGGGCACAGACTTTTCTGACCATTCTCCCCCAAGCTTGACTTCTTCTGTTCTGTTCCCTCAAACCTGTTCGTCTCAGTCCTTTCTGTTCCCCACTCTGGCTCCTCCTCCCAGTCCAATAGTCCTGGTCTCATTTCCCAGCAAGTCCTAGTCTCACTGCTCCAGATTTCCCACCCCGGTCCCAGTTTCCCCCCTAACCCCCAATGCCAGTCTCCTTGCTCAGCCAGTTCCTATTCCTCCTCTCCCAGCTTCTCATCTGATCTCTCTCCCATACCCGGGCTTCCAGTCAACCACACCCCATCCCCACTGGCTCCCACTTCCAATCTCCCTCCCCAGGCTTTTTGTCCAATTTCACTGTGCCCTCCCCCACCCATCCCATGCTCTTTATCCTAGTCTCTTTGCCCAGCTAGTGCCAGTTTCTCCCTGCACCCTGGATCTTCATCAGATCTTTCTTTCCTCTCCTGTTCCTCCCCTTGCCCCACTCATTCTCAGTCCCAGTCTCTCCCGACCCTAACTCCCAGTCCCAGTTTCAGTCTTCCCCACTGCAAACCTCCAGTGCCAGCCTCCCACCCCAGATTCCTTGTTCTAATCTATTCCCTGACATCCCTCCCTCAAGTCTGACACTTGTCCCCTTTCCATTTCAATCAGGCAGCTTGCTCCTCCACTCTGCCTGGGCCCAACAGGGACATCACGAAGAGCACAGAGCAGTCTCCCTGCTCTGAGCTCAAGTGCCAGCATCAGGAGCTGAAATGGTCACAGAAGCCTAGAGCTGCAATTGCAGGGCAAGTCCTGCTCAGCCCTCTGCTGTGCCAGGCTGGAGCATGCCAGTGTGGATGGAATCTGCAGAGATTTTAGCTACTAAAAACTAGACATTCTTACAGAGCCTGAGCAAACTACAATTTCTCAAAGTCTTGTAATTTGGCCAAGTTTGGGTGGAGTTCCATGGGGATGGTAAAGGCATATCCCTAACACAATGCCCCTCCCCACCAAATTTAAAGTCTCCTCTCAAAAGCATGGGGGGACTTGAGCTTTTCAAATAAAAGGTTGCCAGTGTTTTTAAACATTAGCAAAACAATTTATTTCCCCCTAGGCTCATTCTCTGAAACATCTGAATCATTTTGGTTAAAATTTTCTAGAAAAATTCAGTCTAAGGCAGACATCCAATATGGGAAATTTCAGTCCCAGCAGTTAACATTTGGCAAAATTATAAGCAACTGAAAAAACAGTCTTATAATAGGAAGTGTCTAGCAACCTTAAATAGGTGGTGACTACCAGCCATGTCAATAATAATTTTATATACAGAGATCAAGTGGCTTGTGCAAAGTCACGGAGGAAGTTTGTGACAGAGACTTGTGTGACACTATGCCCACATATTCTTCATAACGATATTGTTATGACATGATTATGGCATAACTATGATGTATTTTATACAAGATAGGTCATGTGAGGTATCATTGGAAAGGTTATGATTTACTGAATATGATTATCCTACTTGTATGCATGTATCATTTTGGTATCTGAAGTTAGGAATATTGTCTATGCATCTATTACAAATGTGTTTACACCTGGGGAATGCCCACTAGACAGAATGCAATCAGTCTAAAAGGGCCATTAGGGAAAACAGTAGGACATTGAAGATGCTAATCTCCCACCAGGGAACCTTCCTGTTTCATGGCTGCAATGCCCCTACAGAGGCATGTGACCAAGTCACTTGGTACTGGGCTCCATCATAACACTAGTGTTTTTCCACTGACCAGGCACAGGAATCAAATGGTGAGACAAAGGGTTCCCAACATATGCTAAAGCTACTTAAGGCAGGGGAATGACATCATCATGGTTCATTCTTCATTGACTCCCTACCCAAGATGACTATTGTAAACACCTAAGAAACAAAGCATGAACTGGGGAAGAAGGGCTGAACCTAGGCTAGAGAGTTTGTGAAAGGAGTACCTGGAGTTCTGAGCTGCAAGCAAGTGCAGCTTGCCCTCAAAAGTCTCTGCAAACTGTCTAAAAACAACAGTTAGGGTGAGAATTAGCTACTTATAACCAATTTCTGTAGTATATTAAGCTTAGATTGCATTTTGTTTTATTTGCTAGGTAATCTGCTTTGGATCTGTTTGCTATTCCTTATAATCGCTTAAAATCTATTTTTTGTAGTTAATAAAATTCCTTTGTTTTGTCTAAGGCCTGGTCTATACCACAATTTTAGGTCAAATTTAGCAGCGTTACCTCAATTTAAGCCTGGATCCGTCCACACAACGAAGTCCTTTTTTACGACTTAAAGGGCTCTTTAAATTGATTTCTTTACTCCACCTCCAATGAGGGGATTAGTGCTGAAATCGGCCATGCCGGGTCGAATTTGGGGTAGCATGGATGCAATTTGACAGCATTGGCCTCTGGGAGCTATCCCGAAATGCTCTATTGTGACTGCTCTGGACAGGGCTCTTAACCCAGATGCACTGGCCAGGTAGACAGGAAAAGGCCCGCAAACGTTTGAATTTCATTTCCTGTTTGGCCAGCATGGCGAGCTGATCAGCACAGGTGACCATGCAGAGCTCATCAGCATGATGTGCACATTGCCGGGGCACATTGCCTGGCCCGTACTTTGTGAGAAGTCTATGTCTGTGTTTATGTCCTCATCGCTCTCATCACTGCACTGCCATCGCCTCGTCTCGTGTTTTTGCTTTTGAAGCTTCTGGTTCTGCTCTGAAAAAAAGGCTCAAAACAATTGTCTGCCATTGCTCTGATGGAGGGAGGGGCGACTGACAACATGGCTTACAGGGAATTAAAATCAACAAAAGGGGTGGCTTTGCATCAAGGAGAAACACAAACAACTGTCACACAGAATGGCCCCCTCAAGGATTGAATTCAAAATCCTGGGTTTAGCAGGCCACTGATTTCACAACAGTGTTTTGATCCACTCCACTTATCTTTTACATCTTAGGCTGGCAGCAGATGGTGCAGTACAACTGCTAGCCATCATCATCTCCTGGCTGCTTGCCAGAAGACGGTGCAGTACAAGTGCTAGACAGTGTCATCTCCTGGGTGCTTAGCAGAAGATGGGAATGACTTGGCTGAGAGTCACTCCCATGTCTGCCCAGGCGCCCCTGACCGTTCTCACTGAGGTCGGCTAAAAGAGCACCCAGGAGTACGACGACGATGGCTACCAATCGTAATGCACTGTCTGCTGCCAAAAGGCAATGAGCTGCTGCTGTGTAGCAATGCAGTCCCACATCTGCCAGCACTCAGGAGACGTACGGTGACGGTGAGCTGAGCGGTCTCCATGCTTGCTGCCGTATGACGTCTGCTCAGGTAACCCAGGAAAAAAGGCGCAAAACGATTGTCTGCCGTTGCTTTTATTGAGGGAGGGAGGGACAGGGGGGCCTGACGACACGTACCCAGAACCACCCGTGACACTGTTTTTGCCCCATCAGGCATTGAGATCTCAATCCAGAATCCCAATGGGAAGCGGAGACTGCAGGAACTGTGGGATAGCTACCCACAGCTACCCACAGTTCAATGCTCCGGAAGTCGATGCTAGCCTCAGTACTGTAGACGTAGTCCGCCGACTTAATGCACCTGGAGCATTTTGTGCGGGGACACGCACAATTGATTGAATAAAAACGATTTCAAAAAAATGACTTCTATAAATTCGACCTAATTTCATAGTGTAGACATACCCTAAGACCATTTTGTAGAAAACATTACGGGAGGGGTGTTGGGGGGGGAAGCTGTTGCATATCTTCCTCCAGATGGAGGGATTCATGAGCTTATGCTCTACAGTTCCCTGTGCAGCCCAAGACAGTATAATTTTGGGTTTACCCTCAGGGCGGGGGGTGCACTGGAGTAACTGGGCAGTTCCTTAGCTGAACCTTCCCATGCAGAGCTGATCTCAGCATGTGTGTGTGTGTAGCTGCAGCTGGGTGTGTCCCTACCCGTATGTGTGCTGGTAAAGTGCAGTCTGAAGCCTGGGAAAGGGCTTGGCAGGCTTGCCTCAGCAGTACAGTATAAAAGGATCCCAGGCTGGTAGGTCAGTTGGGCTCAGCGGTACCCCGATGGGGAGAAAACCCATCAAAACTTGAATAGTATTTATTTATATCTAACAGTGTGCTTGATACTTTACAGTACACAACAATAAAGACCATAGTGAAAGATGGTGTCTTTGATCCCCTCTGAAATTAAAGCCAAGTACCTGTATAACTAAAGAATATATTTCTGATGGGAATTATTTTTGCTGTCTTATGATTTTATAAGGAGTATCTAAGCAGATATGGCTCAGATCCATAAAGGCATTTAGGTGCCTAATTCTGATTGATTCCAATGGGAGTTAGATGCCTAAATACCTTAAGGATCTGGGCCAAACTTTTTTTTGCAGGGAACTCTGCATGGGCACCATCTACTCTAGCTATGTCATGTAAGAAATCTGCAGAACATTGTGACAGGCTGTTGAAAAGTGCTGTGGTATCAGGTAGTATTAGCACTGAGATGGGGCCTCCATCCATTGCCACTGCTGTATTGTCAACCTCAACATTTCAAAAATCCTGAATCAGGCCTAAAGATGTAATGAGATTGGCTTATAAATCACGAGAATGACTAACAATAAAAATTGTGTTATCTTATGGTTTCTGAGCCTTTAGGGTTCATGCATTCAGGCTTCTCCTATACAACCATGAGGATTAGCAATTTACTTAAACAAAAGGAAAGCTGAGACTCTCAAGTAATCACTGGAGTTCAGGAGCCTGCGGTGCGGTGTGAGCTGTGGATTGCCAGGCACAGAGTTGCAGCGCTATGATGGAGGCGGAGGCAGCAGGTGCAGACACACTGAGGATGACTGGATGCGGTAGCTGCGGCATGTACATGGTCCTAGAGGGAGCACCTGAAAGGAGTTTCATCTGCATGAAGTGCCGCCTGATAGAGCTGCTGGAGGAAAAGGTAAGGGGACTGGAGATGCAAGTGGAAACTCTGGCTGAGTTTAGAAGGGGATTTGAGCAGATGATGGAACACAGACATGATGAGGCACAGGGGACAAGCTCAGACGAGCAGACAGAAGCGGGACCTAAGGACTCTGAGGAGGGACTGCTGGGTGAGGAAAGTGGACGGTGGAAGCATGTCACTAGGAGAACCAGGCAGAGGAAAAGACGGGCCAGTGATGGACAAATAGAACTCAGGAACAGGTTTGCTGAGTTGGGAAATGAAGATGGAACACAGCAGGCTGCTGAAGGAGAAAGGGCGAGGAAGAAGAGGCAAGCAGCTAGTACTGCAGAAGGAGGGGAGCAGTCACTGGAGGCAACATCAAGTACGAGCCCTAGGAGGATTGTAAGGGCGAATTCAAATCGAGAGGAATCGCGGCCAGCTGCTGTGGGGGATAGACCGCAGAATCGCACTGTCGCCAGGAAAAGGCAAGTCTACGTGATTGGAGACTCTTTACTGAGAAGAGTAGACAGGCCTGTAACTAGACCTGATCGGGAGAACAGAAGAGTGTGCTGTATGCCAGGGTCTAAGATACAGGATGTGGATTTGAGGCTGAATACGATCTTAGCGGGAGCAGGAAAGAATCCATTGATTATCCTTCATGTGGGAACGAATGACACGGCTAGTTACTCGCTGGACTGTATCAAGGAGGACTATGCCAGACTGGGGAAGAGGCTTAAAGACATCGAGGCTCAGGTGATCTTCAGTGGGATTCTGCCGGTTCCTAAAGCGGGGCGACGAAGGAGTGACAAGATTATGGCGATCAACAGATGGCTCAGGTAGTGGTGTTATAAGGAGGGCTTTGGGATGTACAATCACTGGGAAGCATTTACGGATAGACGACTGTTCGCTCAGGATGGACTTCATCTCAGCAAGGAGGGAAATAGAATTCTAGGATGGAGGCTCGCCGACCTCATCAAGAGGGCTTTAAACTAGGAAGTTGGGGGAGATGGTTGGGAGATGTTCGGGAGATCTCCACGCCAGAATATAACCTGGAGAGGGAAGTAAACAAAGTGAGCGGGGATACCCTTGCGGCCCCAAGATTTGATCCAAGGAGGAATAGTGGAGTAGAAACCAGAGTAACGGGTGATGCTGGTGGTAGAAAGTTTGCGCACGACGGGGGAAAGACTGTCACTGACGCCAAACGCCGAAAATTAAAAGGTCTGTACACTAATGCGAGGAGCCTAGGTAACAAGATGGAGGAACTGGAGTTACTAGTGCAGGAAGTGAAGCCGGATATTATAGGGATTACCGAAACCTGGTGGAATAGTACTCATGACTGGAGCACGGGTATTGAAGGCTATGTGCTGTTTAGAAAAGACAGGAAGAAAGGCAAAGGTGGTGGAGTAGCCTTGTACATCAATGATGAAATTAAATGTAGCGAAATAAGAAGCGATGGAATGGACAAGACAGAGTCTGTCTGGGCAAAAATCACACTGGGTAAAAAAGCAACTAGAGCATCCCCTGAGATAGTGCTTGGGGTGTGTACAGACCGCCGGGATCGGATTGGGATATGGATAGAGACCTCTTTAATGTCTTTAATGAAGTAAACACAAAGGGGAAATGTGTGATTATGGGGGACTTCAACTTCCCGGATATAGACTGGAGGACGAGTTCTTGCAAGAATAATAGGGGTCAGATTTTTCTGGATGTGATAGCGGATGGATTTCTTCATCAAGTAGTTGAAGCACCTACCAGAGGGGATGCCATTTTAGATTTGGTGTTGGTGAGCAGTGAGGACCTCGTAGAAGAAATGGTGGTAGGGAACAACCTTGGTTCGAGTGATCATGAGCTGATTCAGTTCAAACTAGATGGAAGGATAAACAAATGTAGATCTGGGATTAGGGTTTTTGACTTCTCGAGGGCTAATTTTAAAGAGTTAAGGAAATTAGTTAGGGAAGTGGATTGGATGGAGGAATTAGTGGATTTAAATGTGGAGGAGGCCTGGAATTACTTTAAGTCACAGCTGCGGAGACTGTCGGAAGCCTGCATCCCGAGAAAGGGGAAAAAAACCATGGGCAAGAGTTGTAGGCCAAACTGGATGAGCAAACAACTCAGAGAGGGGATTAGACAAAAGCAGAAAGCTTACAGGGAGTGGAAGGAAGGCAGGATCAGTAAGGAAAGCTACCTTGCTGAGGTCAGAACATGTAGGGATAAAGTGAGGAAGGCTAAAAGCCACATTGAACTGGAACTTGCAAAGGGAATCAAAACCAATAGTAAAAGGTTCTACAGCCACATAAATAAGAAGAAAACAAAGAAAGAAGAAGTGGGGCCGCTATACACTGAGGATGGAATGGAGGTTAAGGATAACCTAGGGATGGCCCAACATCTAAACAAGTACTTTGCCTCAGTTTTTAATAAGACTAGTGAGGAACCTTGCGATGATGGAGGGATGATAAACGGGAATGTGGATATGGAAGTGGATATTACGGCAACTGAGGTAGAGGCCGTACTTGAACAGCTCGATGGGACGAAGTCGGAGGGCCCGGACAATCTCCATCCGAGGATATTAAAGGAACTGGCGCGTGAAATTGCGAGCCCGTTAGCGATAATTTTTAAGCAATCGATAACTCGGGGGTTGTGCCGTATGACTGGAGGATTGCTAATGTAGTTCCTATTTTTAAGAAAGGGAATAAGAGCGATCCGGGTAATTATAGGCCTGTTAGCTTGACGTCTGTAGTATGTAAGGTCTTGGAAAAAATTTTAAGGGAGAAAGTAGTTAAGGACATAGAGGTCAATGGTAATTGTGACGAATTGCAACACGGATTTACTAAAGGTAGATCGTGCCAAAGCAATCTGATCTCCTTCTTTGAGAAGGTGACGGATTACTTAGATAAAGGAAATGCGGTAGATATAATTTACCTAGATTTCAGTAAGGCGTTCGACACGGTTCCGCACGGGGAGCTGTTAGTTAAATTGGAAAAGATGGGAGTGAATATGAAAGTTGTAAGGTGGATAAGGAACTGGTTAAAGGGGAGACTCCAGAGGGTCGTATTGAAAGGTGAACTGTCGGGCTGGAAGGAGGTCACCAGTGGAGTCCCTCAAGGATCGGTTTTGGGACCGATCTTATTTAACCTTTTTATTACTGACCTTGGCACAAAGAGCGGGAATGTGCTACTAAAGTTTGCGGATGACACGAAGCTGGGGGGTATTGCTAACACGGAGAAGGACAGGGATACTATTCAGGAAGATCTGAACCACCTTGTAAACTGGAGTAATAGAAATAGGATGAAATACAACAGTGAAAAGTGCAAGGTCATGCATTTAGGAATTAATAATAAGAATTTTGGATATACGTTGGGGGCGCATCAGTTGGAAGCGACGGAGGAGGAGAAGGACCTTGGGGTACTGGTTGATAGCAGGATGACTATGAGTCGCCAATGTGATACGGCTGTTAAAAAAGCAAATGCGATTTTGGGATGCATCAGGCGGGGTATTTCCTGCAAGGACAAGGAGGTGTTAGTACCGTTATATAAGGCGTTGGTGAGACCCCATCTGGAATACTTTGTGCAGTTCTGGTGTCCCATGTTCAAGAAGGATGAATTCAAACTGGAACAGGTTCAGAGACGGGCTACGAGGATGATCCGAGGAATGGAAAAACTGCCTTATGAAAGGAGACTCAAAGAGCTTGGCTTGTTTAGCCTGGCCAAAAGAAGGCTGAGGGGGGATATGCTCGCTCTATATAAATATATCAAGGGGGTTAACGTTAGGGAGGGAGAGGAATTATTTAAGTTTAGTACTAATGTAGGCACGAGGACGAATGGGTATAAACTGGATATTAGGAAGTTTAGACTTGAAATTAGACGAAGGTTTCTGACCATTAGGGGAGTGAAGTTCTGGAATAGCCTTCCGAGGGAAGTAGTAGGGGCAAAAGACTTTCCTGGCTTTAAGACAAAGCTTGATAAGTATATGGAGGGGATGTTATGATAGGATCGTTAATTTGGGCAATTGATCTTGAATTACCACCAGACAGGTCTGCTCAATGGTCTGCGGGGAGATGTTGGATGCGATGGGTATTGAGTTGCTGCGGAGAATTCCTTCTTGGGTGCTGGCTGGTGACTCTTGCCCACATGCTCAGGGTTTAGCTGATCGCCATATTTGGGGTCAGGAAGGAATTTTCCTCCAGGGCGGATTGGCAGGTGCCCTGGAGGTTTTTCGCCTTCCCCTGCAGCGTGGGGCACGGGTCGCTTGCTGGTGGTTTCCCTGCAGCTTGAGGTCTTCAAACCATTTTTGAGGATTTCAATAACTCGGTCCTGGGATAGGGGTTGTTATAAAATTGGATGGGTGGGGTTCTGTGGCCTGCCTTGTGCAGGAGGTCAGACTAGATGATCAGATTGGTCCCTTCTGACCTATGAGTCTATGAGTCTATGAGTCTATATTAAGAAAGAAACCAAATATCAGGAGACTCGCAATAAAAACTGCAAGAGTGGCAATGCTGCATTATATGATGCTTTAGTGCTACTAGCATTGTCTCCACAGAGGTTTACAAATTATTATTTTTTATTTCTGACTGTGATAAGGAAATTAGACAGTTTCTATTTTGACTACCTAAACTTTCTGTATGAGGAAAGATCTCTATTTCTTCTTCCCAAGGACCTAAAACCTTGTGAGGTCTTTTTTAAATATTCCAGTTATTAAAATCTGGTAAAGTCTTTAGCGCTTACCTGGAATAATCTGATACACAGTAAAAGTCCTGTAACCACAAGTATGTATTTAATATAAGGCTGTCAATTAATCGCAGTTAACTCAAAAAAATTAATTGGGATTAAAGAAATTAAAACACACTTTTAACAATAGAACAACAATTGAAATGTATTCAATATTATTGGATGTTTCTCTACATTTTCAATATTGATTTCTATTACAACACAGAATACAAAGTGCACAGTGCTCACTTTATATTATTTTTTATTACAAATATATGTACTGTATAAATGATAAAATAGTCTTTCAATTCACCTCTTACAAGAACTGAAGTGCAATCTCTTCATCGTGAAAGTGTAATTTACAAATGCAGATTTTTTTTATTACATAACTACACTCAAAAACAAAACTGTAAAACTGTAAAGTCTACAAGTCCACTCAGTCCTTCTTCTTATTCTGCCAATTGCTAAGACAAACAAGTTTGTTTACATAGGTAGAAGATACTACTGCCTGCTTCTTATTTACAATGTCACATGAATGTGATAACAGGCGTTCGCATGGCACTTTTGTAGCCAGCATTGCAAGGTATTTACATGCCAGACATACTAAACATTCGTATGCCCCTTCATGCTTTGGCCACCATTCCAGAGGACATGCTTCCATGTTGATGATGCTCATTAAAAAAAAATGAAAAAAAATGAAATTAAACTGACTACTTGAGGGGAGTATGTATGTCTCCTGCTCTGTTTTACCTGCATTCTGCATATATTCATGTTATATCAGTCTTGCAGCATGATGACCCAGGATATGTTCATTTTAAGAACACTTTCACAGCAGATTTGACAAAATGCAAAGAAGATACCAATTTGAGATTTCTAAAAATAGCTACAGCACTCGACCCAAGGTTTACGAATCTGAAGTGCCAGGGACGAGGTGTGGAGCGTGCTTTTGGAAGTCTTAAAAGAGCAATACTCTGATGCGGAAACTACAGAACCCAAATCACCAAAAAGGAAAATCAATCTTCTGTTGGTGGCATCTGACTCAGATGATGAAAATGAACATGCATCAGTCCGCACTGCTTTGGATCGTTATCAAACATAACCCATCAACATGGACACATGTCCTCTGGAAGCGTGGTTGAAGCTTGAAGGGACATACGAACCTTTAGCTCATCTGGCACGTAAATATCTTGCAGCTACAACAGTGCCATGCATACACCTGTTCTCACTTTCAGGTGACATTGTAAACAAGAAGCAGGCAGCATTATCTCTGGCAAATTGCAACCAACCTTGTTTGTCTGAGTGATTGGCTGACCAAGAAGTAGACTGAGTGGACTTGTAGGTTCTAAAGCTTTAGACTGTTTTATTTTTGAATGCAGTTTTTTTGTACATAATTCTACATCTGTAAGTTCAACTTTCATGATAGATTGCATTACAGTAGTTGTATGAGGTGAATTGAAAAATCCTTTTTTTTGTTTTACAGTGCAAATATTTGTAATAAAAAATAAATATAAAGTGAGCACTGTATACTTTATATTGTGTTGTAACTGAACTTAATATATTTGAAAATGTAGAAAGCATCCAAAATATTTAAATAAATGGTATTCTATTGTTAACAGCATGATTAATCGCCATTAATCTTTTTAATAGCGCGATTAATCACAATTATTTTTTAAAATCACTTGACAACCCTAATTTAATACACAGTGAAAATTATTCCACTATTACAAAGTATACTTACCTCATATTCATTCTAGCTGTTGAATGTGTGCGTGCATGTGTGTGTGTGTATTTTGCTGTTATACTGTAACAGCATTTGGAGGGGAAGAGGAGTTTCAGGGAGATCCAGTCTTCCATTATTTGCCTGCAGTTTTTTAAGTATATTAGAAACAAAAGCAACCCTAGCAATGGTATAGGTTCATTACTAGTTGGCACTGGAAATATTATGAATAACGATGCAGAAAAACCAGCAGTGTTCAATAAATATTTGTTCTGTATTTTGGAAAGAAGCAGGTTGAGGTACTTGTATCATATAAGGATGATGAAGAACTTGCCAGTCCATTAGTAGCTGAGGCCAGGTCTACACTGCAAACTTTTGCTGGCATAGCTATGTCAGTGTGATTCCTGGTTGACAGAGCTGTGCTGGCAAAAGCCTCTAGTGTAGATGCAGTTACATCAGCCAAATTGCCCTTTTGTCAGTATAGCTTATTTCCCTCTGGGAGGCTGGAATACAGTGTAACAGCAAAAGTGCAGTTTTGCTGGTATAAACTACATTAAGTATACTGATGTAGTTATACCAGCAAAATGCTCCTAGTGTGGACCTAGCCAAAAGAAGATATTAAACAACATCAGCTAAGGACAACTATTTTAAAATCAGCAGGCCTGAATAACTTGCATCCAAGAGTCCTAAAAGGATTCCATAAACATGACTTCCACGGCAAGTGATAATGTGGACACCACTTGGAAAGAGAAAAAGAGGGCTATCAAGAGAAGCATTACGCAGAGTAATAGAGAAACAAGTCAAATACATCAACATGACACTCAGAAGCCTGAACAGACCAACCCAAGACTAAAATAAATGGCAGAAACTGGTGGATACCCTTTGCACTTGAGAATGCAGGAGGATAAAGAAAGAATTCTAAAAGAGGTGGCTGAAGAGATCTCTGGGCCCCGGGGATTGTGAATTTTTAATAAATCTTGGAATATTGGGGAAATTCCAGAAGATTGGAAGAATGCTAATATGCCAATACTCAAAAAGGGCAAGCAATGTGACCTGGGTAACTGTAGGCCAAGTTAGCTGACATCAATCCCAGACCAAATTATGGACAAGCTGGTACAACATTCAGTTGATGAAGAATTAAAGGATAGGAATACAATTAATGCCAGTCAACACGGTTTTATGGAAATAAGTCTTGCATTCATTGATGAGATTACAAGTTTAGTTGATAAAGGTAACTGCGTAGATGCAATATACTTAATCTTTCTGACCAAAAAAATAGAAGTATACAGTATCAATAAATCACATCAAATGGATTAAGAACTGTCTGACAGATCTCAAAAAATAGTTGTCAATGTAGAATCGTTATTGAATGGGGGTATTTCTAGTGGGGTTCTGCAGAGATTGGTAATAGGCTTGTTGCTATTCAACATTTTCATCAATGATCAGGAAGTAAATATAAAATCATGGCTGACAAAATTTGTGGACACAAATACTGATGGAGTGGTGAATGAGGACAGGGAAGTCATACTGAGTAAACTGGATCACTTAGTAGACTACGTTTTAATACAACCAAACACAGGCGCAGACTTCCTTTCTACCCAGCGGGTGTTCAACCCCCCTCTCCATCCCAGGCCTGCCCCCAACTCCACCCCTTCCTCCCAGCCCCCACTGCTGCTCTGCCCCCATTCCACCCCTTCTCCCAAGGCCCCACCCCACCTCTTCTCACCCCTGCTCCACCTCTTCTCAACCGCTCCCCCAAGCGCATCCCATTCCCACTTCTCCCCCACCCCCTTCAGTGTCTCCTGCCCGCCATGGAACAGTTGGGAGGGAGGGGAGGAGCTGGCTGCCGGTGGGTGCTAAGCACCTGTTAATTTTTTTATGTGGGTGCTCCAGCCTATGCAACCAAATACAAAGTTATACATCTAGGAACAAGGAATGCAGGCCACACCTACAGAATGGAGAATTGTATCCTGGAAAGCCGTGACTCTAAAAAGGATTCAGAGGTCATGGTGGACAAGCAACCCAACATGAGCTCCCTGTGTGAAGTGGCAAATAGGACTAATATGATCCTTGGATGCATAAACAGGCAAATAGTGAGTATGAGTAGGGAGATGATTTTACCTCTGTATATGGCATTGGTAAGACTAGAGAATTTTGATGTCCTTTTTTTTTAGAACGTTAAAAATTTGGGAGGGTGCCGAAAATAGCAACAAAAATGATTTGAGGGCTGGAGAAAACGCCTTACAGTTAAAGACTGAAAGAGCTCAATCTGTTTATCAAAAAGAATATTGAGAGGTGACTTGATTATAGTGTATAAGTACCTTAATGGGGAGAAAATAGTGAGTACTAGAGGACTTTTTAATCTAGTGGAGAATGGCATAACAAGAATCAATGGCTGGAAGCTGTTGCCTCATTAATCTTTGCAGGTTGAATTGTGTCTGAAACCTCTTGAAAGTCTCAAATTACAACAGTGACCGTCACTACACCACCAGTGTAATCACTGGAACCAACTACCAAGGGAAGGCATGGATGCTCCATCTCTTGAGGTTTTCTACCAAGTTTGGACACCTTTTTCGAATATATGCTTAAAAAAATACAAGCTTTGGTTTAGTCAAACACAAGTTATGGGTGTCAAGTATCAGAGGGGTAGCCGTGTTACTCTGGATCTGTAAAAGCAGCAAAGAATCCTGTGGCACCTTATAGACTAACAGACGTTTTGGAGCATGAGCTTTTGTGGGTGAATACCCACTTCGTCGGATGCATGAAGTGGAAATTTCCAGGGGCAGGTATATATATGCAAGCAAGAAGCAAGCTAGAGATAATAAGGTTAGTTCAATCAGGGAGGATGAGGCCCTCTTCTAGCAGTTGAGATGTGAAAACCAAGGGAGGAGAAACTGGTTTTGTAGTTGGCAAGCCATTCACAGTCTTTGTTTAATCCTGAGCTGATGGCGTCAAATTTGCAGATGAACTGAAGCTCAGCAGTTTCTCTTTGAAGTCTGGTCCTGAAGTTTTTTTGCTGCAGGATGGCCACCTTAAGGTCTGCTATTGTGTGGCCAGGGAGCTTGAAATGTTCTTCTACAGGTTTTTGTATATTGCCATTCCTAATATCTGATTTGTGTCCATTTACCCTTTTCCGTAGATACTGTCCAGTTTGCCCGATGTAAATAGCAGAGGGGCATTGCTGGCATATGATGGCCTATATTACATTGGTGGACGTGCAGGTGTATGAACCGGTGATGGTGTGGCTGATCTGGTTAGGTCCTGTGATGGTGTCGCTGGTGTAGATATGTGGGCAGAGTTGGCATCGAGGTTTGTTGCATGGATTGGTTACTGAGCTAGAGTTACTATGGACAAGCTGATACAACATTCAGTTGATGAAGCATTAAAGGATAGGAATACAATTAATGCCAGTCAACATGGTGTTATGGAAATAAGTCTTGCATTCATTGATGAGATTACAAGTTTAGTTGATAAAGGTAACTGCATAGATGCAATATACTTAATCTTTCTGACCAAAAAAATAGAAGTATACAGTATCAATAAATCACATCAAATGGATTAAGAACTGTCTGACAGATCTCAAAAAATAGTTGTCAATGTAGAATCGTTATTGAATGGGGGTATTTCTAATGGGATTCTGCAGAGATTGGTAATAGGCTTGTTGCTATTCAACATTTTCATCAATGATCAGGAAGTAAATATAAAATCATGGCTGTGGCATCATCAGGGATAATGTTCCTGACAGCTTGTATTCCATCTGCGTGTGGGATGTTTGTGTAGAGAGCCTCTACATCCATGGTGGCTAGGATGGTGTTTTATGGAAGGTCACCAATGCATTGTAGTTTCCTCAGGAAATCAGTGGTGTCACGGAGATAGCTGGGAGTGCTGGTGGCATAGGGTCTGAGTAGAGAATCCACATATCCAGACAATCCTTCAGTGAGAGTGCCAATGCCCGAGATGATGGGGTATCCAGGATTTCCGGGTTTGTGGATCTTGGTAGTAGATAGAATAACCCTGGTCGGGGCTCTAAGGGTATGTTGATTTGTTCCGGTGTTAGTGTAGGGAGTGTCCTGAGTAGATGGTGCAGTTTCTTAGTGTATTCCTCAGTGGGATCTGAGGGAAATGGCCTGTAGAATTTGGTATTGGAGAGTTGTCTGGCAGCCTCATTTTGGTAGTCAGATGTGTTCATGATGACAACATGAACAACTGGCTGCTGAGCTCTGTGCCTTTATCCTCACACACAACTACTTCAAATTTGATGACAATATATATCTCCAGATCAGTGGCACTGCTATGGGCACCCGCATAGCCCCACAATATGCCAATATTTTTATGGCCAACCTGGAACAACGCTTCCTCAGCTCTCGTCCACTCACGCCCCTTCTCTACCTACACTACATTGATGACAACTTCATCATCTAGACCCATGGGAAGGAGACTTCGGAAAAATTCCACCACGATTTCAACAGCTTCCACCCCACCATCAACCTCAGCCTGGACCAATCTACATGGGAGGTCCACTTCCTAGACGCCACGGTGCAAATAAGTGATGGTCACATTACCACACTCTCTACGAAAAACCTACCGACCGCTATGCCTACCTTCATGCCTCCAGCTTCCATCCCAGGCACATCACATGATCCATTGTCTACAGCCAAGCACTGAGGTACAACCGCATCTGCTCTAACCCCTCAGACAGAGGCCAACACCCACAAAATCTCCACCAAGTATTCTCAAAACTGCAATAGCCGCACAAGGAAATAAGGAAACAGATCAATAGAGCCAGACATGTACCCAGAAGCCTCCTATTTCAAGACAAACCCAAGAAAGAAACCAACAGGACTCCACTGGCCATCACATACAGTCCCCAGCTGAAACCCCTCCAACGCATCATCAGAGATCTACAACCCATCCTGGACAATGATCCCACACTTTCACAGGCCTTGGGTGGCGGGCCAGTCCTCGCCCACAGACAACCTGCCAACCTGAAACATATTCTCACCAGTAACTGCACACCGCACCATAGTAACTCTAGCTCAGGAACCAATCCATGCAACAAACCTCGATGCCAACTCTGCCCACATATCTACACCAGCGACACCATCACAGGACCTAACCAGATCAGCCATACCATCACCGGTTCATACACCTGCACGTCCACCAATGTAATATAGGCCATCATATGCCAGCAATGCCCCTCTGCTATTTACATCGGCCAAACTGGACAGTCTCTACGGAAAAAGATAAATGGACACAAATCAGATATTAGGAATGGCAATATACAAAAACCTGTAGAAGAACATTTCAAGCTCCCTGGCCACACAATAGCAGACCTTAAGGTGGCCATCCTGCAGCAAAAAAACTTCAGGACCAGACTTCAAAGAGAAACTGCTGAGCTTCAGTTCATCTGCAAATTTGACACCATCAGCTCAGGATTAAACAAAGACTGTGAATGGCTTGCCAACTACAAAACCAGTTTCTCCTCCCTTGGTTTTCACACCTCAACTGCTAGAAGAGGGCCTCATCCTCCCTGATTGAACTAACTTCATTATCTCTAGCTTGCTTGCATATATATACCTGCCCCTGGAAATTTCCACTACATGCATCCGACGAAGTGGGTATTCACCCACAAGAGCTCATGCTCCAAAACGTCTGTTAGTCTATAAGGTGCCACAGGACTCTGTGCTGCTTTTACAAGTTATTGGGTTCCGTACAGGGGTATGTGTGTGAAATTTAATGGCCTATGGTATATAGGTCAGACTAGGTCATATATTGGTCCCTTCTAGCCTTAAACTCTGTGCAATCTACTCTGGGAAGGAATCTGTTTATATGGTAAACTCTCCACCCTCTGTTGTAACCATCGCTTGCCACAGGCAGGTCAGCAAAGATAGCTACCATAGGTCAATACATTAACCCTTACATCACTTAGGGGAACATGAAGATATGTTCTGGGTGATGCCAACAGAAGAGGGGATGGAATTCTGGAATCAGAAGGTTCCATAGTAGTTGGTGATGACAATTAGGGGGTACCTCAACTCCACCAAAAGAGCTCCAGGGGGAGAAAGGGGGCAGGTTGCTCTGTGGGAAACAAGCTGCTGCTGCTTGTAGGTTGCTGGGTAGTAGCTAGTGCCAGTGTTCTGTTACCAGGGCTCAGGGTTTCACTTTGTTTCTTTTCATTACTGTGAGAAAGTTCAGGAAGGGGAAAGGGGCTTATTTCAGAACAGCCAATCTCTCCATGGCATGCAGAGTAAATGCAGCAAAAGGGTTACAGGATAATACCCACAGGTGAACAGGGACCTAGATTCAGGTTCCCACCACACTTCTAGCATTCAGGGTTCTGCACAGCACCCATGTATCCAGCATAAGGGTAGGTTGCTCACTAGGTGTCCATCTCTACCATGGCCCAATCATTTGTGCCTTCATCTGTATCTTGGGCTGTGGCAGGGTGACACTCACCGTCACAGCACCTCCTGCTGGTTGTCCAGGGAATCAGCTCTTTTCCTGCTCCAGAGCACCCTCTGCCAGCGGATGTCTCACCTGCTGCTGGCCCGTGTCCCTCCCAGAGCCCAGTACCCTTTGCCCAGGAGTTCTACCCAGTACAGTCTCCCCTCACTCTGTGTCTCCCCTCCCAGGGGAACCCCCAACCCTCTATCCCCACCTTGCCTCAGTGGCTACTGCCAGTCTCCATTTAGCCTCCCATCACTGGGGCAGACAGCAGTCTGTAAACAACTCATCATCAGCAAGGGGGGTTGGACTAGCTGCCTCTGCCTAGTCCTGAGCTGCCCTTCGGCTGCCTTAGTACCCTTTTGTGGGCCCTTAACTCAGCCTGCGGCTTTGCTAGGTTGGAGCGCCCCAGCTTCCTCTGCTCTTCCCCAACACTGCTCCACCCTGGGTACCCTCTTCAGCTTCCCAAGCAGCCTGGTCTTTCTCTCTCAAGAGCCAGAGAGAGCGTCTATGTCTCTCAGCCCTCTTATAGGGCCACCTGTGGTTGCTTCCCCCATCAGCCTAGCTTCTCCCCTGCCACAGCCCTTTCCCTGGGCTGTTTTCACCCCTTCAGGGCAGGAGCTGGTCACCATCCTGCTACCGGGAGCCCTCTGTCTGCTTGGGCTGTCCTGCTGGCTGGAGCGTTCCCACCCTTCTCTGGCTGCCCTGCTGGCTGGAGCTCCTTCTCCCTTCCCGGGCTGCTGCTGTTGCTGCTGCTGACTGGAGTGCACCCCTCCTGGACTGCTGCTGCTGAGCGAGGGGTGGGGGGGCCTTGCTGGCCAGCCCCCCTCTCCACCTCTGGAGGGAGAAGCCAGGACCCCACCACCACCACCACCGCTGCTACCACCTGTGAGGGGTCCTTCCTGCCTCGCCACCAGGGTTGCTGCTGCTGCTGGAACTGTGTTTGCCTGGGGAGCTGCTGGGACCTGGAGGAAAGTGAGGACAGAGGAGACCACCTGCTGCTGGGGGAGCGCACAGGAAGACCTTGAAGACCACTGTGGAGGGGGCCCTCAGAAACTGAGTAACTCTCTGACTGTGCTCTAGTGGTGGGGGTGTAGACTGTGTTTGTGGGGGCACAGGGGGTGTGGCGTGGAGCCTGCCCCCTGGTCTGTGTCCCTCCCCAACCCCCACCACCACCACTGCCCCCTCCATCACCCCCACAGACTGCTTACCATCTACCTCGGTCCCCACCTCTGGGACTCAGCTGCTTGCCTGGCCTGCCATGCCCTTTTTCCATCGTTTGGGCCTCCAGCAGCAGCCAGCCACCCATATTGATTGTGCACGAGTGCTCATGGGTGCACGCCCCCCCACCCGACTTCTTCCCCTCTGCGACAGGCTCCCTAGCCTTTCCCCTTGTTGCCTGCCCCATTGCCCCTTGTAGCCTTTTGCCCCCCCCCCAGCTTTAGTTTGTTTGCCTGCCCCGCCCGTCTCCCTTTGCAGCCTTGTTTGTCCTGCCTCAGCCCTGCAACTCGCCCCTTGGTCCCTCTGCCCCACTCCCAGCCTTGTTGTGCCCCTTCCCTATGGCCCCTTCGCCCTGATCGGTCCCTCCCCTCGTGCACCCGTGCCCCTTTCGTGTGCTCGTGCCCCCCCATTTGAGTTTCCCCTCTTGCACTGCACCCCCCAATTGCTTTTGTATCCCTCTCCTCCCCTAGTGCAGCTAGAAGAGCCGGCTTTTCCTTCCGTGTCGGTGAATGGCCCCCCCACAAGTCCTTCATAGTCCCCCTATCTGCCCCCCCCCCCATTTCGGCATCCTCCTCCCCTGTCCACAGCCTAGCGGGGAGGAGTGGTTGACCTGCTTCCCCTCCTCTCCCTTTCTCCGGTGTTCCCCCTCCCTCCCTACTCATCATGGTGGGGGATGCAGCAGGTGGGACCCCTGGGACGGCCCCTGTCCCCCCTGCCCTGCCTGCTCCCTCAACCACCCCCCAGTCTCCACTGCTGCCGCCGCTGCCGGATAACCTGCCACCGCTATAACTGAGGCACCGGCAGAAGCGGGCGACGGGATGTCCTCTGCTACCGCCACGTCCCTCGCCCCCTCTGCTTCTGGGGAAGCACCCCAGCTGGCGGGAAGGGCCAGGGCAAGAAGAAGGGAAAGGGCCCTGCTAGGAAAACTAAGCCCTCCATGGCGGAGCCTGTCACCTCTGCCGCTGCCCCGCCACCGGCTGCGGCGCCCCTCCCATCTGTTCCCTCCACCAGCTCTGCAGGTGCCCCTCCCCCGGCCCCCAGGGCATACGCCCAAGTGGCGGCGGCCCCCCCGCCTGCCGCTACGTCATCTCCCCAGGCTGCCACCTCCGCTACTATCTATAGCAGCCGGGGCCCCTTCCCCACCTTGACCCAGAAGCACGGCGTCCGTTGCCTCCTGGTGCCCGCCTCGCCCCACGTGAAGACATACGTGTGGGCGTTGGCGAGGATGGTGGGGCCCACGGCCATCGTGGCAGCCTCCAAAATGTATGGCAAGGTTGTCTTTTTCCTTGCCTTGGAGGCTGCCGCCCAGGAGGCGGTGGAGAAGGGCCTGGCAATGGGGGCCGTTTGTCCCCCTGGAGCCGCTGGAGGACCTGGGAGTCTGTGTCGTCCTGACCTCTGTCCCCCCCTTCCTCCCCAATGCTGCCCTGTTGCCTGCCCTCACTACCCTAGAGAAGCCCATTTCCGTAGTGAGCCCTCTCCCCTTGGGCTGCAAGGACCCCGCCCTCCGTCACGTCCTCTCGTTCCGCCAACAGGTGCAGCTTCAACTGCTGCAGCTTCAACTGCTGCCTGCGGCACGTGGCGGAGAGGCGCTCGAGGGGTCCTTCCTGGTACCCTATCAGGGGGCCCATTACTGGGTGCACTATTCAACGGGGGAGGCCCGGTGCTACCTCTGCTGGGTGACGGGGCACGTCTGGAGGGACTGCCCCTTGGCCTGGCTCGGAGGGGCACCCGGGACCCCCGAGCCCCGGCAGGGTGCCGGCCCCGTCATCGCAGGCGCCCCTGGCCGCCCGGTGCCCAGGGCCGCCCCTCCTCCTCCTCAATCCATCACTGCTCCCGCTCAGGCTGCAGGGGTACCTCCCTTGGCATGCCCAGACGAGCGACAGAGCCCTGCCTCCGCTGCCTGCACTCTGGCGGGGCGTGCGGAGGAGGGTGCGGCAGGGGTACTGCCGGGCGTGGGAGAGGGCCCTCCCCGGGGGGTATCTTCCCTTCCTCCGGCTGTCCCACCAGTGCCCCTCCAGGTCCACGACTCACCACCCCTGCCCTCCGACCCGACCCCTGTCCACCAGCCCGCGAGCGACGCCATGGAGGGCTGGACCCAAGTCCAGGGTAGGCGAGGCAAGCGGAAGACTCGAGCTCCGCTCCTACCACCTGTAAGACTAGAAAGGGGGCCGCAGATGCCGAGCCTTCCGCCGTGCCCTCTGGGTCAGTCCATCCACCAGTGCCGGCCAGGGAAGCCATGGCGGCATCAGAGGGTACCACCGTCCCTCCTCCGCAATCCCTTTCTCTGGAGGCCTCGGACGCGGTCCCCCCTGCTCCCTTGCCACCTACACCCCCTGCAACACTTGCGGCGATTGTTGCCTCGGGCGCTAGCGGGGAGGACCTCGGGGTGGTGGGAGGCGAGCCCCCCTCCATCTTTGAGGAGATCGAGGCCCTGGGTTTGACCCCAGTTACCCAGGGGGAGGACAACCCTCCGCCAGTGGGCCTCGACCTAGCCGTCCTCACCCCAGCTCCCCTTTCCCCGTGTTCCCTCCTCCTGACCGCTGCGTCCGCTCCTGCCTCCAAGGTCCCCTGGACTCTCTGCCCTGCCTGGCCGTGGATGGCACCCCGCTGATGGCCGGTGCCTCGCGGCCGGGAGACGGGCTCACAGGGGTATCCCTCGGTGGTGCGGGGCACCCGAGTTCCTCCCCAGGTGGGGGCCCCACCCCAGGTGTTACATCTGATGCCGTGGCCAGCGTGCCTACCGTTGAGCCTGAGCCCTGCATCACTGGGGATCCCCTCCCTACCCCTCCAACCCCCGTGCCTGGCCGCGAGGAGCCACCTCCTGAAAGTCCGTCTCCTGCGGCCCGGGACCCCATCTCTGTCCCTATCCCTGACCCCAGCTCTGCCCTTACTCTTGACACCGTCCCTATCCCCTCCACCGCCCCCGATGTTATTGCCGCCCCTGGGGCTGTTCCCTTCCCTTTTCCCAGTCCTGACCCCCTAGGGGCTGCACTCTTCCCTCCGCCGCCCCCCGTCGAGCCGGGCTCTGAGGCAGACCGTGTGGCGCTGGTCCACTGGGCGCCACGTCGGGGTTCCGCCCCCTGCCTTCCCGTCTCCGTAGGCCCCGGGGCCGTGCCAGAGGCCCCACTGGTGGGTCACCGGGGGCCAGTGACCCCACCCCCCCATGCGCTGCGAGAGGAGCTGCGGGAGTTCCTGGACAATGTCAGGGGTTCCCGCAACAAGGTACGACTTGCTCTCCAGCGATGGGGGGATTTCCACCAAATCCTTCAGGCCGCGAGGGCCCTCATGGGGGAGGGCAAAAGGACCGGGAAGCAGGGCGCCGCGTCTTACTACCGGGTCCACAAATTCCGTGACGCCTTGCTCACCTTCGGGGTGGGTCACGGCTTGCTGCGCAGCCCAACGGGGGCCGTGGGCGTCCCTGCCGGCGAGGATCCCCCCCAGCCCTCCTCATGGCACCTGTCACCTTTGCCACATTGAACACCCGTAGCTGTAGGGTGGGTTTCCGCAGGAGCCAGGTGCTCTCCTTCCTTCTGGAGGTAGTGCTGGAGTGGCTACCCTGTTCTCTCCCGATCTACAGCCGGAGGTGCTGGGGGCCGCAGAGTCTGTGCCGGCTCGCCTGCTGCACCTCCGGGTCCGCATGGAGGGGCTCGTGGTCAACCTCGTGAACGTCTATGCCCCGACATCGGCCCCGGAGCGGCTGCCGTTCTATCAGCAGGCGTCCACCTTCCTCGGCTCCTTGGATCCTCGTGAGTGCCTGATCCTGGGCGGGGACTTCAACATCATTCTAGAGGAGCAGGTCCGCTTGGGAACCGAGCAGAGCCCAGCCGCCGCGGACATCCTCCGAGAGATCGTCAACCATCACTCCCTGGTGGACGTCTGGCGCGATCACCACCCGGACAATGTCTCCACATTCACCTATGTCCGGGCGGGAGTCCATCGGTTGTGCCACTCCCGGTTGGACCGCATCTACATGTCGCGTTTCCACCTTTCCCGGGCCCAGTCCTCCAGCGTCCGGCCGGCCCCTTTTTCCGACCACCACCTCATTACTGTGACGGCCTCTCTCAGTGTGGAGAGGCCGGGGCCGGCCTATTGGCACTACAACAACAGCTTGCTGGAGGATGCAGGCTTCGTGGCATCCTTCTGGGAGTTCTGGCTGGCCTGGCGAGGGCAGCGGCGTGCCTTTCCCTCGGCACGGCGCTGGTGGGATGTGAGGAAGGTGCGCGCCCGGCTCTTCTGCCGTGACTACACCCGGGGCGTCAGCCGACCGAGGGATGCGGCGATAGGGCAGTTGGAACGGGAGGTCTTAGAGCTGGAGAGGCATCTGGCAGCCAGCCCCGAGGATCCATCCCTCTGCGGAGCGTGCTGGGAGAAGCAGGAGGAGCTCCGAGTCCTCGAGGACCATCGGGCTCGGGGCGCCTTTGTTCGCTCCCGCATCCGCCTCCTTCGGGACATGGATCGCGGCTCCCGCTTCTTCTATGCCCTGGAGAAAAGGAGGGGGGCCAAGAAGCATGTCACCTGCCTTCTGGCAGAGGACGGCACCCCCTCACGGATCCGGCGGAGATGTGTGAGAGGGCCCGGACCTTCTACGCGCACCTTTTCTCCCCGGATCCGACCGATCCTGCCGCTCGCAGAGTGCTTTGGGACGGGCTCCTGACGCTCAACGCGGGCGACCGGGACCGGCTAGAGCTGCCTCTCTCTCTGGCCGAGTTCTTGGACGCCCTCTCCGGGCATGGACGGGCTGACCGTGGAATTCTACCGCGTGTTCTGGGACGTCCTCGGCCCGGACCTGGCCAGCGTCTAGGCCAAGTCCTTGCAGGGCGGGGTCCTCCCTCTCTCGTGCAGGCGAGCTGTGCTAGCCTTATTGCCAAAGAAGGGGGACCTCCGCGATTTACAGAATTGGCGTCCCATCTCACTCCTCAGCCCGGACTACAAAATCATCGCCAAGGCCATCTCGCTGCAGCTGGGAGCCGTGCTGGAGGACGTGATCCACCCAGATCAGACCTACACCGTCCCGGGCCGTAGCATTTTTGATAACCTCTATCTGGTTCGGGATCTCTTGGAGCTTGGGTGCAGGGATGGTCTGTCGTTCGCCCTCCTGTCCCTGGATCAGGAGAAGGCGTTCGACAGGGTGGACCACGGGTATCTCCTGGACACTCTGTGAGCGTTCGGCTTCGGGTCCCAGTTTGTGGGTTTTCTTCAGGTGCTGTACGCTTCCGCAGAGTGTCTGGTCAGGCTCAACTGGACCCTGACCGAGCCGGTCAGCTTCGGGCGGGAAGTGCAGCAGGGGTGCCCCCTCTCTGGCCAGCTGTACGCTCTGGCCATCGAGCCCTTCCTCTGTCTCCTCCACAGGAGGTTGACGGGGTTGGTGCTTTGGGAGCCGGAGCTGCGGTTGGTCCTGTTGGCGTACACCGACGATGTGCTCCTCATGGTCCAGGACCCGGGCGACTTGGCACAGGTGGAGGCCTGCCAGGCGGTGTACTCTGTGGCCTCCTCCGCCCAGGTCAACTGGGTCAAGAGCTCTGGCCTGGTGGTCAGGGACGGGTGGCGGGCGAGCTCCCTCCCCCCCACGCTTCAGGCCATCCGGTGGAGCGCGGGTCTGCTGCTCTATCTCGGCGTTTACCTTTCCGCCATGCATCCGTCTCTGCCGGAGAACTGGCAAGGTTTGCAGGGCAGGGTGGCAGAGCGGCTCCGGAAATGGACAGGACTCCTCCAGTGCCTTTCCCTTCGAGGGAGGGCACTGGTGCTCAATCAACTAGTCCTGTCCATGCTCTGGTACCGGCTCAACACCCTGGTCCCGGCCCCGGGCTTCCTGGCCGACCTCCGGAGGGTGGTGCTGGAGTTCTTCTGGCCAGGACTGCACTGGGTCCCTGCAGGGGTACTCCACCTGCCCCTGGAGGAGGGAGGGCAGGGCCTGAAGTGCCTGTGCACTCAGGTCCACGTCTTCCGCCTCCAGGCACAGCAGAGGCTTCTTTATGGTGCGGGTAGTCCAGCGTGGAGAGCACTGGCACACGCCTTCCTGCGCCGCTTCCGAGGGCTCCAATACGACCGGCAGCTCTTTTATCTCGAACTGAGGGGTCTTCCGCGAGACCTCTCTGGGCTACCAGTCTTCTACCAGGATCTCCTCTGGACCTGGAAACTGTTCTCTGCGACCAGGTCCGTGGCGGACACTGAGGGGGCTGATCTCCTCGCGGAGCCCCTGCTACACAATCCCCAGCTCCGTATGCAGGTGGCGCAGTCCCCCGCGGTGCGCCAGAGGTTGGTCCTGGAGGAAGCTACCAGGGTCGGAGACCTCCTGGACTACGACTGGGGAGGCTAGCTGGATCCCCTGATGCTCGCTCAACGCATGGGGCTCTCCAGACCTTGTACTCCCCGGCGCGTACTCCAGGAGGTGGAGGCCGCTTTGCCACCCGCTGCTCGGGCCTGCCTCGACCAGGTCCTGCGGGAGGGCACGCCCTGCCCACCCCGCACCCCAGGCCCTCCGGACCTTTTCATCGGGTCCCCACCCCTTCTCCGCAAGCCGGCTTCACGACCTGCAGCCAGTCCGTTTCCAAACCGCGCCAAGGAAACAACTCTACACGCTCGTGCTCCACACCCTTCACTTTCTCACCCTCGTGTCCCACCCCGATACCAAGTGGCGAGACCTCCTGCCACCCCTGGAGGGTGAGGAGCCCCAGTGGGCCAGCCTCTACTATACCCTGGTCCTGAGGCCCGCCGGGGACATCATTTGGCGGCTCCTTCATGGGGCCGTGAGCACGGGCGTGTACTTGGCGCAGTTTACCCATCTCAGACTCCTGCCCCTTCTGCGGCGTGAGGGAAACCCTGGCGCACGTCTACTTGGAGTGCGCCAGGTTGCAGCCCCTATACCGGCTCCTCATCCACATCCTATTACGTTTCTAGCTGCACTTTTCCCCTCACCTCCTTCTCTACTCACTCCCTATCCGTGGCCCCACAAAGTCATGGGATCTCCTGGTCAACCTCCTCCTCACCCTGGCTAAAAAGGCCATCTACACGACCAGGGAGAGGAGGTTGGCTGATGGAGAGTCCGGTGACTGTGGGGCTTGTTTCCGATCCCTGGTCCATTCACGTATCCGGGCGGAGTTCCTCTGGGCGGCGTCCACTGGCTCCCTTGACGCCTTCGAGGAGCAATGGGCGCCATCTGGGGTTCTCTGCTCGGTGTCCCTGTCAGGTTCCCTTCTTCTGACCCTTTGACCACACTCCTGTTCCTGTTCTTTTATTAGTTGTCCCCCGTAATCAGTGGGTTCTGTGGTCCTGTGGGTCCTCCCCTTAGGCTGGGGGGGATCCTTCCCAGACACCCAATAGATACATGGACACTTAAGTGGAAATGGTAGGGCAACTTAAACATTCTCATTAGACTGCAGACTTTATGACCTAAACACTGGGCAAGGGCTGGGGGGTGGGTGGGTTTATATTGCTGTTCATTGTTATAAAACTTTTGATACCAGAGCCACATATATTAGAGCCTGTACGAAAATGGAAAATATTTTTTTTTAAATGTTTGCAAATTTTCCCCTTTGTCATTTTGTTTCAGTAGGCATTTTCTGACCAGCTTTATTGTCCGTGGTTCATTTTATGGGGGAGGTTTCCTTTCGTGGACTGTCCAGTTAACTATTGGTTACTGATTTAAGGTAGAGCGATACTAAATCCTCTGAGTGACAGATCAGTAAATCTAAGATAATATCTTTCAAAAATTGTCCTGGTATAATGACGTCTCCCATCCCAACAATATTTTTACCTGTGCAGAAAGCAGGGTTAGTTTACATGTACACAGTATCCTTCAGCACCCATTGCCAAAATAGGCTTAAAAAAATATTAGCTTACGCCCCAGTACTACAATTTATTGTAAGCACATGCAGCAGTCCAGCTACATGCAACAAGTAGAATTGGTATGTTAATGCAATTTAAAGGAACTATTTCTATGAAGCATTGTGCTTTCGCCTCCATTTTTTTTCTGTGCGACTTCCACACATTTGGAGCTTATAGAGTCCAAAGTACATATCCACTGTATACTAAACTGAGAAATTAATTTGCAAGTGTTATTTAAACTGTTTTTGAAGCTTGCATCTTGATATGTGAAAGACTAGTCCACAAAATTAATGTGCAACAAAGTGGAAAAAGCCCAAAATATCAAAGTTAAGGGCAGCATCAACTCTGTCTCTATTCTGGCAAGCATACTGCCTAATAGCATCTCTGGTATTTATTGGTTTGTATCACTTGCAGCACCACCAACATAAAAATTTCACTTGTTTGAATTTTTTAAACTACTATTGTTAAAAATAGCATAAGTAGGACTTGATTACTATAAGGGACAAATGTATTTGCGTGATGGTCCTATCAGTTTCTTTACTTTGTGCATGGTCCATTTCAGTTAGTCAAGTCCGTTATATACATGAATGCTCCCACTGAGTTCAGAGGGCCTACTCATGGACATAGACTAAGTCTATACTACAAACCAAAGACTCGTGACAGTGAATTTCAGAGCCTGGGTTAACTGATTTGGGCTTGCAGGGCTAGCACTGTAAGACAAAACTAGCAGTGTAGACATTGGGCTTTAGGTGGGAGCCTGAGTCTCTGAAAAGCCAGGGCAGTGGGTTTCAGAGCCTGGACTGTCCTGAATGTCTACATTGCTATTTTTAGCCCTGTAGCAGCCAATTAGTGGACCACCTCTGAGACTTGCTATCCCAGGTCTTTTTTGCAGTGTAGACCTACCCAAAGTTATTCATATGGGTAAATATTTACAGGGTTGGGGTCTTTGCTTACTCATCTTTGACATAGCAACACTACATATTTTTAAACAGAACAGCATTTTAATAAATATAATTGTAAAACTTTAAAATTGGCAGTACTCAACATTACATTTAATTCCTTTTTGCTTTGAAAGTGTTCTTTAACCTTTTTCTCCCCATACAAGTTTATAAAAATGAACAGTAATAGTGTTTTTAGATTTTTTTCCCCCTTCTGTTCTTATATGGGACACCATCACCTGAAGCTATGCCAGTTCTTTACAGGAGGATACAGAACACATACCATGTGTATTAAAAATCCTCAAGGAAAGTAACTACTATTACGTGTGCAAGAAGCCACTTTCAATATGTAAAGGTCGGGCTTCGGTTTCAGTCCTATTTACAAGACACTAGTCCCCACCAATCCCATTATACTGATCGATTTATTTTCCACTAGAGCTTGCCTGGAATTATCCCGGGCCACACACCTCCTCCCGAGCTGCGCTACTCAATCCGATTTTATTTCCACATGCACAAAAATACAGAACCCCCCAAAAATAATAAAAAAACAAAAAAGCTTTAATCCACCCCCCAAAAAAAGCGCGCGGGAGGGGGGCCTGCAAAGTTTCCAGGATGGGCTGAAAATATATTTTGGGGAACGGGGGAGCCAGGCCACCCAATGGGTCAGTGCCACCGACTGGAGCGGGGGTGCCAGGCCCCGCCAGGCAGGAGGCCCAAGCCCCAGCTCCCCTCTCCCCGGACCGCGCTGAGCGGCTCTGAGCCCCGAGCGGAATTTTACGGCCGAGCTGGAGCGGAGGAGGAGCCGCCGCCGCCGCCCTCCTGTTCGTCCGACCCCGGCAACGCCGCCGCCGAGTCCCGGGCCCGCTCCGCTGCCGCGGCCCCGGGGCGCTTGGCCTGAGAAGCGGCGCAGGCAGCGGCGGCGGCGTCTCCCTTCCGCATTTTCCTGGGTCTCTCTCGGGCAGTGACGTGACGTGCTGACGGCGGGCCCGGCCCGGGGAGCTTGGCCGCTTCCACTCAGCTCCGAGCTCGGCCCCTCCCTCCCCTCCCGCCCGCCCCGCCGCAGCCACCGCCGCCGAGCTCGGCCCAGTCGCGCTGCGAGAGGCCGCCCCGAGCCGAGCGCCGCCGCCCGCCACCCCGCACGGTAAGCAGCGCGGGCCGGGCCTTCTCCTCCCCGTGCCCGCAGCAGGCCGCGGCGCGGCGCCGCAGTGCAGGCCCGGAGGAGGCCGCAGCTAGGCCGCGCCAGGGCTCCGGCCGGAGCGGGCCGCAGGGCCGCGAGCCGGGCTCTCGCAGCGCGACTGGGTGCGGCGCAGCTGGGGCCGGGCCGTGTGGGGAGTGGGGTCTGGGCCGGGCTAGGCCGGGGGGCGGCGGGGCCAGGCCCCGAGCTCGGCCGAGAGGGACTCGCGGAGCCTGTGGAGGAGGAGACAAGATGGCGGCGGGGCACAGAGGCTGCGAGAGGCGGGGGCAGGGCGCTGGCCGCCATCTTGAATTAATCGCTCGTCCCAGCAGCCGGGCTCCCTTCGTGCGGGCCGGGCCAGCGAGGGCGGCCACAGCCCCGCTCCGCGGCCGCTGCCCCCCCCCCCTCGGGGGGGCTGCGTGACAGGGGCTGGCGCTGTCCGCCCCCGGCGGCTTCCCGGGCCCCTGCAGCGCTAGGGCCGCCTGCAATGTGCCCCGCACTGCGGAGAGAGGAGGGCGCCCGCCAACCCTACCGCCACCAGCCTCGGGAGGGGGCAGGGCAGGGCGCGCCGCGCTGCAGCCCGACACACACACCCCTCCCCCCTGGCGGTGCCTGGAGCGCGGCAACGCTGCGTTGTTGTAAGCCCCGAGCGGGGGCCCCTCCACACCGCTCCCTGCCCAGCCAGGGGGTTCAGCGGGCGGGGGGGAGTCTGGCTGCCTGCCTGTGGGGGGCAGTGAGTTCTCCCCCAGCCCCGGCGTAGAGCCCCCTTCACTGAGGAGTTTCAAAGAGATACTCAGGGCTAAATGTTTCCCCGATTTAGGCTTTATTAAAATCAGCACAGACACAGTCTGACCCAAAACATCCCCGTCGCCCTCTTTTCTTAAGCCAGAGGAAACATCCTTTTGCCCAGTGTCTGCAATTCCAACATCCAGCACTGAGTTAGTGCATGGGAGTGAAAATGAGTTTGGAGCCTGGCTGTAGGCCACAGGGAAACTGCTGTTTTTACTGCCCAAACTGAGGGAGATGCAGAAAAAGAAACAAGTAGCTAATTGTATTTGGAACATTTTTCATGGTTTTCGGAATTATTTGTGAAGTTGAGCCCTTGCTTTATAAAAGTGTAATTTTGAACATAATTTTTCCTTTGTGTGTGTGTGTTACATTCTCAGTGATCAAGTCAGGCAGGGGAACCTGGTTTCAACACAGTAATAAGTTGCTAAGGCATTGAACTGCTCAGGGCTTTAACCCAATTATGGGGACACAGTTAGATCCTGTCTATACTACATTTACTACACTACTTCTAAAACTGTGATGTGACCAGATCAGGGAAAAATCTTGTAATTGGTTTTCCTGACTCAGTTATACTTCTGGCGTAGATGGAGGTCTTCCACTGGGGATGGAAAGTAGGGAATTTTGCTGATTGCTCTTCACCAGTAGAAGTGGGGTCAGGATTTTGTTGTGCTTTTTAAAAATTTGGTGCAGGGATGAGGGAGATTTTACGTTGTATATTGGTATCTTTATGGGAATGGAGGTGTGTGAATGATTTTTGTATATTATTCTCATCCGTAAGGAAGGAGAAATGATTTTGCTGTATCTTAGGGTTTGTCTTAAAACACTAGTGGCATTCCTGCAGCTGCATTGCTGTAGTGATTCAGTGTAAATACTACCTGTGCTGACAGGACATAGTATCCCATCCATGTAGATAATCCACCAGAGAGGCAGTAGCTAGGTTGATGGAAGAATTTTACATGTGAGTTTAAGATCAGTTTAACTATGCTGCTCAGGCATGTGGATTTTTCACACCACTGAACAACGCAGTTATGCTGACCTAATTTTGTAGTGTACACCAGCCCTTAGTCTTCCTCCTCTTGCTTCCTTTGGAAGGGGGTTGGGTAATGGAATTTGCATGTTCTTCTTCAAGTGCTTGCTCATATCGATTCCAATTAGGTGTGCGCGCGCCGTGTGCACGTTCGTCAGAAGATTTTTACCCTAGCAACACTCGGTGGGTCGGTTGGGTCACCCCCTGGAGTGGCGCCATTATTGCGCCAGATATACACCCCTATCGACCCAACGGCCCTTCAGTTCCTTCTTACTGCTTGTGACGGTCTTTGGAACTGTGGAGCGCGGCTCTGCTGATCTCCACGTCCCTAGCTACTCGTAGTTCTTTGCTGTTTATTGTGTGTATAGTTCGAGTTCTTGTAGTTATAGTTAGTATTAGTTGTTGTATTTATAGTTAGTGTATATAGTTTAAGTGGGGATTGGGGATTAGCCCCCTTTTCTCCACCCCGGTACGGGCCCATACCTAAGGCACTGGGATTCAAACCGTGCTCGGCGTGCCAAAAGCCGATGCCAGTAGGGGATCCCCATGTCTCCTGCCTCAAGTGCCTAGGGGAATCTCACCTTACCGATAAGTGCTGCATCTGCAAATTGTTTAAACCAAGGACGAAGAAAGAGCGGGACTTTCGACTGAAACAGCTCCTCATGGAGTCAGCACTTAGTCCTGCAGCCTCGGTACCGAGCGCCCAACAGACTGCTTCTGTAAGGAGCGCCCCTTTGGCCCCGAACTGCTCCGGCACTGACCCCTACTGGCACTGACATCTGCTCGGCACCGCTCCCTGTCCCTGAGACCCAGGAAGAAACATAGCGCTCCAGGGAAGGAGCGTTCTTCGAAAACCGTTCATTCGGCACTGTCCTCTGCCGCGGCACCGTCGACTGTGGCACCGCCGATTGCGGCTCCACCGAGCGCAGCACCGTCGATTCCAGTCCCACAAGGGTTGTTGAGTCCGATGCCTGACAGCTCCCTGGCTCATGCTGTGGTTGACTTGCCCTCCCTTCTACACCGGAGACCTTCTTCACGGCAAAGGAGCTCATCGCCGTGACGGAGTCAACATGTCCTCAACCCCCGGCACCGCCAGTGCGGGTCATACAATCCATCGGAAAACTGGCCCTGGTAAGGCTACCTTCCGTTGGTTCAACAGAAAGACGTCATTCAAGATCACAGTCTCACAGACGCCCTCGATCACGCCGTTCCCGCTCGCAGTCCCGGCACCGCTCTCCATCACGGTACCGGTCGCACTTGCGGCACCGTTCGACATCTTGTTAGTTGGCCGGATACTCCTGGTACCGATCCAATTCACGGCACCGCCCTTGGCACTGTGTATCTCACAGTCGCTCCAGATGAAGGAACTCGAGATCCCAGTTGATCTCCCGGCACCACTACGGTAGAAGGTCCCAGTCTCGTTTGCGGTACCATTATACCTCCCGGTACCGCCCCGAGATCGAGCATCCAGAACAGTGGCGCCCTCCCAGGCTCTATCGGCACTGCCGTGGCCATCGAGACGCACATCGGTGTCTTCGCAGGCTGGTAGCACATCCTATCCTCAGGAGCATGACTCTGACATCCCCAGCCATATATTCCCAGAGAACCAGAGCCAAGAGTAAGGGCCTCATCACTGGTCCTTCTGGACACGTTGGGCATACCACCAGGCCCAAGGTGCTCCATCAGTGGCTCCACGGTCGGCCCTGTCAGAACACTGGGTACCAGAGGCAACAGTAAGCTGCCCCCGCCCCCCCCCAGGCACGGATGAGGCTCCAATACTATCTGCAGACACCCAGGTTCCACCTGACACAGATGACGCTCCTCAAGTGCAGGAGCCCCAACAGGACGCCCTGGTCCCGGGCCTCTCCTCCTCCTCCTCGCCTGACGAGGCGGTGGCGGGAACATCCTCCTCAGGCCCTCCACCAATTGATCTCCGGGCCCATCAAGACCTTTTGAGACGAGTGGCTCAGAATATGAACTTACAGGTGGAGGAGGTCCGTGAAATAGAGGACCCTGTCGTAGACTTCCTGTTGGCTGATGCACCTACTAGAGCGGCTCTTCCATTTATCTGCACCATACAGACTAATGCGGATGCCATTTGGCAATCCCCAGCCTCAATTCCATCTACAGCAAGGGGAGTAGAGAGAAAATATATGATCCCCTCAAAGGGGTATGAATATCTCTACATTCACCCACCTCCTTGCTCTTTAGTGGTGCAATCGGTGAACGAGAGGGAGCGTCATGGCCAGCAAGCCCCGGCTCCGAAGTCAAAGAAGGCTGGACGCATGGACCTCCTAGGCAGCAAAATATACTCGGCCGGTGACCTCCAACTTAGGGTGGCAAACCAACAAGCCCTCCTAAGTAGATATAACTTTAACACGTGGGTGTTCTTGGGGAAGTTTATGGAGCTTCTTCCCCAGGAATCCCGTCAAGAATTTACGGCCCTACTTGAGGAGGGTAAAAAGGTAGTAAGAACCTCCCTCCAAGCCTCTCTGGATGCAGCAGACTCTGCAGCCAGGACCCTGGCGTCAGGAGTGGCTCCAGGTATCAGGCCTTCCCCCTGAATTACAACAAACTATTCAGGATTTGCCCTTCGAAGGCCAGGGCCTGTTCTCAGATAAAACTGACCCCAGATTGCAAAGTCTGAAGGACAGTCATGTTATAATGCGCTTGCTGGGTATGCACACGCCAGTGACCCAACGCAGGACCTTCCGACCCCAGCCACACTACCCTAACGCCCCGCCTAGGCCGCATCAGGACTTTAGCAGAAGGCATGGTAGAGGGAATCATTGGAGACAGTCTGGCCTTCAAGGAGGTCAAAATCAGGCGCCCCCTAAACTGCCAGCGGGGCCCAAGCAGAACTTTTGATGGGATGCCCGAGGGCGGCCCACCAGTTGCTCTACCGGATCCTTCTCCTCTCTTTTTCAACCGCCTCTCACAATTCCTCCCTGCCTGGTCCCAGCTAACTTCAGATCGTTGGATCCTGCGCACGGTGGAAGTGGGATACTACCTCCAGTTTGTTTCAACCCAACCTTTCCACCCTTCCTCCCCGTCCCTCTTCAGGGACCCCTCTCACGAGCAATTCCTCTTACAAGAGCTCCAGTCGCTCCTAGTCATGGGAGCCATAGAGAAGGTGCCAAAAGACATGAGGGGCAAGCGGTTTTATTCCTGCTACTTCCTAATCCCCGAGGCAAAGGGAGGTCTATGACCGATCCTAGACCTGCGAGAACTCAACAAATTCATGATAAAGCTGAATTTCCGCATGGTAACCCTGGGGACCATTATCCCGTCCCTGGATCTGGGAGACTGATATGCCGCCCTCGATATGAAGGACGCGTATTTCCACATCGCAGTTTACCCACTATACAGATGGTACCTCCGTTTTGTGGTCAACCATCAACACTTTCAATTCACTGTACTTCCGTTTGGCCTTTCTACAGCTCCGCGTGTGTTCACAAAATGCATGGCTGTCGTCGGGTACACGTCTACCCGTATCTTGACGATTGGCTCATTTGAGGGACTTCCCAGTTACAAGTGTCGCAGCACCTGCGCATCATCAAAGACCTCTTCGGGAGCCTAGGCCTGATGATCAACATAGAGAAGTCTACTCTGACACCCACGCAGAGCATAGATTTCATAAGAGCGGTTCTGGACTCCAATCTGGCCAGAACCTGCCTCCCGCCGTCGCCTTTTCAAGCAATGGCTTCAATTATTCGAGGTCCTCAAACCTTCCTGACAACGTCGGTGCGCACCTGCCTCAGCCTAATAGGTCACATGGCCTCCTGCACCTTTGTGACCAAGCACGCGAGGCTATGCCTCCATTCCTTTCAAACCTGGCTTGCTTCAATATACCAACCACGCAGAAACAGCCTGAACTCGGTGCTCACTATTCCCCGTAAGATTCTGGGCTCCCTAACCTGGTGGCTAAACCCCACTCTAGTCTGTGCAGGGATGCCATTCCACCCACCGCAACCCTCGATGCCCCTAACCACGGACGCATCATCTCTGGGTTGGGGTGCCCACCTCGAGGGCTTTTGCACTCAAGGCCTCTGATCTCCTCAAGAACTGGCCTTGCACATCATTGTGCGGGAGCTGAGAGCGGTCCATCTAGAATGCCAGGTGTTTCGAGACCATCTCCAAGGCCGTTGTGTATCAGTGTTCACGGATAACACAATGGCCATGTTTTACATAAACAAGCAGGGTGGAGCATGCTCATCCCTCCTTTGTCAAGAAGCCGTCCACCTCTGGGACTTTTGCATAGCCCACTCGATTGATTTGGTAGCGTTTTTTCTCCTAGGAGTCCAGAACACTCTGGCAGATCACCTCAGCAGATTCTTCCTGTCTCACGAGTGGTCGATTCGTCCAGACGTCATTGGTTCTGTTTTCCGGAAGTGGAAAACCTCTTTGCCTCCCGAGAGAACAGGAAATGCCAGGTGTTCTCCTCCTTCCAGGGACTCTCCCGGGGCTCCCTCTCAGATGCATTCCTGAACCTGTGGAAGAGGCACCTACTCTATGCCTTCCCACCATTTCCACTCATCCACAGAGTCTTACTCAAGCTCCGCAGGGACAGCACCCACCTGATCCTAATTGCTCCAGCATGGCCGAGGCAGCAGTGGTACACCATGTTGTTCGACCTCTCAGTGGCAGACCCGATTCCCCTGCCACTTTGGCCAGATCTCATAACACAGGACTTCGGCAGGCTTCACCATCTGGACCTGCAGTTTTTTCACCTCACAGCATGGTTGCTCCATGGTTGAGCCAGTCTTGAGTTGCTTTGCTCTGCCTCGGTCCAACAGGTGCTCTTGGGCAGTAGGAAGCCTTCCACTAGGATGACATATCTGGCCAAGTGGAAGCATTTCTCCTGCTGGTGCGCTCAGCATAACTCAATCCCCAGGCAGGTGTCCGTTCCTACTGTCCTGGGCTACCTCTGGTCCGTGAAAGAAGAGGGCCTAGCGGTCTCTTCCATAAAGGTGCATCTGGCAGCCATCTCCGCCTTCCACCCAGGGGAAAATGGTCGATCAATCTTCTTTCACCCCATAGTTTCAAGGTTGCTCAAGGGATTGGAATGTTTGTACCCCCAAGTCAGACGCCTGACTCCTACCTGGGATCTCAACCTGGTGCTAGCCAAGCTTATGGGTGCTCCTTTTGAACCACTGGCCACCTGCTTGCTGCTGTACCTTTCCTGGAAGACAGCATTCCTCGTTGCTATTACTTCGGCAAGATGAGTATCTGAGCTTCGGGTCTTGACAGCGGATCCCCGGTATACGGTATTCCATAAGGACAAGGTACAGCTGAGACCACACCCCTCGTTCCTCCCTAAAGTGGTGTCCACCTTTCATGTCAATCAGGACATCTTCCTCCCAGTCTTTTCCCGAAGCCGCACCCATCGCATCAGGAACAACAGCTGCACACCCTAAGCGTTCGCAGGGCTCTCGCCTTTTATGTTGAGAGAACAAAACCCTTCCAAAGGTCACCTCAGTTCTTTGTAGCTGTGGCAGACTGGATGAAAGGCCTACCAGTCTCATCCCAATGAATTTCATCTTGGGTAACATCCTGCATCCGTACATGCTATGATTTGGCTCACGTTCCGGCTAGTCACCTCACCGCCCATTCTGCTTGGGCTCAAGCTTCATCTGCCGCCTTCCTGGCCCATGTTCCCATCCAGGAAATATGTCGGGTAGCTACCTGGTCATCGGTTCACACCTTTGCCTCATATTACGCATTGGTTCAACAGTCCAGAGATGATGCAGCATTTAGCTCAGCAGTTTTGCATTCTGCAACATCTCACTCCGACCCCACCGCCTAGGTAAGGCTTGGGAATCGCCTAATTGGAATCGATATGAGCAAGCACTCGAAGAAGAAAAGACGGTTGCTCACCTTTGTAACTGTTGTTCTTCGAGATGTGTTGCTCATATCCATTCCAAACCCGCCCTCCTTCCCCTCTGTCGGAGTAACCGGCGGGAAGGAACTGAAGGGCCGTTGGGTCGTCAGGGCTATATATCTGGCGCCGTAACAGCGCCACTCCAGGGGGTGACCCAGCCAACCCACTGAGTGTTGCTAGGGTAAAAATCTTCCGATGAATGTGCACGTGGTGTGCATGCACCTAATTGGAATGGATATGAGCAACACGTCTCAAAGAACAACAGTTACAAAGATGAGTAACCATCTTTTTCAGTGGCATATTACAGTCTCACTTTCTCCTGCACATGTTCTTTCTCCATTCATTGCTTTCTTGAATGATTGTATTTAAGGTCAGAGTTATGGGGAAAGATGTAAATAACATCTTGGGAAATGAAGCATTTTCTTATGTAGGGTATTTTTATTGACTTGCTAGCATTTTAATATCATTTGTATTCCAAATATATATTTTTCTTACTTGTCCTCATATCAGAAATTTGCCTTGATTTTCATTTGCCCAAATAAAGTTATATTGCATATATAAGCAGATATTATAAGCATCCTGTTAGAGCTGTCTTTATAGTTTAGCTTTACGGACTAAACTATGGAATATTTAAGGTCATACTTATTCTAGAGGCACATGAAACTGACTTAGTTCCTGATCTTTCAGTTGGATCTGACTGTGTAGATGGATTTGTATATCTGCAAAGAGGCTCTTTGAAGCCATTGGGGTTCCACATGGGTGCAGAGGTCTCTGCATGATCTAGTTGTAGGACTGGGGTCTTAAAGTGTATTAAGGCAAATCTTATTTATTCCAATAGAGGCTAGTGTCATAGCATTCTTTTTTAAATCTGAACCTTAAAATAGTATAAAACTTCTATGTTGTACAAGCTACAAGTGGTAGAAAGTCTATCCTTGATTCACCACACTAAATCTTAAAAATCCACTTGCTTGGAAAGCTTTCTCAGGTGACTGAAATCAACATTTGCAGAACGTAAGCCTTTCCTTTGCAGAATTTCTGATCTCAATGGTTGAGCATGAACAGAGTCAAATAAATATAGTACTGTCTTCCTGATTTTTGCAGATGGACAGCTCTAGCACCTCTACTGTTGTTGGTATCTTTACTAAGTTGCATCTGTGTGAGAACTGACCTTGAGACTTGTCAGTTTTTACTGCTACTACTCAGAATCTGTGGGCAGCTTTGGTAATAATGATAATCAGGTCAGTTTCACACTTCTGGAACTTAGAACATCAGTAGAGAAAAGCAGTGGAATTATTCCTAGGGGAGAAGGATCCAAAAGGAGAAGCTGAGTAATGGAGATCTCCCTGTACAGTAGCCAGAAATTTGAGGGAAGGATAGGATAACAAATGGATAACATCCATCACAGGAGCAAGGAGACCATGGCGTGGAAGTGGGGAATAGAGTGTGTGAATGCTCCTTTCAGCAGGCAGTGGGAATTGGGGCTTCAAAGTCATCAGACTCGAACTTATAAAAGGTTAATATGTATGATAAGATGGAGCCATTAAGTAGGATCCAGAAATATACTTCTACTTGGCATTGCTTGGGGACGGAGCAGGTCACTCCATTTGTTTTTGTCACTTTTTGGCTAGCAGGTTTAGTTCTTGCTACTAGATATCTGATACATTTATAAGTCCTGTGTGTGCATGAATGAGGGGGATGCATAGAGAGATATATTAGAGAGCGTAAGTTAGAAAAGAGAAATAAATGACTGGGAGTGTAGTATGCGAAAATGTAGGTAAGACAGCAAAGAAAATGTAGGGAAAGATTGAGAGATGCGAATGGGTGGAGAAAGAGAGAAGGAAAAGAAGCAACCATAAGAAGGCACCACAGGAAAACATACTATTATAGGAAAGAAATTCTTAATAGACTTAATAGACCTGAACTTGTTTAATTACTAAAGCTGAACAGATTTGGGACTGGTGATTAATACTTGAATAAATGATTGTCTTAGAATACTTGAGGTGCTAGAGTTCTTGCTTTTCTACGATAACAAAAGTCTACAAATCTGTGATCTTTCCCAGATCCAAAGCTAAAAATGTTTCTTCCTAATGAGTATTTGGGGTCCTAGATCTGTGGAGGGATATGCTTGGGCAGACCCTTACATCAGTGCAGAATGCCATTGACATAATATCTTAACATTCAAAATGGCCTGATTGATCTCAACAGAACTCCATAACGATCTGTCAGTGCAGATTCCTTTTCAAGATCGGGGAGCCTTGGACTAGAGTCCTCCACAGTTTGTCAGTGCAGATCCTTTTTCAGAATCTAGGGTTGTTCAGCTGGACTTCTTCAGGTAACAAAGGAGTCCATGAAAAAAAGTATAATTTTTACATGAGACTGCAGCTGCTGTTCTCATAGTTTAATTTCTGGTTACATTCCCTCTCCCCCCCAACTTGTTTACATTATTTTTCTCAACAGGAGGATTTGTTAGCTGGGAGTAGCAGAGGATTAGGTTGTGCAAGGATGGGGTTGGAATATATTTGCTTCTGGCTGGGTATATGTGTTTGGAAATGCTTGTTTATTTGTTTATTTGTCAAATAAAGAAACTCCCCCATGCAAAAACTTAATTAATATAAAGGAAAGATGGAGAATGAAAACAAATTGTTGAAGTTTCAGTTAAGGTTTCCATAAAAATCTTAACTCTTTGTATTAGGCTCATGAATTGTAATAAGGCACTATGGTGATAGTGGAGGGTTACTGCCCATTACTGGAAAAAGTGTTTGGAGGGAGGAAAACCACATGCCTTCCACCTACTGGCATAATTCTTATTGGAAGAAATTTTCAAGGAGATTCTGTGGCCTCTTCCCGGTCTTACACATCAAATCCCCGTAGGTTGGATTAAGTTCAAGGGACTAGTCCAGACTGGTTTGCTCAACCCTAATTCTAATGCATATATGGCAGGGGGTAGAGTTAAGGTTAGAGTGGTAAATTGTAATGAGAATTTCATAACATTTAGTATTTAGATTTTTTGGGAGGTAGAGTGATTTAAGATCTAACCAGTTACTATTCATCAAATAAGTTTTGACGTATCAGACTATAGAGAGTTGATAGATTTTAAAATTTGATCATTTTTGAGACCAGATGGTGTTTTCAATCTAAAAGCAAATGGTGGATGATGCTTATCCGGGGAGCCTCTGCATAATCTCATTCATGAGATTCGACGTGCCTATGACGTCGGGGTCTGGAACCTTGTGGCAATACCATTTGGGACCCTGAGGGCAATATGAAATGCAAGCCCTAGCTACCTTAGTTCCTTTCTGGCTGCCAAAGGCTGTGAACATAAGTGACCCCAGAGCAGTGTCCATTTCTGATTCTATTAGACATATACCTTTACTCACCTTGAGTAATTTTGTAATCATTATTAATTTGAGAACTCCTCAGCCCATCATCCATCTGGGTTGTACTGTTTACCAGTCTCTCATGAGTGGAAATGTGCAGAGATTTCTCTCTTCGGGGAATATCTGTATGTTTTCGCTTTCTCTGCCCATCTTCCTCAGAGTTTTCTATACCTCCTTGAAATAATGATGTTCAGGAAAAATGAACTGAGGTGTTTAGGGGTCATCTACCCTTTGTTCAAGCCCTGAATGTTCAATCACATGAGATGCTTTTGAAAGTCCCAAAGGGTACGGCTTTCCAGAGATTTTAGGAAGCGTACAGGCATCTTGAGTGAAATCTTGGCCACGCTGAAGTCAAGGGGCATTTTGCCTTTGACCTCAAAGGGGCTAGGATTTCACTTCTTGAATAAGAGTGTGAGATATGCATAGGAAACTCTCGAACAACTATAGTTACTGGGCAAGTAACCTTTCTCTTCTTTATTTTTCTCAGGCACTGTGACTGATGAGAATTAAAGGCCATGGATGAAGATGGACTTGAACTGCAGCCACATGAGCCAAATGCGTTTTTTGACCCAACAGGTTTGACAGGAGATAAAGCATATAAGGCCCTTCATGTTAAACATAAGATAGATTATAACCAGGCAGTTGTTGTTACTGAATCGGACTGTGCTGTTTTATTATTATATTTTGACTGAATGCTGCACTAGTGATTTTATTTTTAGTTCAGAACAAGTAACTAAAATGTACTGGCTATAGGATACTCTGAAAGGAGAAATGTTTGGGGGTTATGGCAGAGGCTCAAAAATGGCTGACCTTATCCATAAAAAAAATATGGTCTCTTTTAGTTGAATGCTAGAAAACTGGTCTATGTCAATTTGTCAAAGAAATGTTAGTGGCTAATAAGAAAGTAACAGTTTTCTAGTGCTTTTTCAACTAGTATATAATAGATATGGTCAAAGATACCAGAATGCTTGTGATAGATAGATACGTTGTTTATAATCTGAAGACAAATTGTGATAATTTACAGCTGATAAATATCAGCCATGTTCCTTGAATTACTGAGGATATTTTAAACATTGGTTTAATTATATTTTTCAGGATCTGATGCAGCACATATGGATGGAGATCAGATTGTTGTGGAAGTACAAGAAACAGTATTTGTTTCAGATGTGGTGGACTCAGACATAACTGTGCATAACTTTGTTCCTGATGATCCAGATTCCGTAGTCATCCAAGATGTCATTGAGGATGTTGTTATTGAGGATGTTCAATGCTCAGATATCATGGAAGAGGCAGATGTGTCTGAAACTGTCATTATTCCTGAACAAGTGCTGGGCACAGAGGTAGCTGATGAGGTTTCTTTAGCACACTGCACTGTTCCAGATGACGTTTTAGCTTCTGACATAACAGCAGCAGCATTGTCTATACCAGAACATGTACTGGCAAGTGAATCAATGCATGTACCTGAAATTGGGCATGTGGAACATGTGGTTCATGATAACGTTGTAGAAGCAGAAATTGTCACCGATAGTCTGGGAGAAGATGTAGTTTCTGAAGAAGTGTTGGTAGCAGACTGTGCCTCGGAAGCAGTGATTGATGCCAATGGAATCCCTGTGCAGCACCAAGATGATAAGGGCAACTGTGAAGATTACCTTATGATTTCCTGTAAGTTTATGGGGAAAGCAGTAAAGATAGAGTGAATGACATTGACTGGGGTGCTGTTTGAAAATGTTTGTTCCTTTTAAATAATGCCAGAGAGAGTTTTCTGAAATAGTTATAAACACAAAGTCTCATAAATATGCATGAATATTTTCAGTTATAATTGTGTTCCTGCTGAGGTGGTTTATTTATTAAGCTAATACAGATAAAGTAGTTTTTCCAGCTATCTGATTATTAAAATAATCCTTTTAAAATAAAATACTCATGTATTAGTTTACAGAACAATATTTTATATTAATAGTTTCTGTAACAATGCTCTAAAATGCCATTTACTTAATAACAACTATAGGAAATAAACCTGGCATTGCTCCAGTATATGTTGCAAAATCACTAAGAAAGCAAAAGAATTGTCTCACATAAGTGGAAGAGGGACAGCCACAGAACTGTTCTATTTTTCTGCAGTTTGAAAAATGTCTTGCATCTGAAGTATTATCCTTAATGCTTTTGCTAAGCTCCTCTTTTAGATACATAAATACAGATAGCAATAACTTCTTTCTTTTCTGTTAGAATATGTTTTTTTCTCTTAAATAAACTGACCATATGAAGTCACACAATTAGCAAAAAGGACAGCCACTATTGCACATAATTGGGAAGCTACCTTGAACTCAAGATTTTGGGTTTTGAATTTTTTTTGAGCCCCTTTGTACCAGTAGAATGGTATATTAGAATTGCAATATTGAAGTGTGTTTGTGTGTGTGGGAGAGAGGGAGGGAACAAACAGGGACACCACCAAATCATAAAGTCAATTCCCTTGAGGGAAATAACCCTTTGCTCAAACTAATACTGATTTTAGTGGTGTAATCTGATTAACATTCTTGTTTCCTGTAAAATTTAAGAAAGTAATGCTATTAAACAGGGTTTTGTCATAGAATCATTGTATCATTTAGCCCATTTACACTGATCCTTGCAAGATTATTTGTTTTTGTCTAGATTTTAATGACTCACATAATGGAACTTAACTGACTTTATATATTGATTCTTGCTTCATTTCCAGTACAGGTTCTTTGACTAGTTCTTTGAATATGCCTTTTTTAATGGAATTTTAGTTTGTTTTGGCTTAACTATAATATCATCTTCCGCACTTATGGCTTTGCATAATTCTTCTCTTTGCCTCTATGATCACTTGATTTCTTAATTCCCTAATATTTGGCTTCCTAGTGTCGAATACTCTTGTGTAGCTGTGTTTTAAATTAATATGGAGATCAAATTAATGGTCCCTAGCTAAGAAACCATCCTTTTGTACTTCTTAACTGTAGAGAATAATTTATTGAAAACATAAGAGAGCCTCATCATGTTTAACAGAAACAAGGTTTTTTTATTCTTAGTCAGTTATTTCTGCATGGTAAGAAGTAGATCCAGAGTGGTTCCTCCCCCGACTTGATTCTTTATTTTCATTGCTATTAAATGCTAATGTGTTTTTAAATATTTTTGTAATATATATGGCCCTTCTAGCTCAGGTACTTAAGTAAATTTAGTATTTTATATTCCTCTTTTGTTGCAAAGTGTATCTATTTGTTTTCCTTTATATTTTGAATTGAAAGTACATTCTGGAATTTGAGTTAAATGAAACTTTCCTCCATTACTCTCTACTGTACTTAAAGCCTACCTAGCAAGTTTTACTGCTTTTGAAGTCAGGAGGTTAGTACTCCTTCTTATTAAGTGGAGATTGTCTAATCTGAATAGTCAGTTCATTCTAGAAAAAAAATCAAATGATTTTTAAATTCAGATCTCTCCTCTTTACATCTGTAGTGTATGTTTGTCGTGGTCTTCACGCTCAGTCTTCTTCCTTCTTCAGTTGCACTTGGTACCAGATGGCTCTCCGAGAAGATCACCAACATTAATCTCACCTTTGATTCCCCCCCCACCCCCCAAATCCCTGAAATCATCCTTGATTCTATCACAACTTTTTTCAGTTATGTTTATCTAAATTAATAATTTTGGGCAAATGAGTGAGTAGAATTTTGCAAGGTTGACTTAATCTAAGGTTCCTGCATCATAGTGTCTAAATGCTGCCGGTTGCCATGTATACTACAATACATGGACATTTGTCTGTTTTCTTGGGAATACTTTTGCCCTTTGTATTATGCTTTGTCACTTGAGAGGCAGAGTATTACTCAGATCACTTTATATGGGTCACAAGTTATCTGTCCCATGTTCTTCAATGGAATTCCTAGGTAAGATCCCTTACCACCTTCTTTCTGTATGTTGATTCCCTTTCATTGTTTTTCCTTTGCTGGATAGGCTACTCTTTGTACCTGGCTTCTTCTTAATCTGATCATCATCTTATTATTTAAGATTGGTTTAGCTGTTGCTCTGGTGAGAGTGGTTGAATGAGTGTGTAACAGTTGAATGTCTCCACACATGCTTTTCTTATTCCCTCTTCCTATTCATGGACTAAACCTGCATTTTCTTGTCTGATGGTACTTGTCTTAGTGAGCTCCTTTCTGTGAGACTTTCCTTCAGCAAATTTATCTACTGTTTGAATCATCCCATTACAAATGAAATCTCTCATGTATATGAGACTGCTTTGATTTCCTTGGTATGCATTCTGTTTCCAAAATAATGCTTCTTACCACTAGTGATACCCTCTTTTTGTGTAGATACTCTGTCTTTGCTTGCATTCAGAAACTCCAGTTGTTTGATCTGAACGGGTTCCTGGCTATTTATATCTAACTCAGCTCTGCCTTTGGATCCCTAAGCAGAGAATGAAAACCACTGCTAGCTGTTAAGCAGCATAGGAAAGGATTCCAAAGGTTTTGATAAACCACACTTTTCCTTTTATCCATGCCAGAAAGTCATTTAAGGAGGACTTGATATATCTTGGCCAAAAGGGGACAGATTATGGACAGATATACATCAACCCAACTCCTTTAGCCATAGACCAAAATTATGAGTTGGAAAGCCATTTGTCCCTAAATGGAAATGTATCATTTTAGTAAAATGTTAAAAAATGACCACAGACAGATAGATGTTGGAGTTTATCAGGGAGGACAGTACTTTAGAGCTGGACATCCAACTGACATTAAGGTTTCTACATTTCTGATTTTATTCAGTTTGTCAAAGCAACAGACATGCAATTAGCTTTTTGTGGCTGAACACTAGCAATAGAAACAGCTCCATCAGAAGAGAAGTTGTGCTGGGTGTTCTCAGTATATTTTGTGCAATAAGAATGGTAAAATATAAATAATCAATATAGGAAATCTGAAGAGATAAAGGCTAACCCAGGAAACTTTCTATTGGTCCAGTATTCCACAAATCGAGGAAATTATATGATGTCAACAGATACACCAGGCACATTACATTGGCATCCTAATCAGGCCTAGAGTAAGAAATATTTGATTCATGTACCAGAACCAACATTTTCAGTACAGGACTTTTTCAGACCCAAGGTATTCACAAAGATGGTGACAGTGATTGTATAATTACTTAGGTTTAGAAAGGGCATGTTCTCCCCTGTCCCCGCAGATGATATTTTTATAAAGTCAAGAACAATGGACCTAGTGAACAGAACCATAATCCATATGACTTCAGTACTGAAGAATCATGGTTTTGTAGCAGATATAAAAAATGTTTTTGTGTTACAGGCTGTCTTCATCAACAACCTGGGAGTACAGAGCTATTTTCTCTTGAGGCGATTCTTAAAGGTGCAAGACATAATAGTTTTTTCCCTCCAAAAAAGTAACATTTGCTGTCAGACCCTATTTAACCATTTTAATGGTACTTTGCATAACTGTCCTGGCCAAGAATGTTTATGAGATCACTGTGTGTTGATCATAAGATGGAAGACATTAGGATACTTTGGTAAGAGTAATATTCAAGAGCTTAGTTTTTACTGTGCTAAGTAGACAGGAGCCAAATTATAGGAATTGGAACTACTTTGCTGCAGAGCCCACCAAGACCGACTAATGACAGATATCAGTCTTGAGTCCTGGGAAATTTATCTATGATAGATTTCTGTTTCTTGGGATTGTAGGAAGTTCGCAGTGTCATCTTACATTAAAGAAATGTCAGGATGGCCTGGCATTGTGTTAGGCACCATCATAACAGTGTTCTGTGTGGAAAAGAAAGTGGGCACAAGATATACTAGACTACATCAGGAAGTAAAATTGCCATTTCAGTGTACAGAAAGTCTAGCCTTTCAGTTGCAGTACAAATAAACAGTTAAATGTACAGATTGAGCGAAAGGTCAGTTTGGGAAATACAGCCTGTTTAGGATCCTACTTGAGTATAAACATTATGGAAGAATGCAACAACCTTTTGCGTTAAGGAAATACTAAACTAAGCAAGTTGTTCTAGAAGCTGGCAAACAACTTCTCCTAAGTATGTTGTCTGTTACCTGTGATAGTGAGAATCTATGGCAATGTAAGGACAGAACTCATGTTGTTGTTGTTCCTGACGGGCTCCAGAGACCTGGGGCCAGATTCTTAGTGAAATTGATGTAAATATGGAGTTGTTGTTTTTTTTTTAATTCAAGGACTGGATTGATGTGGTATTTATTGATGAATATGTATGTGTAAAAGGATGGCACCTGAATTGTGCCCAATTTGTATATTTTTGGAGTAGAGAAATGTAAGAAGGTTATATCATTTGGTCTTTCCAGGGTCACATTTTGACATAGTTTGTAGTGCAATTTGTTCATATATAAGAATTTTTTCATTTTAGATTTAATGTTTGCTGGGAGGCAAATGCTGTAGTGGTATGATGATTGTGGGTGATCACTTGTTACCGAGTATGATCATCCTCCATGGGAGTTATGGGTCCTCCGGTGGCTAATAAGACCAGTCCTTGAACCACATGTTCTATTTCAATGGGGACAGATGTTTTCAGGCTCAGCATGAGGCTGTTGACCATGACTGGAGACCAGTCTTTCCTTCCTCCTGCGCCTCTTGTCCTCTTCAGCTTGTTGGTGAGCAAGTTCAAAATGCAGGGGACCATCACGTAGGACTTCACTCCATTTTAAGCAATCCTAGGCAAGTGTCTCCCAAGTATCAATGTCAATATTACATTTTTTTAGGTTGTCCTTCAGCGAGTCCTTATAACGCTTTTGTTGTCCACCCACATTACGGTAGTAGTATAGTAGACAACAGATTAATTCAATGTTATTAATATATAAGCTATATTTTGTTTTTCCTTGTACTACTCTTAGTCATTCCCATATTATCTCTTGGTCTTACTGTTCTTCCTCCATATGGAGACTATCTAGATATGCTTTCGATTAGGGGTTCTCAAGATTTTTCATGTTGTGGACTACATTAACAGATTCTTTGATGGACCACTTCTACCTTTGCGCATAATTGTGCAGTCTACCTTCCTCTTCCATTTGTGATCACGTAAAATCACTGTAGCGACTATAGCAATTGCTTACATAGAAAAAAGTAACATTAGGAAAATGTATTTTTCACCATTTTAAAAGTAAATTTAGCAACTGGAAATGAGAAAAGAGCCAGCATCATGTGATCATGAGCTCTATGAAGACCACCAGCAAGTGAGCATGCATTCTTTGAGAAATTAAATTAACAGATAGGAACACATTTTCCTTTTTTACTTCCAGGAGGGAGAATATAAGAAAATGGCAGCATCCTGTGTTTGGCGCATTCATGAGTAAGACAGGTATGGGGTAGTACCCTTGGATAGGTCATGTATTTAAATTAAAAATTCAAGCATCTAAGAGGCTTCACATTTTAAACATAGACTAGGTTGATGTTTGTAAACCTTCTTTTCTCTAACGGAGGTTGAGAAGCTTGAAAAATAAGGAAAATGCGTGGAAAGTGTTCATTTAAAAAAAAAATTCACTATATAACCAAAATAACTTTTTTAGACTGCACCCTAAAATAAGTAATTACAAGGATGATACCAAAGCCCAAATAAACCAGTATAGACAGATGCTTCAGTGTGACAGGCACAGTACATGTCTTGATCACTAATGAACCACCCAGCTAGACTGTGGATAGCAGACAATGGCCAGCAGCTGCAGTCAAACTATACTTCAGTGGAAACATGCTTTATACATAGAGCCAATTGGAGAGAGAAGTGGTGTTATTTCTGCTGGGATATATTTTGTTTCCTCCTTGTTTCCATCTCACCTTCTGATTTCCTTTGCCTTCTTTCCTTGTTATCTCTGATATTGTCTTCTTGTACTCTTTCTCATCTTTTCTTCCCCACTTTTCTCCTATTAAATTTACTGCACTATTTATCATATTTTCTACTCTTTTCCTCTAATCTGCCAAGCACTGCTAGCATATTAATGCTGCAAACTCTCCCAGAAATATGTATGAGAATTTTTCCTCCGAGGGGAAAATTTGGCCCTATATTTCTACACATACTCACATTTTAAAAGTTTGGCATGTTTTTGTTGTGTTTCTTAAATAGGATTATTAAAGGATACTTATATTAAATAGGAGTCATATTTGAGGTGTTTATATAATGAGAAGGGGAGTCAGGAAACAAACTAATTATAATTGTGTACGTTGACATATGCACCAATTGCCTTAAAATTACATCTTTCACAAAGGATACTCTCCAGCGTAGGAAGACCTTATCCTTTATCCGGAGGAGAAGGAACTGAGTTTCTGATTCATAAGCCAGAAACCTATACATTATTTAAAAAAAATATTTAAAAAACAAAAACACCCCCACCACACTCTACAATTAGAAGTTTATTGTTTTTAAAAAGAAAGCCAAAAACAATCCCTGCCTAACTTAGGATTCTGGGCTCTAGAACTTTCAGTTATTTTTTTCCTTGTTAAAGATTTGTTCCTGCATCCATTTAAGTCAATGGCAAATTTTCCATTGACTTCAGTGGTGCAATATCAAGCCCGGTTGATGAGAAAGCGCTATCTAGATGGACAGTGCTGATAATCAATCCAGAAGGGAGTAATTAAATCCTATAGAAGGAACAGAACCGAAAAAGTATACTTAAAGAATGATAGTAATACATTTCCCCCCCCATGCTAGAATTTTATTTATGGTTGTGGTCTCATGTATATTCCTAGGAATTTTTTATAAAAGTGCATCCAGGTAGCTGAGAACACCTCCTGTAAGGTTGCATTTTCAAAGTGATCAATAATAACATATCACCATAAAGTCTTGCCTTTTTTCTCCGTTTAAAAGGTTCATTACAGCTATGTTAACAAGGACATTATCTCTTGATCTAGGGTCTTGTTCCTAAAGGCATTTCAGATAGTACTCTTGTTTTTCTAGGACTTTGGAAGCAATGTATTATGCACTGTTCATTCATCATTCACTTGAAAAAATAGTGTTTGGTGCATTCCTGCTGCCATTTCTCGTGATGGGACTAGTAGATTAAAGAACGTTTTTAATATTTTGTGATGTAATATAATGCATAATATTCTCTGCAAATAGTGATAGCTACTAATTTACATTCCTTGTTGAGAAATTTTATGCATTTGTAAACGTATAGTACGGATGAGAGAGACAATATATTGATTTGTATATGGTTTAAAGATTTTATGTTGTCACAATTGCACAGTAATAATAATAATAATACCTAATCTTGTATAGTGCTTTGCATCAGTAGATCTCAAAGCACTTTACAAAGGAAGTCAGCATGATGCTCAGGCTGGCTTCACTGTTCATGAGTGGCAAAAGCATGATTGAATAATGCAGATCATTCCAGATGAGCCAATAAGACTTTTATACCATGACATCATGTGCTGTGTATATGCCACATGTTACAGAAAGCTATTAGAAAATTTTTAGTGTTTTAAAAGATTTTATTGATACTGTTTTGCATTTCTTCTCCTCTAAAATTCATGCCTTTTGTTACCATTATTCCAAACTATACATGACTTTGAAGGAGCCATAAAAACCTCAAAAAGAGATGTAAAGTATTTATTGTACATAATGTCATATATTTTAAGTCCAGTTCTTTGGACTCTGCCAGTGCTAGAAGAAAATGCTGGATCCTGTTGGAAATGGGAAATCCCTGTAGGGTTGTGAAATAGTGGACTTTGTGAGCCTGTGGAAATTAATATTTTGGGATAAAAGTCTTCATTTGGGCAAAGAAATATTTTCTTATGGTTTGTGTTTTAAAAAGATGTCAGGTTTCTGAAGCTGCTTATGAGGTTGCTGTGTTAGAAGCACTACCAGTACTAGTGGCTTAGTGGGCAGAGAGCAGGTGAGCCAGTTAAAAACTGCATGAAAACTAAATTTATCACATGAATGTGGGTATATGTGTGTGAACTATATTTTCATTCTGCTGCTTGGAGGAAGTCCATTGAGGAGCAGCAATGGAACAGGCACAGTCTTCCTTTAAGAGATTGTTTTGCAATGAATTCAAAATAATAGTGGTGGATGGATATAGGACTGTAATACTACGTACAATTTAAATTCCTTTCTGTAGGGAAGTTGACAAGAATTAATGGAATCAGAATTTGTCAGTGTTAGAGTGTCAATTAATTAGTTTGAAACCGAACATAGTCCATTCTTTTATGAGCAAGCAGAGTCTGGGATTGCTTAAAATGTTGCTGCTTGGTTAGTGGGAAAAGACAAACCTAGTGTTTTTGTGTAGTTAACTCCCTTTCTAGCCAACTAAAGTAGCAGTATTAATAGGTTTAGAATGGAGCTAGGTCCAGTTCTCAGCTGAAGGGACATCTGTAATATGTGGCCTTATGGGAGAGGTGAGAGGAGTGAAGGACAGCTCTTGACAGGAAGGGAGTTAATAGCTTTTTGGATGTGTGTATGGAGGGGAGAAAGTCATTAAAAACTGAAGAAGTGTATGAAACCTGGGCTATAGAATAAGTACTAGTATGCTGTTTTTTTCCCCTCTTCTTACTGCAGTTTGCTATTTTGGGATATTTCCTGATGGTTGTCATTCATCTTCTCCTCTTTGGTCCAAATTGTAGTACTGGTTCTGTATATTAGTGGTCAAGGAAGGGCAACCTAGAGAAGTTGTGAGGCAGTTTTGTGTTCTTCATTGTGGCTGTTGCTGTCTCTTACTGCCTTCATCACCAGTATATTTTGGCTAGCTTGGGTTGAAATAGGGCATAAGGGCTGCCCGTTTCATCAAGTAATACAAGAATGCTGCTACCTTTTTTTCTAATAGAGTGGTGCAGCTTATCACTTTTATCTAGATGGTGAAAATTTTGCATCTTGGATTTGCTTCCATCTCTCTCTCTTTTTTTTTTTTTTTTTTTTTTTTTTTTTTTTTTAAGGAATCTTAAGCAATTCTTTGTGTGGCTTCTTCCACTGCATTGTCAAACCAGTAAATTTATTTTCATTTTTAACCGTTTTAAAACTGAAATGATAAAGCAAATCCTCTCTCATTTGCAGCTGTTTATATAGATTGTGTGATCATATCATAATTTGTCTTTGTAGTGGATGATACTGGGAAGATAGAGCATGAAGGTTCTGCTGAAATTACCATGGAAGCAGATTCAGAAGGTGATCCGTGTAAAGTGGACAGCATTTGTCCAGAAGTCATCAAAGTATATATCTTCAAAGCTGATCCTGGAGAAGATGATTTAGGTAAATCAGCATGGTCATTTTAGAATATTCTAACTTTATTTCTGAAATCCTGTATACTCTGATACTGTGGTTTTTCTCAAATCATGTATGAAGAGCCATGAATGTAATTTGGTAGAAATGTACTTTAAAAAAACACTTTTATTCTGGTCTTCTTAATTAGGAGGCACAGTAGACATTGTGGAGAGTGAATCTGAGAATGATCATGGAGTGGGACTACTGGATCAAAACAGCAGTGTTCGTATTCCAAGGGAAAAAATGGTTTACATGACTGTAAACGATTCTCAGCATGAAGATGAAGATTTAAGTAAGTAGGTGGCCTTTTTTTGGGGACAGGGTTTCTATTTTCAATTATGGGAAATTATTATTAATGTTGTTTATTCTTAATTCCTTTTTCTGTTAGATGTTGCAGAAATTGCTGATGAGGTTTATATGGAAGTGATTGTAGGTGAAGAAG